>NC_057863.1:506317115-506968615 GCF_019393635.1 Dromiciops gliroides
TGCAGAATCCTCCTTATTTTTGTAAGAAGTGGTACCAAGTCAATCATAGAATGAGTCAGATTCTTTCTTTCCTTTCCTTTCTCCTCTTATTGTTCCCTTACCTGATTACAGTATTTCAAGATTCTAAATTATAAATCAGAAAATTAATTCAGCACCATAGAACCCCTCAAAAAGGAAGGTGGTCAATCTCAGACTTCAGAGATTTGACTTTTCATTTCCAAAAGGAAAAAGTTGGGAAGCCATCTTCAGTCAGTTGGTCAATAAACATCTATTAAGCACTTGTTAAATGCCAAGAACTGTGCTAAGCATTGGGGATATAAAGAAAGGTAAAATACAGGCCTTGTTTCAAAGAGCTCACAATCCAATAGTGGAAACAATATGCAAACAACTACATACAAATAAGGTATATAGAGTATAAATTGTATATAGACACTAGAAATAAGAGGGATTGGCAAAGGCTTTTCATAGAAGATTGGATTTTATTTATTTATTTTTCTGTAAAAAGATTTTTAGTTCCAAATTTTTCTTCTTCCCTCCCTTTTCTCCCCCCTCCCTAAGACAGAAAGGAATCTGATACAGGTTATATATGTACAATCATATTAAACATATTTCTGCATTAGTCATGTTGTGAAAGAAGAGTCAGAACAAAAGGGAAAACCTCAAAAACGAAAAAGAACAACCAAAAAGTAGAAACAGTATGGTTCTATCTGCATTCAGAATCCAGAGTTCTTTTTTCTGGATGTGGAAAACATTTTCCATCATGAGTTCTTTGGAATTGTCTTGTATCATTGCACTGCCGAGAAGAGCCAAGTCTATCACCATTGTTCATCACACAATGTTGCTGTTACTGTGTACCCTGTTCTTCTGGTTAAGATTGGATTTTAGCTGAGATTTAAAGGAAGTCAGAAGGTGGAGATGAGGAAGAAGAGAATTCCAGGCATGGGAAAATGCCTGGAGCCAAGAGTTGGAGTGTCATGTCTAAAAACAAGGGAAGAGACCAGTGTCATTGGATTGAAGAGAATGTGGGAGGTATAAGGTGTACAAAGCCTAGAAAGGTGGGAGAAAGGGCCTAAATTATAAAGAGTTTCAAAAATCAAAAAGAATTTAAAATTTTATCCTAGAGGTAATAGGGAGCCACCGAAATTTCTTGAGTTGGGGGCAGGGTGAGATGGTCAGACTTGCATTCTAGTGTAAGGGGATACAATTCTAGCTATACTGTTTAAAATATCTAATGAGTGGTTGCCAATAAATTATAAGCTTTAGCAAGAGTTTAGACTTTAAAAAAATTTTTTTTGGGGGGGGGGTGAGGCATTGGGGTTAAGTGACTTGCCCAGGGTCACACAGCTAGTAAGTGTCAAGTGTCTGACGCTATATTTGAACTCAGGTCCTCCTGACTCCAGGGCCGGTGCTCTATCCACTGCACCACCTAGCTGCCCCTTTTAAATGTTTATTAAGGAGAATAAGAATTTGGTAAAGAAAGAGAGAAAGGCCTAGATTCATCTCACTATCTCGGGGAGCTACAGTTCTCCTGCTCTGCTCTCCACGAGAGTGCTGGTGAAAGAGAGTGAGAGCGCCAGCCTCACCCCCTCTTCCTCCCACAAGCAAATGTCACTTCCTTACGTCAAAGAGCTGCATGTCTTGCCTTCAGACATCATCTCCTCGTGGCGGAGCATCCTGCAGTATGTCTCCAGCAGGTGGCGTCATTCCAATCGTTACACTAGGAAAATCACTTTGACAACTGAATGGAGGATGTACTGGAGTGAGGAAATGTGTAAGGAAGAACAACCAGCAGGCCCTTTCAATAGTCCAAATCTGAGGTGATGAGAGCCTATACCAGGGCAGTGGCAGTATCAGAAGAGAGAAGTGAGCATATGAGAGAGTTGTTTCCAAGGTAACTTTGACAGGCCTTTGAAAGAGATTAGTTATGGGGGCGAGAGAGAGTAAAGAGTCAAAGATGATGCATAGGCTATTAGACTGGGGGACTGGAAGGATGGTGGAATTGTGGATACCAATAGGAAAGTTTGGAAGTAGGGAGAGTTTGGGGAGAAAGATAATGTTCAGTTTTGAACATGCTCAGTTTAAGATGACTATGGGAAAGTAATGTAGTACTTTTCTCTTCATATTTATCAGAACTTATTTTCTACATGGTTCAGTCTTAGATTACATAATACAAACTGAGTCTGTAGAATACAAGTATACAGGGGGCAGCTAGGTGGCATAGTCGGTAGAGCCCCAGCCATGGATTCAGGAGGACCTGAGTTCAAATTTGGCCTCAGACACTTGACACTTACTAGCTGTGTGACCCTGGGCAAGTCACTTAACCCTCATTTGCCCACCAAAAAAAAAAGAATACAGGTATACAGGAGGAAAATGGAAAATTATATGATAGGGATAATATGGATAATTTATGATAGAGAATGAAGTACTTGACATTTCTCTTTTTACTGTCTCATTTCTTATAACCTTATTTTATCATATACAACATCAAATTTCTAAAGGCAATTGAATCTTATAGGTATGGATAACAAGAGGAATATGTCCTCACATTTGTCTTTCTCATCCTTCTCTCAATAATACAGACTAAAATTTTTCTAAAACCAAGGCCATGGAATTTATCAGAAATCACAAGGGCTACCCAATCATCATTTCATCTGAAAATATCTACTTCTAAATATATATATAAGTATATTGAGACAAAATTCTTAAATGAATATTATCATTCCTCAATGAAAAATTTTATGTTCTTGGAAAAAATAATTTTAAAATATTTTCTATGTTTTAAGTTATGTAATAGATTCATATGAAAACCAGGCAAACATTTCTCAGAATAACAAGTGTTATGGATTCAAAATGATGGGACAGAAAAATACTGCATTTAAGAGTCACAAAGGCTTATACTGAGTCCCACTTCTGCCACTTTACAGCTATATGACTTTGGGCAAGTTAACTTCTCTGAGTCTCAGTTTTCTTATCTGTAAAATGGATATAACTTAATATAATAGTGGTAATATCCACTATCTTCCTCACAATAAGGGGGATTGCGAGAAAGGGTGTGGGAAATGGAGAAGAAAATGAAGTCTCAAAAATTGTGAAGGAACAAAAGCTCCAGTGATACAATCATGTTCTCTATCACTACAATGTTAATTCACATAACCAAAGGTCCTCCTAATGTTAAAAAGTTTTATTGTAATCTTGTTAGGTCTATCCCTCAAAATAAAAATTTCTATCTTCTGACTGGTAGAAAGCATGAGCAATTTCTCTTTTTATCAATAATACTAAAGTTAATTGATCTTTAATGACTGGAAGGCAACTAGGTGATACATTGGATAGCTTGCTGGACCTGGAATCAGGGAGCCTCATATTCCTGAGTTCAAATCTAGTCTCATCCTCTTACTAGCTGTGTTACCCTGGGGCAAGTCACTTAATCCTTTTGGCCTCAGTTTTTTCATCTGTAAAAGGAGCTCAAGAAGAAAATGGCTGGGGCAGCTAGGTGGCACAGTGGATAGAGCACCGGCCCTGGAGTCAGGAGGACCTGAGTTCAAATCTGACCTCAGACACTTAACACTTACTAGCTGTGTGATCCTGGGAAAGTCACTTAACCCCAATTGCCTCACCCAAAAAAAAAAAAAAAAGAACAAGAACAAGAAGAAGGAAATGTCAAGCCACTCTAATCCAGTATCTTTGCCAAGAAACCCTCAAATGGGGTCATGAAGAGTCATATATGAATGAAAAATGACTAAACAACAACAAACGATTATTGGACAAATTTGGGAGTGGTGTCAAAAATATAAAGTTATATCAACTAATGTTCTATATCTGACAATCCCCTCTCTGGAACTGTTCTTTTCTGTTTCACTTGCCCCTTTGAGTTTCCTATACTGATGAGGGGAGAAAGATGTTGGTGGTTGCTTTTTTTTTTTTTTCTTGGAGATGTGTGGGAAGGAAGAAATAATGACGTCTAATAGTTATGGGAATGAGAGGAGAGTTCTGGGGAATGACAATGTCCTCCCAAATTTACTCTACTGAGGCCATTATAGGGTATGTTTCTAGGATGTCTAATCTATCTCTTGTTCTACACCCAGCTATGTAGATGAGAAATATTAGGGTTTCCATAGACATAGTTGCCCAATTTATATTTCTGTAACACTGCTTCTGGTCTTATTCTCTTAACTTGCATTTGTTAAGCATACATAAAAACACATATTAACAGGATGATCAATCAATCAATCAATCAAGGCATTTATTCAGGGTCAAGGAATTGCAATCCAGAACAACACACTGTTTTACTCAGGAAAGTTCAGTGAGGTGAGTTACAGAGATTACACATACTCAGAAGGAGCAACTAGATAGAGAGAACAGCAGGTGGGTCAAAAGTTAGTTATTGAAAAAAAAGTTATCTATTGCAGGGTGATAGCACCTTCCTGGAAAAATCACAAAATTGGTTTAGGCTACTTCTAGCCAACTGAGACATGTCTCTGGCCAGGCCTTGTAGCATCAAAAGAATAGCTGAACTGCAGGAAGGAAGGATCTGTAGAAGAGGTCTTGGAGTTACCTCTGTCCAAGAGCAGGGGCAGTTAGAAACTGCTGGTCTCAGCAGAGATTCCCAAGAGTTTATCTTGGGGTAGGGGATGTTTAGAAATTGCCAGTTAGAACAGGGTAAGAGTTCCAGAATTTCCAAGGGATTTACACATTTTCACTAGAAGGTCAGATTCCCAGAGGATGACTGCTAACCAGGGATATACAGCAGCCAACTTATACAACTCTGAGCCCATTCTTAAATTTGCAGTGTGAGTATTTACACTTTAGAAACCAGCAAACCAATTCATTGTTTTTTTCAATTGTCCAGATTTAAGAAAGTAATGGATAAAATGTAAAAAAATGGAGCTCATTGAGATTAATCTTAAATGTCTATGCCTTTATAGGAGAGCATGTTGTTACATATTTCCTAATCCAACCTTGATGCTACCCTAGGTTCTAGTCATTGTCTATCCTTTTAACACTGTAGCTCACAAGCTTCCACCATTTAATAGGTAGCCAGCATAGTCAAATCTTAGCAAATGCATTTACTCAAATAGCATAACAGAAACAGTAATTACAGAATATTCACCTCAAAACCCAGAGGTACTCTCTCCCATCAATACCTCAGAGTCCCCATTGGGATGAGTGATCCTGAACTTAAGGTGCACTGGTACTAAGGTATACTTGTAGAGAACACATGTAGTCAAGGCAACTCTATGATTCTGAAACTGTGGGGCCTTGATGTTCTTTTTCTCTTAAAAGAATCTTCATGAAGTTCACTGAAGGGTGTGGCATTGGTGATGGTCCATTTCTCAGGTGTGTTGGCTTCTCTCAGGTCATGGTAGCTCATTTGGACTGATGACTCAGCTAAATTAGGCCCTCTGAAGACATGGCACCTTTAGTGGGTTGGTTGCTCTGCTACTTAGTTGGGCCAAGCATATTCCTTGATTGCTGTGGTATCTTCTGACTGGGCATGGCCACTGCAAGACTTGGATCTTGGGTCACTTGATCATCAGGTCAAGCTGCTGGACTGAGCCAGGAAGATACTTCAGCCACTGGGTTGATTGTTTCTGCTGAAGTGATTTAGTGCACCATTCAGCTTAAATGTTACAGTACTTCTTCATTAAGGATGATGACTCTTAGCCTAAGGTTTATAGAAGTCTTTCCTCTTTGACTTCCTCAGGGGCCCATCCCTGAGGTTTGTCACCTGCCAGGCAGGAGGCAGGAAAAATAGATCTCTCATATTCAACAATTCTTGATTGAGATCCTAGTTCCCTTAAGTGAGGGGCCCCACCTTAATTTATAATAACCTGCTGGTTATATTGCCCAGATTCCTCTTGGATTTTATATAAAAGAGTTGAAGGTTTTGAGTCAGTCTGTGTTCTGGAGCAAGTTCATCTTCTTGCTGGTCTTTTTATAGGCAATTCTATTTTCAAAGCCTCAGGAAGAGTCAGGGAGGACTGAAAGGAGTCAACAATGACAACAACAATAACAACAACAACAACAACAACAGAAGCCTCACCCTCCTTTCTGGGTGTGAAGTGGTTCATTTGCCTCACTTTTCACTTCATGGTCTTTGTCTTTGCCTCTTTCAACCTTCAAATGAGACACACTAACATCCCTTAAAGAAACTCAGGCATGTCTTTTTGTGGTGACAAAGAACTGGAAATTGAGGGTATCGCCATTAACTAGGGAATGCCTGAACAAGTTGTGGTATATGAGTGTAATTGAATACTATTGTGCTATAAGAAATGATGAGCAGGTAGGTTTCGTAAAATCCTGGAAAAACTTAAATGAACTGATACTGAGTGAAGTGAGCAGAACTAGAACATTTAACATAGCAAAAGCAACATTGTTCCATAATCAACTATGATAAACTTAGCTCTTCTCAGCCATACAATGATGAGAGACAATTCCAAGAAGACTCATGATGGAAAATGCTATCCACATCCAGAGAAGAAATTATGGAATCTGAATGCAGATTGAAGCATAGTATTTTCACTTTTTTGGTTTTTTGTTTCTTATGGTTTTTCTCTTTTTCTTGAGTCTTCCTTGACAACATGACTAATGTGGAAATATGTTTAACATAATTGTACATATATGACCTATATCAGATTGCTTGCTGTCTTGGGGAGGGGAGATGGGAAGGATGGAGGGAGCAAAATTTGGAATTCAAAATCTTATAAAAAAAATGAATGCTGAAAATTAAAATAAATAAATAAATGATGGCAAAAAGAGACCCAGGCTTTGCTAGAAAATAGGTCGTGTGCTAGCATACTTATCTTACATCCTTGCACATGTATGAAAACTTTTCTATGTCCTGGCCCTACTCAAAAACCTTCAAAGTGTCCTTATTCTATTAGTATAAAATATAAATACCTCAGTCCAGCATTCAAAGCTTTAATAATCTGATCTTAATCATCCTTTCCAACATTATTTAAATTCAGTCCCCTTATGTCCAGCTCTTTTTCAGTCAAATTGACCATCTAGCTGTTTCACTTACACAACATTCTATCTCTCAATTCTCTGCCTTTGCATAAGTAGTCCTCCATGTTTGGGGTATACTCCATCTCCACTTTCATGTAAAAAATCTTTAACTTATTTCATTGTTTAGTTCAGGTGCCACTTCATATATGAACCTATTCTCACCCCACAGTTCACATTATTCCCCCCTTTAAAATTAATAATTGCATATTATGTAAACGATTTGTACATTGTTCATATTTATTTATTTATTTGTCTACATTCTAGATTGCCCCCCATTCCAATGTGTCTGTCTCTTATTTCCAATAAGGCACTGCATTTATCATGATATTTTTACATGTAATTATGCTATTTGATTCTCATATTAACCCCTTGGGTAGATTAAGTTGTTATTCCTATCTCACAGACCAGAGATGTGAGAAAGTACAAAATGACACATAATTAGGCCATAGCATTAGTCTCTGACTCTATTACCTGTTTATGAGAACCGTATTCTCTCAAATGTTCTCTTCAGGGCAAATTTGACATCTTTATTCCTTAGGCTATAGATCAGAGGGTTTAACATGGGTAAGATGATAGTATAAAACACAGAGGACACTTTACCTTGGGTCATGGAATGAACCGTTGATGGCTGCAGGTACACAACCATAGCAGAACCGAAAGCAAGAGTAACTGCAGCAATATGGGAACTACAGGTGGTGAAGGCTTTGAATCTACCTTCAGTGGAATGGATGCGAAGGATACTGGTGATGATGAAGAAGTAGGAGCTAAGGATAGTCAGGGTAGGGGTGAGGATATTAAATGCACTTAAGTACAAGACCAAAAGTTCATTCACATAGGTGCTGGAGCAGGAGAGGCTCAAGAGGGGAAGGAGATCACAGAAGTAATGGTTGATGATATTGGCTTTGCAAAACGTCATTCTCTGCATAAAGCCAATGTAATGGGGTGAGGTGGAGTTCACATGTTCCCATATTCTCAACTGCACCTATAATCCTGCTTTAGAAACCCTATATTTCTCAGACCATCCAATCAATTAATCAACAAGCATTTCTATTAAGCCTAGGGTACTCTGATAAGGGCTGGCCCAATCATCACCTATCATCTGATTCAACTCATGATGAACAGGGCATCCTTAAAAGTGCTAGAAAACAGGATGGTGGCAATATGCTTAGGGTAGTGGTGGTTGTGGTGGAAACAACAGCAGTGCAAAGCAGCTTGGATAGCAAGATTGTGAAGTGAGTTTGCAACAGTTCCCCTGGGCTCCAGCTCTATCAGCCCTATAGTACTATGAAGCAGCAAGCCCTAGCTCTTGGAAAGATCCATACTGGCTTTTCCCTCTTGGAGGAATGAGGATGCTGGGGGAGAGAACCTGAGTGCTGACAGTATTGAGGCAGTAGGATTATAAAGGGAAGAGTTAGAACAGGAATGACTTTTTTTCTAGCTCCTCTCTTTAGTCATTCATTATATCCTTTCTATAGCTCTTAGTTATATTTCTGACATTCTACATACATTTCAGCAGCTCCTCATGCTGGCCACAAGTAAAACCTGGACTTTTCCATGTTGCTAAGTCTCCATTTTAGAGACAAGTAAGGAACATAGAGGAGAGACTTCTGAATTCACAAAGATAGCTTCCAGTAGAATTTCTGTCCCTCACTGGAGAGAGAATTGAGATCAAAGCCACTTTGGTAGGTAATGTCTTTACTTGCTTGTCAAACCACTCCTTCCCATGCCTTTAAACAGCTCCAAATCAGGTTGATGGAGAGAGGTGAATAGGTACTTGGAATCTCATAAGGTACTCATATCAGTCTTTTGAAGGAAGTGTTAGACAATCACCCTCCAGTCTTGGATTGTATAGGTTCTTCACTGTCAGAAGTCTGGAGGACAAATGATCTTGATGTCTTGGGCTCCTACAATCCTGAGCACAGAATCTACCTTTCTTCAATATGCATGAACTTCAATCTCTGACATGTCACAGGAGATTTTCTAAGCTATTACTTGTGGTTCCTAATTATGCCTTTTTTCTCAGGATCTTCTCCAGGTATAGGGGGAGGAATATTTCCTGCTATCATCAGACATGCTCATTGACATTATATAAATATTTTTATGTACTAAAGAGTTTAGGGACCTTATTAAAAACAGAAGTAGAATTTCCCATAGGGCTTTACCTCACCAGGGAACCAGATTTTTTGGGAAAGGAGCCATTGGAGTTTTCTTTTTCTTAAGTCTGTTACTCCCATTGGCTTCCTACTTATTTAGTTTTCCTTAGTGACAGTAGTTGCCTTATCAGTTTATGATCTGATGAGTAGCAGAGATCCAGACTAATCTCTTGACAAGTTCATTCCTAGAGATGGACATTTTCTAGATATTTCGAAGCCATTGTACTTAAAAACAAATAGATACTAATTTTTCTTTTTCTTTTATTTTAGAAAATGTAATTACCTAAATTATTTATTTGAGTGCTTACCCCCCAAGATAGTTTGTTTTCTTTTATTATTCATTCTTGTAACTTTTTTTTATTTCTTCTTGATTTCTCATGGACTTCCACTTGCCTAATTCTATTTTTTAAGGAATGATTTTCTTCAGTGAGCTTTTGTACCTCTTTTTTCATTTGGATAATTCTGCTTTTTAAGATATTACTTTTTTATTTTTGTGCTTCTTTTACCAAGTTATTAATTGTCTTTTCATAATTTTGTCCCTTTGTTTTCATTTCTTTGTCTAACTTATCTTCTAACATTCATTTGATTTTGGAAATAATTTTTTAGCTCTTCCAGAAATTCTTACTGATCTTGTGTCTGATTCACATCCCCCCCACCCCACCCCACCTGTCCTTGGGAGATTTGTTTGTAGATGTTTTTACTTCATTCTTCATTGTCTTCTGAGTTTGTGTCTTGAACTTCCCTATCACCATAGTGGATTTATGGTCAGGTTCCTTTCTTTTGTTTGCTCATTTCCCCAGGCTATTTCTCTATTTGAAACTTTATGTTAATGGTAGGGTCTGTTCCCAGCCTGGCAGGGGTATGAGGATGGAAAAGCAGTTTCAATCTTTGGGCTTTTTCACACTGCTGTTTTCAGAGCTGTTTCTGGGGGTTTAGAAGATTTCAGTGCTTCCAAGGTAATGTGATCTGAGCACAGGTGTGTTCAGATATGAATGAAATGAACGAACAATGACAATAACTTTACTGCAGAATGTATCCTGATCCCTCAGGATTGTAATAGTTATTGCTTTTTATGGTCTCTGATTCCTTGGTACAAGAAGTTATATTACTCCCCTTGGCTTCTACTCCTCTTTGGATAAAAGTGCTTTCCTTGCCCTTGAACTATGATCCAGGAGGGATCTTTCATCCAGTGCTAGCATGGGATTACCCTGTAATTTCATTTTTTTAAAAAATATTTACTTATTTATTTAAAGTTTTGAGTTTCAAATTCTATCCCTCTCTTATTCCCTCCCTGCCTCCCCTTCTCCCTCCCCAAGGTTACAAGCAATCAGTATAGTTTATACATGTGCAATTATGTAAAACCTTACCATATTAGTCATTTTACATAAAAAGAGTCAAGTAAAAAAAAGAGAAAGTGAAAAATAGCATGCTTCAGTCTGTGTTCAATCAATATCATTTCTTTCTCTGGAGGTAGATAGTATGCATCATTATTAGTCCCTTGGGATTGTCTTGGATCATTGTATTGCTGACAGTAGTTAAGTCATTCACATTGCTCATAGAGCTATAATGGTGTCACTGTGCACAATGTTCTCCTGGTTCTTCTGACTTCACTATATATCAGTTCATATGAGTATTTCCAGGTTTTTCTAAAATCATCCTTCTTGTCATTTTTATAGCACAATAATATTCCATTACAATCATATACCAAAGCTTGTTCAGTCATTCCCAAACTGATGGACATTTCTTCAATTTCCAATTCTTAGCCACCACAAACAGTTGCTATAAATATTTTTATACATTTTTTTCCTTTTCTCTTTTTCACAATTACTGTTATTAACTGTTTCCCTCCATCCTATTCCCTTCCCCATGATATTTAGTCTATTATCTATCTTCTTTCATGTATCCCTCCTCAAAAGTGATTTGCTTCTGACAGCTTCTTCCCCCAATCCTCCGTTCTTTTATCTCTCCCTCCTTATCCCCTTCCCTTCTTACTTTCCTACAGGGTTAGATAGATTACTACATCCAAGTGTGTATGATATTCCCTCCTTGAGCCAACAATGATGAGATTAAGGTCTTTGAGACTATTCTGACGAGTGTAAGGTTCATGCACTGCCCCACTCCTCCCCTATCTCTCCCCCCACTCTATAAGCCCTTTCATGTTTCTTTCATGTGGGATTTTACCCCATTAAACTTCTCCCCTTCCCCCTCCACCAGTGCATTTTTCTCCCCACTCAATTTTACCCTAAAGTTGTCATCATTGGGCATCTAGGTGACACAGTAGACAAAGGACCCACCCTGGACCCAGGGGGACCCAAGCCCAAGTCTGGCCTCAGAAACAAGACACTTACCCACTGCTCAACCCCAGGCATGTCACCCAACTACAACCACCCCACAAATAAAGATAAAAAATACTTTACAGATATCATTCCTTCATAATCAATTACCACCTGTGCCCTCTGTCTAAATTTATTTCTATCACCTGCCCTGATACTGAGAAAGTTCTTATAAGTTAGACTTATTATCTTCCCATGTAGAAACATAGCTGAACCTTTTAACATCCCTCTTAATTTCTTTATCCTATATACCTTTTTTTAAATTTCTCTAGGGTCTTGTATTTGAAAGTCAAATTTTCTATTCAGTTCAGGTCTTTTCATCAGAAATACATGAAAGTCCTCTTTTTTATTAAAGTCCCATATTTCCCCCTGAAAGATTATGTTGGATAGTTTTGCTGGATAGGTGATTCTTGGTTGTAATCCTAATTCCTTTGCCCTCTGGAATATCATATTTCATGCCCTCTGATCCTTTAATGTAGGAGCTGCTAGATCTTGTGATATCCTGACTGTGGCTCCACAGTACTTGAATTGTTTCTTTTTGACTACTTACAATATTTCCTCTTTGACCTGGGAGATCTGGAATTTGGCTATAATATTCCTGGGAGTTTTCCTTTTGGGATCTCTTTCAGAAGGTGATTGGTGGATTCTTTCAATTCCTATTTTACCTTCTGCTTCTAGAATATCAGGGCAATTTCCCCTGACAATTTACTGGAAGATGATGTCTAAGCTCTTTAATTGATCATGGTTTTAAGGTAGTCCAATAATTTTTGGACTCTTTCCTGGATCTGTTTTCCATGTCAGCTGTTTTTCCAAGGAGATATTTCACATTGCCCTCTATTTTTTAATTCATTTGGATTTGTTTTATTGTGTCTTCATTTCTCATAAAGTCATTAGCTTATATTTGCTCAATCCTAATTTTTAAGCAACGATTTTCTTCAGAGACCTTTTGTACCTCCTTTTCCATTTGGTCCATTTGGCTTTTCAAGCTTTTGACGTTTTTTTCATGACCCTCCTGCATCACTCTCATTTCTTTTTCCATTTTTTCCTCTACCTCTCTTACTTTATCTTCAAAGTCCTTTTTGAGTACCTCTGTGGCCTGAGAACAATTCATATTTTTCTTGGAAGCTTTGGATGTACGAGCCCTGATGTTGCTATCCTCTTCAGAGGGTGCACCTTGATCTTCCCTGTCACTATAGAAACTTTCTGTGGTCTTCACCTTTCTCTGCTCATCTTGCCTATCTTTTACTTGAATTTTAACTTCTTAAAGTGGGAAATTGTTTCCAGGTTGCACTGTCCCAAGTTTCAGAGGGTCCCAGGTGGTATGATTTAAGGAGGGGCAGCTTCTTCCCTAGCCTGTCCTATTCCCTGGTCTGTAGATACCCCCAGGCCAGCTTGATAATTAACCAGACAGTCAAAATTTGTGTGCTGTGGTTGTTAGCTCTGACGAGCCTGTGCCCCTCTCCCATGTGGGTCACTGCCACCCAAGCCTACTTCCTGGTTCCCAGCAGGGATGAAACACCCAAGTTCCACCTTAGTGTCACCAGAGACCCCTGTAATCTCACCCAACCCAACCCCTCAACCCTCTCACCAGAGCATGAGCTTAGTTCCAGATGCCACTGGTGCTGCAGCTGATTCAGAGACTCCACAGTTTGACCTGCCTGGGACTGGATCTTTGTCAGCATGACCATGGGGCTGGGCTCCACTCCAGCCCTGGCACAGAAGCCCCCTTCTGCCAACCTTCTAAGCTATTTTTGGCTGGAAGATGATCCCAGCCTGTTCTTTTGTGGGTTTTGCTGCTCCAAGAATTGTCCTATAGTATTATTTGGAGGTTTTTTGGAGTGATGGTGTGTTGTGAATTCTGAGAGCTTACTGCCTTTCCTCTGCCATCTTGGCTCTGCCCCAGAAGTCCTTACCACTGATCCTATATTTTCCTTCTGACCAATTTCCAGGTCTCTTTACCATCTTTGGCTTGGGAACTCCCAAAGTTGATGATGTTTCTATTGTCACTGCCTAGTCCCACCACTGGTATTTTCTCTGCATGAACTCCCCACTGGTTCATGTAACAAATCTCTCTTTCTGAACTCCTAAGTTGTCTTAGGCTGGAAGAATTTCTCATTCTTACCTTTTGTCTTCTCTGACACTTTATAATTTGTTTTAAGGCATTATTTTCAAGTTTTTTAGAGGAGAATGTTGAAAGGGCTCTGCTAAGTCCTTTCTCTACTCCTTCATCTTGGCTCCATCCTGCCTAGTCAATGATTATTTTCTGTTCTTTTTTTTTTTTTTGCAGAGCAATGAAGGTTAAGTGACTTGCCCAGGGTCACACATCTAATAAGTGTCAAGTGTCTGAGGCCAGTTTTTAATTCAGGTCCTCCTGAATCCAGAGCCACTGCTTTATCCACTGTGCCACCTAGCTGCCCCCTAGTCAGTGATTCTTAAATCATTTCTCTTTGATCTATTTTCCAGGTCAGTATTTTTTCCTATGAGGTATTTCTCATTTTCTTTTCTTTTTTCAGGCTTTTGACTTTGTTTTATTATCTCTTAATGTTTAATGATTTCTTAACTTCCATAATACTAATTCTAGGTTTTTTTTCTGGTTTTGTTTTGTATTGTTAGGTTTTTTGGGGGGGTAAATTGGGGTTAAGTGACTTGCCCAGGGTCACACAGCTAGTAAGTGTCAAGTGTCTGAGGCTGGATTTGAACTCAGGTCCTCCTGAATCCAGGACTGGTGCTTTATCCACTGAGCCATCTAGCTGCTCCCCACTGTGCCATCTATCTGTCCTGACTAATTCTAGTTTTAAGGAGTTATTTTCTTCAGTACTATTTTGCCCCTCCTTTATAAAGCTAGTAATACCCTTTTCATGAGTTTCTTGCATAATTCTTCTGTCTTTTCCCAATTTTTCTTCTACTGTTCTTATTTAGTTTTTAAAATCTCTTATTGCTCTTTTTTATCTCTTTATGTAACTCTTCTAAGATTCCTTGTTGGGTTTGTCTCCAATCTTCAATTTTCTTTAATACTTTTCTTCTAGATGTTTTTAAATCCTTATCTTCTTCCATGTTTGTATATTTGAGCTTCCCTGTTACTACAATAGCTTTTTATGACTGGATTGTATCTTTATTTGCCCATTCTTCCAGGTCACTTCTTGACTGGAACTTATATTAGAATTGAACTCTGCTCACTTCTGGGGAGGTTTCTAGCCTGTGCTTCTGTCTTTTTATGTCCTACTGTTTTCAAAGTCCCATTTAGGTACCTGAAAGTTTTTTGATGCTTCTAAGGTAGTGTGATTTGGGGAGCAGTTTATTCTCTTCTCTCCTAGTATAAGTTCTGCAAATTCCTGACTCAGGTCTGGGTCTATTGGATCATCTGGGATTGGGTTTCAGTAGACTGCTGCTGGACTCAGTTACTACTAGCCTACTGGGGCTTTCTGCAGGTTCAGAGTGATCGAATTTCTTGACATTTCTTTGGTGTAGGTTTCCTGCCCTGTATTCCATTGTGGGTTCATGTGTGGGGTTAAAGGTTAGAATTGAGTTCCTCTCTGATCTTGGGCTCAGAGCTACACAGCTAAGTTTTTGGAATTTGTTTTTGTTCTCTATACAGCTAGGTTGTTGTTTGTGAGCATGTTTGTTCTCCACCCTATAATTGTGGACCAGAACTGGGTGATGGATAATAGACCTATCAGCTGTTGCGCATTCTTCTTCCCAGAACAAACTCTGGAGTCACTCAGGATCTCTTTCTGACCCTACACTTTTAGCTCTGTTATTTATTCTTAGCCCCCTTATAATCCCTAGACCCTGAAATGCTTCAGCTGCTGTGCTGTGCTCCTGACCAGCCCTCTTTCCAAATGTCTGTAGACTACCCTGTCTTTCTTCCTGCACTATCCTGGGTGGGAACAAATGACTCATTGTGAATTTTTCTTGGCTTTCTCAATCAGAATTTGGAATAGCATGTTTTCAAGATTGTTGTGGAGGAGGTGTGTTGGATGATTTGGACAAAAATGCTGACTCTCATTCTGTTATCTTGATTCTGATTCTTCTTCCTTGGTTCACACATTTTTGAAAAATGTTTTTATTGATATTTTTAATTTTTAACATTATTCTAGTCTTCTTCAGTATCCTTCACCACCAAGAACAGTCTCATATAATAAATAGTATTTTTAAAGTAAAAAAAAAAACAAAAGGAGAAAATTAGCATAATTGATAAATGTATTTTAAGTGTTAAAAATATGTGTAAAGTATACCACTTGTCTATCTCCTACCCTTGCAAAAGTGTGGGTTGCAAGTTTTTTCTTATATATTTTCTTTTGAACCTTCCTTATTCTTTATAATCTTGCAACACTCCCTTTTGATTTTTTTTTTTTTTGGTGTGTGGTTGTGCTTTTTTATGTTATAGTCATTGGGTATACTGTTTTTGTAGCTCTGCTTACTTTACTCTGGGTAAGTTTATATAGATATTTCTGTGCATCTTTATATTCATCATATTCTTCATTTCTTATAGCCCAGTAACTTTCCATTATATACATGTATCACAATGTGTGTAGCCACTCCCCAATTCAAGGACATTTAATTTCTTTCCAATTCTTTGCTATCACAAAAAGTGCTTCTATAAATATTTTGCTATAAATGGGGACTTTCTTCTTACTAATGGCCTCCTTGTGGTAAAATCATAGTAATTAAATCTCTGCATCAAAGTCTATGGCTATTTTAGACACTTTATTTATACAATTCCAAATTGTTTTCCAAAATGATCTTTTATTGATTCATAGCTCCACTAGCCATTCACTATTATGCCTATCTTCCCACATCTCCTCCAAATGTGTTATTCTCATCAAGGTGCAAGGTCATAATGAAGAATTGTTTTGACTTGTATTTTTCTCATTATTAGTCATTTGGATTATCTTTCATATGCTTGATTTTTAAAATTAAAATTTACATTTTATAATATTTTCAGTTCTGAATTCTCTCCTTCTCCACCATCCTTCTCCCATTGAGAAAGGAAAAAAAACAAACCCATTACAAACATGTATAGTCAAGCAAAACAAATGTCCACATTGACTATATCATGAAAAAGATATGTCTCAATCAACATTTTGAGTATATCACCCTTCTATCTGGAGGCAAGTAGCGTGATTGATTATTAATCCTTCAGAATTGTGGTTGGCCTTTTTCTTGATAATTTTTGGTGCTTATCACACTGAAAGCTCTTCAATATTGATGGTTGCTATTTCTCTGTGTTTTTTTTAATTTCCCATTTATCTGAGTTAGCTAGAAAGCACAATGGATAGAGTACTGGGTTTGGAGTCAAAAAGAACTGAGTTCAAATGTGGACTCAGAAATTTACTAGCTGTGTGATCTTGGGCAAGTCTTTTCACCTCTATTTGCTCAGTTTTCCCAGGTATAAAATGAGAGTAATAACAGAATTTTTGTGAAAATAAAGCAGATATTTGTAAAGCACTTAGCACAGTGCCTAAAATGAAGCAGGCACTATATAAATGCTTATTCCCTTTAATTCTTTGCTCTTCTTCTCTAATTTTTAATATTTCCCCCTATCTGTTGATTTTATAATTGTTTATTTGTTGGCTTTCTAATTTTTAAATGTATATTGAGTTCATTAATCCTTTATTTTAAAAAATATATTTGTAGGGATATGATTTTGTTCCAGCTCTAAAGTTTATTTTTGGCCTAAGTACACCAAATATATTTCATTCAATTCAATTCAACAAGCATGTATTGAACATCTACTATGTGCCAAGCATTCTGTTAAGCTATGGATTTACAAAGGCAAAAGTAAAAGGTGGGGGAGACAACATGTACCCAGATCAGAAAGTACAATATAATTTCTTGGGGTAAGAGGAAGTACTAAAGATTGGTGCATCAGAAAGCTGATCATTTTGAGGCACTTAAGCTGAGCCTTGAACAGAGCTAGGGGTTCCAAGACATAGAGGTAAACAAAATGTTGTTGAGAATATTTCAGATATGGAGAACAACAGCTTGTGTAGGACAGAGGTTAGGAGATAGAATATCCTGTAAGGGAAACAGAAATAGGCTAGTTTGCCTGGAATATAGAACATATTAAAGAGTGTAATCTGAAATAATTCTACAAACATAGGTTAGAGCTAAACTATTAAGAGATTTACATTCCAGACAGAAAAGTTTATATTTTATCTTAGAAGCAATAGGGAGCCAGTGAAACTTCTTGAAAAGGAGAATGAAATTGTTAGATATGTTGCTACTTTAAGACTATCAGTATGGGAGATGTGTGAGTGATAGAATGGAAAGGTGAAAGATTGGAGGGAAGGGATGGTGGTCATATGAATAGAGAGGGGATGTATATAAGAGATGTTGCACAATACTTTACAACTGACTGGTTTGGGGGAATAAAGGGAGAGAGATATCAAAGATGATTCTGGACTTTCAAAGCTGAAAGACTAAGATGGTGATGCCATTGATAGAAAATAGGGTGTTGAAATGTGGACATATTGGAAGGTGTGATTAATGAATTCTCTTTTGATTATGTTGAGTTGAGATGCTTATAGGATATCAAAGCAGAAATGTCCAGCAAGCAGTAGGTGAGGCTTGATTTCAGATTTCAGGAGAGATATTAAGACTGGATGGGTAAGTTTGGAAGTCTTTTTTACAGAGAGCATCATTTCATGGCAGTGGAAAGAAATGGTTTGACTAAAACTATTTATTTACTTTTATCTTGTATGGTATCTGTTTCAGTATGGTGCGGCACTCTATTACCTGCCTCTAGTTCCTTCGATTATATCAACAGTAGATACGCTTCTAGAGTAGAAAACTTGGATCCTCTGGGGTTATGTTTACATTTTTTTTTGAATGTCACTTCTTATGTATGTAAAGTACATTTCCTTTTACACAGACCCTTTGCAATTAGGTAAAATCCTTTCCTTATGATAGAGATAGTGATGAAAACAGCAAAAAAGTATTTTTATAAAAAGGGAAAGATCTACAACAATATTTAACTATTGTAAAATATTGACACTGTTATAGATAAACATTTTATGCCTATAAGGAATGGAAATGAACTTTGTTTTAGTTTTTTAAATTGCTGAGAAATATATAAAGAAGCTGAGCCTTCATGAAAATAGCAGAAAAATATTTTTGCATAAAGGGAAAAATCTATAACAATGGTTAAAGTATTGTAAAATATTGGCACTGGCACAGATGAACACTTTGATAACCTATATGGAACAGATTAAAAAAAACCCCACAAAACTTTATTTTGGGGCAGCTAGGTGGTACAGTGGATAAAGCACCGGTCCTGGATTCAGGAGCACCTGAGTTCAAATTCAGCCTCAGACACTTGACAATTACTAGCTGTGTGGCCCTGGGCAAGTCACTTAACCCCCATTGTCCCGCCAAAAAAACCAAAACACCAAAACCAAACCAAACCAAACCAAAAAACCCCTTTATTTTAAGAAAAAATTGCAGAAAATACATAAAGAAGCTGGGCTTTCAGATAGGATCCGAGAAGTTTTGGATAAAAAATAAACTATAGTGTGCAATGTGCAATGTAATATAATAATTTAAATAAAGACTCAAAATATGTTTCAAATAACATAGAATGATGTCTCACCTATATGGGAACAGTTGAGAAAGATCTTTCATACCTTAAAAAACTGGAGAAATATGAATGTAAAGAAACAGTTTCAAGGACATCAAAGAATTGGTGGAGCATGTTAAAGAATTTGGCACTTCAGTGCATCAGGATACCTCAGCTCATTTGCAGATAAATATTTATGACTACAAAGAAAAAACTAAAAATTGATAAATCACATAAACATTTGGACTTTGAGGCATAATTTTAAAAGTACTATCAGTTTGACAGGAGAAATTGGGGAGTTAACCTTTAAGTAAACAGAGTCAGGCAGCTCTCATTTAAGCCACAGATGTTCACAGGAACCAAGTACAGGGACCAGAAAGAACTTAAACTATGGCCTCACATAGAATTAGAGATATAACTAAGAGGATGGGGCAGCCTTGCTAAAAAGTTACTCTGTTGGGGCTGTGATGTTTAGAAGCATTCAGCTGAAAGAAGGGTTCAACTAAGTAATTTCCAGCAGGCAGCATCAAATTTAACAATAGTCAGACTTTCTCAGTGGGTTTAGTTTCTTCATTCTTGAAACAAGAGAGTTATACCATGATCGGTAGCAACCTACTTCAAAGTCAAAGTCCCTATCATCCACAGGGAGAAATTAATTTAGCACTTAGCCTTGCACTCATCAAGGCTTGTGCAAACTGGGTGGTTGAACATGGGAGTAACTATTAATGCCCAATGATGGTCAAATGGCAAGGAGATTTGAGGATACCAGCTTGAATTATTGAATGTTGCTATGTCAGTAATAACCTATTTCAAAGTACACTCTGAGCCATCCACGTCTCCGGGCTTCAAGAGCTGTAAAATAATATGTGGGATATGTCCTGCGTGTGCTTCCTCTTCAGCACCTTGGAGAAGGATCTGGAGTTTCTGAAAATGTATAGATTGTCAGTTCAATCCAACCTTGTTCAGTACCACCTTGTTCTTCCTCTACCAAAGGGGCCTCAAAATGATACAAAATTCTGGCTGCCTGTGAGAGGGAATCTGATTCTTTTGAGATAATTTAGATTCATGTTGTAGTGTCAAAAATGACTTTAGAAGCTATCTAATCCAACAAATGTATTTTGAAGATGAGGAAACTTAGGCCTGTAGAATTTAAGTGACTTGCCAAAGGTGGCATAGTTAAAAAGGAACAGCGATAGGATTCAAACCCTGATTATCCAGCCTTAAAGCCAGTAGTCTCTCCACTATCCCAAGCTGCTACACAGTTTTCATGACCATGAAAGAAACTTTCTAAATTCCTTCCTTTACTGTTGCATTTATTATTACCTTAAATTATCATACACGTTATCAGATTTCCATACATAATTAGTTCTCTAAGTTATAGATAATGACTGGGTTATAATGACTGTAAGGGGACTGTGAAAATGGCCGTAGGTCATGGAGATGCAGTCTTAACAATTATAAAATTGTTATAAGAAATTTATATGAAACAAAACAATAAAATTTCTAATGTTACAGTAGAATTTTCCATCCCAATAATTGGTAATTCACATAACCAAAGTTCTTCCTGCTATTGAAAGTTGCAATCAGGTTAGGTCAATTGCTTAGGACAAAAATCTCAGTTTTTGATCGGTCAAGTAACATTTTTTGTCTAATAATAACCAGATTAATTTATTTTGTAAATGGTTGTAGGCTTGTCCTTCAGTGGTAATAACAAATTTAATATATTGTCCATGTGTTATTTACTTCTGACAGCCTCCTACCTATCTCCAACACTTTCCTGTTTCACTTGCTCCTTTCAGTTTCTGGTTCAAATGAAGAGAGAAAAGTTAAGGAAATTGCTGCTTTTTCTCCCCTGGAGTTGGACAAGGAAGTCTAGTAGTGATGAAAATGAGAGGAGACTACAGGGCATCTTCCAGCAGATCCTCTACACTAGGGTTACTTAAGGGCATGTTACCAGGAAATGCATCCTGTATCTCTCCCTATACCCAAATATGCAGGTCATAAATCCTGTTGTCTCCATGATCTATATTCTATTTTAAGGATACTTTAAAACAGATCTGATTCTACTCCCCAAATCAAAAGTCCTCCCTGCCCAATCCCTTCAATATCTCTAAGATAAAATAATATCAATGAAGATAATAGTCCTTATTAAATGCCAACTATGTGCTATATGCTTTCTAAACATTAACTCATTTTAGCCTTACAACAATCCCGGAAGATGTGATTATTATCTGTATTTTATATATGAGGAAACTGAAACAAATAAGGTTAAGTGACTTGTCCAGAGTCACACAGCTAGTATGTATTTGAGACTATATTTGAATATGTCTTCTTGACTCCAGATACAGCATTCTATCCACTGTGCCATCTAGCTGGTCAAGCTCTTCGTTGAAAGGAATTTAATTGAAAGCCTCTATATTGGCCTCCATATTCCTTTCAAATCATTTCACATCTTCCTCTCACAATCTCTATTTTAATCAAACTGCTCTGCAAGCTATTCCACCTCATACTACTTTCACTATCTCATATTCAGGATCACTCAAATGGACCCCCACATTTGTAGTGTACTTACTCTTCATCTCTCCTTCATACAGTTGCTTTAAAGTACCACTTAGCAGTAATGGGATACATGAGACCATTCTTAACGTCCCAGTTATTAGAATTCTCTCCTCTTGGAATTACTTTATATATAGTTTATTTTTACTTATGCACTGCCCCCCAAACTCTAGGTACAGGTGCCAGGAAGACAATGATTTTTATTTCTAGCACCTAGCACAGTGTAGTAGACTCAATAAATGTTTGTCTATTTAATTTCATGTTTGGGGTTTTATTTCATTTTCCTTATAGTATTGTAAATTTAAAATTAGAAGAGACCTGAGACCATCTAGTACAATATATCCTCATTTTACAGATGAAGAAACTGGGGCCCAGAGAGGTTAAATCACTTCTCCAAGATCACACAGGTAGGACATATCTGAGGGGGGATTTGAACGCAGGTTAATTGACTTAAGATCCAGAGTTCTTACTGTTGTCATGTGCTACCTTCCTCCTTAAAAGCTAAAGAATTTGGGGTAATATTTTACCCATCATTTTGCATATTTATTCGACCTTTTGTTTTTAGTGACTGTTAAAGTTATAAGAAAATGTTAAAATGAATATATCATATCAAATCATTCTAAAAACTATTTTAACAATAAATTATAATTTGAATTTTTGCCTATTGTGAAATTTCCTTTCTACTATTATTTCAATGGTACAAAATACCTACAAAATACAAAATAATTGTTCATTTTAGACATCCTCCCAACTATATATTTTCTCTTATAAAATGAATGCATACAAGTAGACACATTATAAAAAAGGGGCTAGATCTCCACCTCAAATTTCTATAAGATAACATATTTATCATAGCACTTTTATAAATAATTATTTCATTTGATTCTCACAATAACAGCTTAGAGGAAATTGGGTAGTTATTATTATTCCTGACCAATAGATTCAGGACCTAAAAGAGAGATGATGAATGAAATGCCCAAAGTCACAGTGTTAGTCTCTGGTTCTAATTTTTTTTTCACGAGGACCCACTTTTCCTAAAAGTTTTTCTCAGGGCAATTTTGACATCTTTATTCCTTAGGCTATAGATCAGGGGGTTAAGCATAGGCAATACTGTAGTATAAAATATAGAGGACACTTTACCTTAGGTTAAAGATTGGACAGATGATGGCTGCAGGTACACAACCATGGCAGAGCCAAAAGTGAGGGTAACAGCGGCAATGTGGGAGCTACAGGTGGTAAAAGCTTTGAATCTACCTTCAGTGGAACAGATGCGAAGGATACTGGTGATGATGAAGAAGTAGGAGCTAAGGATAGTTAGTGTAGGGGTGAGGATATTAACTGCACTTAAATACAAGACTAAAAGTTCATTCACATAGGTGCTGGAGCAGGAGAGGCTCAAGAGGGGAAGGAGATCACAGAAGTAATAGTTGATGATATTGGCTTTGCAAAACATTAGTCTCTGCATGAAGCCTGTGTGAATCGTGGCTCCAACAATTGCCAGAAAGTATACCCCTGCCATGAGCCAGGAGCAAACCTGATGGTTCATCAGGATATTATAAAGTAGGGGGCTGCAAATGGCAACATAGCGATTATATGCCATCACTGCCAACATGTGGCACTCAGCAATAGCAAAAATGAGGAAGAAATAGAGCTAAGCCATGCACTCATTGTAGGAGATGATATTTTTTTCTGACACAAAGTTCACCAGCATTTTGGGGGTGATGACAGTGGAGTGACAGAGATCAATGAAGGACAAGTTTCTAATGAAATAGTACATGGGGGTGTGAAGGTGAGTATTCAGTACAATTAATAGGATCATGCCCAAGTTTCCCACCACAGTGGCTGAATAGATGAGCAGGAAGAGAATGAACAAGGGGAGTTGGAGTGTTGGCTCATCTGTTAGGCCCTCGAGGAAGAAGTGGGTGACTGTGGAGTGATTATGTGAATCCATTATCTTCTTGCAATGAAATCTTTCTGGAAATAAAAGTAAGGTATCAGCAGCATACTTGAAATCACAGAGACAGCACTCAAACTTGAGTTCCTATGGATGGGAGAGAGCTGGGTCTGCATGTATAGTTTTATTGAAATACAAGCATACATATGAAATATATATACAACTTAGTTGCAATCAGTTGACTAAGCATAATATAGCTGTGAACCCCTAGTTTTTATTCCTGTGACAACCAAGCAGCACACCAGTCTTTGCTATCTTAGATCTCTCAGGGATTCCTTATTTAAGCCCCCTTTTCTATGGCTTAGACTCCTTGTAGTATTAACTCTGTAGACCAGCTCCCAGTTACTTAAACCTAGAGGGACACTTTCTTTAGGTAGTTCCTTTTGAAAATTGTCATATTCATGTTGTGACGGTAAAATGTGGTGACCATAATAATAATATTGGCATTTACATATCTCTTTACATACATTAACATAGGAGACAGAATACATAGTAAATAGATATCTAATAGTAAACTCAAGAAGACATGGCTTTAAGTATTTATTGTCTTTGATGGATACTGGCTACTATGTTTTGTTGGGAAATTGAACAAACCACTCAGTGTCCTGGGCAACTCTCTAGGACTGTAACTTGCAAAAGAGTTGCAGATGTGTCTTAATAGAATGAGTTGGTTTCCTCACCAGGATTTTTCTACAATGATGACTTCACAGGTAAGGCTAAAACAAATTAAAAAACTTTGTCTCATTTGAACCTCACAATAACCATGTAAGGTAGGTACTTTGAGAATTATGATTTATGTTGTTTTGTTTTGCTAGTTGAGAAATAAAACAGGTATGTGTGAGTGGCATTCCAAGTGGTGACAGAAACAAGATGGTAAAATTTGAATCCATATCTTCCTAATTTTAAGTCTAGTACTCTTTCTGTTGCTCCAAGTTGCCTATCCCCTGGACAGATGTTTCCATAATATGAACATCTTTTTTGGCCTCCAGTCAATGTATCATTGAAACTAGACTATAAGGAGTGGATCCATTCATAAAGTGAATGCTAAAGACATATTGCATACTTTTAAAAATATGCCAAAGGCTAGAACTAACAAGTTTCAAGTATGGGAGTTTCTTCTTCTTCTTGATAGCTTAAAACATATATTTCTCCCGATTTGGAGAGGGATATTACTAGATCTTTTTCTCTTGTTGCTAGGAAAGGCTCAATGACTATTTTCTTCAAATTCCTCTTTAGGGACAGAGCTGGGAAGTCTCCATATGGACTCCAGAGATGTAGGTCACAAAATATATTGCTTTGTTTCTCTTGCTGAGTCAACATCTTAAAGCCCTAATATTGGTCTATTTCAGCATATAGAAACAAAGAGCAAAGAGGTAACCCAGCAGAGGTATGAAGACATTCAAACTTCAAATTATACCTTGGCATTTATTGAACTTCCTACTCAGCAAGTCCTTAGTTCCTTAGCTTATAAATAAATGTGCTGCTACACATGTGGCAAACACCCATTTCCCTATTACTACCTAGAGGCGGAGCAGAATTTCTAAGTACCTAAATTCCAAAGAAATGTTCTGTGCCCCTGAAATAACAGACCTACTCATCACCCACTTATCCTCCTTTTGACTTGACCCAGGCCATGTTAAATAGGGAGTCATCATATGGACTAGAGAACAGTGATGGTCTCTGTCAAGAAAGATCTTGTGGGAAGCAGTAGTGTTAAGTGGATTGGCTAGCAAGATCCCAGGCATAGTTTGTAACAAGAATTCTGTTTCTGTTTTTTGCATTTACCGATGGCATTGTCATTTATTTTAAGAATGTTTGTAAAATTCTCCAAATTAAATTAATTTTGTATGGATCTCTGGGAAGGGAAGAGGGGGTGATACATTGGATACTGTGCTAATGTAAGAAATAGAAAATATCAATAAAACTTATTAAAAATTAAATTTATAGAATCTCAGGATTGTACTATTCTTCCAAGAAAATATAATTCAACCTGAATGAGAATCTACTCTGCAGCATTCAGTTTAGTTTAAACATGCAGGGTAGCACAAAATAGTAATGGGGCATCCCAACTCTTACAAGGTTGAGAATCTCAGCATTGGTGAAATATTTGGGATTCATTCATGTCTTGAAGGGCACTATTGCTCCTCAGTATAGAGACAAAAGAAAATTTCCCCCTGATTGCCAAAGTCACACAGCTAGAGTGTGACAGAGTCAGCAGAATTTTGAACCCCTTTCTGGGGAGAGTATAGGAGTCAAAGCCACTTTGAATGATAATGTCTATGCACAATTTTTAATCGCCTAGTACCTAGGTGTTTAAGTAGTCCTAAAATGCACAGTTCAGTGATGGACAGAAGTCACTAGGTAGAAGGAATATCATAGGATATTCATGTCTGAGTTTGGAAGGAAAAATCAGGACATACAAGTCAGTTACTCACCCTCTAGATTTGCATCTTATAGGTTCTTTGCTGTTAGCATTCTGTAAGGCAAATAGACCTGATGTTCTGGGTACTAACAATTCTGGGGACAGACTTGGCCTACTTGTCATGCTGAAAGAACTGGAGCAAGGACTTCAGTCTCTAAGGTATCATGGTGAGTTCTCTGAGCCACAGATCACGGCTTCTAACAGTGACTTCATTGTCAGGGTCTTCTCTGGCTTCAGGGGAGGAAATAGTCCCGCCTAATTTCAGAAGAAATGATCATTATGGAAGTTCTCTTCTAGTATAAGAGAGTCATGGGATTTTATTTGAAACAGAAGTAAAGGTTCCCACAAGATATCCCCTCATCAGGGACCCATCATGTCTGAAAATGAGCCAGGGGAATTTTCCTTTCCTCCTCTTAACATTATATCCCTACTGGCTTCCTATATGTTTAATTTTCCTTAGCAAACATACCTTATCTCATCACAGCTTTTACTCTGATGGATAATGTCAGAAACAGAGCAATAGAGCTCCAGGCAGATTTCTTGCTAAGTCCTTTCTTAGAAAGGGACATTTTCTGGGAATTTTGAAACCATTGGAAAAAATAAATAAACAAATAACCACAAACTCTTCTTTTTAATGGAGAGAAGTGAATGCATTTGGAAAAGTGGATATCTGCATTGTTAACTTTATTTAATTTTATTTTGAACCTTTTCCACATCTACAATTGCTTTCTAAGTTTAGACTTACCATAGTTTTGAATGGATGATAAATCATTTCAAAGTATATGGAATTTGGGATGGCTTCTAAGGCACCTGTGTGTTTGTAGGGGAGGGAGTCTTTGATGTTACACAAAATGAAAAGGTCATAGGTAATCCAGACTTAATGTGATATAGTTTTATTTTTCAAAATTCAGTTTATAGCCAGCAATACCCAGCAATACCTAAGTAGCTAGAAAGCCCTTATTGCCTTTGGGACTATTTCTCTTGCTAACTTTCAGGATGTGTATGTAGAAATCAGGGAAATGAGGATAGAGTAAAGATGGAGAGAAGTGGTTTTCTCAATCTAAACTCTTGACTTGAGAAAATTCATTTGAACTCCCTTCTTTTCCCAGAGAAGGGGGTGATCTATGCAAACAACAGTAGCTATATGGAGGAGACCAAAAAGGGTTATTGACCTTGGTCCTACTATCCCCTACCTCCTTAACAGCTAACCAAATATACTCCCTATAGTCACCTTCCTGTAAGGAAATTATGGTCTAACATATGCAGAAGTACAAAAACCCCTTAAAATGCTACTTTGCTCATGTAACAAAATTATACACTAATATAATAAGATATACTTCAAGCATCACATGTTAAGAATATGTTTCATAGGTTGCTTGGAGTACAAAACATATAGTATCACATGTCAATATTTTATAGAGTCACTAGAGATCATATGAAATACATAATACATAGTCTCATCCAACACAGCTGCATTCAGTAATCTGACATAGAGGTAACACAAAAACATTATATGTATTAATAGATACATACATATGTAATAATATCTCAAAGATGTATACATACAACATATACATGGGAGAACTAGCTAATAAGTTAGTTACAAGAAACCAAATAGAAAATGAAAAATATTGATGACTGTAGTCATATATTTTTGTTCAACCAATGAAAAAGAAAAGTTCAGGATTGGGGAGATATGGAAAGAGAGGAAGCAATCCATACTAGAAAGGAAAGGGATCTTTTCTGGATTACAATATTATATGAGTTGGTGTACTATGATATAGTAGCCAAAAGAAAACTCATATAATTTTATATTTCAAAAATCTAGTATTTCTTTAGTGGGTGTGTATGGGGTGCTCCCTTCATGGATGCAGATCATAACCTTTTTATGCCTTAGTTTTGATTGTTATTGAAAGTTGTTGTAGATGAACAAATGAACCTCCCTGAAGCCAGTCTAGTGATGATCCTCTGCAATTAACCAGGTTGGTCCTCAAAAAACCAACATATATTTTGGTCACTAGCTTCCTACTACTTATCTTAAATTTATTGACAGACATAATATACAGAATAGTAGTGGTGCGAAATAGTTTTATTATACTCTGCCCTAATATAATATTGAGTTTAATTTTGGGAAATTCATTTGGGAAGATCACCAAAAAACTGTAGCACATACAGAGAATTATGATCAAGGATAGTGAGGGGGCTCAAAGTGATGCCACAGAAATATTGACTTTAGACTCCTAGGATAATTAGCCAGACAAGAGACAATTTAGTGGGCCTGAAAATTTTCACAGAATAAAAAAATTGAATTATTTGAAGGTGAGAATTGATTTATCAATTACTATGCTTCAGTCAACAATATAGTTATATGTTGGATTATAACACTAGCATTAGCAATAAAAGAGATATGAAATGGCAATTTATAATGAGGTAATTTTAACCTGTTATGGAAGCAAGTTTCATTAAATATATTAGTAATGTAAGAAAATGGAAAAAATGGTTATATATTCTATCACAAAAGGCCAGATTAAATAAATTAGTGGAAATGTGGCATATATTATATATTAACTATCAATTTTTGTTTTTGCCTCATATATTGTCATGTTAATGTAAAACATTCTATGGATGTTGATATTTTTAAAAAGTCAAAAGGGACTTCAGAGCCCATTTAGTACAACCCGTATTTAGCTAATAATCCCCTTACAACCCCCTCAAAATTTATTATCCAGACATCCTTTGAAGATCTAAAGTGAAGACAAACCTACTGACTCCAAAGGTAACACATTCCACCTTTGGACTATTAGAAATTTTAAAATTTCTATTAAGTTTGAATATTCTTCTTTGCAGTTTGTGCCCATTGATCTTAGTTTTGCTCTCTGGGCCTAAGAAAAATGTATCTAATTGTGTTGTTGTTCAGTCATTTCAGTCATTTTTGTGTCTGACTATTTATGATGCCCTTTGGGCTTTTTCTTTGTCAAAGATACTGGGGTGGTTTGCCATTTCCTTCTCCAGCTCATTTTACAGATGAGGAAACTGAGGCAAACAGGGTTAAGTGACTTGTCTAGGGTTATGTAGTTAGTAAGTCTCTAAGACTACATTAGAACTCAAATCTTCTTGACTTTAGGCCCAGTGTTCTAGCTACTGAGCCACTGAGTTTCCCCAGAGAGTGTGTACGTGTGTGTATGTATACACATATATAAATATGTATATTTATACAATTATACATAAATACACATACGCTAATGTTATACATCATATATGTATATAGTATTCACTGGTAATATAATAATATATTCATTTATTATATATAACATGCTAATACAACATATAGAATTACATGTATACAGTGTGTTGGTATATTAAAAATCTAACACTAATATAATTTGTACATATATTAATGTATTATTTTATAAAAATATAACACAACATATAACAAAACAATAATATATAAGATATTGTATATAAATATATTAGTACATGCTATACTTAAATATTATATACATATACAATACATTATAAATGCATACAATATATTATTGTTGCCTTGTTATATATAATATATTATTATATATACTAATATAGCAGTAAATAATAATAAATTAATATACTAATATAATGTATGCATGTATGTCACAGTGACATCTTGAGTTCAAATTTGACCTCAGACATTTGCCTTCTGTGTGACATATATAGTTAATTAGTATTTATGTATAATATATGCTAATATAATACACTTAATTCTGTTTGCCTCAGTTTTTTCATCTGTAAAAGGAGCAGGAGGAGATGGTAAATCATTCTACTACTATATTTGCCAAGAAACCATGTAAAAAGGTTCACAAAGAGTCAGAAATGACTGAAAATGACTGAACAATGATAAAAAATATAATATCTATACACACATTATAAGATATCTTCCATGAAATAACTATTTAAAAAAAGCTTATTGTGAAACTATGCTTTCTCTTCTCCAAGATCTCCACCTTCACTTATTTCAGCTGATTTTCACATGCTAAAGACACATGTACTTTAACCATCTTGGTCACTCTCTTTGGGGCAATTTCAGCTTATAAATTCCTTTTCTAAAATGTAACCGCCCCAATTGAACCTGATAGTACAGATATGGTTCAACCAGCAGAACCATAACTAACCTAGGGCAAGTAAGACTTTGACTTAAGATGCCAACATTGGTGGAGACACATCACCTCAAGCCATCGATATCTGACGGCTTGTGCTTGCTCTTAGTCTTTAGTCATACCAGGGAGATACCATTAGGACACAATAAGATCACAATGATATGGTAGAGCACCACAAGAGGAAACATAGACTCTAGATATTAGTGCTCTAGGGCAAAGCTTCTTAAACTGTGTGTCTCAAACGCACATGGGGTCACATAACTGAATGTGGGCATTGAAAAAAATTTGGCAACAGTAAAAGGTTATGTATGCTTATTTTATATACCTATATACCTTGGTAGTATAAAAAATTCTTGGACAAAAAGGGGTTGCAAGTGGAAAAAGTTTAAGAGTCGCATTCTAGGGGAAGGATGCATCTCTTCTCTATTCCTATGCCTTAATGGGAAGATTGTCAGCAGAATGTCTGGGATCATCTGTGATGGCAGCATGTCCTAACCTTGGGCTACATTGGATTTATGTATGACTTGCTCTCTCTTTACTTCAACTTAAATGAGTTTTCCTCAGATGAAAGAATTTGCAATTAACATTCTGATGTCCAGAATATATCACAATGAATGTTACTTGTTCTGGACAACAATCATCATAATGTAGCCTAATGATGAATTAGCTCTTTTTTTAAATTGCCATATTGCATAGTTGACTTATATTTAGATTTCAATTTGCTAGAATCCTAAGATTTTCATGATCAGCTGCTAATTGACCATGGTCTTCTCAACATTTGCTTTTTGAACTCCAGTGAAAATTTTTATATTTAGGCTTAATCAATTAAATTGCATTAGATTTGACTCAATGTTTCAGCCTATTAAGATATTTTTGAATACGGATTCATCAGCCAATGTATTGTATAACACTTCCTGCTTTGTAACATCGGCAGATTTGTAAAACATGCCATCTACACTTTTATATCATTGATTGATTAAAATTAAACAGTATAGGACTAGAATTAGATCCCTTGAGTGCTTTACAAGAGACCTTGTTTCAAGTCAGATGTTACTGATTAATGACTATTTAACTTAGGTAATTCAGTCATTAGTGAATCCATTTAAATATTCTTCCCCCTCCCCAGAATATTTTCATCTTTTCTACATTGATAGAATGAAAGATATTGCTGAACATTTTGCTGATACTTAAGTAAAATATATCTCCAGTATTACTCTTATTTACCGGTGTAGTAATTGTTCAAAAAGAAAACGACATTAATTTAGCATGTTTTTAAGCTTTTTCTCTGTTTTCATAAAGAGGAATTCTTTTAATTCTTTCAGTTTATCATTTGGGAAAGGAAATTAATACAAGGATTTGAATAGGAATTTTATGGTGTCAACCTGAACTTATCATATAACATATATACTAAATGCTTGGTCTTTACTATAGCAAAATAGTTTAGCTCACTATTATTCAAGCAACTCATCCAGCATCATTGAATTCACATTTATGGCATTTTCATGGGATCATGCCATTAAAAGTTGGGAGAGATTCTAGAGACCATCTGGTACAAATTCTCCACTAGATATAATTACACTGACACCTAGAAAGAGAAAGTGATCTGTCCAAGGTTGATCAGGTAATGAGTAATAACAGGTCTGAAGCTTAGTACTTTCCAAAAATCTGTATCACCTCATATTTCTGGGACAGTGCACAGGTAGGGTGTCTTCAAAATGTTTTCTGAGGGACCCTCTTAAATAAAATTCTTTGTTTTATTGTTGTCCTTACTCTAGAAGGCTATAGTTATCTTCAGTCAATATTCTCAGTCAATAGCAATGAAACAGACTTCATTTTCTCACAGTCTTCTAAACCAAACAGTATGGTGCTCTCTACATGTATCCCAGTCATCTCTCTCATACAATGATTAAGAACTTCTCAGTAAAATTGCTCTAGAAGGTACAGAAGCCCCAGCTGATTCCAAGGCTACCCTGTGACCTCTTTTAGAACCCCTTTTTTCCACTATATCTTTTATTCCACCCTTTTTGAATAACTCCACTGCTTTGTTCTCTTCAATGGCTTTCCTTTGGTTTTCATTTCAATTGTCATCTAACTTTTGGTTGGAAACCCAGCTATTTTTTCATGGGGAAGAGGGATTGAGAGACACTATGAAAAGGAAATAATTTTAATCTCATCCAAGAAACTCTTGATTCTATGAAAAATAGCAACTGTGGTCCTGGCTAAAGAAATCTGAGAAACACTTTTATCTTTGTCCTACTTGTTTATAGCTCTCTCTCTCTCTCTCTCTCTCTCTCTCAATAATAACAAGAATAGACTGTTTTTGGATTGGACTGTGAAATCTTTAGAAATGAGTATATAAAGATCTGTTTAAGACTTTGGTAGTGAGCTTTGAGACTCTAGGACACTCCTTGATGGATACTTTTATCTGTTTGACAGCAGCTTTTATCTGTTTTTACCTTACTGTAGATTACTTTTGTATAGGATTTATTGAAATTTGCTTTTAATTAAGGAAATGGCTTATCTGAACCCTCCGGCTCTGAGTGATCCATTATATCAGATATAGAACTAGTAGGCATCATTTCTCTAACTTTTTTACTTCCCCATGCATGGATTGTTTGATTACTTAAAGACTATATTGGTCATTGTTTTAAATATCAGAAAATTAAGTGTTAATAAATCTACATAGTGACTGTGTATTTCATGAAACATACCTTGATAAAACACAAACTCAAAGATATCTTATTGAAAAGTGGAAGTATCTGTTTATTTATTGAACATACATAGAGCTAAAATACACATTTAATACTTTGGGAAAACTGTAGTTGGAAACAAATATGTTGATTCACTGAGGTAACATCAACTGGGAATGAGATTCTAACAAATATTCCCAATATTCCATTCTTACCAAGAAGATGGAAATGAGATACACACATATTAGTATTAATATTAAGCCAGATTAGTTATATATGTATGTATATACATAGACATCATATAAATACATACACACACATGTGTGTATATATATATATATATATATATGAAAGAAGTAGGTCCTCAAATCAGATATGAAATAAATTATATGTTTATTTCATACTTGCTTAAATTGGGATTAGGTGAATATTTAAGTCTTTTTCACATTTCTGCTTTTCCCTTTAAGTCAGGAACATGCTTCATTTTGTTTTCTTTGGAAACTGGACAGTCCTCTCCATCTGGAATCAGAGAGATACTTTTCTTTTACTGATAGTTAAGTTGTACAGTGGATAGAGTGCCAGACCTGGAGTCAGGAAGACCTGAGTTTAAATATGGCCTCATAAATTTACTAGTTCTATTACCCTGGGCAAGTCACTTTACTCCTGTTTACCTAAGTTTCTTCAATTGTAAAATGGGGATAATAGCAACAGCTACTTTGTAGGATTGATATGAGGATCAAATGAGATATTTATGAAAAGTGCTTTACACAGTTCTTGACCTACACACACATACAAACACACTCACACACACATATGTATATGTCTCCATGTGTGTATGTGTATATCTATATCTATATATATATATGCTTATTCCCTTATCTAAACAGCTCTATGTTTTCAATTCAGCTACGTTGCTTTTAACCCACTATCCTGAGATCATTATTTTGTTCAGTCTGTTTCTCTGAATAGCACAACAAAGAAGCAATAAGAAAAATAAATTTCATTAGTTCAGTCATAATTCTACCATATTTCAGATGCAATACCAACATTGCTATTAGTAGACTTTTACTCTTAAAATTTCTCTAGCTCTTCTCTGTAAAAATGCATAGGAAGGGGGCAGCTAGGTGGCGCAGTGGATAAAGCACTGGCCCTGGCATCAGGAGGACCTGAGTTCAAATCCAGCCTCAGACACTTGACACTTACTAGCTGTGTGACCCTGGGCAAGTCATTTAACCCCAATTGCCTCACGAAAAAAAAGTGCATAGGAAGGGAAGCAAGCTTAGAGAGAGATTGTGGAGAAAATAGAATTAATAGAGGAATCCCATTAATGATGAGGGGAAGATAATAGATTCTTCCTACTCCCTCCAAAAAAAAAAGCATGTGAAAACAAATACAGTTATTTGTGGCCCATTATTTCATGGAACAAATATTGACATTGATTATATGAGCTTTCTTCTCTCCAGAATTTTCCTCATAGCAACTTTTACATCCTTGTTCCTCAGGCTATAGATTAAGGGGTTCAGCATAGGCACAAAGATAGTATAAAAAACAGAAGATACTTTGTCCTGATCCATGGAGTTTCCTGCTGAAGGCTGCAGGTATATGAAAGCAGCAGAGCCATAGAAGAAGGCAACAGCTGCTATGTGGGAACTGCAGGTGCTGAAAGCCTTGGACCTGCCTTCAGGGGAGCGGATGCGGAGGATGCTGGTGATGATGCAGATGTAGGAGCTTAAGATGGTGATGCTGGGGATGAGGATATTAAATGCACTAAAGCACAAAATCACCACTTCGTTGACATAAGTGCTAGAACAAGAGAGTTTCAAGAGGGAAAGGAGTTCACAGAAGTAATGGTGGATGAGGTTGTTCTTGCAGAAGATCACTCTATATATGCACCCAGTGTGAGCTGTGGCACCAACCAAACCCAGCATATACACCCCACCCACCAGCCAGAAGCAGGCCTGATGGGACATGGTGATGTTGTAAAGCAAGGGGCTGCAGATGGCTACATAGCGATCATATGCCATGACTGCCAACATGTGGCACTCAGCTATAGCAAAAATAAGGAAGAAGTAGAGCTGTGCTATACACTCAGAGTAGGAGATGAGATTATTCTCTGACACAAATTTCACCAGCATTTTGGGTGTGATTATAGTGGCATGACAGAGATCAATGAACGACAAACTGCTGAGTAAATAGTACATGGGTGTGTGAAGATGGGAACTGAGGCCAATCAGTATGATCATGCCCAGGTTGCCCACCACAGTGACCACGTAAATTCCAAGGAAGAGGAAGAAGAGGGGCAGTTGCAGTTCTGGCCGGTCCGTTAGCCCTGTGAGGAGAAATTCAGTCACTTGGGAGTTATTTCTCATGGCTATCCTTGGTGGGGGGTGGGAGGTAGGAGGAGGATCTGTAGAGATAGAAAAGAAGTCCTATTTTAGAGAAATTGCTGATCATTAATTACCCTTACCCATCAGAAGCTCATACAGAATGGTAGATGTCTTTGTTCTCTCTTAGTCCCTTGGCATCTACCTCTCATGGCCATAGACATCAAGTAATTCTTCTAAACTCACAATTATATTTGGCATGCAAACTGAATAACTTTGTGCCAAAATAGCAAAGATATAGCTGTTGGGAAATGGAATGCAGCTTCATTGAGAGGTAATATGGTACAGTGGATGGAGTGATTTGACTGCAATTCCACCTTAGGTTCAAATCCCACCTTAGCCACTTACTAGCTGTGTTATCCTGGATAAGTCACTTAACTGCTGTGGACCTTATTTCCTCATCTATAAAATGCATACATCAGAATAGATGGCTTTGGTAGTTCTTCCACGCTCACCCCAGCTCTAAACAGGGAAGGGCTTGACTCTTAGCTGTTCCTTTTAGATAATCATATTCATCCTTCTGCCTCCAGTTTCTGCATCATGTTTGTGAATTCTCCTAGGGAAGCCACAAATAGGAAATGGACTTTTCTAGGGTGGAATAATGTCTCCATATCAGAAATAAGAAAAAGATTATATATAATCTCAATGAACTAATGATGAAGCATACTATCCACTTTCAAAGAAAGAACTGATATTGATTGAATACAGATTGAAGCATGCTATTTTTCACTTTCATTTTTTCTTTTATTCAAGTTTTCTTATACAAAATGACTAATGTGGCACTGTTTTACATGATTGTACATATATAACCTGTTTCTAGTTGCTTAAGGAGGGGGGGGAATGATGGGAGGGAAAGAGGAATAAAATTTGGAACTCAAAACTTTAAATAAAAATGTTTATTAAAAAAGAAAAAAGAAAAAGGTCATATAGAGACAGTGACTAATCTTATTCATTAAGTAAAAAGAAAATCAGTTGGATTAAGGATTCTATCAGTACAGATTAGGTTCTGGGGAACTGAAGGAGCCATTATATTTTTTATCCTCACTGTACATGCTTCCATTCAACCATATTTGGGTTTGTGACACTGCTTTCTCTTGATTCTCCCTGTCTGATCCTTCTCAAATCTTCTTTGCTGTATTATCATCCACATCACACCCACTAAGTGCTCTCTCCTTGGTTCCATGCTGAATTCTCTTCTCGTCTCCCTCTATACTTTCCTTCTTGGGTGACTTCATCAACTTACAGACATTTAATTATTATCTTTATGTTAATGACTTCCAGATCCACATATGAAGCCATAGTTTCAATCCTGGACTGTCATCCCACATCATCAATTGTTTCCTAGACTTTGCAAAGAAAATATCACTTAGGCATCTCAAACTCAAGATGTCCATAACAACTCATTATCTTCTCCTACCATCCGTCCATTTTCTGAACTTTCCCATTTTTGCTAAAAGTATCTCTATCTCTCAGATACTGAGATTTGTATTCATGGCCATTCTTAAGTCTTCACTCTCACATGGCAAAACAATTACCAATTCTTGTCATTTTTACCTATATAAGAACTTTCCCATATGTCCATTTATATACACACTACTCTAGTTCTTACCCTTCTGTCTCAACTACTGCAACAGTCCCCCTATTTCATGTCTCCAATCTAGCCACCACACAGCTGCCCACGTGATTTTCCTAAAGCTCAGGTGTGACCTGATCCAATTTCAGCCAATCTCTTTTTTTTAATAAACCCCATTACATCTTGATTATATTGTGTTTGTGTTTGTGTATAAAAGATAAAAGAATTGTGCTCTCTTTCTCTGTCACTGTCTCTCCATCTCTCTCAAATACTAAAAATAATGGAATATAGAGAGAGATGTATATATTTATATATGCATATATATGTGTATGTACACAATATATTATGCACATACATATAAATATAGTTTCCATTTGTTTTTTAAAGCCCTTTACCACTTGGCACCAACCTACCTTTCCAGCCTTAATACACATTGCTTTCTTCATGCACACTATGGTTTAGCAAGACTTTGCACCAGTTGTCTCCCATACCAGAAATATACTCACTTCATCCCTCTGCCTTTTAGAATCCCTAAATTTCTGCATTGTTCAGATCAGGCACCACTTTCTACATAAAACCTTTTTTCTCCTACCCCCACCCCATCATCATTTCTTAATGCCTTCTCTCCAAAATTATCTTCTGTATATTTTATGTAAGTACATGTCTCTAACTAGATTGCAAGTTACTTGAGGGTAAGAAATTTTTAATTTTTGTCTTCATCTTAGCACCTATAACAGAATCTGGCACATAGTAAGTATTTAATGAATGCTTGTTCTTTGTGTGATTCACTTGGTTATCTCACTAGTCATGGTTAGTGAGGGGCTAAGGAGACTGAGCAAGTGTTTTGCAAAGAACTCTGAGCTCCCATAGCTTTGGCTTCAGTTAGGTGAACCATGAAAGTTAGATACTCACCTGCCAATACTGAGCCTTCTACCCTCTTCAACAACAGTGTAAAAATTGCAAATACTCTTAATAGGGTAATTGGTGACAATCCTTGGCACTGATCCTTCAGCTTCTTTTGTGGGAAGATAGACCCCAGTTTTTTATCTGTGCTGTTAATCTTCATCTTGAGGAAAGAATTCCTGGGATCATAATCTCAGGTCATCCTCTAATAGTGTAGGAAAGAAAGTAGAACTTCTTAGTTTTCTTAGAACAGTTGATGTGACCACTTTTTAAAATTTATAAAATTATAAATAAAGTAACTTTTATTAATATTATTGATTATAGCTTGACCAGCAGCATATAAGTGTGCTGATATTTCAAAAAATCACTCCAATATTAACTCTTCAATATGAGAGTTTGAACCTTCATATGCAAATTCCTTGGACTTTATTGGAGATGCAGAGACAACAAATCCCCCAGGTCTTACTTCACCAGGGATCCAGGTGTGCTGGGAAGAAACCAAGTGTGTTTGTCTCTTCTCTTTTCACCTGCCATGCCCCTTGGATTCCCTATTGTTTAATTTTTTCCTCTGGGGGGAAGAATTTCTTGCTGTAATGTGGTTTGTGGACTGGGGGCAGTGGGAGTAGTAAGATTGAAAGCTTCAGGATAAGTCCCTAATGCCTTCATAGAGATGAAATAATTTTATAAAATTTAAAGTTGGGGGCAGCTAGGTTGCACAGTGGATAAAGCACCAGCCCTAGATTCAAGAGGACCTGAGTTCAAATTCGGCCTCAGTCACTTGACACTTACTAGCTGTGTGACCATGGGCAAGTCACTTAACCCTCATTGCCCTGCAAAAAAAAAAAGTTACGGTAAGAAAAAGACCCTAAAATGTATTTCTTTCCCTCCCTTCTTCCTTCTCTACTTCCCTCTCTTCCTTCCTTCCTTATTTTTTTGGCCTTTAGTCTGATGTCCCAAGAAGATATGTTAGACCAAATATTTTCTTCTTTCAACATATAATAGTTTCTGACTTGATTTTAGGAAGGGCATCAAAGGGAAGAAAATTTGAGTCTTCCTTAGAATTATTGCATAAAATTGTGGAAACAGAAACTTTTGATTGTGTGGAACTTTCAAGATAAAATAAAGTGATTCCTCCATCATCTTGAACCTGATTAACTATTCAACAGAGGAGTATCATAAGTTAATAAATCAATATATTTATTAAGAATATATTACAAGTGTGGCCCTGATCTGAGGGTACAGTATGGTTGTTTCCTCCTCTTAAAGAGTAAAATTTAGTTAATATAGACAACACTGACACCCATAGAATAATTTGAATATTGTTCAATATTATAAAAATTAAGTTCTACTTCAGGAGTTAAATCATGTAAGCACCTTTGATACAGGCTAAAATAGTTAGGAAGGCCTCATATGGAAGGTGAAAATGGACCTGGCCCTAGAAGAAGAGGTAGTTTAAATATGCAATATGAAGAAAGGATCTTCTGGTTGAGTGGAACTCCATGAGCAAAGCTAGGGAACAAAATGAGTGTGTAATGCATATGAAATTGGAGGGGATAAGCCTGACTAGAATGAAATATTGGCTTTAAGTAGTGTTATATGACATGAGTAAATAATTGGAGTTAGGTGAGAGTAGGCAAAATATCAAAACATCAAAAGTTAGACTTGGTAAACTAAGAAATTACCATTTATTTTTCATTTGCTTTATTTTATAATCATCCTGTCTTTGAACTACAATTAACATTTGGGAATAATTAATAATAATAACAACAACAACAACTAACATTGATAAAGTGCTTACAATTATTATCTCATTTGATCTTCCCAACAACCTTGGGAGATAGTGTTATTGTTATCATCATTCTTTAGATGAAGAAACTGAGGCAAACAGATGTTAAGTGACTTGCCCAGGGCCACATTGGGAAACCAGATAAGTGCTTTATTTCCAGTTCTTTAGATACTTTCCTCTCTACATCAGTTTCTCTTTCCTTGCATACGTTGAGTTAATTGCTCTGTGTAAATTGCTTTTGATAAATGAGGCAAGTTAAATAATTATGAACAGAAATTAGAATATGCCACCTGAGGATCTTTTTTGAGTTCAACTTAACATGTACAATTCTTAGTATTGGGAAGGTATCAAATGATCAGATAAGTCTCTCTGTGTCTTGGCATCTGAATGTGAAGATTTGAGTTCAGAGGTATAAGCATATATGTATATCTTTATGTATTTTTTGGCATCAATGTGAATATACACAAACATGTAACATGCCAAGAGTTCTCAGTGCAAGTAGAAATGGGCACACTAGTTTCCATTCTTCCCCAATATACATTTTTACTCATTTTTAAGAAGCCAAAAATGGGTTTTAGCATAACATGAAGGATAATATATTGTAGTATCATAGATTTGAGCTGGAAGGGACCTGTGAAGTCATGCCATCTGCACCCCCCCCCATTTTATAGATAAGAAAAACTGATACTAAGCTGGGCAGTGAATGAGTCTTACACTCATCAGAATTGGCTCAAAGACCTTAATCTCATCAGAGTTGGCTCAAGGAGGGAATAACATACACACTCAATTTTTAAAAAGAAAAAAAAAAGAAAAACTGATACCAGAGAGATTAAGTGACTTGACTGGCTTCAGGTAGTAAGTGTCTGAGGCAAGAGCTAAACCGAGGTCTTCCTGACTGCACTCATTGCCAGTGTTCTTTCCACTATACTCCATCACATATATGAAAATGATTAGGGAGGTATGGCATATCTTGTCTAGAGTTTTTGAAAAGATTAACTTGAATTGTGGCTAGAGGCAGAGGGCTGAACTAAATAACTTTTTTCTGGGCAATGAGGGTTAAGTGACTTGCCCAGGGTCACACAGATAGTGTCAAGTGTCTGAGGCTGGATTTGCACTCAGGTCCTCCTGAATGCAGAACTGTTGCTTTATCCACTGTGCCACCTAGCTGCCCCTTGAACTAAATAACTTTTTAGGATTCTTTAGCTGTTTCCTGCATTTCCACATACCCTAATTTGAATATACTACTTGTGAGGGGCACCTAGGTGGCACAGTGAATAGACTACTGGCCCTGAAGTTGGGAGGACCTGACTTTAATCTCACCTCTGACACTTACTAACTGTGTGACCCTGGACAAATCACTTAACCCCAATTGCTTTAAACATCCAGGGCTATCAAAGATGATGGAGGAAAGGCAGTAACTTCTCAGAACGCCTCACATGATCAGGCCAAAAACCTCCAAAAATTGCCATAAGACAATTTCTGGAGGAGCAGAATCTACAAAAGGATGGTGAGAGATCATTTTCTAGCCAAAAATGCCTTAGAAGGTTGGCAAGAGAGATCTGTTGTACCTGGGTGAGAGTGAAGCACAGTCCCATTGGTGCATGTGTAGATTAAGCTCCAGGCTAGCCATGCCAGAAAAAAAATGCCCCTGGAGCCTCTAAATAAGCTATAGTGGTGGCTTCTTCTGCAACTAAGTTTATGGTCTGGTGAGAGGGCTGAGTGGCTGGCCGGGGGTAGATTACATGGGGCTCTGTTGGTGCTGAGGTAGAACTTGGTTGTTTTGCCCATGCTGGGAATCAGGAAGCAATCTTGAGTGGCAGTCCAAGATGGATGAGTGGCACAGGCTCCTCTGAAGCAACCACAGCAAAACAGATTTTTGTTTCTGGGTCAAAGAACAAGTAGGCCTAGAGTTATTTATAGACAAAAACACAAGTCAGGTGAGTACGGAACATGCCTCTCCTTAAATCGTACCATGTGGGACCCCCTGAAGCTTGGGTCAGTGCATGCTGGAAGCACTGCTCCACTTTAAGAAGGACTTAAAAGTCAAGAAATAGGGTTCTAATATGAACAAACAGAAAAAGATGCAGACCATAGAAAGTTTCTTTGGTGACAAGGAAGATCAAAATACATCCTGAGGAATAGATAACAAAGTCAAATCTCCTATATCCAAAGGTTCCAAGAAAAATATGAATTGGTCTCAGGCCACAGAAGTGCTGAAAGAGAACTTTGAAGATAAAGTAAGAGAGGTAGAGGGAAAAGTAAGAGAGGTAGAGGACAAATGGAAAGAGAAATGAGAGTAATTCAGGAAAGTCATGAAAAAAGTCAACAGCTTGAAAAGCAGAAAGAAAATAATTGCTTAAGAATTAGGATTGAACAAATGGAAGCTAATGACTAGGAGAAATCAGGACACAATAAAGCAAATCCAAATGAATAAAAAAAATAGAGGGCAATGTGAAATATCTCCTTGGAAAAACAGCTGACATGGAAAGTAGATCCAGGAGAGATGATTTGAAAATTATTGGACTACCTGAAAATCATGATAAAAAAAGAGTTTCAACATCATCGTCCAAGAGATTGTTAAGGAAAATTGCCCTGATCTTCTAGAAGTAGAAGGTAAAATAGAAATCGAAATAATCCACCAATCATCTCCTGAATCCAGGAATATTGTAGCCAAATTCCAGAGCTCCCAGGTCAAGGACAAAATATTGTAAGCAGCCAGAAAAAAACAATTCAAGTACTCTGGAGCCACAGTCACAATAACGCAAGATCTGGCTGCTTCTACATTAAAGGATGATAGGGCATTGAATATGATATTCCAGAGGGCAAAGGAATTGAGATTACAATCAAAAATCACCTACCCAGCAAAACTGGGTAAAATCTTTTAGGGGAAAAATTGGACTTCAATGAAAAAAGAGGACTTTCAGGCATTCATGAAGAAAAGACCTGAACTGAATAGAAAATTTGACTTTCAAAGACCCTAGAAAAGCATAAAAAGGTAAACAGGAAAAAGAAATCATGAGGGAGGTTAAAAGGTTAGACTGTTTACATTCTTACATGGGAAGGTAATACTTCTAACTCATAAGAACTTTCTCAGTATTAGAGCAGCTGAAAGGAATAAATTTAGATAGAGGATACATGTGGGAACTGACTATGAAGGGATGATATCTGTAAAGCATTTATTTTTTGTTTGTTTGTTTTTGTGGGGCAGTAGGGGTGGGGTGGAGTGCCCAGGGTCGAGCAGCTGGTGAGTGTCTTGTGTCTGAGGTCAGATTTGGGTTGGGTCCTCCTGGGTCAAGGGTGTGTGCTTTGTCCATTATAACACCTAGCTGCCCCATGATGACATTTTAAAAATAAAATTAAGGGTTGAGAGGATTGCACTGGGAGAAAGGGAAAGGGAGAGGTGGAATTAAGTAAAGTTTGTCACATAAAAGAAGCAAGAAAAAGCTTATGGAGTAGAGGGGAAGATGGTGGGGGAGTGGGTGCATAAATGAGCCTTACTCTCATCAGAATTGGCTCAAAGAGGGAGTAACATACACAATCAAGTGGGTATAGTAATATATCTTGCCCTTTGGGGAAGTGAGAGGGGAAGAGAGTTGGGGGGAGGGATGAAGAAAGGAAGGGCAGTCAGAAGCAAAACACTTTTGAGGTGGGTAAGGGCAAAAGAAGATAGAAAATAGAGAAATATCATGGGGAATGAATAGGATGAAGGGAAACAGCAATAGTGACTGGGAAAAAGTTTGAAGCAGAGGCAATGTAAGTTGATGACGACAACTATGATGATGGTACTTACTTTGCTGGGCTATTGTGAAGAAAATTCTTTGTCAGGTATAAGGTACTATATAAAATTTAGCTATTATTGTTGTTGCAATAATCAACCTCATGGGTGTTCTGTAAGGAAATCTCCCTTTAAAGAATAGAACTATGTGAATGTAGTTTACTATATAAAAAAAAGATGAGCAGAATTCTATCTGAAAGACCTGGAAAGACTTACATGAGCTGATGCAAAGTGAAATGTACTGTATACAAAATAAGAGCAATATTGTAAGATGATCTTCTGTGAATGACTCAGTTATTTTCAGCAATAAAATGATCCAAGACAACTCTGAAGTATTTATGAAAAATGCAGTCCTTCTACAGAGAAAGAACTGATGGTATCTGAATACAGATGGAAGTATATTTTGTTGTTGTTGTTGTCAGTTTCTTTTTCTAAAGTTTTTTGTTTGCTATGCTTTGCATGACTGCATATGTGTCACTTATATTGAATTCCTTGAGTTCTTAAGGGGGTGGGAAGGGAGGAAGATAATTTGGGATACAAAGTTTTAAAAATTGATGTTACAATTTGTTTTTATATGTAAGGTAGGGAAAATTATAAATAAATAAACAAATAAACAAATGAATAAATAAATGAATGAATAAATGAAATAAAGTTAAAGTAAAAGAAAAAAAGTAGGAAGGTGTGTGCACCGCAAGAGGCTTCCATTCATTCCCTCTCTTGAGCCTGGGACCCAAATGAATCAGTCACACAATCTCTTCTATCTCTCTAGGTAATGTAGAATTTCTGAACTCTGCTTGAGGCCATGTGCTCTCTCTCAGAGACAATATGGTACTGGGGGGGTGGGTTTTGTTAAATGCAGTCAATGCTCTCCTAACATTTAAATATGACTTAATAAATGCTTGCTACCTAAAAACAAAACAAAACAAAAAATCATCCAGGGCCATCTCTAGTTGTTCTGATATATATCTTGCCACCAGAGCCAGAGAGAGTGAGGTTGGTGATCTTGTGCATCCTTCCTCACTTAAATCTGATTTAGTGCAAGTCATGAGATCACCCTCATGTCACGATCCTCTTCAATAATGAAGTACAAACAACAATAACAACAACTGTATCTCTGTACTGGGACTGTGATCCCTAGTCTTCACTCTGCTACCATCTCAGACTGAAAAAGGGATTAACCATTTGTTTACACTTTCCACACTGCAGTGAAACCCACATGGCAAAAATTACTTGGATCCCTAAAAAGAAAAGGACCTGGGAGATTAATTAAAAATAGAATTTAAACATAGACATCCTTAGAGAATTCTGTCTGACTCAATGTCTGGGAAATATTTCTTTGAGTTAGTGTTAGTCAGAAACACCAGATGTTCCTTTATGTCTAAGGATGTGTCCCAATGGAAGAAATAAAATATATGCATTGACTCCACACTATTGATAGAGGTTTACATTATATAGCATTACTGATCCTTGGGTTTCTTTAGCCCTCTTTTGGCAGCACATTTAGAAACCTAGGTTCATATAATCTGAGATTTACAAAGGACCTTTGACATCATCTAGATGAACCCCTTTACTGATTAATCCCCATGTCATTCTGCCCAAGGTGTAACGCCGAAAATCCTGTCTACAGTCTTCAACAAATAATCTTCTACCTTTTGTTTGAAGACCTTTAGTGAGGGAGAACCTGTTACCCCATAAGGCAGTTTATTATCCTATCAGTTAGCTTTAATTGTGAAGATTTCACAAACCTAGTCTCTGTCTATCTGCAACTTCCACACATGCTAATCTAGCCCTTCTGGGGCCAAGCTGAATGTGTCTAATTCTTATTTTACATGACAGCCCTTCAATATGAAGACACCTATCTTGTTCCCCGCTCAAATCTTCTCTGCTCCAGGACACCCTGCCCCCATTGCTATTTTAACTGATCTTTACATAGCATGGTCTTGATTCTTCTCTCACTATTTTGGTTATTTTTCTTTGAGGACATTCTGGTTTATCAGAGTCCTTCCTAAAACATGATACATAAAATTGAGACCAGTCCTCCAGATGTGATCTGATCAGGCCAGAGCACCATGGTTCTATCTCTGGTTTTGGATGCTATGTTTCTCTTAATGTGCGCTCTCTCGCTCTCTCTCTCTCTCTCTCTCTCTCTCTCTCTCTCTCTCTCTCTCTCTCTCTCTCTCCCCCCTCCTCCTCCTCCTCCACCTCCTCCTCTGCCAAGACAATGAGGTCTAGAGTTTGATTCAATTAGCATTTACTAAACACCTATTTAATATAGAAGGCATGAGAGTATAATGAGAGTTTATTATATCAATAGAAAAGAAAAAGGAATTCTCTACTTGAAAGTATATATGTGTATATATATGCATGTCTATATGTATGTATACATACATCTATATATATGCATATGCATATGTGTGTATATTTCTAAATTGGAAAGAGGCTGATGAAGTCCTTAGGGTTGCTGCCTATAATCATTCTGCTGTCTCCTTACCGTGTAATTTTTTAAAAATGTGAATGAATGAATGAAAAAGCATTTGCTAATTACTTACTATATGCAAACCATGGTGCTAAGTATTGAGGATACAAAAAAGGCCCCTAAAACCCAGACACCATCCCCACTCTCAAGGAGCTCATGTAATAATAGGGGAGAAAATATATTTGGGAACTTTCACCTGAAAGTCAGATGGGAAAGTGCCATGCTTTTTTAGAATGCAGTGGCAAAGCAGGTATTAATGTGTCTTCTTTAATGTAATTTCACTGATAAAATATATTACTGATTTTGAAATATTTGCTCAAGGAATTTGGTGTCAAGAAGCTTCTTTTGTGGGTCTTTTTAGCTGTGGTAGCTGAAGTGTTAGAGGGGAAGTATTGCAGAACATGCAGAAGCAAATGCCACTCATGTGGCTCCAGAGAATAGACTGAATACAATATTGTTTGGCTATGTAAGTGCTTTCAACCACTTGATTTGATATATTATACTTAGCATTTCACAACTAATATATCTTCATCTGGTTATTACACAGATAGTGCCTATGTTGTGACTGAGAGGGGAGGCAAAAGTCAAGAGGAGATAATAGGAAAGGGGTTGTGGGAAGAAGGAACTCATCAGTGTATCCTGCCACATGAGAAGATATTATTCCTCTAAAAGAAAAGCAACATCAAGAAAGCCTTTGATCCCATCACCATGATCTTTTTCCTGTTCTTTAAAACATCTTTCTCTCCATTATATTCTTCAGTGCAATCTTGACAACTTTATTTCTGAGGCTGTCAATCAGGGGGTTCAGCACGGGGATCACTATGGTGTAAAATATGGAAGAACACTTTCCCCTGGTCTATGGAGTTGGTAGAAAACTTAAGAAACATGAATGCAGCTGAACCAAAGAACATAGTGGAAGCCATAATATGGGAGCTTCTTCCCTTAGTGGACTGGATGTGGAGGATGCTGAAGAGGATGAAAAGGGAAAATCTAAGGATGGTTAAGATTTGAATAAAAAAGTTAATTTAATTAAACTGAAAGCCAGCACTACGTCATTGATATAGGTTAAAAGGGGGAGAAGATCACAAAAGAAATTATTAATGACATTGTCCTTGCAGAAGTAAACTCTAAGGATGAAGTCTGTGTGAATTATGGCATCAATCATAGCCATTGTACCCACTCCACCCACCAGGCAGGAGTAGACCTGACAGGACGTGATGGCATTATACAGTGCAGGGCTATAGATAGCAACATGACAGTCATAAGTCATCACTGCCAACATATGGCCTCCAGAAATTATTTTTTAAAATGAGAAAATAAAGCTAAACTATTCACTCAGGGTAGGAGACGATGTTCTCCTCTGATACAAAGTTCACCAGCATTTTGGGAATGAACATAGGTCAATGAAGGATAGACAACTGAGGAAATAGTACATGGGGGTATGAAGGTGGTAATTAAAACTAATTAAGGTGATCATGCCCAGGTTTCCTACAATGGTGACCATATAGATCCCCAGGAACTGAAAGAAAATGAGAAGCTATAGTTCTGACTGGTCTGTTAAGCCAGCAGTGATAAACTAAGTCACTGCAGAGTGATTTCCTTTCTCTGAGTGGTGGACCTGCAGGATTGGGAAAGAAGTAGAAGTAGAATGGATCTCCACTTTACCACCCTCCCCACTACACACATAGAAGTTATTTACACAGAATGAAACCTCTAAATCCTGAATTTTTTTGGTAATGTGGAGCTTGTTCCCAAGCCATTGATTATCCTGCCATGATATATATAGAGTCTTTTTATTTAAGTGAGGCAATTGGGGTTAAGTGACTTGCCCAGGGTCACACAGCTAGTAAGTGTTAAGTGTCTGAGGCCGGATTTGAACTCAGGTACTCCTGACTACAGGGCGGGTGCTCTATCCACTGCACCACCTAGCTGCCCCGATATATAGAGCCTTAATCACTCATAGTTTTATCCTTCACCATAGCCATCATCCTAGTCTTATTTTTGTTCTTATTATTATGTCTTAAAATTAGTATTAAAATGATAGTACACATGAACACAAAAGTTGGAAATGAGGTATCCTCATTCTCTTCTAGGAAGGAATTTTCTATTGATGTAGATTATGCTGACAACAATGAATACTTGGGCATTATGGAAAACCATAGCTTCTGCTTCTTTCATTTGGCCACTTTCTTGGACCTTCCTCTCTCTAGCTCCTTTTCATGGCTTGGAAACTATACACACAACACAGAAGGTCCCTGTGCTGACTATCAAAATGGGCTAAACTCCATTAGGGTGAGAACCATAGCTATTGTCCCTGTTGTCAAAGAATCTCAGTTGTTGCCCAAAGTCATTCAGTGAAAACACAAGAGACCTCTCGGTTGAAGCAATTATTCAAGGAAATAAGCCAGTGTGATTCCCACTATCTCTAGACATTTTGCTCTCCCTCTCTGAGACATTACTAGCTACGTAGTACTTAGGGCTAGCAATGGGCCAAAGTAGATGAAGAAGTTGAGTTTCACATAGATCTGTGTCCCCCACAATGGTTGGTTTCATAGAAAAGATCAGAAAAACTGAAACAAAGCACTAACTCTTCACTGTTGGGTCTTCAATGAAGGAATCTGAGTACCTTGCCAATGAAATCATGTGATAATCTATACCATGGACTCTTCTGTTCCTATTTGTTCTGTGGTGATGCAAACATGGACTTTGATTTCTTAGATGCCCTAAGAGTTCTGAAAGATGACAAAATGATATTTTTATTATTACTTTATCCCAAGGGTTCTTTACATCATTTCTCAATCTCACTGGAACCATTGACTCATAAGACATTAGGATTTTATTATTAATGGATAGATTTCAAGTATCTTATTATCAATACTCAGGTGTACACACCTCTATGGTTTTCTTATCAATAATATAAACATCTTTTTTTGTTTTTGTTTTTTTAATCATAAAAGTATTTTATTATTTTCCTGTTACATGTAAAGATTGTTTTCAACATTTGTTTTTATAAGATTTTGAATTCCAAATTTTTCTCCCTCCCTCCTTTCCCTCCCTCCTCCCCAAGACAGAAAGTAATCTGATATAGATTATACATGTACAATCACAAACATATTTCTGTCATGTTGTTTAAAAAGAATCAGAACAAAAGACCTCAAAAAGAAAAAAAAGTAGAAACAATATGATTCAATCTGCATTCAGATTCCACAGTTCTTTTTTCTGGTTGTAGAGAGAATTTTCTATCTTTAGTCCTTTGGAACTGTCTTGGATCATTGTACTGCTGAGAAGAGTTAAATCTATCACAGTTGATTATCATACAATATTGCTGTGCACAGTGTTCTCCTGGTTCTCTTCACTTCACTCACCATCGGTCCACTTAAGTCTTTCCAGGTTTTTCTGAAATCTGCCTGCTCATTATTTTTTTAGCACAATAATATTCCGTTGCATTCATATACCACAACTTGTTCAGCCATTCCCCCATTGATGGGCATTCCCTCAATTTCCAATTCTTTGCCACCACAAAGATAACTGCTACAAATATTTTTGTACATGTGGGTCCTTTTCCCTTTTTTATGGTCTCTTTGGGGTATAGACATAGTAGTGGTATTACTGGGTCAAAGGGTATGCACAGCCTCATAGCCCTTTGTGCAAAGTTCCAAATTGCTCTCCAGAATGGTTGGATCAGTTCACAACTCCACCAACAATGAATTAGTGTTCAAATTTTTCCACAGCTTCTCCCACATTTATTATTGTATGTAGACTTATCTTGGAAAAATTAATTTGTCTTCACCATATTCTGGTCTCAACCCATCTTAATCGGGGAATCTAATTGCACTTTGGCTATTTAATAAGCTGCCTTATAGGATTATCCCTTTCTCATCTTTTCTTGAGGTTAAGAGGTACATCTGAGTGTCTGGAGAGTTATTTTTAGGAGTGTAACATATCTGGAAATTTGGAAATAATGGAAAGGAAAAAATCTGGTGTGCTCATGAAATACTTATGTTAGGATTTTAAAAAATACCACTAGACATGCAATTTCATTGGCATAAGGAATTCCCAATGTGGAAAAATTCCCTAACAATAAAGATCAGAACCTTATTTGCAACTTCTAGCCTTAGAGGGTTGATGGATACAGTGAGAGATAGTGAGTTGCCACAAAGTCATAAAACTGATAAGTTTGTGAGGTAGACATTGAATATAATTATTGCAGCTTTTGAGGACAATTCTATAACCACTATGTAAAACTGTCAATTTTGGCATTATTGTCTAAAAATAGATAAATCACCTAATATTTATGAATTAATGCAAAATCAAACAACTAAATTACACAGAACCATATAGTTTGCATTTTAATATTTTTGGGAAAATATTATTGGAGCTATGAGCTATTAACTTTAAGGAATCTGATATCTCTTGTGATAATTATGATTTTTGAAATATATTGTCTGATATTATAGTATATGTATAGGACTCCAATATGGGATCATTTAGCTTAAATGGTCCTAATGGCAATAAACATGTAATCAATGACAGCCTGTACTTTTCCACTGCTGTGACTGTTTCTAACCCTATGTAAATCATGTAAATGATTGCAGCTCCTGATTGGATAAGACTCCTAGCCAACTGCAGCAGCTACATGCTAACACACATTTCTGAGATCACTGATAATGGATTTGGATCCTCATTCATTTTCTGGTCCTGATTAGGAAACTTCCCCACTAGAATTTGCTCTTGATAATTGACCTGAGGAATTTCTCTACCATGTCTGAGTTTGATTAAGAATATACTTTCTCATGTCTGGCATTGATTATTTGTTCTACACAAACCCTATCTTGAAGGTATACAATTTTCATCTTCAGACCCAACTCTTAGCATGTACTTCCACCTTCCACCAAGATTTTCCCACTGTATCTTGCTAATGTGACTCTGGTCCTATGTGGCAGAATCTCTTTCTATTGGTGTTGCTGTATAATGTGTTTGTATGGGTGTGTACTTTTGTTGTTTCCTGCTTACTGCATCCTATAGTAATAAAGTTCATGGTTGCAATAGCTTCCTGAGTACCAATTTTCTATAACTCCTTGAACCTGGGTCTTCTCTCTAACCCAAGCAGTGAAGCCAAATTGAGCATCTCTGCAGTAAGAAGACCTGGATTCAGTCCAACCTCTGACAATTACCTATTGCCTGACTGTGGACAATTTACTAAACCCCCTGAACTTGTTTTCTTATCTGTAATATGAGAAATCATAGTAGATAGACTTTGATTCCTTGTTCAGCTCTAGAGATATGATACAGTGATTCTGTAACCCTATGATCTGTGTATCAGAATTCTTGTCCACTTGAGAGAAGCCGGCAAGTACTAGAAAACAGACTCCATTAAAACTATATTAAGGTGCGGGGAAGATAGGTGGCACAACAGATAAAGCACTGGACCTGGATTCAGGGGGGACCTGAGTTCAAATCCATCCTCAGACACTTGACACTTACCAACTGTGTGACCCTGGACAAGTCACTTAACCCTCATTTCCCCACAAAACCAAAACAAACAAAAAAGAATGGAAACTATATTCAGATAAACAAAGTTCCTGTGTATATGTGTAGTCAACAATGTCAAAATTATTCAGAAAAGAAGCTGAAGGGGAAAAGTGATACATTTTAAAGGTGATATTCCAAGAAGACATAAACTCAACCCCTTTCTTTCCAAGAGTGTGCACAAGAAATATCTGATCTGAAGATGGACTAGATTCCGGAGGGAAGGATTAGAAAACTTAACAAGATAGAGAGATAACATTTTTTTTTACTTCGGTATAAATTTAAAGTGACTTCAATATACTTGTTACCTATTCCTATCTGACTTACTCACCAGTTTTTTACCACCAAGTAATAAATCAGGATGTACTTATTCATACTAGGCTGTGCTCACTAATGAGCTAAGACAGGATGGAATTATATAACTTGGTCCAGAGGTAGTTTACTATTGAATTGGGGCGATAATACTAAGAAACTGCCATGAAATAATAGAACAAGCAAAACACTACCTGGTTACTTTGAGGGTTAAAAAGTACAAATACCTTTGATGTGGGTGGGAGTAGCAAAGGATAGTTTTATAGGGAAGGTGGAAATTTATCTAAGCCTTTAAAAATGGACAAAGCATGGATATTCAGGACATAGTCAAGAAGGCACTCCTGGTGAGAGGAAGATGGATAACCATAGAAGGGAGGTCAAGATGAGAATGAGTACATAGTATTTTTTATACATTTGAGGAAACTGGCCTGATGACATTAAGGATTACATTGGGTATCTGTGATAAAGAAGTGTGTGGAATTTGGGTTAGTTAAGGGCATGGGGATCATAGAAAGTCATAGAGAATACTGTAGAGTTGATAGGGTAAGAAATGATCATCCATTTAATATGTGTAATTTAAAATGGATTGTTATTGTGCTTAGAAGTTATATTTGTGGTCTATTCCCAAATTTCTTATTCCTTTCTTTTTGGCCTCATTTTCTCTTTGCCTGATCTGACTTTTTATGATTTTTTTTGAGTTCACATGATAACTTTACCAAAGAACACTTTGAGCATTAATGGAAGTGAATAAAATAAATATCAGTCAATTGTTCAAAGGATATTTGTTAAATGTCTTCTATCTGTCAGGCACTAGGGATATAAAGAATAAAAAAAGAAATAATCCTTGCCCCCATGTGTTTTACATTTTAATTAAATTCAAATTATTATATAATTCATCATTATATGTTTCTAAAATCATTGTACTTAGCTAATCTCTAGAATCTAGAAGGTATGTACCTGACCAGAGAAATTGTTCTATGTCTTCATATATGAATGTGACAATGTATTGTGAACTAATTTCTTTTGGTCCATATGTGAGGGAGAATGGTATGAAAAGAGAGAAAAGAAATACTTGTTAATTAATAATTTTTTTTAGTGAGGCAATTGGGGTTAAGTGACTTACCCAGGGTCACACAGCTAGTGTTAAGTGTCTGAGGCCAGATTTGAACTCAGGTACTCCTGACTCCAGGGCTGGTGCACTATCCACTGCGCCATCTAGCTGCCCCGATAAAATTTTAAAAAGAAAAATGTTTAAATATTAACTGTGAGACAAGCAGTATTGTGCTGGCCTTAGAGTTAGGAACATTTGGGTTCAAGTCAGCTTCTGAATTTTGCTTAAATGTACCATAGACAATGAATTAATAGCAACAAACAGCATATGTATATCAACCACCAAAGCATGTGAACACATAAAGATAAAGGTAAATTGGTTGCAAGGAAAAATAGACAATTAAGTGTAACATAAAGGAACTTCAGTTTACCCCTTTTTGATATAAGTAAATCTAAAATTTCCACATTCCCCCTGGCTCATTGGTTGAGGTGGGGGAGTTGGAATACTCCTTGCTATCCATTGCTATTTCCAGGTTCTCTTTCTACCCCTATCACTCAGTAACCTCTTCTTCTTTGAGTTTTATGCTGTTCAAACCTACGCCCAATTAAAATTGATGGGTATTCCTTTGTTTCCAATTCTTAGCCACCACCAAAAGAGCTGATATAAATATTTCTGTACAAATAGGTCTTTTTCTCTTTGTGGAGATGTCTTTGGGATATAAACCTAGCAGTGGCATTGCTGGATCAAAGGGTATGCACAGTTCTATAGCCCTTTGGGCATAGCTCCAAATTGCTCTCCAGAATGGTTGGGTCTTTTTACGACTCTACCAACAGTAGATTAATGTCCCAGCTTTCCCATATCCCTTCCAACATCCCATATTTTCCTTTTTTTTGTTATATTTTCCACTCTGACAAGTGTGAGGTGATATCTCAGTCTTACTCTCTTTTTAACCCTTCACAATCTGGCTTCCAATTTTACCATTCCATCAAAAATGTATTTTTTTTTCAATGTTACCAAAGATCCTGCTAAATCCAGATGTCTCTTCATTCTTCTTGACCTCTTTGCAGACTTTTTTATCTTTCAATAGAATTTTATTTTCCAAAATATACATAAAAACAAGATTTTAACATCAATTTAAAAAAAAACAACTTTGTGTTCCAACTTCTCTTTCCCCATCCATTCTCACCTGCCACCCACAAGAACTCAAGCAATTCAAAATAAGTTATACATGAGTAGTCATGGAAAAATTCCCATATTAGCTAGTTGTGAGAGAAAACAGTCAAAAAACCCCAAAACTTCAGAATAAGGAATTGTCAAAGAGGAAAAAAAAATTTTAAATGTGTTTCCATCTGTTTTCAGATACTATCAGTTCTTTCTCTGCAAAGGGGACTTTGAAGAGAAAGTAGGAGAAATGTAAAGAAGATGTAGAGAAAGGGAGAAAAGAATGGAAAGGGAAATGAGAGCTCTTTGCAGACTTTAACATTGATATTCTCTTTTTTCTATGCTTTTGGTATACCACTTTAGCCTAGTTCTCCTCCTAGCTATCTGAACATTCCTTCTTGATCTCCCTTGCTCCACATTCATCCAGGTCATGCCCTTTAATTATAGGTATCCCATAGGGTTCTCTCCTGGGCACTCTTTTTCTACCTCTATATTACTTCACTTGGTGAGTCCATCAGCTCCCATAGATTTAATTAGCATCTCCATGCTGATGGTTTTCATCTATCTATCCTTCCTCAACCTCTTTACTACCTCCAATTTCATATCTCCAACTGGCTGTCCAGTAGACATCTTAAATTCAAAATGTCCAAAACAGGGCTCATTCTCTTTCCCCCTAAACCCTTTCCTGCTTTAATCTTCACTATTACTATAGAGTACAACATCCTACCAGTCTCTCAGGTTCAAAACCTAGGAGTCATCCTCATCTCCTCACTATCTCTAACCCCTCCACCCCATTCCCATATGCAATCCATTACTGTCTTTCCCTCTTTTTTATTTCCCCTGTGCTTAGCACATTGCCTTTCACATAAAAGATACTTAAGAAATGTTTATTAATTAACTGATTGATCTAATTAAAAATAAATGAGAAAGAAGTGAAAAACTAGAATACAATTTTAGAAAAGTTAGATTGTATAGATCTCTGGAGATAATTAAATGAGAATAAAAATAAATGTACATGACACACTTACAAAAAATTTACCATGGATTAGAGCACAAAATACCAGCACAAATGATGAAAAGTGGAAACTTTAAATGTATCTTTTATAGACTACAATGTAATATGTAGTGGTTAAAAAAATTCTGGGTAATTTAATCACTTTATGAATGCTAGCACATTTATTAATAAAAGGATGGCCCTTTGGCTATCTCTCTTAGACCAAAGACCCCTAATGCTGGTAGGCTCATAGTTTATATGCCCTTCAAAGAGGTATTCCTGAGGGGTACAAATTAACTCTGTTTGGTTAACACAATGGGAGGTGGGCTATGTTAAAATGAGGGTTTTGTGGTACATGACTTAGGTTACCCAAATCTTGATCAAAGAGACATAAATTTCCCTATCACCTGTCTTGACAAAAGAGAGAATTAACATTTTTCTGGACCTCCTGAAGCAAACATAACGAACAAGAATACACCCACTAGTCCAAACTTAGAATTTCTTTTAATGTCTGATTAGATCTTAAACTGAGTAAAATTTTAAGGCAGATTTCCCATGCTGGTTTTTTTTTTTTGGATAAGGAAGTAGAAAAGGTGAAAAACTTTGGTCCTAATAAAATAATTACTTATTAAATTCAAGAGAGAAATACTCACTACTCACTCATATCATATTTATTAATAGGCCACAGAAAATTAATTATAATTAATTGGAGATTCACAACTCAATCCTTAAAGTTTGATGAATCAAAGAGCAAATTATGGAAACCATCTCTAATTTCAGTTAAGATAATGATAATGTCACTTGTCAAATCAAAGCAGTCCATGTGGACTATATAGGGGCCAGATTTATTATGGGGAGAGTTAATTGGGTGGCTTGCTATAATATTGGGGTTCAGAAAATAATGAGAGACCTGTAGGTCCAACGTTTCCTCCCTTCCAAACTGCCTTTTTTAGTTATTTCTACCAGGCTAATAAGAAAGCAGATTAACAGCCTCTTTTCCACAAACAAACCAGGTTTTATTAATGGGAATAAAATTTACAACAAAGGTGAAGTTAATAAAGCCAGGAACAAGGGAATAAGGGAAGAGAAAATGAATGAGCTCCCTGACTTTATCAAAGACTGACTCAAACCCCAAACTTGCTTCCTTCTCAGTTAGCTCAAAGAGCTGACCTCAATTTCACTCACCACCTGGGGTCTGTAGTTGCACTGGGAGTCATCTGTGCAGTCCCTCTCTGGTAAGCTCCTCCACTCACCAGAAGGACAAAAGAGAGCTTCTCTGAGTGAGTGTTCCCTACAAAAACAAAAATCCTACAAAACAACCCAATTCTATCTCTAGCATAATTAAACAGCAAAATACAAACCCTAAAATTAAATATGAACAAAAAGCAAAGCCATCCCACTTCTATAGACTTAATAGATAAAACTAGGAATCATTTTTTGGGGAAGGGAACTAACAATTAGAAAGACAAACTATTAACTTTTATGATTAAAGCAAGAAAGATTAATTCACAATGACGAAGAAGTAAAATAAATTATTAGAAACAGTTTTGCCTAATTATTTGCTAATAAATCTAACAATTTAAACCATATATTTGTATATTTTCAAAAATATTAAATGCCCAGATTAGGAGAACAAGAAATAGAAGACTTAAATAATCCAATAGCAGAAAAAAAATTGATCAGGCCATAAAAAATATGCCAAAGAAAACCATCTTGAGGATCAAATGGATTTAAAAGTGAATTCCATCAAATATTTTTTAAAAATAATAAATTTACTAAAATAAAGTCATTTAAAAAGTAATAAAATGGGTCCTACCAAATTCCATCTGTGATATAAACATGACTTTGATACCTAAACCAGGGAGAGTCAAAAGAAAGAAAACTAGAGACCTTTGTCCCTAGTGAATATTGATACAAAAAATTTAAACAAAATATTAATAAGGAGACTAAACTGATATATCACAAAGATTATTTACTAGGACCAAGCTGAATTTATACCAGCAATGAAACATGGAATCAATATTAGGAAAACTATAAACATAACTGATATTATGAACAAGAACAACAAAAATCATATGATTATATAAATAGATATAGAAAAAGCTTTTGACAAGACATCCATTCCTGTTTAAGATTCCAGAAAGCATAGGGATAGTTTTCTTTAATATAAGTAGTATATATCTAAAACAAAGTACTAGAATTGAGTATAATGGGAATAAATTAGAGAACTTTCTAATAAGATCAGGAGTAAAGCAAGGATATTTATCCCCACTACTACTATTTGATATAATGCTAGAAATATTAGCTATAGTAATAAGAAAAGAAATAAAAATCAAAAGAATAAGCATAAGAAGGAATAAAATTATCACTTTTTGAATTGTATATGATGGTTTATTTTGAAAAACCTAAGAATCAACTAAATTTAAATAATTAAAAATTTCATCAAAGTTGTGTGATATAAAATAAACTTACATAAGTCATCAAAATCCATCAAGAAGAGCTAGAAAGAGAAATCCCAATAAAGACAGGTATAGGAAGTATATAATACTTGAAAGTCTATTTGCCAAAACATATGGAGGAACCATATGAATCCAATTACAAAAAATAAAACTTTACAGAAATAAAGATATATGTATACATATACATTTATATATTTGTATGCATATATGGAGAAATATTAATTTCTCTTGGGTAGGCAAAATGAATATAATAAAAACCCTAATACTACCTCAATAATTATTTAGTGCCATGCCAATCAAATTACCAAAGGATTGCCCTACAGTACTTGAAAAATAATAATGAAACTCATCTAGAGAAACTAAGTTCAAGAATCTCAAGGAAGGTAAAGAAAAACATGGGAAGGAAGGAGTCCCAGCAGCACCAGACATCAAATTATACTGCCAAGCCTTAATCATTAAAACAATTGATATCGTTTCAGAAATAGAGACATTAATCAGTGGAACAGTTTAAATATACAATATTCAGAAGCAAAAGGATTCAGAAATTTATTATTTGATAAACTTAATGATCTCAAATATAGGAACAAGAACTAACTGTTTAACACAAACTATTGGGAAAACTCAAAAGCAGTCTTCCAGTAAGTAGGTGGAGACTTACATCTAACACCAAAATAATCTCTGAATGGGTACAAGACATAAAGGGTGATAACTCAAACAGATTATAGAGGCAAGGAAGAAATTGCCCATCAGATTGAGGAAAAGTCCATGATTCAATTAGAGATAGAAAGGATCACAGCCAATAACATCATTTCTGAGATTTATAGAGAGCTAATTCAACTTTATAAGGAAAGAGGCATTTCCCAATTGACAAATGACCAAAGGATGTAAGCAAGCATTTATCAGAGGAAGAAATTTAAGCTATCAATATGAAAAGTACTCCAAATCACAAATTGTCTTTTGCCTCTTTTTTATATCCCAAGTACTTAGCATAGTGTCTGCCACATAATAGGTGCTTAATGTTTATATTATTTGAATCAATGTTTATTTAAGTTATGCAGCCAAATGTAAGCTTGTAACCCTAGATGAGCAATATTTTTTTTGGCAGGCAAATAGATATAAATCTAGACCAAAACGCATCTTGGATACAGGTAAGAGAAGGAACAATCACTCAGCCATGGCCCTTTTCCTCCACCCCTCAAGGAAATAATTCCCAAGTTCCTTTGTAGACCAGTGAGCCAGAACACTGAGAGATTTGCCTGTATCACTTGTGATTTATATTAATATACATTTAGACAAACAATGTGAATGTAAATCTCTCCCAGAGACATATATATATATATATTGCTACAGGATATTAGGGTTTTGTTGTTAATTTGTAGATTCCAGGGACCTTATTGGAAACAGAAAGCAAAGGTCCCTGAGGACCAAACTTCACCAGAGATTCTACTCTTCTGGGAAGAAAACATGAGTAGTTGTTATTTTCCCATTTGTTCTGGAATTCAGATGGACTCAGACTGGGTTGAAAGACTTCCTGTAGGGGTGTTCTATGTGTCAGCTTAGTTTGTTTATTCCTCCTCTTGTGGAGAAATAGCATAAGAGCATGAAGTCGAGTGGGTTGGGAAAACATTTAGAAATGTAGAAAATATTTTGAAAATGTTAAGTAATGAAAAGATTAATGAAAAAATCAAGTAATGAAAAGAGGAAAAACATTGCTGAAGTAAATGCTCATTTAGCCACTTTAGGTTCTGTACTCACTGGTTTGCTCATAAAATAGTTGTGTTCAATATTGCATTTAGTGTTATAGTTTTCTTAGCCAGAATTTTAAAATTCCCTTAAATGAACACATTAACAACCTAAACCACATGAATAGCTCCATAATTTAGTGGAATAAGAGATAGCTTTTGAGTCAGAAAGACCTAAGTTCAAGTTTTGTCTCTAACACTTACTGTCTGTACCAATCATTCAATAAACATTTATTAAGTCCTCCTATGTGTTAGGGTGGCTAGTTTGCACCATAGTGGATAGAGTGCTGGGCCTGGAGTCAGGAAGACTCTTCTTCCTGAATTCAAATCTGGCCTCAGACACTTCCTAGATATGTGACCCTAGCCTACAGGTCAGGGCCCTGAAGAGTAATGTGTATAGCAATAGGGGCATGACATTAGCTTGGGCAGGCCTAAAGTAGTCCATTGCTTAACTATCTTTGTATATAATCTGGAAATGATGCAGAGTTTCAATTTAGCTTGATTAATTCCACTAATTCCAATCCATAAGTGAGTATTACAAAGGTGAGGGGATGAAAGAGGAACCAGATGCCTACACTTTTACCTCTCTCCCATCTTGAAGGAGCTGTAGTCCAACGTCATGGAAATTGTTATTCTATAGGATTGACTTATTTGATCCCTGTCAGGATTGCCACCACCTGTAACATCATTGCCATTTGAAATGAATGCTTGACTCTGGCTCATCTTGTTACTAAGGAAGAGGATTCAGAGGGTGGGTTCCTGATTGGATAGTGCCTACCTTAAATGGTACATTTGAAAAGAGCTAAAAAGGAACTTTCCTCCCAGGTATGTGATCAGGGCACAGGTCCCTGCTTTGGATAGACCTAGAATGGGGAACCCACCCTGAGGAGTAAATAAAGGGTACCTGCTTGCCTCTGGTGAGCTCCTTACCTATGACAGAATGAACGTCCATCTCTGTGCAATATGCTTCTACTTAGAGATATCAATCAAACTTTTTCAGACAATGGAAGGCTGTGGAAATCCTGCTAACTCTGTGTCTTTTATTACTGATTATATAGAGCAACTGCCATGTTGTATACTTAAGTCTCAGGGTGCTTTATTGTTTTAGACCAGAAGAGAATAGTTTTGCCTCAATTCAATATTGTTGCTGTTGTTGTTATTGTTGTTTGTCTTTCCTTCTTGAAGAGGACCATAGAATTGGGGAGGTGATGTCATGACTTACAGTGAATTGGGTTTAAGTGAGGCAGGGCTGTGCAAAGTCAGCAACCTACTCTTTTCTCCACACCCATCTGGGTCCAGTGGCAAGATCAGATGTTTAAGGCAATTGAGATCAAGCCACTTTACCAGCGTCACACAGGTAGTAAGTGTCTGAGGTGAGATTTGAACTTAGGTCCTCTCAACTACAAGGCCAGTGCTCTATCCACTGTGCCACCTAGCTTCCCCAATATAGTAAGTACTATAAGAACTTAATATTTCTATTTTACAAATGAGATCACTCAGGCCCAGAGTAGTGTGACTCAACCTGTGGGGACCAATTTTTAATTGGGGAGTGCTAGCTAAGCGGCTCACCGCAATATTGGGGCAAGGAAGGAGATCGGCAGCCTCCCCCAAAACAGAACAAGATTTATTTTAACAAGAACGAACTTAAACCACACAAACAGGATCAGTAGGATCAAGGGAAAGGAAATAAAATGGGAAAAGGGAAATTATAATACCTGAAAAAAATACCACCACCCAGGAATCAGCTGAAAATGCACAGCAAAACACCTGTCGCTTTCCAGCTTCCCCCTAAAATGCCCAATTCTCCTCCCCCAAACCTAGAAACACCCCACACAGCCCCAGCCAATGGGATGGCTGCTCTGACAGTCACGTGACTGCCCTCACTAGGCTTCCAATCATTATAATTTTGCCAGGCCCATGTAGGTGTCAGTGAGTGGTGATGACATGAGGTGCCAGAGCCCTGGCAACAGCTACAACCAGTGGGTGGAGCACTGTGCGGTTTGCGGAGCCCCAGGCCAGTGCACGCAGAGGCATAAAAACCTCAAATAACAATTAATTCTTTACAAACCAATGTACAAACCATGATCTTCATTCCCAACTGCCTGCTTTCTTCTGCTCACCCTAAATTCTCCCCTCACCAGTGTCCCCCAACATTTCTGTGTATCCCTCCCTCTGTGCTCTCTAGAATGTCTGTTTCAAAATCAACAAGTTTCCTTTTATCTTTTGTTTTGTTTTGCGGGGCAATGGGGGTTAAGTGACTTGCCCAGGGTCACACAGCTAGTAAGTATCAAGTGTCTGAGGCCAGATTTGAACTCAGGTACTCCTGAATCCAGGGCCTGTGCTTTATCCACTGCGCCACCTAGCTGCCCCAAGTTTCCTTTTATCTTAAACCTCTTCATTTCTCAGCCCTTCCACCTCGTCTCACTTGTTGAGACCCACCTGCCTCCTGACTCCGTTACTGCTCTTTGACACCTACCTCTTCTAGCACTGCCTACACTTTCTTGTATACTCTCTGACTAGCTGTTGGAATACTCTTTTCTCTCCATTGTTACAGACATTTTCCCTACTGTAATCACTCCTCTTTTGAGATTTATGCTATCCAAATATATCAGCAAATCCAGATCCTGATGACTTTTATTGACCACCAGAGCATTCTCCTTCCTTCCTCAGTGATTTCAAGGACTGGCTCACAGTCTTTCCCTCCATTTCAGATCCTGTCATCATACTAAGAGGACTTCAACATATATATTGATGCTCCCTTAATTAATCAAATCTTCAATTTACACAATTCCCATCTCCTACTCCCCCACTGTACCTCAGATACACATAGAGATGGTCATATAGATCTTAATATCTATGTGTTCCATTTCTATGTTCATGAACTTAAAAATTCCTTTATCTAATGATAATTTCTTACTTTGTCTTATAAGTATCTCAAATGAATTATGTCCAACAAAGAACTCGTTATCTTCTTCTCCTCCCACCCATATCTACCACTCTTCTAAACTTTTATTTCATTGTCCTTAACCTGAGGGCTCTATATTTTCTCTCTCTTAATCCTGGAAGTTTTTGTTTGGGGATTTTTTTTTAGTAGGTGACCAGTGGATTCTTTAAAATTTTTATTTGGCTTCTGGTTCTAAGAGATATAGGAAGACTTCTTCTATTATTTATTGAAATATAATGGGGGCAGCTAGATGGCGCAGTGGTTAAGCACCGGCCCTGGATTCAGGAGTACCTGAGTTCAAATCCGGCCTCAGACACTTGACACTTACTAGCTGTGTGACCCTGGGCAAGTCACTTAACCCCAGTTGCCTGCAAAAAAAAAAAAAAAAAGAAAGAAAGAAATATAATGTCTATACTCTTTTTATTCATACTTTCAGATAGTCCTATAATACTTACATTATCTGTCCTTGATCTGTTTCCAGGTCAATTATTTTTCCTATGAGATACTTTACATTTTCTTTTCTTTTCTTTCTTTTTTTTTTTTTTGGCAGGGCAATGGGGTTTAAGTGACTTGCCCGAGGTCACACAGTTAGTGAGTACATTTTCTTTTTTCCCCAGTCTTTTGAATTTTATTATTCTTTTATGTTGTGGGGACTTTATATTTCATCAATTCTAATTTTCAAGTCATTGTTTTCTTCAGTAAGGTTTTGTATTTCTTGTTTCAAGTTGTTAATGCTCTTTTCTTCCCTAGCTCTCTAATCTCTTCTTTATTGCTCTCATTTGACTTTTCTTTTTTTGTTTTTTTCTTTTTAAAAAAACAAAAACAAAAACTTGCTTTGATTCTAAGAATTCTTATAAGACTTGTATCCAGGCTATATTTTTCTTTGAGGCTTTGCTTGTAGATATTTTAAAGTCATTCTCTTTCTGGGTTTGTGTCTTGAGATTCTCTACCCCCATAAGAGCTCTTTTTGATGGGATTCTTTTTGTTTGTTTGCTCATTCTTCCAGCCTCCTATCTTACTTTTGACTTTATGTTATAGCTGACTCTATGCACTTGTTGGGTTGATGTTGGGCCTGAGGTTCTGTCTACTTACATTCTTCTCCTCTTTTAAAAGCTCATCTTGAGGCCCCACAAGCTCTTAGTGCTTCCTAAATGATGTAGTTCAGGGTGTGATTGCCTTCCCTGCCTGAGCTCGGAAAGATCCTTACCCACATTTGGGTCTGTGAGCTTATCTCTGGTTGGAAGTTTCAGAGGACTGCTGCTGATCTCAGTTACTATAAGCTTTGTGAGAGGCTCTGCAGCTTCAGAAAAACTGAATTGCAACTCTTCCTTTTGTCTGGCACTCCTGCTCTAATTATTACACTACAAATTTCTTGCTGATCTGCAGGACAGAACTGAGTCAAAGGTCTGATCTTGGGATCAAAGGAGCACAGCTGTGATTTATCTCTGGAACTTGGTCCTTGCTCAGTACATGTTCACAACCATTCCTATCTGTGACTAAGAAGTGGGTAGTGGGTGACAGAGCTGCCATGTGGTACCTGTTGTCCCCTTAATATTATTTCATGAATCCCTTGGGATATCTTTCAGCCCCCATTTCCTGCCTCCTTTTGTGTACTGTCTCTACATTTAGATTATAAGTTCTTTGAGGAAGGAACTATCTTTCTTTTATTAATCATATCCCCAGTGCCTAGCACATTGCCTGGCTTCATAAATATTTATTGGATTGGATAAAATGGTACCTTTTTACTCTGGTGTCTATCCTCAGTACTCTTTTACTCCTTGAGCACTACATGCACTGTACTCCTGGTTGGACTCTGTCTGAAGACCTCTCCATCTTTCTCCCTTTGTTTCCCTGAGAGGGAAAATGTTAACTGTAATTTTTTGGCTTTCTCAATAAGAATTTCATCTGATGTAAGTGGGCCAAAGGGTATACATAGTTCAGTAATATTTTGGAAATATTTTCAAATGGTTTTACATTATATCTGGACAAATTTATAGCTCCACCAATAGTACAATATCGTGTCTCTTCTTCCACCTCCCCTCTAAAACTTGTCATGTTCTTTTTGTCATCTTTGCCAAGTTGAAGGGGATGAGCTAGAATCTCAGTGTTGCTTTGGTTTGATTTATCTAGTTATTATTATATTGGAGCATTTTTATATAGTTGTTAATAGTTTGACCTCTTCCTTTTGAAAACTGTCCATTCATATCCTTTGATCATTGGTTGATCTAATAGAGAATGATACTTATATATTAGAATCATATATTTGAACTATTTCTTTATATATCTTGAATAAGACACCTTTATCAGAGGAATGTGCTATAAATATTTTTCAGTTATGTGTTGCCCTTCTAACTTTAGTTGTATTAGTTTTGTTGTGCAAAACCTTTTAGATTTTATCTAATCAAAAATTGCCCATTTGATCTTGTGTTATTTTCTCTATCACTTATTTGGTTATGAACTTTCCCCCTACCCTTATGTCTGAAGAGTAATTTCTTTCTTTCTTTTTTGTTTATTTTGGGAGGGGGAAGGGGGTGGCAATGAGGGTCAAGTGACTTGCCCAGGGTCACACAGCGAGTAAGTGTCAAGAGTCTGAGGCTGGATTTGAACTCAGGTCTTCCTGAATCCAGGGCCAGTTCTTTTTCCACTGTGCTACCTAGCTGCCCTGAAGGGTAATTTCTTATTTGCTACTCTAATTTGTTTATGACATCACCATTTATAACTAAATTCTTTGTCCATTTGGACTTCATAGTGGCATAAAGTGTGAGGTGATGATCTTTATCTACTCCCCCAAACTGCTATATGGTTTTTCCAGCAAATATTTTCAAGAAGTGGATCCTTACCCCAGTAACTGGTATCTTTGGGGTTATTGAAACTCAAGCTGCTGCATTAGTTTGTCTTCTAAGGCTAATGTTAGTGATCTTCTCATCTACTCCCCCATTTCATGGATTATAAAACTAAGACCCAGGGACTTTTAAGAAGCTTACATAAGGCTACATCAGTATCAAGTGGTGAAGCAAGTCTTTGTTAGCAATTGCTATTAATATATATTTAGGGATATTCCAGGTGGTTTTCATCTCATTGCACCCTCTGTGATCCATTTCATCTTAGTCTGGCACTTGCTTCTGATCTCTTTCTCAAACAAACACCAAAAGAGTAAAAGTTAATTTAAAAAATTATTTACATATTGTTTTATGGTGGGGCTTAATCATACATAAAACAAGATATCCATAAGTCATTTAACAGTTAAAAAGAGATTTACTTAGCCACAGAAAGGTGTTATTCAACAAGAATATGCATTGTATACATCCCAAGTTGATGAAATATGGGCTGCCCATCATCTTCTGCCATAGAAGTATTAAACCATGCCTGAAGCTTTTTGTGACTCTTCTGTATTCCAGTGACCAGAAAGTGATACCAATAGACTTTGGGTAGCTCCATGGTGCAATGGATAGAGTAATTGGCAGGAAGATCTGAGTTCAAATCCAGCCTCAAACACTTACTAGCCACATTGCCCTAAGCTAGTCACTTAACCTGTTTGCCTCAGTTTCCTCTTGTTAAAATGAATTATATGAGGGGGCAGGTAGGTGGCACAGTGGATAAAGCACTGGCCCTGGATTCAGGAGTACCTGAGTTCAAATCTGGCCTCAGACACTTGACACTTACTAGCTGTGTGACCCTGGGCAAGTCACTTAACCCCCATCGCCCCGCAAAAAGAAAAAGAAAAACAAAATTAATTATATGAAATAGACAATAATTTTGACGTACAGAGTTTCTGAGTAAATAAATAATGATTTAATTCTAATGGTCCACAGATTACCATTAAGTCAGGTCAACTAATTCCTTAGTAATTAGTGAAAAAGGGGTTATTTACAGACCTTATTTTTGTTACAGAAAAGAGGAATAAAAATTACACCAATCTTAGGAAACTAATTTTAAGCAAAATTCAATTGTACAAGATAGATCATCTGACTAGTTTGCTTCTCCCAAGCTTTCTTAACAGAAATTCATACTGTTGGGAACATTTAGCTGTCAAAGTGAGATTACCTTAGAAGTCATTGCCCTGCAGTTGATGCCTTTTTCAACTAGAAAGTTTACTTTAAAGAGGACTGTAGTTTGGACTGATACTGGGAAAGAGAAATTTGTGGTTTATAGTTAGCAGTCACAGCCTCCATCTCCCATCCTCCAGCTGCCAGAAAAAGAAACCCAATCTTGGAAGATTACATCATTCAATTTATACTTAACCTCTAGCTAGCTCAAGGGGAAAAAGGAGTTTATCCACTAAGACTGGAAAGAGGAACTTAAACTTTAGTCAGCCCTCCTTTCTCCAGATGCAGAAAGGGTAATTTACCTTTTAAAAAAGTCTTATAGTCCTATGATTATTTTATTTCTACAAAGCTATGTGTCTTACTCTATTTGCTACTAAATGATAAAGTCTTATCAATCTCTCTATTTACTAAATCTATGGTTAACCTGTTGTTGATTGTCCTTCATACTTTTTTGGGGGGAGGGGTGCAGGGCAATGAGGGTTAAGTGACTTGCCCAGGGTCACACAGCTAGTAAGTGTCAAGTGTCTGAGGTCAGATTTGAACTCAGGTCCTTCTGAATCCAGGGCTGGTGCTTTATCCAGTGTGCCACCTAGCTGCCCCCGATTGTCCTTCATTCTTGAAGAGAACCATGACACCAGGGAGGTGATGTCATGACTTAAGTGAATTGGATTTAAGTGAGGAAGGGATGTGCAAAGTCACCAACCTCACTCTCTCCTCCAGAGCCATTTGGGTCCAGTGGCAAGATATACATCAGGAGGACTGGAGATGGCCCTGGATGTTTGAGGCAATCTGCGTTAAATGACTTCCCCAGAGTCATATAGCTAGTAAGTTTCAAATGTCTGAGACTGTATTTGAACTCACATTCTTTGGACTCCAGGGCCAGTGCTCTATCCACTCCACCACCTAGCTGCCTACATGGGTAACCTAGACTTAAGAGAATATCTATCTTAGTTTAGCTTAGCTTAGCTATATGGGCTAGTTTTTCTAAAGAAGGGAGCTTAATACTACACTACTATACTTAAACTAAAAATAAATCAAAGTTGGGGCAGCTAGGTGGCACGGTGAATAAAGCACCAGCACAGGATTCAAGAGGACCTGAGTTCAAATCTGGCCTCAGACACTTGACACTTACTAGCTGTGTGACCCCTGGGCAAGTCACTTAACCCTCATTGCCCTGCAAAAATAAAATAAAATAAATCAAAGTAACCAATCCTAACTGATTTAAAGGTTATTCCTTTTTACCCCTTTGTAAAGTGAGCTGGAGAAGGAAATGGCAAACCCTTTCAATATATTTGCTAGGAAAACCCTAAATGTAGTCACATAGTTGGACACAACTAACAACAAAGAATAGCCTGAGCCTTTAGTCTCCTGCACTAAACAAGTATCAATATCTTATAAGAAAAAAAATTAGCCTAACTGGTATGGGGATAAGGTATTAGGATATTGCTCCTACCACAATACAATAGTTTATTTATCCTCCACAACAAACTTGTGAGTTAGGTACCACAGATATTTTTATTCTGATTTTAGTGATGAGGTAATTGAGGTACAGAGAGTATTTAAACTGTCCATAATCACTTAATGAATATGAGACAGGATTTAAACCTAAGTCTTCCTGATTTTGTGTTCAGCATCCTATCTTCTATACAAAATAATAACATGAGAAAGTTTAACATAGCTATACCGTCATTTGTTTCTTAAATTGTCGGTAGCTTATTCAACCTCAGATTAGATAGTGTAGTTATTCCATATAATTAGAACTAACTTTTAAATGATTCCTCCTCCTAAACACACTGCAAACATAGATGAAACAAGACCTGATTTTTGGTTGGAGATAACAGGGAAAGGGTTAGGGGAGGGATGGAGTCAATTGATGCAACCATCTAGTATGGAACAATGATTTGTTTCTCATAAAATAGCACTAAAAGTCTTCTACTAACACCACATTAACCCATCTCTTCTTCACCAGAATTTACTTCTCTTTAGAATTTTCCTCAGGGCAACTTTGACGTCCTTGTTCCTCAGGCTGTAGATCAAAGGGTTCAACATGGGTATCACTATGGTGTAAAAAACAGAGGACACCTTCCCCTGGTCCATAGAACTGACAGAAGAGGGCTGCAGGTACATGAATGCGGTAGAACCATAGAAGAGAGAAACCGCCATGATATGGGAGCTGCAAGTGCTGAAGGCTTTAGATCTTCCCTCAGTGGACTGGATGCGGAGGATGCTGGCAATAATGAATACATAAGAGCTGATGATGGTTACTACAGGGGCAAAAATATTTAAAGAACCGAAGAATAGAATCATTGCTTCATTGATGTAGGTACTAGAGCAGGATAGCTTCAAAAGGGGAAGAAGATCACAGAAATAATGATTGATGACATTTTTCTTGCAAAAGAACACTCTCAGCATACAGCCTGTGTGAGCTGTGGCACCAAGCAAGCCCATTATGTATACCACACTTACTAGGCCTGAGCAGATCTGTGGGGACATGATGACATTATAGAGTAGGGGGCTACAGATAGCAACATAACGGTCATAGGCCATCACAGCCAGCATGTAACAGTCAGCAATTACAAAAATGAGGAAGAAATAGAGCTGAGTCATGCATTCAGGGTAAGAGATGACGTTTTTCTCTCCAACAAAGTTTACTAGCATTTTGGGAGTGATGACAGTTGAGTGACAGAGATCAATAAAAGATAGACAGCTAAGGAAATAATACATGGGAGTGTGAAGGTGAGAACTGAGACCAATCAGAATTACCATACCCAAGTTCCCCACCACAGTGACCAAATAAATGCCCAGAAAGAGGAGAAAGAGGGGAAGCTGGAGCTCTGGCCGGCTTGTCAGCCCTGCAAGAATAAATTCTGTCACTGTGGAATGATTTCCTGTGAACATTGTTTGGGCAGAATCTGTGGGATTAAGAGAAAAGCAATGTTTTAAAAGAGGATCTTCATTGCTACCCCCCATCCAGAGAAAGCTCACCCACAGTGGGAAATTTATCAGTTATGGCTCTCTTGGTCACTTTGAGTCTGTCTCTTTGTCCACTGGATACATAAGTCCACTTCCATACTATCAATTATATAGGGAAGGTAAACTCAAGGCAACTGTTTTTCCTTTCCTCTGAAATGTAATACTAAAGACAGCTTCTGAGTAAGACAATGAAATGGACTAGGTTTCAGGGGAAGGGAAAGGAAAAAATTCCAGCTGTTCTTTATCATCTATATTTAATTTATTCATATGTATTCACACACACATATGCACACACATATATATACACACACACATACATATACATTTCATTGACTGTTAACTGAGTTTTAACTGTCCATGTTTGTGAAGCTTTACAAAGAGCTTGTTAGTTTCCTGTGCTGGATGCTAGGGTGGGGACTATGACCTTGCTCGATTTCAAGAAAGCAGTGTCAAAGAGGAGTTCAGTGGCTGCCTAGAGGTTCTTAGTTTAAAAAAAAGTTACTGGAAAATGCTAGTATTGGAGACAGTGCAATTTTGATTGCATCTATATGTTTTCCCCTTTTGCCCTAGGTGCTTTGGCATCCACAAAGTAGAATATGTTATGGATAGGTTGAACCAAAAAGGGAGAGAGTGTATCACAGAGCTTTTGGATCCCAGAACTATGTGTATGGAAAGACAAATCATAATACTGAGTTATACACTTACCCTCCAGTCTGGCACTTTGTAGACTCTGCACTGACATTGTCCTTGAAGGGAATTGATCTCAATGAGGTCAGAGCTGTTCTCTGGCATAGAGTTTTCTGTTGGATGGATGAGAACATGGAAATCTCTTTTTAAACTCTTCTGGATTTTTAAGTTCTTGAGATGATAATTCCTGAGTGTGATTTTGCACAGATCATCCTCTACAGGTCCAGGGAATAAACTAATACCTATTAATTTCACCACTGCTGAAAGTTACAAGAGGATTTTCTTCCCAGTTTTAAGATTTCAATGATCTTATTAGAAATGACATAGACAAAGGCTTGACAAAAAACTCACCGGGGATCCAACTCTGTTGGGAAGAAGTTACTGATGTTTACCTTACTTATTCCTTAACTTCAGCATTTTGATTCATTCACAGAGTATCTAACAATCTCTCTTGGGGAATTGATGGGGCAAGTCCCTGCCTTATTCTAGCTTGTAGTATAAAGCAATGACGTCAATTTAAAATAGATAGTGACCATTAATCCATACATAAGAATCCATGAATATTGCATATTGACTTAATTTTAAAATGTAATATTATTTTTATTTTATTGTATTTCATTTATCTTATTACATATTTCCCAGTTACATTTTAATCTGTTTTGGGCTACACTAGCAATTGTTGTGGATCTCCCATGTCCCACCAGATGTTTGACACCTCTGGTCTAGTGTAGTCAAGTAGTAGAATCAGAAACTTCATACCTAAGTTCTCACAAGTCACTTGCTAAGTACCCAATTCAATTCAATCTCATCTTTGTTAATTCAGTACCTACTAAATGGAAATCAGTGTCAAATGCTACCTCCTATATGAAGCTTTCCTGGTCTCTCCCAGCAGCAAGTTCATTCCCCCAATTTACATTTATTTGTTTTTTTTTTAAATACATTTCATATATTCTTATATATGTGCATGTTGTCTACCCCCTCCAGTATGTACACTTCTTGAAGGTAGGGACTGCTTCATTTTTCATTGCTTTTCATTTTCATTGCCTTTGTATGACTAGCATAGTGCTATGCATTTACAGTAATAACTGCTTAATAAACATTTGATTGATTTCTAGGATTCTACAAATGAAAACTTATGATAGTCTCTGTTATTGTGAGCTTACAATCAGAAAAGTAGATAGGATATGAATATACTTTATGTACGAGAGGGGAAAGAGAAGTTCTACATGCTCCAGAAAAATATGAGATATGAAAGAACACTTTTAGCTTCAGGTATACTGTAGCCTCACTCAGCTATAGCATTCAAATAATCAACTTTATATGATAACTATAGTTTCATGAAATGGATTCATTAATTTTCATGGTTCTCTAGCATCTTTATACATTTTATAATAAATATTAATGAAACCAAATGTAGTCATGTGTCCCAACTTTTGAATAAATGACAAAACTATATTGAAATTTTGCGATAAAATAATGGAATTTGGCAGACGACCAGGGGCCCCACATGATTGATTTAGTATTGTTTGAATTGGATAAGAATGAGAAACTGACTAAGTACCTACTTGGGAATGATTGGAGGCCACACCTGGCCTGCCCTGAGTGACTTTACTACTGACATCAGCAGGGGCACCACTCTCAGCCAACCAACTTGAAGGACCTCCCTTTTGGGGGAGGGAGAGAAAAAGTAGAAAAGGGAACACTCACTCAAAGGAGCTCTTTTTCCTTCTGGTGAGCAGAGGAACATACCAGAGAAGGACTGCACAGCTGACTCCCATTGAAACTACAGACCCCAGGTGGTGAGGGTGGTGAGTGCAATTGAGGTCAGCTCTTTGAGCTAACTGAGCAGGAAGCAAGTGTGGAGTTTGAGTCAGTCTTTGATAAAGCCAGGGAGCTTATTCGTTTTCTCTTCCCTTATTCCCTTGTTCCTGGCTTCATTAACTTCAAGTTTGTTGTAAATTTTATTCCCATTAATAAAACCTGGTTTGTTTGTGGAAAAGAGGCTGTTAATCTCCTTTTCTTATTAGCGTGGGAGAAATAACTAAAAAAGGCAGTTTGAAAGGGAGGAAACTTTGGACCTAGAGTTCTTTCATTATTTTCTGAACCCTAATATTGTGGTGAGCCACCCAATTAACTCTCCCCATAATAAATTTGACCCCTACAATTTCATAACCAAAATACAATAAAACTTAGAAATTTTTATTTTGCTTTTAAATAAACTTTTGTAGAAATAATAATTTTCCATATATGTATTCTACTAAGTTGAATAGAGTCTGTTGTCAGAGAGACTGCATGTAGTATATTGTAGCTATGTAGCTGTGGGAAATTAATTTTGTTTTCCATTTAAGTTTTCCAGGCAACTCAAAGGTTTTATGTTGCAGATGGACTGCCAAAACACATTGTTCCAGGATATCCAACTTGAAAGTCCCTAGATGCTTAGTGATACAAACTCTGGTGAGAAAGTAGGTCGGGATCCATTTTTGTGAGGCATTTGCATATTTATGATAATTACACTCATGAGATCTGATGAGGTCAGTTAGAGAGGGAAGAAAAGGAACCAGGACAGAGCCATGGGGGAATATTCATAGTTAAAGAGCATGTGTAATAGGGATGTTGAGAAAAAAGGTAGAGCCTACAAGATTAAAGGCCTATGAGCCTGCTTTCTATTCCTGAAAAAAATCTATAATATTCAGGATATTATATGTGAGCTCCTGAGAGGTAGTAGGACATAGTAGATTGAGAGTTGGCCTTGGAGTCAGGAAAATCTTGGTTCATATCCCACCGCTGATATATAACGGCAATATGACACTGAGCAAGTTATTTAACTTCTGAGGGTTAAAAATAACTTTCTAGTTCTAAGTTCCATAAATGTTATTCATCTGCAATGAAATCACAGAAACAGGCAAAATTTTAAAAATACACAAATTATTATGAAGACTTAGGGAAATTGTGCTCAATTAAAACCAATATAGCTTCATAAAAAAAGTCATGATAAATTGATACAATTTGTCCCCCCCCCCCTTTTTTACAGGTTATTGTCCTATTATTAGTTTAGAGGAATCTTATAAAAATTATATATTTTAGCAAAGTACTTGATAGTCTTCCATGCTATATTTATGCACAAGATGTGGAGTAGCTAAATAGTGGTATACATAGATCAGTTTTAATGATTGAATTTCAGGACCCTATGTACCTCAATTTTCATTAGTAGGACTATTGTTATTCATCCTTCATTTTTTGAAGAGGTTCTATGGCATCACAGGGTGATGTCTTAACTTCCTAATGAATTAGATTTATGTGAGGCAGAGTTGCACAAAGTAACCAGCCTCACTCTTCCAGAGACATCAAAGTCCAGTGACAAGACAAAAAGTCAAAACAATGGGTGATGGCTTGGCATTCAGTCGATAATCTTGGTGCCTTTGATGTCTGACAAAGCTCTAAGTGCTCCACAGTGCCTGCTTTAACATGACCATTGGCCTTCATGGCCTTTGGAACAAATTGTCCTCATCCTACCATTCTACCACCATTCTACCACCATTCTACCAGGGTAATTCTTCACATGCTTGGGGTAGACACCCCATAACTAATGTGATGATTAAAATCTAATGTGTGTGTCCTTACCTGCCCCACCCCAGTGGCAGCAAAACTAGTTAGGCTTTAATTATAAATTTGGGATCTTCAGCAACAGTTTAGGCTTTTAAGCATTTATTAAAGTATATTAGAAGTTAGAGGAGAGAGAGAGAGAGAGAGAGAGAGAGAGAGAGAGAGAGAGAGAGAGAGAGAGAGAGAGAGAGAGAGCACATGCCTCTGAAGGAATGGAAAAAACCCTATATCAGATCTACTCCTGGAAAGAGAAACAGCTCCTTCACCTAGCCTCTCACACTTCCAAAGAGAGAAAGAGTCCTACTCAGTTCCCCCAGAAGCCTCCTGTCCAACAGGAAGAAGGGTGGTCCCCATGCACAGCTCCAAGCTAATTGGCTGGTCACATTCAAGTCCATTGATTGACATGACTTAAAGGCAGTCTAGGAATGGAAGCAACTTCCAGGATGCCAATCTGACCTTTGAAACCTCAGAAAGGTCACCTTATGCTTTCTCAGTTCTCACACTAACCTATGAGTTTGAAGCCTGCTGGTTATTCTCAACCTGGTTTCCCTAAGAAGGTTTTACTGGCATGTGGCCACTGTGCATGCTACAGTTTCTTAGAATGACAGATTAGAGTTGGGTCACAGGTGGACACCAAAGGTGGATAAGCAGCCCTGAAAAGGGCTTGGCAAATTCTCATACCAAAGGTGCTAGTCCTCCATGAACACTACATAGAGCTATGTGGCTCATTAGATAGTGCTTGACTTGAGGTCAGGACCTGAGTTCAAATTCAATAGCTGTGTGACCCTGGGCAAGTCAATTAACTTCTATTTGTCTTAATCCACTAGAGAAAGAAATAGCAAACTGTTCCAGTATCCTTGTCAAGAAAACTCCATATGAGGTCATGGAATATGATACTCCAGAGGGCAAAGGAATTGGGATTACAACCAAGAATAACCCACCCAGCAAAACTGATCATAATCTTTCAGAGGAAAAAATGGGACTTTAATGAAAAAGAGGACTTTCAGGTATTTGTGATGAAAATACTTGAACTGAATGGCAAATTTGACTTTCAAAGACCCTAGAGAACTATAAAAAATTGGAGTTGGGGGACACACTTGGGGTCATATAGTGGGTGACTGTCTTGTGTCTGAGGCCAGGTTTTGGCTGGGATCCCCCTGGGTCCAGGGGTGGTGCTTTGTCCACTGTGTCCCCTAGATGGCCTGTGATGACATCCTTAGGGTTAAATTGAGGGGTAAGGGGAATGCACTGAGGGAGGAGGAAGGGCAGAGGTGAAATCCTACATGAAAGAAACAGGAAAAGGCTTATGGAGTGGGGGAAGAGATGGGAGAGGAGCAGGGCAGTAAATGAATTTTACACTCATCAGAAAAGGCTCAAATACCTTAAACTCATCAGAGCTGCCTCAAGGAGGGACAAACACACACCCAACTGGATGGAGTAATCTATTTAATCTGGGCAGTAAATGAGCCTAACACTCATCAGAATTGGCTCAAAGACCTCAATCTCATTAGAATTGGCTCAAGGAGGTAATAATGAATACACTCAATTGGGTGGAATAATCTCTCTAACCCTGCAGGAAAATAGGAGGGGAAGGGGATAAAGAGAGAGGGGCAAAAGAAGGAAGGGCAGAGTGGGGTAGGAGACAGATAAAAGCAAATCTTTTTGAAGAGTGATAGGATGAAAGGAGATGGATAATAGAATAAATATCATGGGGAAGGGAATAGGATGGAAGGGAAACAGTTAACAATAGTGATCATGAAAAAGAGAAAAGGGGGAAAATTGTACAAAAAAATATTTATAGCAACTCTTTATAGAGGCTAAGAATTGAGAATCAAGGGAATGTCCGTCAATTGAGGAATGACGGAAGAAGCTGTGCTATATGACTGTGGTGGAATGGTCTTGTAATATAGGAAATGACAAACAGGATGATCCCCCCCAAAACCTAGAAAGACTAATGAACATTGATGTATAGTAAAGTGAGCAGAGCTGGGAGGACATTGTGCATAGTGACAGCAGTATTGTTCAATGAGCAAATGTGAACGACTTAACTACTCTCAGCAATGCAATGATCCAAGACAATCCCAAGGAACTAATGAGGAAGCTTACTATTCACCCCCATAGAAAGAACTGATAAAAAGAACACTTGTGGATTGTACATGTATAACCTGGTTGCGATCTTGTGGAGGGAGGAGGAAAGGGAGGGAGGAAGGGACAAAAATTTGAAACTCTAAATCTTATGAAAATGAATGTTGAAAACTACCCTTACATGTAACTGGAAAAAAATAAAATAAATGTATGTTGCTAAAAAGAAAAAAAGAAAAGAAAACTCCATATGGGGTCACAAAGAGTTGACGTGACTGAACAACAGCAAAGTACTTTTCTCACAATTATCATATGAAACAGGGAAAGTATTATCTCTAGCTCCTAGGAGGCAACTTGTGGCCCAGTGGAGAGAGTAGGAGATGTGGAGTTCAAATCTGTCCTCAGACACTTACTGTTTTTTTTTAATAGGTTTAAATCAACTCAGAGGTCAGTCACTAATGAAGTAGCCACGTGAATACTTCTGGGAATTTCTTTGTGTATTTGTCTTATGGTTGTTGTGGTAGGGAAGGAAGTGGAAAAGGGAAATCCTGAAAAGAAAAACTTAGAAATACTACACTAAGAAGAAACTGTTCATCTTTAAGCGAAATTGTTTCTTTAGTAGTATTTTGCCGATTTGGAAGAACACAGATAACACCTGAACATTATGTAGATAGAAATGTAGATAGAGTAAGATGAAGAAAATTAGTGTTTTCTGTTTCCACTTAATACAGATAAAAACAACTTTTTAAAAAACTTTTTAGGAGCAGCTACATGGTGCAGTGGATAGAGCATTGGCTGTGGAGTCAGGAGGACTTGAGTTCTAATATGATCTCAGACACTTACTAGCTAAGCTACCCTAGGCAAGTCATTATTAAATATTAAATATTAAAGCAAATTTATCAAGATATAAAAGCCTAAGTTCCCAGCCTCCAGGTGAAGAACCTTCAAACTAGATTTTGTCCAACTGATGGGAAAGGTTTCTTTGTAACCTTGACACATGCAAAAATATGTGTGTGTGTGCACGTGTGCATTTAAATGTGCATATCATTTTGCTGCTTTTAAGTCCCCTGACAGGTAAGACCAGTTCCTCCATTTATCTTTTGTGCAAGATGCTAAAAAATCAGAATACATTGAAATAAAGTATAAAATGGAGAAGTTTAATCATACTTATAAGTGTCCTTAGACACTGGAGTGGGGTTACAAAGAATGTTATGACTAAGTATCACATAACTAAAATAAAATTCAATTCTACCTTGAGATAAGAGGTTAAATTAAGTATATCATAATCTTTTTTTCCCTGTACTTAGTTGAACTTAAAATTTAATTATTTAGTACCCATGATCTCTTTATTTCTACAGGTAAATACATTCCAATCCCCAATTCTTCCTCTCCACCCCCACTGTTCTACAGAGGGGAAAAATAATAAAATTTCATAGGTATCTGTGCAATGAACCTCACATGACAAAATTTCCTTGTGACTCTGGGGAGGACATAACCTAGGAGATTAATTTAAATGTTGTATTTCCACTACAATCCTTAGAGGGCTTTGAATGAGGGAATAGATGTAAAAGTTCATATGAGTGTGTGTCAGAAATACCAAAGGTATTACTTTTACTCTCTAAAGCTAAGATGTCTTTTTGTGTGTTGTGGACCCCTTAGACAATAATGAAGCATATGGATCACTTCTCAGAATATTTTTAAATGCATAAAATAAAACCAAAGGAAACTATGTTGAAATATAGTTATCAAAGTATTATTTTTTTTAAAGTTCACATTTCCCAAGTTAAGAACCTCTGCTTTAAGGATGTGGCTTAAGTAAAAAATAAAGTATTTATACCATGGCCCAAATGTCCTTAGGAGTGGACATTAAACCTCATAGCACCCCATGTGTTTCTTTACCTCATTCTAGAATGTTCATTTAAAACCAACTTCATTGAAGATAGCTTTAAATGGAGTAAATGTTAAAGGACCACCCCAAAATGTAGAATCTATTTTTTTAATCTAGAACAAATGCCACCAATATGATAAAAATCTAATACCTTCTTTTGCACTGAGGAAGATTTGATGACTGGTTCCTACAGATGGGAGAGGAATTTATTTCATCTTAGTTTCCTAACAATCATTTATTAAGCATTTACTATGTGCCAGGTACTATGCTAAGTACTAAGTATAACCAAAAAAAAAAAAAAAGGAGACAAAAACAGTCCTCAGTGTTAAAGAGAACACACTCTAGCTGGGGAGAGAACATACAGATGATTTAAAACACACACACACACACACACACACACATGCACAGTCAGTTGATAGAAGACAGTCTTAAAGAGGAAGGCACTAGCAGCTGATAGGACCAGAAAAGGTTTTCTGCAGGTGTACCTTGAGCTGATTCTTTAAGTAAGTCTGGGAAACTAAGAGGAAGAGGTGAGGGAGGAGACCGTTCTGTTCATGGTGAATAGCCAATGCAAAGACACAGAATCAAGAGGTAAACTATTTAGAGGAAAAAGCAATCAGGTCCCTGTGGCTGGATCATAGAGTGTATGGAAATAACCAAAGTGGAAATGCAGGAAGTGGACGAAGGTTTCAAATAACAAAGAGCAGACCTTATAATTGAGCCTAGAGATAAGACAGAGTTAATGGGATTTACTTTTTTAGTAGTGGGATGACAATATCAGCCACTTTAGAAAAAAAAACACCTTGGCAGAGGAGCAGAGGATGAAGTGGAAAGAGATGAGTCAGGAAGAATGATTAGAAAGCTTTTTAAGTAGTCTGGATGGAAGTTATGAGGGCCTTAACTACAGTGGTGGCCATGTAAGTAGAGAGAAGGGTATTGACACTAAATTTTTGTGAAGGTAGAAACAAGATTTGACATTGGATTGGATCCATCCAATGAGTGAGAGTAGAGTTCAGGGTGATATCAAGGTTATGAATCTGAGTCATTAGGAGAATTGTGGCACCCTTGACAGAAACTGGGAATGATAATTGGAAAGTTTGAAAGAGGGGAAAAATGAATTCTGTTTTTTAATGTTTTGAGTTTGAGGTGCACATGGGGCTTCTAGTTTGAAATATTTAAAAATACAACAATCCAAGATGATTCCAAAAGACTCATGACAGAAAAATGCTATCCATATCCAGAGAAAGAACTATGGAGTCTGAATATAGATTGAAACATACTACTTTCACTTTTTTGTGTTTTGAGTGGCTTTTCTCTTTTGTTCTGTTTCTTCTTTTACAACACGACTAAGGTGGAAATATATTTACGTGATTGCACATGTATGAAATGTATCAGATTGTGTGCTGTCTTGGGGAGGGGCATGAGAAGGAGGGAAGGAGAAAAAATTCAGAACTAAAATCATGAAAAATGAAAAATAGATAAATGAATGAATTAAAATCATGCTTCTCCCACAAAAATGTTTATAGTTTATTTTTTGCATACAAGCATAGAACTTTATCTCTATTAAATTTCATCTTTTTAGACTTGGCACAATTATTCTAACTTCTCAATACCTTTTTTCCATCCTGACTCAGTTATCCAACACATTAGCTATCCCAACTAACAGCATCTTTAAATTTGATGAGCATGCCATCTACATGTTGAAACACTGATAAAAAAAAATATTGGACAAAACAAAGGACAGATCCCTGGGTCACTCTTTTGGAAAAATCCATCCAAGATGACATCAATGTATTAACTGCTTTTGTTTTGTTCCAGTCATTCGACCACATTTGTAGTGATTGAACTCCTATGTCTCAATCTTACCAATAAGTAGGGCATCATATATAAATTATTTCACTGGAATTTAGACTGTTAAATCTTTAGCATTTCGTTAATCTTTAAACTTAATTAGTCTTTTTTAAAATTAGTCTTCTTTTAAAAAGGAAATGTGATTAGTATGTTAGTGGCCTATTCTTGATGAAGCTATGGTAGTGATACTTAATCATCACTATTTACTTTTTGAATGCTCAGAAAATATCAATTTAATTTAGTTGTGTTTAACTCAGGAAGACGAGAGTTCTTAATTCTAGACCCTGCACTGTGCCACTTAGCTGCCTACCTTATATGATGGAGACTTTTAACTCTCTATGTTCTTTCCTTTTTTCCTTGTAAATCAGGAACTTAATATTTCTCCAGGCTTTTGGTACTTCTACTATTTTCCACAATTTTAATAACTTTACCCATGTCCATAGTGATGTTGAGAGATGGAGGGGAGGAGCTGGAGGAGGAGGAACAGGAGGACATAGACAGAGAGACACAGAGAGACAGAGACAGAGAGAGAAAGAGAGAGGGAGGGAGAAGGAGATGGAGATGAAGAGGGAGAGGGAGCGAGGGGAGAGAGACTACACATTCTCTGGCATTGGGAAAGAAAGTAGCTCTCCTTCCAGTAAGTCAATTAAGGAGATATTGAATATTTAAGGAGATTTTATAATAGCTTTTTTTTTGGTGGGGCAATGAGGGTCGAGTCACTTGCTCAGGGTTACAAAGCTAGTAACTGTCAAGTGTATGTATTTAAGGAATTTTTTTTTAATTGAGTTTCAAATTCTCTCTCTCTTTTTTTTTACCCATTCCATTGAGGAGGCAAAACATTTTACATATGTTATACATGTGCAGTCATGGAAAACAGAATTCCATATTAGTCATGTTGTAAAAGTAAATACACACCAAAAACATACAAGTATATGTCAATCTGCATTCAGGTTTCATTAGTTCTCTCTTTGGAGATGGATAGCATTTTTCATCATATGTCTTTCAGAATTGTCTTGGATAATTGTATTGCTGAGAATATCTAAGTCATTTATAATTTATAATCATATAATATTGCTGTTACAATGTTCTGATTCTGCACTTTACACTCAGCATCAGTTCATATAAGTCTTCCAGGTTTTTCTGAGATGATTCTGCTCATTTCTTATAGCACAATAGTTTTTTATTACAGTCACATAAAAGAACTTGTTCAGCCATTTCAATTTCTATTCTTTGACACCATTAGAAAAGGTGTTTTAAATATTATTGTACATATAGGTCCTTTTTCTTTTTTAAAAATTATTATTATTTTTTGTGTGGCAATGAGGGTTAAGTGACTTACCCAGGTTCACACAGCTAGTAAGTGGCAAGGTCCTGAGGTCAGATTTGAGCTCAGGTCCTTCTGAATCCAGGGCCTATGCTTTATTCACTGCACCACCTAGCTGCCCCCTCCTTTTCCTTTTTAAAAATCTCTTTAGCATAACAACCTAGTAATGGTATTGCTGGATCAAAGGGTATGAATGATTTTATAGCCCTTTGGGCATAGTTCCAAATTGCTTTGCCAAATGGTTGGATCAGTTCACAACTCCACCAACAATGCATTACTTTCCCAATTTTTCTACATTCTCTCCAAGATTTATCATTTTCCTCTTTTGTCATATTAGCCAATCTGATAGTTATGAGGTGGTACCTCAGAGTTTTGGGTTTTGTGTGTGTGTGGAGGGGTAATTGGGGTTGTCACACAACTAGTAAGTGCCAAGTGTCTGAAGTCAGATTTGAACTCAGGTCCTCCTGACTCCAGGGTCTGGTTGCTATCCACTCAGAGTTGTTTTGATTGACATTTGTTTAATCAATAGTGATTTAGATAATTTTTTCACATGACTATAGAAAGCTTTGATTACCTTCTTTGAAAACTGCTCATTCATATCCTTTGGCCATTTATCAATTAAGAAATGGCTCTTGTTTTTATAAATTTGACTCAGTTCTCTACATATTTGAGAAATGTCTTTATCAGAATAACTTGCTGTAAAAAATTTTGTCACAATCATGATTGGTGTGTATTTCCCTCTATCCTATTTTTCCCTTGTTTATCCTACTTTCTCACTCTTTTCACTTTGTCCATCCTCAAAAGTATTTTGCTTCTCTCTTTTGTCTACCCCAATCTGTCCTCCCTTCTATTGCTTCCCCCTTCTCTTATTCTCTTCCAGTCTGACTTTCCTATATGGTAAGATAGGTTTTTATACGCAACTGAATGTGTATGTAATTCCTTCTTTGAGCCAATACTGATGAATGTGAGGTTCATTCCTCCCCACTTCCCCTACACTACAAAAGCTCTTTTATACCTATTTTATGTCAGATAATTTATCCTATTCTACCTCTTCCTTTCTCCTTTTCCTGGTGTATTACTCTTTCTCACCTCTTACCTTTATTTTTTAGATAATTATCCCATAATATTCAACTTACATCTGTGTGCTCTATGTATACTCCTTCTAACAGCCCTAGTAATGAGAAAGTTTCAGGAGTAACAAGTATCATTTCCCATGTTGGAATGCAAATAGTTTAACCTTATTGAAACACTTATGATTTCTCTTTCTTATTTACCTGTTTATGCTTCTCTTGAGTCTTGTATTTGAAAGTCAAAATTTCTATTCAGCTCTGGTTTTTTCATCAGGAATTCTTAGAGTCCTTTAATTTAATATCAATTTTTCTCCTGAAGGATTTATACTTAGTTTTGCTGGGTATGTGATTCTTGGTTGTAATTCTAACTCCTTTGCATTCTAGGATATCAATTCTAAGCCCTTTGATCCTTTTATGGAGAAGCTGCTGGGTCTTGTGCTATGATGGCTTCCACAGTTTTTGAATTTTTTTCTGCTGGTTGCAATATTTTCTCCTTGACCTGGGAACTCTTGAATTTAGCAACAATATTCCTGGGAGTTTTCATTTTGGGATCTCTTTCAGGAGGTGACTGGTGGATTCTTTCAATTTCTATCTTACTCTCTGACTCCAGAATTTTGGGGCAATTTTCCTTGATAATTTCTTGAAAGATGATGTTGAGGAAAAAATAAGCTCTCAGGAACTCACAACATGATTGCTCCAAAAACTCTCCAAATAATGTGATAGGACAATTCCTGGAGCAGCAAAACCCACAAAAGAATGGGCTATCATTTTTAAGTCAAAGATGGCTTAGAAGGTCAGCAGGAGGGAGCTGCTATGCCCGGGCAAAAGTGGAGCCCAACCCCAGAGTCACACTGACACAAATCAAGTCCTAGGAAGGCCAAGCCAGGGAAAGATACCCACAGAGCCTCTGAATCATCCACAGTGCCAGGGTTGTCTGGAAATAAGCTCATAGTCTGCTGAGAGGGCTGACCCTTGGCAAGGGGGAGATTACAGGGGTCTCTGCTGGTGCTGAGACAGAACTGGGGTTTTTCACCCCTGCTGGGAACCAGGAAGTAGGCTTGAGTAGCAGTGGCCTAGGTGGGGGAAGGGCGCAGGCTCATCAGAGCTAACAACCACAGCACATAAAGTTTTGCTTTCTGGTTAATTAACAAGTTGGTCTGGGATTATCTACAGACCAGGGAATAGGACAGGCTAGTGAAGAACCTGCCCCTCCTTAAATCATACAACCTGGGACCCCCTGAAGCTTGAGACAGTGCAAACTGGAAACAGTGTCCCACTTTAAGGAGTTAAAAGTCAAGTAAAATACAGGAAAGATGAGCAGACAGAGAAATCTGAGGAACATAGAGAGTTTCTTTCTTTAGTGACTAGGAAAATTGAGCTGCACCCTCAGAAGAGGATAGCAATGTCAGGGCTCCTACATCCAAAGCTTCTAAGAAAAATATGAATTGGTCTCAGGCCATAGAGGCACTCAGAAAGGACTTTGAAGATAAAGTAAGAGACATAGAAGAAAAAATGGAAAGAGAAATAAGAGTGATGCAGGAGGGTCATGGGAAAAAAAGTCCACAGTTTGAAAAGCCAAATTGGCCAAATGGAAAAGGAGATACAAAAGCTCTCAGAAGACAATCATAGCTTAAAAATTAGAATTGAACAAATAGAAGCTAATAACTTTATGAGAAATCAAGACACAATAAAACAAATCTAAATGAATAAAAACATAGAGGGCAATGTGAAATATCTCCTTGGAAAAACAACTAACACGGAAAATAGATCCAAGAGAGAAGATTTGAAAATTATTGGACTACCTGAAAACCATGATCAAGGAAAGAGTTTAGATATCATCTTCCAGGAAATTGTCTGGGAAAATTGTCCTGATATTCTAGAAGCAGAAGGTAAAATAGAAATTGAAAGAATCTGCCAATCACTTCCTCAAAGAGATCCCCAAATGAAAACTTCCAGGAATATTATGGCCAAACTCCAGAGCTCCCAGGACAAGGAGAAAATATTGCAAGCTGCCTAAAAGAAACAATTCAAGTACTGTGGAGCCACAGTCAGGATAGCACAAGATGTAGCAGCTTCTACATTAAAGGATCAGAGGGCATGGAATATGATATTCCAAAGGGCAAAGAAATTGGGATTACAACCAAGAATCACCTACCCAGCAAAACTCAACATAATCTCTCAGAGGAAAAAATGGGACTTCAACGAAAAAGAGGGCTTTTAAGTATTTCTGATGAAAATATCTGAACTGAATAGAAAATTTGACTTTCAAATACAAGACCCTAGAGAATAAAAAAGTAAACAGGAAAAAGAAATTAAGAGGGATGTTAAAAGGTTAAACCGTTTACATGCCTACATGTGAAGATAATAGGTCTAACTCATAAGAACTTTCTCAGTATTAGGACAGATGATAGAAATAAATTTAGACAGAGGACACAGGTGGGAATTCATTATGAAAGGATGATATCGGTGAAGTATTTATTTTTTATCTTTTTTTGTGAGGTGTTTGGAATTGGGTGACATGCCTGGGGTCATGCAGTGGGTCAGTGTCTTGTGTCTGAGTCCGGATTTGGCCTCGGGTCCTCCTGGGTCCAGAGTGGGTGCGTTGTCCACTGTGTCACCTAGCTGCCCCATGATGACCTCTTTAGGGTAAAATTGAAGGGTGAGAGGAATGCACTGGGGGAGGGGGAAGGGGAGAAGTAGAATGGGGTGAAATCCCACATGAAAGAAACAGGAAAGGTCTTATGGAGTGGGGGAGAGATGGGGGAGGAACAGTAAATGAACCTTACACTCATCAGAATAGGCTCAAAGACCTTAATCTCATCAGTGTTGGCTCAAGGAGGGATTAACATACACACCCAATTGGGTGGAGTAATCTATCTAACCCTGCAGGAAAATGGGAGGGGAAGGGGATAAGAAGGGAGGAGTAAAAGAAGGGAAGGCAGATTGGGAGAGGAGGCAGTCAGAAGCAAATCCGTTTTGAGGAGGGATAGGGTGAAAGAAGCTATAAAATAGAGTAAATATCATGGAGAACAGAATAGGATGGTGGGAAACAGTTAACAATAGTAACTGTGAAAAAGAGAAAAGGAAAAAAAATTACAAAAAATATTTATAGCAATTCTTTGTGGTGGCTAAGAACTGGAAATCAAAGGAATGTCTACCAATTCGGGAATGACTGAACAAGCTGTGGTATATGATTGTATAATTTTATTATTTTGTTTGTTTTTGTGGGGCAATGAGGGTTAAGTGACTTGCCCAGGGTCACACAGCTAGTAAGTGTCAAGTGTCTGAGGCTGGATTTGAACTCAGATCTTCCTGAATCCAGGGCCAGTGCTTTATCCAGTGCTCCACCTAGCTGCCGCCCATGGTATATGATTGTAATGGAATATTATTATAATTATTATATAATTATATATTATTATATTATTATAAAATGATGAGCAAGATTATTTCAGAAAAACCTGGAAAGACTCATGTGAACTGATGTGTAGTGAAGTGAGCAGAACTAGGAGAACATTGTACACATTGACAGCATTATCACTATATGAGCAATCATGAATGACTTAACCACTTTGAGCAATGCAATGATCTAAGACAATCCCAAAGGACTAATGTTGAAGCACACTATCCACCTCCAGAGAAAGAACTGATATTGATTGAACACAGTGCTATTTTGTACTTTTTTTTTACTTGAGTCTTTTTATGTAAAATGACTAATATGGTAATGTTTTATATAATTTCACATGTATAACCTATACTGATTGCTTGCAACCTTGGGGAGGGGGGGTTGGGAGAGAGAATTAGAGAGGGATAGAATTTGGAACTCAAAACTTTAAATAAATAAATGGAAAAAAAAAAAGATGATGTCTAGGCTCCTTTTTTATTACAACTTTCAGGTAGTCCAATAATTTTTGTTATCTTTCCAGGTCACTTGTTTTTCCAATGAGATATTTCACATTTTCTTCTATATTTTCATTCTTTTAATATTGATTTATTGTTTTGTGATGTCTCACATAGTTATTAGATTCCACTTGCCCAATTCTAATTCTTAAGGAATTATTTTCTTCAATCAACTTTAGTACTTCCTTTTTCATTTGGCCAATTCTACTTTTTAAGAAGTTTTTTCTTTCTTTAGTGAATTTTTGTACCTCTTTTTCTTTTTGTCCATTTATACTTCTGAGTTCTTCTCTTCAGTAACTTCTTTGCATATCTTCTGCCATTTGGACTATTCTGTTTTTTAAGGTGTTATTTTCTTCTCTATTTTTTGTGCCTTCTTTACACAACTGTTGACTTTTTCATGATTTTCTTGCATCATTCTAATTTCTCTTCCCAATTTTTCCTGTGTCTCTTACTTGATTTTTTGAATTTTGTTGAGCTTTTATAAGGCCTGAGCTCAATTCATATTTTTCTTTGAAGCTTTGGACATACCTCTTTTGACTTTGTTAGCTTCTTCTGACTGTGTGTTTTGATCTTCCTGGTTACTATAATAATTTTCTATAGTCAGAATTTTTGTGTGTTGTTTGCTAATATTTCCAGCCAATTTCTTGACTTTTAATTCTATGTTAAAGTGGGTTTCTACTTCCAGGGTGGAGGGCATACTTTCCCAATGCTCAGGATTTTTGTGCAGCTGTTTTCAGAGCTAGTTTTTGGGCTCTATAAGCTTTTTAGGACATGTATGTTTACTACTCTTCTGAATTGTGCTTTCATCTGTAAAGCAACAACAATTATAAAATACTGTTTGTTAGGTATTTTAATTTCACCTCTGCATTAGGTGCTCTCTGATCAAACAATTAAGTTATTGACTTCAAAGCAGATGCTTCTCTTGCAATTAGCCACTGTTGCTATGTTGTGGATCATTATAACAGTCATTTGGCTCTGTCAAAGGGACATTTAATGGCACCTCCAGATTTTTTGAACTCTCAAGGACTTCAAGGCAAGTCCATCTCAATATACTCATTCATCTAAGATTGGGATAAAAACAAACACAAACGTTCAAGGGCCACCACATACCCTGTGTACAAGCTAGCCTGTTTGAATCCATACCTCACATGGAGAGTGCAGCAGGGTAATCTTGATATGATAGTAGAGAAGAAATATCTTATCCATCCCTCATTGGAATCACATCACCTAGAGAGATGCAATCAAGTAGCCTCAGACAGAAGTTTTCTCTTCTTTTTAAAGGCCATCAGCCTTTCCAGGTCAGCAGCCATTTAGGGTTTTTTTTGTTTTTTTGTTTTTTTGTCACCTCTCATTGTGAGACCATATGAATGACCAGAATTAAACCTCTCTTATCTTAAATGTAGTGTACTGGAAACAATCAGTTACAACCTGAACATACTGTGTTTAACCTGCCAGAAATGATCAATTTGAGTATGCAGCATGATCCTTGTCCCTGCTACACATGTAAAATTAAGAATGTAATCTTCCTCTTCCTCTCTATGTTCCTGCCTACAATCAGGTTAGCTACTTCCTGTACAAATGTGTAGAAAGGGTGTCTCCTTTGGACATTGTAAAAAGTGTCTTACAATATTTTTTTTCAGATTTTTTCCCTCAACTTTTTTTCTGTAGTTACTTAATGATGTAAAGGACAAACAAAAATCCAATAACTTTTTCTCTTTTTCATCCTATTAATGGTGTCTTCTGTTCTCAGGTGTTTGAATTTTATCTTCAAGTCTTGTCTTCAACATATATTGGACTGTATGTTCCTGAGTAAATTACGTAACCTCTCGGTGTCTACAGAAACTCTCTAAAACTAGAATGAATGAAAAAGGATGTATTAAGTGACTGCTATGTGCTAGGCACTGTGCCAAGCACTGGGGATATAGATATAAAAGAGTAATTAGTCATTACCCTCAAAGAAGTTGTTGTTTGTCCTTTGAGTCACAAAGAGGACCATGACATCAGGCTGATGTCATAACTTGCACTGAATTGGATTTAAGTGAGAGAAGACTGTGCAAGGTCACCAATCTCACTCTCTCCTGCAGAGCCACCTGGGTCCAGCGGCAAGATATATATCAGGATGACTGGAGATGGCCCCAGATATTTAATACAATTGAGGTTAAGTGACTTACCCAGTGTCACACAGCTAGCAAGTATCTGAGGTGAAATTTGAACTCAGGTCCTCTTGACTCCAAAGTCAGCACCCTATTCAGGATGGCTCTATCTGTGCCAACTAGCTGACCCCTCAAGGAATTTACATTCAAATCATGGATACATATAAGGGAGAAGTGTCGAGGGAGGAGAATTTTGTTTGGGGAAATAATAGGGATAGTGAGTGGGGTCAGAAGGCTCAAATGATCCATCCTTTCCAGAAGCATTAAGTTAAAGGTAGCATTGACTTGATTTCTGTTCCTAGAGTAAGATATAGAAAACAGGGTTTATGAGAGTGTTCAGGGGTACAGTGGCATCCTAGGAAGATGGTATTGTCTAATAGTGGGAGTCAACTAGATGTAGTAAGCTGTCATTAATCAGCATGGACCCAAGGTGAGAGCTAGAGGTCCAGGTGAGAGGAGCCACATCAAGAGTGGTAGCCCTATAGAGTAGTAGTGTCAAATTCAAATTGAAATAAGTGCCACTAACCCATACCAAAAGATTTGTGTGGGCTGTTTATTTTCTTAGAAAGCCACATTAACATTTTTCCTGTTCTTTTGTATTTTTGTTGATTTTGTGAAATATTTCCCAATTACATTTTTGTGGGACGATGAAGTTTATGACTTGCCCAGGGTCATCCCAATTACATTTTAATCTGGTTCCTATGTATTAAGGAGTGTTGCAGTTTTATGTTTGACACCCCTCCTGTACAGCATAGCAAGAAGATGGGAGGTTGAGTATTTCAAGCTGGTTCTGTATAGTGGACTCTCTCTATTTAGTGAGGCAAAGGGTCAGGAACTAAAGGTCTATTTGGCATGGGCGCAAAACAAGTTCTTTACTGTAACATAAAGACTGTTATCCTACTTGGAGCTCCTTATATAAATAAAATCAAAGATATAGTGAAAAAAGTGAACATTGTGAGCAAACTAATATATAAATGAATGGTTTATTTATTGAATTATTGACTTTAAATTTGTAAGAGAGCCTTAGCAAAATAGTATAGAAAATGTTTTCATTTTCCTGAGTTTCATTTTTTCCAAAAAAAAATTTCCTTATTTCAAAATCTTCAGAATTGGCATATTTCTAGGAACCAGCTAGTTCTAAATTCAGTCTGGCATCTGAGTATCTGATCTGTTTGACTCTTACCTCTAGAACTTTAGAGAGTATGAAAAAAAGACTACTCCATAAGGAAACCTGTTAAATAGCCAAGCTGCTAATAGAGCTCCCTGGTTAAGGGTGAGTTGTTGGGTGGTGGGAGGAAGGGTGACCATGGAACATGGTTGAAAACAACAATGATTTATTCCCAGATGAGCCTGGATCCCTGATGATATAAGACCTTGGGCAAACTGTGAGCTTCTAATAAGGTCCCTGGAAACTATCCATTAGTAATAAAACTCTAATATCCCATCAACTGGCAGTTACAGTGAGATTGAATGATGATATTTTCTACCTTAAAGTTAGAGAGAACCATTAGGTTAAAGTAATAATAAAAATGGCATCCCTTGGAACTCTTAAGGCAGCTAAGAAATCAAAGACCACACTTGTATTGCAAAAGAACAAAAGGAAGCAGAAGAGTCTATGAAGATTATTATTCTTGACTTCATTGCTACATGTTCCAAAGACTCTTTCAATGAAGATGCAGCAGTGGAGGGTGAGTGCCTTAATTCAACTGTCCTGATCCTTTCTACCAAACTCACCACAATGGGGGCCCATTTCTTGATGAAATCTCACTTTCTCATCTTTACTGGCCCATTTCTAACCCCAAGTAGCATAGAACTGGAAATGCATCTGTGGGTAAGAGATAAATATCCAAAGATACTGGGAATCATAGAGGCTTCAATCCCCCAGTCCATTGGATAACTGCTTCAACAGAGAAGGCTCTTGTGTTTTCATTTAATGATTTGGGACAGTAATTGACTATCCCCAATAATCTGATTTCTTTTCTCTGAATAAATGACTGAAGCTATGGCTCCCATCCTAATGGATACCAGTCATCTTTATTTGCTTCTGTGTAGAGTTTCAGGAATGTGAATAAGAGCTAAATAGATGAGGACCCCAATGTGTGGACAAATGGAGAGCTGGCAGTTATCCCTTTCATCCCTGAGCTCTCATTGTTATCAGCAGATTCAACTGTCTGCTTCAATAATATACTCATCGCTTAGGTAGAATAAGGAAAAGTTGAGTGACTTTTCCACCAGTTTGTCCAGATGACCCATCACTATAATACTATGTAATGTAATTCTATGTAATACATGTGAATAATGGTACTGATTCCTTCACCCAGTGATCAGGGACAATGGTCATAGCCCTCCAGGATCAAAATAGTCCTGGATTCCAGGATTTAGAATTGTCCATTCTCTGTAAACATACTTTGTTGGGGAGGGGAGAAATCCTCTCTAATGTACTACTTCTTTTACAATCCCACAGGCCTGCCATCCAGAGAAGGGAAATCACTCTGCAGTGACTGAGTTTATCCTCGCAGGCTTGACAGACCGACCGGAGCTTCAAGTTCCACTTTTCTTCCTGTTCCTAGGGATCTATGTGGTCACCATGGTAGGGAACCTGGGAATGATCATTTTAATTGGACTTAGTTCCCACCTTCACACCCCCATGTACTATTTCCTCAGTTGTTTATCCTTCATTGATCTCTGTCATTCCACTATCATCACCCCCAAAATGCTGGTGAACTTTGTGTCAGAGAAGAACACCATCTCTTACTCCGAGTGCATGGCTCAACTCTATTTTTTCATCACTTTTATTATTTCTGAATGCCATATGTTGGCAGTGATGGCATATGACCGCTTTGTTGCCATCTGTAGACCTCTACTGTATAATGTCATCATGTCCTATCAATTGTGTTCCTGGTTGGTGGGTGGAGTGGGTACAATGGCTGTGGTTGGTGCCACAGTTCACACAGGTTGCATGCTTAGAGTTTACTTCTGCAAGGACAATATCGTTAACAACTTCTTTTGTGATCTTCTTCCCCTCTTTAAGCTCTCCTGCTCTAGCACCTACATCAATGAAGTAGTGCTGCTAGCTTTTAGTTCATTTAACCTTTTTGTCCCAACCCTAATAATTCTTAGCTCATATGTTTTCATCCTCTTCAGCATCCTCCACATTCAGTCCAGTGTAGGCAGGTCTAAAGCTTTCAGCACTTGCAGCTCCCATATCATGGCTGTTTCTTTATTCTTTGGCTCAACTGCATTCATGTATCTGCAGCCTTCTACCAACTCCATGGACCAGGGGAAAGTATCCTCTGTTTTTTATACCATAGTGATCCCCATGCTGAACCCTCTGATTTATAGCCTCAGGAATAAAGATGTCAAGGTTGCACTGAAGAAAATTCTAGAGAAAAGGGTCTTCTCATGAATAGTAGAAAGGTCATTGGTGATGGGTTCAAAGGCTTTTCTGATGCTATTTTCCTTTTAAAGGGATCAGTCATATTGCCTTCTCAAGTGGCAGGATCTACTCACAGGGTCTTCCTCACAATCCCTCTCTCTCTATCTCCCCAACTGCTTGTTTTCCTTCTTATACAAACAAACTTTTATGGGTGAATCACAATTAGAAGCTCTATTAATAATAAATAGGAGTGTCATGTATTAAAGAAATGAGCTACTGGCTAGCACTTCAAGGTACCTCCTCCCCTACAAGGACTGTTGTCTGAATAAAATGAGATAATATTTGTAAAATTATTGCAAACTTTAAAGTCCTATCCTTTCCTGCCCTATATCTATCATCCTCTTAAAAATCCAGAAAAGCAACTGATTACAACACCAAAGGAAAACTGCAGGCTTAGCAGCCACTCTGGTCCTAAAATAACAGTAGTTCATCTGTTTAGCTAGCTCTTTCTCTTATACCACACTGCTGACCAGGGTCTTGTCCCTCTCTTTGGTCTGCTGGTTGTTCTAGAAACCAGGAAGATCTGGGTTCAAGTTCCACTTCTGATCCACACTGGCTGTGTGACTCTAAATTAGTTACTTAACTAGTCAGTGTTCTTGTTAATATTCTAAGTTGCTTAGAAAGTGTTGGCCTGCATTGGGAAAGGGAATTTCCTCACCTTGGAGTTCCTTATATCAATGAAACTACAGGTCTAGTCCCTTTCCTTGTCCCTATTTATTTATGGCATGCTTTAAAAAACAAAAACAACAAACAACAAACAACTTCCCTAAGGCAAGATATATGATTCATTGTGGCAACCAGGTGGTACAGTGGATAGAGCGCTGGCCCTAGAGTCAGGAAGATCTGAATTCAAATCTGATCTCACGCACTTTTACCAATTGTGTGACCTTGGGTGAGTCACTTAACTTGCTTAAGTCACTCTGCCTCAGTTTTCTTAACTGTAGAATGGTGATAAGAATAATACCTAGGGGCAGCTAGGTGGCGCAGTGGATAGAGCACTGGCCCTGGAGTCAGGAGTACCTGAGTTCAAATCCGGCCTCAGACACTTAACACTTACTAGCTGTGTGTGACCCTGGGCAAGTCACTTAACCCCAATTGCCTCACTAAAAAAAAAAAAAAAAAAGAATAAAACCTAACTCCCAGGCTTGTTGTGAGGAGCAAATGAGACAACATTTGTGAAGCACTTAGTATAGTGCCTGGCACATACTGAGAGATATAGAAATACTATTATCATTGTTGTTGTTTTATTTCTAATGTATGTTTCAACTCTTTATTTGTTGTGGTCAGACTTCTTGGTCCCCTTATTTCTTTCAATTACTTTTCAATTCAATCTTTAAAAACCAAAATTTTAGCACTTAGTAGATATAAGGAACTGTTCTAGGATAGAAAAACCATAAACACGCTAGCCCTGGCTCTTAAAGGACCTTGTAGTCTACTTGTGGGAGTGGGGAGTGATGATGATGCAGAAGTCTCATGTACAGAGGGTGGCAAAAAAGAACATCATGGGAGCAAATGGGAGATAGAGACCAGAGGTGTCAAACATACCACATGTGACCTGAAATATTCCCATGTGGCAGGAACCAAGTTAAAATGTAGTTGGGAAATATTTTATGAAATAAATAAAATATAATAAAACAGATAAAATTATAATTTGATACTAAATCAATGCACAACCCATCAGGATCCCTATCTTTGAATTAGTGGCTCCAATCTATTTGATTTTGAAACCATTGATTTAGGTAATATGCTCCAGGAAAATTGGGAGAGAAAACACTTTTGGCTAGAAGAAATAACTGACATATTTATTGTATTTACAGGGTAGTAACTCTCCCAATTATTCTGGGGTCCTCAGGTCTTACCTATAAGCACAAAGTTGATTGAAGTGGCAGGCAAAGGTCACCTTTTTTCTATGTAAATCTAAGAACGACCTGCAGATTTGCTTCAAATCATAGATTCTCTGTTTAAAAATGCCATAGGGGTTCATGCAAAGTCAGTAAATCCCAAACCCCAGGATTGCTGACAACTTCTGGTATATTAAGTTCTAATTTTATAGGAATGAGAAGGGCTATTAGAAGATTTGCATTTTCTTGCACAGATGTCATACACACTATTGTCATCTATATAGAATATATGAAGAGATTCCTGGCAGAATAGCTCTTCTAAAGACATTTCTCACCAATGGAAAGGGTTCTCTGCATGTAATAGCTGTCACTTATGTGGCTGGCTTTTCAGCTAAGAAGAAATGTTATGGGGAGATCTATACCCATGCACATGTAATCCAGCTCCATCTTATTGTGGTTTATGAAGTATGGCAACCAAATCTGGCTCCTGGTTGAAGAAAATCTGTCTTAAGCTGTGTTTCTGAGTATCTCACAGAGGGCATCCTTATTGTTATAATCTGCATTATCATTTTGTTTTCGAAATTATTAGAGAATTTTGAACAGAATGGTAGCATCAACTTTGCTTTTTTTTGTAAAGCCTCAGACACAAGAACTCAAAGAACTTTATTTTAAATTCTAGTCATATATAAGACTTAAAATAAAGAAAAGATTTCCTGAAACTAGCAGGTAACTTTCTGGTATTGTCAAAAATGAGCTCAGCTGTTTTGATAAATCTAGAGGAAGAATATCTTTGTACATGCAACAGCTATGGAAATAGATTTTTCCAGACCCAATAAGGAAATCTAGCTATGATCTTCATCCTGCTGTTTTCTTAGACTATTGATTTTTCATATTTTTTGAGTTCTATTAACCTGCCCTTTCTACCAACTCCATGACCCTCCTGGCTCAAACCTTCCATAGTTGTGCATTGCTATTTCAGCTAAAGTTAAATAAAACAACTTATTTTGAGACCTTCTCTATAGCCCTTGAAATAAATAGTGGCCCAATGAGGAGTTATAAAAGTAGGATTAGCTTTCTTTCTCCCAGAAACATTGTCTATGTTAGTATCATTCAGCTTAACCAGTTATTGAATCTGGTTCCATGATTAGTTGCCCTACTATTGTCTTGCTCTACCATGTGAAGATTCCCTTCTGATTCTGCCCTGAGTGAAATGATGAAGCAGTATATTGGTTTGGGCTGATAAAGGTAGGACTGGATATAGTTCCATTACATAAATGCTCATCAAGGAATTAGGGAATGTGGAAACCTTAATCTCCAAACCATCAAATGACCATGAATCTGTATGGGTATAGGTCTAGCAATGGAAAAGCTGAGTTAAACAGCATATACTCTTTTATAACTTTTGATGTATAATTCAAATTGCTTTCCAGGTTAGTTGTACCCATGCACTGGTCTACCAAGAGAGCCTCAAATTTTCTGTTTTCCCACAGTCCTTCTAACATTTTAATTTTCTGTCATTTTTACAAATTTGATAGGTGTGAAGTAGAAGCTCAACATTTCTTTACTTTGCATTTCTCTAATTAGTAGTGATTTGGAGCATTTTTCACATAGATTTAGATATCCTGGGTTTCTTCTCTTGACAGCTGACCAATTATAACCTCATTTCATTTATCAGTTGGAGAATGGTTATTGTTCATATATATACATATATATATACATACATATATACACATATACATATATATAAACATATACACACATATGTATATATAATATGGTATTACATGTATGTGCATATAGATTCTTATATATCTTAAAATGAGACTTATAACAGAGAAATCTTATACAAAGATTTTCTTTCACACAGTAATCAGTTTTATTGGATTTGATTGTATATAACCTTTTAAATTTTAGATAATCAAACAACCATTTTTTCTTCTGTGATCCTCTCTAAATCTCGGTTGTTCAATAACTTTTCTTAGATTTGATGACCAATATTATTCATATTTCCCTAATTTGTTTATGATATATGACTTTTTATATCCATATAACCTATTCATATGCCATTACTAGACCTATAGCTTAAAAAGACCAAAGAAAAAGAAAGTCTTTATATGTGAAAATATATTTATGGCTTCTCTTTTTGTGATGGCAAAAACTATAAACTAAATAAATGCTTATCACCTGATAAATGGCTGAATAATTTGTAGTTTATGAATATAATGGAATATTATTTTACTATAAGAAATGAGGAAATAGATATTTCAAAGCGGCATAGAAAGACTTAAATGAATTGATGCATAGTGATATGAATAGAACCAGTGGAAATGTACATTATAGGATCAATTTTATAAAATGAACAATTATGAAGACTTTTCTAAACTTATGAATAATTAAATGTGAAGAACCAGAAGAACCGTGTATACAATAATAATAATGTTGTGAAGACAAACAACATTTAAATCTATAAGAACTATGATTCAATGATCCAATGACTATCCAGACAATTGATGAGGAAACATACTATCCACCTACTGACAGAGAAATGATGGTTTAGAGTGCAGAATGACATGCATGTATATACATACATATATACACATCATGTGTACATTTTATATAAATACTATATGTGTATATTGCATATACACATATGCATATACATACTCATGTATTTATATCTAGGCAAAGAGGGAATTTGTTTTGGTTGACAGGGCATGTTTTTACAAGAAATTTCATTTTATTTTTTTTCCCAGTGGGGTAGAAGTGAAAGAAAAAGAGATTTATGTTAATTAAAATGATTTTTAAATGTAGAGCTGAAGGTACTATATGAGGTCAGTGTATTGTTAGATTTGTTTTAGTTTTACTCTGTTACAAGAGAACTCTTATGGGATGGGTATAATCTGCAAATGTTGGTAATGTAAAAATAAAATAAATAAAACTTAAAACCAGAAAAGAACTTGCATGCAATACATATGTGGGTATTGTATATTCCTCTCTCTGAGGAAAGGTGACAGAATATGGTGTGTGAAAGTTAAGAAATGCCCAGACATAGTTCTGAACTTAGGGATTCTTCAGGGACTTAAGCCAATGTTGCATTGGGGGACTTTAGCCCACCTGGTAAATCAAAGAAACATGGTTTATGATCAAGAACTCCATAACCAATATAGAGCCTTCCATGTGTCTTCACCAGACCTCATGAGGGGACTCAGACAATCAAAGGATTTTTTGGTAGCAGGAGATGCAGATCTAGTCATGTCTCTCTCTAAGGCATGATCAAGGCATATTTTTAGGGGAGCTGTCTCTTTTTCATCTGTGCATAAGGCTGGCCTTTTTACAGAAGAATTAATTTCTTCTAGAATTGAACTAACTTTATTTGAATTGAATTATTTAACAAATGAATTCTTCAAATTATAATCCCAGGGATATTGCCATCAATTCCTGGAAAAATTGTACAATACATTACTAAAAGAAATAGTTTCAAAATACTTTTTAAAAATAAAGCCATAGTCACCATGTTCCAAAATGAATTTACTTTTAAAGAAAAATGCATGTGAGATAAACTTTTTTCTTTTGGAAAGGATTTTTAGATAGGTAAGTGTGGGTATTTTCATAAATATAGAATACTTCAATTTACGTGACATTTTATGTTCCTAGTGGTCTCCATGTGGAAAAGGAACAAAATACTGTAACAATTGGAATGATGCCACCTGCTGGAGACTTACTGTAGCAAAGCTCCACCATGAGGAGAAGGCATTTGAGGGCAAGACATCCAGCTCTTTGGCATCAGGAAGTGACGTTTGCTTGTGGGAGGAAGAGGGGGCAATGCTGGCGCTATCACTCCCTTTTTCAGGACTCTGGCTGAGAGTGGAGTAAGAAATGCTCTCTCCCTTTAATAGATAGAAGAATCTAGGTCCTTCTCTCTCTCTTTACCAAATTCTTATTCTCCTTAATAAATGCTTAGAAGTCTAACTTTTGCTAAAGCTTATAATTTATTGGCAACCACTCATTAGATATTTTAGACAGTATAGCTAGAATTTTAGCCCCTTACAATACAGACTAAATGATAACACAATAAGACATGTCCAGACTTGGTAAGATAACTACTAAAGTATGATGATTAATGGATTTATGATTATAAGGCTTTAGTGAAGTTCTGGAGATCTGTATTTGACACTACTCTGTCTAACATTTTATGACTAATATGAAATCATAGATGACATGCTAATGAAATATAAAGTTGACATAAGGCAGTATTGCAGAGCTTATAGGAAAGATGACAGAATTTGCATCCAAAATTATCTGGACAGGCTGAAACAGTAGGCAAATCTAATAAGATGAAATTTACATATACTTTTAGTATGATTTCATTAATATAGGGAACTCTGATAAAGAAACTCCCTCTGCCAGTGCAAATTGGTACCTGATTTAAAACAAAGATTTAGAGATTGCCTAGGGATACTGAGGATTAAGTAAATTGGTTAGTGTGGTATAGCTAAAAGGCAGCCATGGATCGATATCTTCCTGACTACAAACTCTATTGATTATGATACAATGTCCCTCATCTTGTTCTTAACGTGTGTTTAATTTACTATTTATTTGAAATCAATTACACTGAATTAAATTGGATCTTTAAGAAAGGGATTGTTAGCATTAGGCCTAGAACTAAAGTGCTATCTTTCAGAGTCTAACCTAAAACAGAAGATAGAGTAGGGTAGAATTACAGCCCTATTTCCCTATTCCCCCATGGAATTCTGGTAAACAATTGGGGAATTAAATAATTTATAAAAGTAAAGGGAATAGAAAAGTAAACACTTGTGGAATCCTCTTCCCCAGAGAGCTGGATCCCTGATCAGGCCAATCCCTGGGGGACCCTCAGTCTATGTTTTTCCTAATAAAGTGCCTGAAATCTTCAGAATGAGACTAAAACCCTCAGGTCACATCAACTAGCATCTCTATCACAACAAGAAAACTATGGTTTATCTGTTGCATCTGTGGAGGACTCTATATGCAAATTTACAACAAGAGTTAATTATCTCCACCTCAAACTCTCAGAACTGCTTTTAAATTGATTTCCATGTTTTCATTCACTTAGCAGGAAGATGTATACTTGAGATCATCACCAAGGACAAAGTGGATAAAAGTGTATCAAATACAGTACTGGATGGTGAGTATCTGACACAGTTGCCTTGATCTGTCCTTCCAAACCCCTAGACATGGTCTTTTAGAGTTTAGTCAAAAACCACTTTTCTATCCGGTTCATCCATAATTAGACTGGACTAATTTGGAGCTGGTAAGGCATTTCGGTTGAGAATAAATAACGTATAAAATAGAAATTGCAGTAGCTCCAATCCCTTAGTTTAGTAAAATCTATACTAGATGACTTCTTTGCCAACAGCAATTTCACTGAAATACATGGGAAAGCCACAATACCCCTTTAAGATGTTATTATTCTGTCTCTGAAATGGAGAGAACAGCTGTAGTTCCTATAATAACAGAATTTGCTTTCCATTTGCAGACAGAATAGTGTACTACTAGGTGACTGTGCAGAGCATCATCCACATGAATAGGAACTAGAAAGAGATGAGTGACTATAAATAATTGTTGGGGCAGCTAGATGGTGCAGTGGATTAAACACCACCTCTGGATTCAGGAGGACCTGAGTTTAAATTTGGCCTCAGACACTTGACACTTACTAGCTGTGTGACCCTGGGCAAGTCATTTAACCTTCATTGCCCTGGAAAAAAAATAAGAATTGTTGGTGGGTTTTTTTCCTCTTTATCTTTAAAAATGCTTTTTTCTTGTATGGGAGAAGGGGGGAAGAAGGGGGAAACTATGGTCTGAAAAAGAATCAATAAAAATTTATTTTTAAAAAAATTGCTGAAAGGATCTCTCTTTTCCTACAGCCCGTTTCCCTGAGTGATGCATACTCTAACCTACCAGGACACTTTCCATTCTTGTGCTCGGAAGGAAAATCAGTAATGGCTTTATCTTGCATTTAAATGGCCCATAGGATTGTAAGGTAGTAAGAGGCACTAGGTGTCTAGGAGCATAGACTCAATAAAAAATGAAAGTTCTAATTAATAAGTTTTATCAGTTTTGAGAACTGTTTCTGCCTGTGGCTAATCATGAACACATTCTTTAATGTGCTTTTTGCCCCCATCCCCACAGATACCATCCAGAGAATGGCCACAAGAAATTATTCCACAGTGACTGACTTTATCCTCGCAGGATTAACAGACCAGCCAAAGCTCAAGCTGCTCCTCTTTTTCTTATTCCTGTGCATCTATGTGGCCACTGTTGTGGGAAACTTGGGCATGATCACACTGATTGGGTTAAGTTCCCACCTTCACACACCCATGTACTATTTACTCAGTTGTTTGTCCTTCATTGATCTTTGTCACTCCACTGTCATCACTCCCAAAATGCTTGTTAACTTTATGTCAGAGAAGAACGGCATTTCCTACAATGAGTGCATGACTCAACTCTATTTCTTTATCATTTTCATTGTTTGTGAGTGTCATTTGTTGACAGTGATGGCATATGACCGTTATGTTGCTATCTGTAGCCCTCTGTTATATAATGTCATTATGTCCTATCAGGTCTGCTCATGGCTATTGGGTGGAGTGAGCATAATAGGCTTGGTGGCTGCCACTGCTCAGACAGGCTGCATACTCAGATCATTCTTCTGTAAAGACAACATCATCAATCATTACTTCTGCGATCTCAATCCCCTTTTAGAGCTTTCCTGTTATAGTACCTATGCCTGTGAAGTGGTCATACTATTCTTTGGTGTAATTAACATCATCTTCCCAATTCTAACCATCCTTAGTTCTTATTTGTTCATAATTGCCAGCATCCTTCGTATCCAATCAACTGAAGGAAGATTTAAGGCCTTCAGTACCTGTAGTTCCCACATAGTTGCCGTTTCTATCTTCTATGGTTCAGCAGCATTCATGTACCTTCAACCCTCTTCAGTTAGTTCCATGGACCAAGGGAAAGTGTCCTCTGTGTTTTATACTATTCTTGTGCCCATGCTAAACCCTCTGATCTATAGCCTGAGGAATAAAGATGTCAAGGTAGCACTAATAAAAATCTTGGAGAGAAAAAAATTCTGATGAGAAATGTTAGGGTAACAGTGTTACAGATTAGAGGATGCAATGTTAATTTTTGGAGCACTGGGATTCACTGGCATGCCCACTGTGGACATAGTCCCATTTTTATTATTTCCCTCTAATCTTTGGCTACTCTTTCTATCAACACTGCAATGCATTTATGTGGAGGAATGATAATGATTTCTTCTACTCATAGGTAGTAATCTACATCTTGTTCATTGGGTCTGAAAGGCTGTTGATATTTTAAGAATCAAACTGTTGTACAGCTATAACGGCACCCTACACAAAATCATTTTGTAATTCTATTTTATCAGCTCTAGATTTGCTACAATTTCCACATTCTAGGTAGATTGACTCTTAGCTTGGGTCTCAAATTTCCTCTTTCATACCTTGTTGACCAGGAGTTTCAATCACCTTCCTATGTTCTTTAGTAGGAATCCCATTGGAAACACTAACAATATTTATAGCCCTCTATTCCCCCCACTTGTTGAATGTACTTGTACCACAGAAATGGGCACTGAGGCTCTTAGTCACCCATGATCCTTAGTCATTTGTCAACTATGGCATTCTTTTGGTCTTATAACCTTAAGATTCACAGCAATCCAGAGGTACCTTTGTGCACCCTTTGTGTTTTTTCTTCCTGATCAGGATTTTTTAAATATCCAAATAATTTCTGATAAGTTCTCTTACATAACTTTTTTTGGGGGGGGGGTAATGGGGGTTGTGACATGCCATGGGTCACACAGCTAATAAGTGTCAAGTATCTGAGGCCGGATTTGAACTCAGGTACTCCTGAATCCAGGGCCAGTGCTTTATCCACTTCACTACCTAGATGCCCCCTATTACATAACTTTTACTGTAAGTTTACTAGAACTAAATAGGGATTAGGTTATGCAGAAATACACTACTCGAATCTATGGCATATGAAGAGGAGAACAATCATATAGCTCCTATCTCAAGGAAGAAAATAGTGGGGGAATCTCTTCTCAGGCACATGTAACATGAATTGAGCCAGATCTTGCTGCTAAAATTACTTAAATATAGCTCCCCTGTTGCACAAAATTTGAACAGAAAGACAATATAGTTCAGAGGAAAGAGTGCTGGATTAAAATCCCAGCTTGGCCACTTTCAAACTGTATCACTATGAACAAGAAACTTAACCTCTTTGATCCTGTTTCCTCATCTATAAAATCAAGTAGGTAATATTTAAGTTCCAGTCTAACCCCAAATCTTATCTTATACATTGGAGGGAGGGGGTTTCTGGCTGCTACATAGAGAGGAGGTAGTTATTGAACTGAGCAGATGATCCCTTGAAATAACCAAAAGTAATTTTATATTTATGGGAAAATCAGGATATCAAAGGAAGACTTTTTGCTATACTCATGGTGTAAAGATATGAGCATTCTTTAAAAGCGAAAGGAAGAAAGATGCACACAAATTCTATCTTCCTGTTTTCTGGAACTACTCATTACAAACACTGTTAGAGTTGTCACAGTCTTTTGTTTTAATGGGCATTCCTGCTTTATCCCTTATCTTATTGGAAAGACCTCTATTTTATACCCATTATGGATAATACTGCCTTATTTTATGTTACATAGATACTTATTAGGTTAAGGAAAGATCTATTTTATTCCTATATTATGTAATATTTTATAAAGGAATAGTTCTTGTATCTTATCAAAACCTTTCTTTGTATCTTTTGATACTATCTTATGACTTGTTATGTGGTCAACTATGTTCATTGAAACAAATTTGAATTATTGGTATAAATCTTATTTCATCATGGTGTATAATCTTTGTGATGTGTTGTAGCACTCTCCTGATTAATATTTTATTTAAATTTTTGCATCGCTATTCATTAGGGATATTAATCTGTTGCTTCTCTCTCTCTCTCTCAGCTTTCCTCAGTATGGATATCAATACCATATTTTTAAATTAAATGTTATCTAAAATTTACTTGTACATGCATTGGGTCCTAGGGTATTTTTCCCATAGGGAATCTATTTATGACACAATCTGTTTTTTGCCCTAAAAATGAGTTGTCTTTTATTTCTTGTTCTGTTAATCTGGGCATTTAAGATTTTGTAAATATTTAACTTTTGATTTAAATTGTCAATTTACAGTATACATTTGGGCAAAATAGTTCCTAATTAAAAAAAAATCCTCACTGGTTATGAATTGATCTTTTTCATTTTTCATATCATTAATTTAGTTTTTTTTCTTTTTAAATAATTATGTTAGTTAATGGTTTATTTATTTTATTGTCTAAGCTTTTTGTTTTATTTAGTTATCTGAAGATTTTTATTTTCAATTTAGCTAATCTTTTCTTTTATGTTCAGGATTTAAATTTTCATATTTAATTCGAAGGGAGATAATTCATTGGTTTCCCAGTTTGTTTGTTTTTATTTGCAGGCTCTTTCTGTTGTTTATTTCTAAGGATTGCTATGAGGATCAAATGAGATAATATTTGTAAAATGCTAGCACTTTGCCTAGTACATAGTAGGCTTTATATAAATGTTGTTGTTATTACTTATGATAGTGTTTAGAGAAATAAGTTTTCCCCTAAGGATTTGCTTTGACTATATTGTAAAAATTGTGGCATTATGTGTCATTGTTGTAATTATCTCTAATTAAATTCTTTATTGTTTCTATAATTTATTTTTGAGCCACCCATTTTTAGGATAACATTATTTATTCTAATTGATTTTAATTGTTTCTTCAAAAGCCTTTTATTAAATATGTTTATTACATTATAGTCTATAAAAGTAATGTTTAATATTTTGACTTTTCAGCATTTGTAAAGATTTTATGCCCTAAAATGTATGTGGATAATTATCTGTAAAGGTCCCGTGCACAGCTAATATTATATGTATATGTGTGTGTGTGTGTGTGTGTATATAGATAGATAGATAGATAGATAGATAGATAGATTTTATATATAAATATCCATCCATATGCACATGTGTGTATATCTAAATGTACATATGCATATATGTGATATACATTCTATTTTAATTCAATATTCTGTAGCGATCCATCATATCTAGGTCTTCTAAAATTTTATGAAGGCCCATCACTTTTTCCTTGTTTTGGGTTAGATTTTTCTAGGTCTGAGACGAGTAAATTAAGGTCTTATTTTCATGTTGCTAATTCTTCCTATAACCCATTTAACTTTTCCTTTAACCATTTAGATACTATAAATTTTGTTGCACACACACATATAGTATAGAGATTGATTTATTGTCTATGGTACCTTTCAGCAAAGTGATGTTTTCTTATTTGTAGTTCTTAATTGTCTACTTTTTGATCTTCTTTCATCCAACATCATGATAATAATCATATAAAATGAACTGGAGAAGAAAATGGCAAATCATTCTAGCCAAGAAAACCCCAAAATGGGGTCATAGAGAGTCAGACACAACTAAAGTTACTGAACAAAAACAACAAAATATATAATATTGTTGGATTCAAAAAGAATTATTCCAGCTCCCCTAGTCAATCTAATGGAAAGAACATTGGAGTAGAAGCAGCGGAAATGGATTTGAATTGTAGCTTTTAGTATTTTTTAAAAAATGTATAAGGTCTTTATAATCCCTATTAAACTAATGAATATTAGATAGAATGGATGAAAGAGCACTGACTCTGGAATCTTAGGACTGGGACTCACATCCTGCTTGACATTTAATAACTATGTGACATTGAGCAAGTCATTTACCTTCTCTGGGCCACAGTTTCATCTTAAATGTAAAAGTTGAGGGGGCAGCTAGGTAGAACAGTGGATAAAGCACCAGCCCTGGATTCAGGAGGATCTGAGTTCAAATGTGACCTCAGACACTTGACACTTACTAACTTTGTGACCCTGGGCAAGTCACTTAATCCTCAATGCCCTGCAAAAAAAAAATGTAAAAGTTGAACTATGTGAATTTTTATGGCCTTTTGAAGCCCTAATCTATGATTGTATTGTCATATTTATTTTTAATTTGTGTATTTTAAAGCACTATCATTTCTCTTTCAGATAAGAAGTTCCTAGGCTTCACCAGATTGCCAAAGGGGTCTATGACACAAAAGAAATCACTAACTCCTGCTTTATTGTGTCATAGAATTTTGTGAGAAATCATTTGCTACATATTACCTGTGTCACATTGGGAAAATATCTTGAGCTTTCTTAGGCCTTATTTTCCTTACCTATAAAATTAAGAAGTTGGACTACAATGGTTCCTGTTAGCCCTAAATCTATGATTCTATAATTAATCTATTGATAGATCCCATTTCCTGGCAGAATGCCCTAGAAAAATCTTCTGATATTTTCCTTTAATCATGCTGTGCTAATATCTTTGACAATGAGTTCTAGTAGTGGACCAATACATTTCTGAAGATGCTTTTGTAGCAGTACTAGGTCACAATAAGAAGGTTATCCATTAAAGAGTCAAAGTCTGGAAAGTAGACTCCTATCTCCTTAAATTATAATAATAATAAAAAAGATTGTATGTTAACCTGAAAATTAATGAAACAATCAGTATAGGAGAAATAAGGTCTTTAATTTGGGCAAAGGAGCTATAACTTGGAGTATTGCAAAGCAAAAATGCTAGGTATACCCAAAGATGGGGACTAAAGACAAGGTTTATATGGGGTAACAGAAACAAGGGAACTATAAGACTGCTCTTGAGTATAGAAATTACTTAACTACTTAATGTAAATGAACCTTTAACAAAGGGAACTATAAGACTGCCCTGTTAAGTATAGAAGCTAATTAACTCTAAATAGAAACTACTTAATGTAAATGGACCCTTTTATATAATAACCCAGAGTCCAGGGAGTAAGGTGGAAAATCTTTGGGAGGGAATAGTTTGTTTGGGGGAGATCCTTAAGACAATCAAGAGTCTGGAATTGGCAAAGATTAGTTAGCCCCAGACAATTCATTGACCTGAGAATAGGGAATAGGTAAGGATCAGTCAGTTCTCGGTAAATTGTCTTTATCAAAGATGAGCTTTAAAATAATGTGAAATGTAAAAGAATGAAAAACTTTCCCCAAATCCAGAGACTTGATATTAATAATTATGTACTCAAATTTAAAAGAAAGAAAAAAATGAGAGAATTTTTTTTTTAAATTTAGGGAATTAAAGAGCAGGATATTTGGCTCACTATGACACAAATCTTTGTATAAGTAAACATACCTCAAACAAGAAAAATCATGCTCCTGAATGTAGCTCCCACATATGTCCCTAGGTGTTGATGAAGGACATAAGCTGAACTGTCTATCATCTCTCCCTTTACAAGGGCATGGATTTCATTTATTCAATCTACAAGCATTTCTTAAGTGATTAGTATGTACCAAGTACTGTATTAGGCACTAAGGATGAAGATGGACAAAAAGAATCCCTGTCTTCAAGAAACTCATGACACAAGTGTAACATTAACGTCTATAAATGGAACCTAATATTAGAAGGGAAGGCACTAGCAGCTTGCAGGACTGGCAAAGAGCTCAAGCAAAAGTCACTGAAGCTAATTCTTGAAGGAAGTCAAGGGAACAAAAAGGAAGAACTCAAGAAGAAAATTCTAAGCACACCAGGAAAATGACAGTCAGTGGAAAGGCATGAATGTGAGAGATGAAGTAATCTGCTTTTGGAATACCAAGTAGGACAGTATAGTTGGCTCACAGAGTGAATGAAGGGAATAAAGTGTAAGGAGAGTAGAAAGATTGAAAGATACAAGCTGTGAAGGGCTTCAAATGTCAAATGGAAGACTTTATATTTGACCCAAACCATAATAAGGAGTTGGTAGGTTTTATTAATTAAAGGCATGTAATCATTTTTAGAAAAATCACCTTGGCAGCTGAGCAGATGATGAACTGAAATGGGTAGAGACTTGAGGCTGAAGGTCTAATTAAAAGATTATTGAAATCACCCAAATAAGAGATGATGAAGGTCTGAGTAGGGAGAAGGGGATCCAAGAGACTTCATGAAAGTAAAAACAACAGATTGTACATTAGGGCTGAGTAAAGAGTTGAGGATAATTTTTGAGCCTACATGAACTGTTAAGGCTAAAATTCTAGCTAGTCTGTCTAAAATATCTAATGAGTGGTCGCCAATAAATTATAAGCTTTAGCAAGAGTTAGACTTTTAAGCATTTATTAAGAATACGAATTTGGTGAAGAGAGAGAGAAAGGCCTAGATTTTTCTATCTATTAAAGGGAGAGATCATTCCTAGCTCCGCTCTCCACCAGATTCCACAGGAAAAAGAGCGAGTCAGGGTGCCAGCCTCCCCCTTCTTCCTCCCACAAGCAAACGTCTCTTCCTGATGCCAAAGAAAAGATGCATGGTCTTGCCCTCAGAGACCTTCTCCTCATGGTGGAGCTTTCCTACAGTAAGTCTCCAGCAGGTGGTGTCATTCCAACCGTTGTAGTCCCCGCTTTGTTTCTTCAAGAAATGGAGTGTTTCCTTGATGAAACAGTCAAAAATAACAGAATATAATACCCTATGCTAACTAACAATATGTTAATAACAATATAGAAAAAGGAGAGAGGAAAGTTTTGTCCAGAGGGGCAGTTTTTTGTCCTCATGAACTGGTGCTTTAACATTGGCCTGCAAAGGGAGGGCCTCTGCAGAGAATACATGTTATAGATAGTGTATATAATAACAGAAGGAAAAACAAAAAACCAAAACTGTTCATTTAAAGTCTCTGAAAGTCTTTTCTCAGATGTCCTCTGGGTGTAGTCATGGAATGGAAGTCTTTTCAGGGGTTGATGTGTGGATGCTGGTAATCAGACAGGAAAATTTCCTACAAAATTGGACTTAACACAACTTTAAAATAGCTTTGTCAATAATCAAATCAAACAATGAAAGTTCTCAAAAACATGTCTAAGGGAATTCAGAATCTTAGTTGTTACACATGAAACTTATAATAAAACCAAAATTGAAACATTCTTTAAAATTAATATTGTTATAGTCCTCCCTTGTGGAGGGTAAATTGAGAAGACAATTGCTTTGATATTAATTTTTAAAAATAATTTTTCTGATTGTTATAGAACTTAACAGGAAAGAGGAAAAGTGGTTAGCAAAATGAGGAAGTGAAAGACAGCAATACAACCCAGATCCCCACTAAACCTCTTCCTCAAGTATCTAGAAAATTGAACAAATTAAAAATTCTGATTGGTAAAGTAAAAAAAAAAATCACATATAGTATTTTTTCCCAATGTGGTAAAAAAAAAAATTATTTGTGGTAAAGATATATATATCGGAAGTTTTAGCAGAATCATTTGAGAGTTGAGCGTATGCTATAGAACCGGCTTTTGAAGGACCTCCCTTTTGGGGAGGAGACCACAACGAACTTCCGGGAGGCCAGCTTAAAACTGAGGGAGGAACAGAAGTTTGCTGTCTCTGGCTTTTAAACTTAGCTGTGGGGGCACACGTGGGTGAGAGGAAACACGTGGTTGGTGTTCGGCTCTGAGTGTGCTGGTTCTTGGCCTGGCAGGCAGTTTGGGATTTGGTGATTTTTATAAAGGAAAATAGACTAATCTTAGATCTAAGATTATTCATTTGTATTTCTATTTCCCTATTTCCCTAATTGGTATCACCTTTTGTTGTCTAATTAATTTCCAAGCAATAAAAACTAATCCCTCACAGATTAAAGCTCAGAGACTTCTTTTTCTTAGTGGTCCTATGTATATATATATATATATATATATATATATATATATATATATATATATATATATGAAAAGTTAAAAGGGGGAGTTTAATGCTCGTATATCCAATTTTGAATCTCACACCACCAAGGGCATCATAGAGAGACAAAGTAGTCTTCGATCACTATTGTTGAAAATTAAAATATAGTTTTTGTATCTGCCTGTCTCCTATAAACAGATCAGATAAATAATCTTTAATCTCTCCTACAAAATTAATAAACAGATCAGTGAAATTATAATATCTTATAATATCTCCTACAATTTGTTCCCATACCTGTCCTCCTACAAATATAATAACCAGATCAGAGAATATAGTTAAGAACCAAATCAGAAAATTTAATATCTCCTATAAGACAAACCAGATCAGAGACAGACAGAAAAACACACCATAATATCAATTTAATATTTTGTCCCAAGAAGAAATATAACACATGATCATGTCGAGACTCCCCTCCTAAGAAGAGAGCTCAGGGGGACTCCCCATTTCTGAGGGTATCTATGGGTTTTTTTGTCCATGGGTTACAGGGCATTGTCAATTACAGATCAACCCAAAAGCAAATACTGTAACAAGAATGGGTGTAACAGAGGCATCATGGTAAGATTACAGGATTCCAAAAAAGAGTTTAGCAAGGATGAGGATGCTGAGATGTCCCCATAAAATAGGGACTTGATGTCCTTAGGGAAAAGAAGTCAGCAAGACTTTTATCAGCTAGCTATCTGGGTTCAGTTTGGAGTTCAGTTGAAGGACATTTTGCTCCTATTAACGCAGGGTTTCATAAAAATACTTTTGGATAATAAGGTACCTACATCAAACCCAGGTGATTCATATATTCTTATGAACACTATGGACAGGGTCTTGCCAGGAGTGCAGCACATGCAGAGCATCCCAGTGTCCAGAAAGAGAAAGAAGGCTAAGACTAAATACTAGAGCAAAAATCCCCAATACATCAAATCCAATGAACATTTATTAAGCACCTATTATGTGTCAGGCACTATACTAAGTCCTGGAAATATAATTAATACAAAGATTATTGTAAGCTCCTCAAGGAGCTTGGAATCTAAAGAAAGAAAGAACAAACAAAAAGAGGCAGGGAATGAAGGAAGAAAGAGATCCCAAGGGATGCTTGAAATAGCAGTAGGAGGATAGCAACAGGTGCCAGATAGCAGCTCTGTTGTTCACTACACACTTATCAATCATGGATTCAGGGCGGAAAGGAATGGTTGTGAGCATGGGCCCCAGTTGTGTATTGTGCAAGTAACAAGTTTCAGAAGTAAACCAAAGTAATGATCCTCTATTGATAGAAGTAGAGTTGTGACTCAGTTATAGACTGCAGCCCAGCATGGAATTCTGTCTGCAGTGGAATGACCAGGGCAGGAATCCCAGAAAAAAGGTTAGCTTGCAATTCGTTTGTTCTGAATCTGCAGGGCCTCCCACAGAGCTAATGGTGGCTGAGTTCAGGAGCTTGGACACATCTTACAAGAATTCATAGAAAAATTAAAGCAAGAATTTTTAAAAGAGAAAGAATGCCAAATGGCAGCAATAGAAAAGAACTGGGAAGAGAAATGAGAGTTATGGAGGAACAAAGAAATTAGTAACTTAGAACAAGAGATTCAAGACTTTACCAAAGAAAACCACACCTTGAAAATTAGAACTAATGAAATACTAGATTTCCAAGATATTAAAAAATAATAAGATCATCAAAATACTATGAAAAATAGAAGAAAATGTGAAATATCTCATAAGAAATACAGCTGACCTAGAAGGCAGATCAAGGAGATACAATTGAGAATTTGTGGACTACTTACACTTTCTAACTCTCAAAATAAAACATAACTGTGATGTTTTGCTTGTTCTTGTATTTCATTGTTAGTGTTCTCTCCCCAACTCAATAGTTTGAGAAAATAATGGGGTTTTGGGAATCCCAGAGGCCGTCACTTGAGGGCCTGAACCAGAGAGCCTTGCCTGACTTTTCCTAAGGCCAGCCCAGAGTCAGAAGAATTCCAAGGGACATGTAGAATGACTTTGTTGACTACCTACAGGAAATTACCTCACTCAAAACTACACCTACCAGAAAGCTTTTCCCCTCAGAGAGTCTGCCCTCCATACTCTGACATCAGCACATACTGTTCATGGACCACCCTCAAGTCCAATGAACCAATAGATTTGAATGGTGTTAACTTTAAGCAGTGTGTAAGGGCCACCTCTGCTCCTGACCACAGAAAGCTTATGATTCTGACATACTTTTAAGACTCAAGGAGATCAAAGTGACTCTCAGAATTCTCTAACCAGCACCACAATTACTATTTTGCATAGAATAGAGAGCTTCTTGGATGAGATAAAAATGATGTCCTTTTCAGTGTCTCTCAATCTTTTTTCCCCTTGAAAAAGTAATTGGTTTTCTAACCCTAAGTTAGGTGACAATTGAAATGAAAAGCTGAGAAAACCCAGAAGAGAACAAATTGATGGAGTTCTGAGAAAGGGTTGAATGAAAGAAATAGTGAACAAAGGTGTTTGAAAAGAGGTAACTGGGCATCCTTGATCTCAGTCTGGGTTTCTGCACCTTCTGAAGCAGTCTTACTGAGAACTTCTTAGTCTTTGGTGGAGTGAGATGACTGGGATACCTGTAGAGAACATCATATTAGTGGGCTAAGAAGTCTAACTGTGATAAAATGAAGTCAGTTTTACTACTATTGCCTGGAATATTGATTAAAGATAACTCTATCCTTCTGCTGAATAATGGTTTGCTAAGCATACCACTTTCCTTATATGGATGATTAAGTTACAGATGGCTCTAAAGGTAACACCTAAGCTGAGGACTAAGATTGAGTCACAGAAGGAAAATGAAAAAGCTATTTCCTTTTTTCTCCCTCATTTTACGGATAAGAAAACTGAGGCTTGGAAAGTTTGTGTGACTTGTCCAGTTTATAATTGGTAAGTATTTGGGGCAAGATTTGAGATCTTCCTGACTTAGAGTCCAGAAATCTCTCCACTATTTGACACTGTATCTTTTACATATTAGGAGAATGAGGCTCAGAAAGGTTAAGGTCCAGGATCATATATCTAGTAAGTTTTAGAGCAAGGGCAACAATATAATGAAGAATTTTACTGAATAGGGTCCCTCAGGAAAATAAAATGAAGACATGCTACCTGTGTACTATGCCAGAAACATGAGGTGGTATGGATTAGTGGAAAGTACTAAACTCCAGTTCTACTACTACTTACTATTTGAGTAACCTTGGATAGGTCATGTGCTCTTTCTAGATATCAGTTTCATTATCTGTTTGGGTCATTTCCATCTCTAAATGCCATGAGCCCATGGAAACATCCTTAAGAACAATCCAATGGTGCCAAAGGGATTACTTGAATAATAGCTAGTATTATGGTAAGAACCTATGGTAAGGACTGAGCATTTAGTATATGCACTATGATAAGTTCAAGTTGACTCTACACAATAACTCCTATTCAAATCCTTGTATTAATTTCCCTTCCCAAATGTTGAACAGAAAAAATTAAAAGGTTTCTTCTTTATAAAAACAGTAAAAGTACAAATTATGTTGAATTATTGTCATTTCCTTTTTTTTTTTTTTGCAGGGCAATGGGGGTTAAGTGACTTGCCCAGGGTCACACAGCAAGTAAGTGTTAAGTATCTGAGGCCGGATTTGAACTCAGGTACTCCTGAATCCAGGGCTGGTGCTTTATCCACTGTGCCACCTAGCCGCCCCCATCATTTCCTTTTTTAATATAATTACTACCCTGATATATCAGAGGAATGCTAGAGATATAATTTATCTAAAGATCTGAAAAATAGTTGACAATATCTCCCATTCTATAAATGTGGAAAAGATGAATAGATTCTAAGGTGGGAAGGGGGAAAGTACATTTAATTGGTTTCACTAATGGCCAAATTACCCAAATCAAATAGTCATTAATCATTAAAATCTAACTTGAATTAAAGTCTCTGGTGGAGCATTCAAGGGGATCTGACCCTGCTTTTGTGATGTTTAGTTTCTGTTTTAATCAATGAATTATATAAAAGTATAGAAGGCATGTTTTCCAAATCTGCAGATGTTACAAAACAGAAATAAATAACATATTAGATGATAGAGTTAAAATCCAAAAATATCTCAATAGGTGGCAATATTGGGCCAAATCTAATGAAATTTAATTGAATATGGATAAATATAAAATTCTAGACCAAGTTCAAAAATCAAATATTGAAAAGAGATGGTCTAGCTGTGTGACCCTTTGAAAGTCACTTAACCCTCATTGTTCTGCAAAAAAAGAAAAGACATGGTCAGATAGCAATTGATCAGGAAAATCTGAGGACTATAGCAAACTAAACTTAAATATAAGTTAACTATGCAACATGGCATGTAAAAAGAAAAAGCTCATGAATCATTAAGGTACATTAAGATATGTTGTCCAGAATAGGACAAGTAACATTCATTGTACTCTGTCCTAGACATTAGAATCTTAACTGCAGGGGGCAGCTAGGTGGCGCAGTGGATAAAGCACTGGCCCTAGATTCAGGAGGACCTGAGTTCAAATCCAGCCTCAGACACCTGACACTTAGCTAGCTGTGTGACCCTGGGCAAGTCACTTAACCCTCATTGCCCTGCAAAAACAAAAACAAAAAAGAATCTTAACTGCAAATGATTTCATCTGAGAACAATTCATTTAAGTTAGGATAAAGGGAAGGCCAGCAATAAACTCGATGTGCTCAAGGTAAGAACATGCAACCATAATAGCTGATCCCAGACATTCCACATGGCGTTCCATATCCCTATTCAATCATAATACAAACAAAAGAAGGGAGTTAGGGACGGAAAATGGAGAGGAGATGCTTTCCTCCTTTCAGATATGAATATCCAAAAGCTATGGTTCTCATTGTTGTGGTCCTGTCTTTGTGATCTTATAATGTCCTAATGCCCCATAGTATGACTAAAGGCTAAGAGAAAGCACAAGCTCTCAAATATTGGTGGCCTGAGGTGAAGTGTCCTTACCAATGTTGGACCTTAAATCAAAGTCATATTTGTACCGTGTTAGTTATGGATCTGTAGGTTGGGCCATACCTGTGGTATTACCTTCAGTGCTGGGGGACAGATTTTAGAAAAGGGAATTAATAAGCTAGAAATAGTCCAGAAGAGAGTTATCAAAATGGTGAAAGTCCTTGAGGTCTTAGTATGTGAAAATCAGTTGAAATAACTGGGGGGAGGGGGGTCTGTCCTAGGGAAAAGAAAACATAAGTTCACAATTGGCTATTTTTGAAGAACTATTGGCTTTTCAAGATATGTTATATTGTATTACAGTCATTCATTCTTTCACTTATTGATTTATTTGCCACTTTATTTATAATTAGACATGTTTGTATTGGGTCTAGAGACCAGAACAAGGATCATTGGGTAAAAACTGTAAAGAGAAAAGACTGGTCTCTGACCTAAATGAGATCACAAATGATTTAGGGAGAAACGATTAACACCCAGAGAAAAAATGAATATTGCATATTGCACTAATAAGTGCTACATTGAAGATTAAAAATCATACTTGGTAAGGCTTAAATAGTAGGAGATTTCATTGACAGAACAAAAACTGAGGTGTGTCCTGAAGGATGGAAAAATTTAATATTCAGAAAGAAAGCATTCCCAGTAAAAAGAGGAAGGGAAGAATGGCCAAATAAATAATTAGGAATTAAAATTTCCTTCCCTGTTAGCTGTTCTTGAGTTCACTTTACAAGGCTGAGTGTTTAGATCTCAAGGGTATCCAAATGAATGGGGAGGTTTTTGGGTAACCTTGGGTTCAAATGTAAAAATGTATGTGCATACTTATATAAGTACAAATCTTATCTTGTGATAGAATATAAAATCTTTGAAATAAGGAGCTATTTTTTATCTTTGTATTCCTAGTGTCTAGTACAGTGCCTACCACAGAGTTAATTCTTAATCATTACATGTTCATTTATTGAATTTATGAGTTAATGTATATACATGTGTGTGAAAAAATTTATCATTTTGTTACTCTTCAGTCAATTTTAATGACAGATAACACCAGTTTCTTCACTGTGGTTGTGGGTTGTTGTTTTTCCTATTTGTTAAGCAGTAAGACAAAGTGGAAGTAAGCTTAAAGTATAGCATGAAGGACTTTGAGCACAACTCTAAATATCCTTAGACACTGGATCCGCGCATATGTGGAATGGCTTGGCTAGGAAACAGTTCAAATGATAGGACTTGATTCAGCTTCAAAGGGCTAAATTAGATAAGCTCTTGATTTTTCTTCTATAGTTCTTTCTTTCCTTTTAAAATCCCAATATTTAGAATCTACACCAACTCCCCTACTACAGGAAAAGTCATTAAAATTATCAGTCTCTAGACTGTTGGCCTGTATCCCTGTGTACCGGGACCAATAACTTTTATCTATAAAACCAACACTGAAATTAATCCCACAAGGCAAAATTTTCTTGAACCTCTGGGGAAAGGCCATCTCAGGGATTAATTTAAAAGTTATACTTTCTCTAGAATCCTTAGAGGGACTTGATTGAAGCAATACCTGGGAAAAGTTTCTCTGAATTTACATTCAAAACACCCTAGGCTATTTATGTAACTCTCTAAGGAAAGAATCTGTATTGCAGAAAATGAAGGTTATGCATTGAGTGAAAACTATACTCAGGTGTGTACATTATACTTCACAACTGTCTCTAGTGTCTCTTTACCTAGATCTAGAAAATCCACTTAAAGGTAGTCTCATTTAAGATAGTTTTGAATGGGGTGAATGTTAATGAACCACTTGTGTTTGTAGAAGTCATGTTTTGCATTTATAACAAAGGGCACCAATTTAATTAAAGCCCAGGGAATTCAAACCTCTATCTCTACTTGGGAATGCTTGATTACTGAATATAGGTAGGAGAGGAGCTTTTTCTATCATTTCTCACATTCTCTGTTTCACTCAGGTGAGTGATTTTCAGGTTTAGTGGGGAAAGAATTGGCACTTAAAAGTATCCTCAGAGATGCCATAGCTAAGTGTGTTGGAAGGTTCCTCAATTCTATGGACAGGTTAATTGTATCTACTAAAGTCTCTGACCTTGAGGGAAAAATGCAAGAGAGTGTGCTTGAAAAAAATAATGTATACATCATACTGAGACCTTCTCTTGTGCCAGTCTTTCCTATCCCCAGGGGTCCCTATGGTTATTCAATCTGTGAAGTCATTTTATAAGGATGGACACAAGAACAGATAGGGATACAGATGAGTAAACTGAGACTCAGAGTTATAATTTACTGAAGGTCACAAAGTTGGTAAAGTTTGAACCAGAAATAAAAATTAGATATGACATAACCCCTCCCCCAATACACAACTTTGGGCAACTTTGAAACAAACAAATAAAACCCTTTCTTTTGCCAAACCTTTAGCCTTTATTTGTATGACTAATTCATGACAGAGTACCAAAGACCAAGGCTAAGACCACGTTGACACAACAGTAAAAACTAGGGTCAAGGACAAGGAATACACAGCCATACTGAAAGTCTGCAAGTTTGATTAGACAATGTTGAGTCAATATGCCTTTAAATTCTGCCTTTAGATGAGACATTGGTAGGGTCAGCTGAGCAGCACAGTGGATGAAGCATGGGCCCTGAATTCAGGAGGACCTGAGTTCAAATATGGCTTCAGACACTTAATACTTACTAGCTATGTGACCGTGGGCAAGTCACTTAACCCTCATTGCCCTGCAAAAAACAAAAGCAAAAACAAAACAAAACAAAAAGCCAAAACCCTAAGAGCCTCATTCAATGTCACCTTGTGGTATGAAATTAACCTGAGGTGGGCTTCAAGACAATGCCAGAGAAGCACACTATCAGACAGATCTTACCAAGGTAAAAAAGAAAGAAACAAACAAAGAAAAGAAAAGAAAGAAAGAAAGAAGGAAGAAAAAAGAAAGAATAAGTAAATGAATGAATGAATAAATAAATAAGTGAATGTGTGAATAAGTGAATGAATAAATAAATTAATGGACAAAATAAATAGATAAATGAATAAATACATAAATATATAAATACATAAATGAGTGAGTGAGCAAAGATAGATAGATAGATAGATAGATAGATAGATAGATAGATAGATAGATAGATAGATAGATGGATGAGACATTGGTTGCTCTAGTGTTTTGTTTTGGTTTTGTTTTTTTGCAGGGCAATGAGGGTTAAGTGACTTGCCCAGGGTCACACAGCTAGTAAGTGTTCATTTAAGCTAGTAAGATCGGATTTGAACTCAGGTCCTCCTGAATCCAGGGCCAGTGCTTTATCCACTGTGCCACCTAGCTGCCCCGAGTAGCTCTAGTTTTAATATTGTATTTGGTTCCTGGCTTTTCATTATTCCAGGAAAACCCAACCTCTCCTTCCACCCTAGATACTAGAATCTATTACCTTAGATACAAATTTGGACTTCAATATTGCTCTAAATCCTATGAGCTTCTTTACCTGAGATTCCTGGAGCACTAGTGATGATCATAATTATTATTAGTCCATTGCTGGAAATTTGACATTATTCACTAGCTTCCTGACCAGATTGCCTAAAACCAACAGTGGCAGAGATCTAAGACCTTACCCTAACAATTGGAGTAATTCTCATGGTGACTGGCTGTATTGGAAGGTATATTTGGTCCTGTGTGAGAAGTAAACTCCTAACCTAGGCAGCAGATAGAACCATCAGTACTGGAACCTGGTAGAAGCTCAAGTCACCAATGTTTTAATTTTTTTTCAATTTTATTGATATATTTTCTTTTTACATCATCTTCATTTATATCAAAGTCCATCACATTCAGAATGCCAAACAGAACAACAAATAGAAAAAGAAAAAAATAGAAAATGCACTAAGCAACAGTCTAAAGAGGAAGAGGAGTATGTGAGAAATATTGCAGAGGTAAAAATGACATGTCTTAGCAAGAGATTGGATGGAGAAGAGTGAGGATTTTAGAATGACACCTAGATGGTACAAGATGATTCATTGGTGTGTAGGGATGAAACTTATATTGCATTTTCACTTTTCTTATCTAAGAGTTAGAAAGAAATTATACTTTACTGATATTTAACAGGTGGTTTGACACTTGCACTTTTACTCAGTCAATATGTGAAGCTGGTAGATGTGGTATCCTTAGGAAGAATGGAAATTCCACATGGGTAGAGGGATTGACAATTGAAGCTGACCACACTGACTCATTTTCATGGTATTTTACATGTGCCCAAAGTGGATTGACATGGTAATAAGCCCTTCAGTACTGAGCCACATGCAAGCAGCCAGGGCACAGATTCAACAGTAGCTCGTGTGTGTGTGTGTGTGTGTGTATGTGTGTGTGTGTGTGTGTGTTTGATTTCACTCTCCACTGTGAGTTAATTATGTTAGTTTTAACCAAAAACTAACTCTCAAAAAATGGACAACTTATAAAGGATTCCTATAAGTAAACTGCTGTTGAAAGATAATACTACCAATGGGAACACAAGTGAACAAAAGACTGGGAAAGCTGACACTACTCCAACTCCTAAGAAAGATCTCTTTATTAGCTGCAACATGAAGTAAAAACAATGAGGAGCTTATCATACCTATCAAAAGAGTCAAAATATGTAAATTTATCAGTATTATTTGCATTATGGCTACATATCCACTATCCTTAATGTTGAACCTTGACCTAAGTTTACATTGCCCAAAAATTCATATTGCCTAATTCCCATTCCAATGACTTTTTCTCATTCCTCATTTTCCTGTACCTCTTGGAAGCCCCTGACACTTGATTACTCTCTCTTCTTTAATACTATCTTTTTTCTATGTTTTCAGAACACTACTCCTTAGTCTCCTTGCTTCATCCACATCCAGGTCCTGTCTACTAAACATAGGTGTCCCACAGGGTTCTGTTCTGTGCACTCCCCTTTTCTCCCTTTTTATTATTTCTTTTGGTGATCTCATTAACTCCCATCAATTTAATTGCCATATCTCTGCTGATGATTCCCTAATCTACCTATTTTACCCTAACCTGTATGCTGACTTCCAGTCTCACATTTCCAGGCCTGGATGCCTAGTACGCATCTTAAACTCAACCCGTCCAATAGCAAATTCTTATCTTTCCTCATTATTACTGAAGGCACCACTATGTTCCCCATCTCCCAGGCTTGCAATCTTGTTATCAACTGCAACTCCGCCATCTCCCAACCCTCTTATCGCATTCATTGCCAAGTTCTGTCTATTTTACCTTTCTAACATTTTTCAAATATTCCTCCTTCTCTCCTTTGATACTGTCGCTATGTTGGTGCAGGAGGCCCTCATCACCTTATGCTTGGACTATTGCAACAGCCTGCTGGTGGGTCTGCTACAAGCATCTCTCCACTTCACTCTATCCTTCAACTACTAACATGATTTTCCTAAAACACAGGTCCAAACATATCACCCCTCTACTCAACAAATGCCAAGGTATTCAATCTCTTTCATAATTTAGTCTCCCTCCCTCTTCACCTTTTCAATCTTCTTTATCTGACTCTTCACCCCATACTCTTAGATACAAGGACACCAACTTCCTTGATGTTTCATGAACAAGACATTTTATCTCTTGGCTCTGGGTATTCTCTATCTGTCCCCACATCTGGAATGTTCTTCCTTCTTATTTATGTTTCTTGGCTTCCCTGGCTTCCTTCAATTTGGGGGGGGGGGGGCAGGGCAATGAGGGTTAAGTGACTTGCCCAGGGTCACACAGCTAGTAAGTGTCAAGTGTCTGAGGCTGGCTTTGAACTCAGATCCTCCTGAATCCAAGGTCAGCACTTTATCCACTGCTCCACCTAGCTGCCCCTTCCTTCAAATATGAATTTAAATTCCACTTTCCATAGTAAACCTTTCACAATCCTTCTTAATCTGATTGCCTTCCTTTTCATAATTATTACCTATTTATTCTGTATATACCTTGTTTTTATATATTTATTTACCTATTGTCTCCTCCATGGCTTATGAGCTCCTTGAGGACAAAGGACTATCCTTTCATTCTTTTTCGTATTTCCATCACTTAACTGAGGTGCCTCACCTCAATCAAGAGAGAAAGTCTCAGATCTTACCTAAGGAAAAATCTCCCAGTCTCTAGTGTAAGTCACAAGCTAGGGGTTGTTGTTGTTGTTGTTGTTCATTCTCCATTCTCAAAGAGGACTATGACATCAGGGAGATGATGTCCTGACTTGCACTGAATGGGATTTAAGTGAGGCAGGGCTGTGCAAAGTCACTAACCTCACTTTCTTCTCCAGAGTCTTCTGGGTCTAGTAGCAAGATATATATCAGGATGGCTGGAGATGGCCTCAGATGTTTAAGACAATTGGGGTTAAGTGATTTGCCCAGGATCATACAGCTAGTGTCTGAGGTGAGATTTTTAACTCAGGTCCTCCCAACTTAAGGGCAAGTGTTCTATCTACTGTGCCCTACATGCCCCCAAGCTAGGGATAGGAGCATAAGAAAAGTTGCCAGTTTCTCTAAAAGTCAGTTTCTTCCTAGTCTTTCTCTCCCTTCAGGGATCTGAAGAGACTCTGAAATGTTATAACTTCTCTCTTAAAGCTGGAAACCAGATGACAAGGATCTCTCTTTTTCTCTAGCTCCCACTAACTCTGCATCTCACACAAGAGTGAAACATTGAGTAAACAGTCTCCATCAATGAAGATAGTTCCACGCAATTGACTCTTGCAGCCAAGGGATACATACACACACACACACACACACACACACACACACACACATGCACACATTGCACATACAATATACTAATGTAACACCAACTGATGTTCAAATACAACTGATTGGCATGAGGAAAAAAGAAACTCACTATCTAAAACTCAATAAAAACTTTTCTATGATTGGTGGATGGGATTAAAATTAGTTTTATGATTAGGTAAGTGCAGATAATGATGAACTTCTATGTAAAATTCTGTCTTTCTGAGGTTGTTGTGTTTGTTTCCCAGCTATGGGATCCAATGAAACCTAGTGTTGAAATAAACTGAATTTAGAACCAGGCTTTTAAATAACTCTATCCCAAAGTTTCTAAGATTTCCAAAGATAATAAAACATATACGATTATGTTGTTCTCATAAAAATATTGTTTATTTAGTATAATTTATATATTTTATTTAAAGACAAAAAAGGTTTTGTAAATCAGTGAAAACATAATATTCTTACATATTTATTTTATCTTTATCTCATTCTTTTTAACTTCAATTTTATGTATGTTTTATAATGATCTGGGCTCTCTTTTCTCCTCTCTATTATTTCATTTGGTTAGCTCATCAGCTATCATGGATTCTGTTATCATCTCTATGCTGATGAATCTCAACTCTATCCAGTCCTAACCTCTCTCCTGACCCCTGGTCTTATATCAAATTTCTATTGGACGTTTCATACTGGATGTCCCATAGATATATTAAATACATTGTATCCAAGATTTAACTGATTATATTTCTCCCATACCCTCCCTTCTTCCTAACTTTCTTATTATAGTTGAGGGTCCCACCATTCTGCCAATCACCTAGGCTAACAACCTAGGTATTATCATCAATTTCTCATTATCATCCCAATTCTATTGCCCTGTCCTATTGATATTACTTTCATATCTCACATATACATCTCTTCTCTTATGATGTTGTAACTTTCCTGCTGTTGACCCTCATTACCTCATGACAAGACTATTGAAATAACCTTTTAGTTGGTCTCCCTGACTCAATTCTCTTCCACTCCAGTACATATTCCACTCAGTTTTCATAATGATCTTTTTAAAGTTCAGTTATCACCATGTCATTCTTTTTCATTCAATGAACCGAAGTGAGTTCCTATTATCTCCAGGATCAAATAAAATCATCTATTTGCATTAAAAGTCCTTTATGGGGGGCAGCTGGGCGGCACAGTGGATAAAGCACCAGCCCTGGATTCAGGAGTACCTGAGTTCAAATCCGGCCTCAGACACTTGACACTTACTAGCTGTGTGACCCTGGGCAAGTCACTTAACCCCCATTGCCCTGCAAAAACAAAAACAAAAACAAAAACAAAAAGGTCCTTTATGGAGACAGCTAGATGACACAGTGGATAAAGCACCATACCTTGATTCAGGAGTACCTGAGTTCAAATTTGACCTTAGACACGACACTAGCTATGTGACCTTGGTCAAGTCACTTAACCCTCACTGCCCAGGAAAAAAAAGGAAAAAAAAAGAAAGTCCTTTGTAACCTACCCCCTAACTTTCCAGTCTTCTTACACTTTTCCACACTGTTTCCAAATATTTTATGATTCAGTGACATTGACATCCTTGCTGCTTCTTGTACATCATACTCTACATCCTGATTTCATGTGTTTTTACTAACTTACCACATGGCTCTGATTGTCTCCCTCCTCACCTCCAGCTCCTGTTTTCCCTGTTTTTCCTGCAAGATTAAGATATAGTCCACCTTCTATAAGAAGCCTCTCTGATTCCTCTTAGTACAAGTGCCTTCTTTCTAGGAATTATTTCCAATTTATTTCGTATATATCTTATCTGAACATAGTTATTTACAGGTCGGGGCAGCTAGATGGCGCAGTGGATAAAGCACTGGCCCTGGAGTCAGGAGTACCTGAGTTCAAATCCGGCCTCAGACACTTAACACTTACTAGCTGTGTGACCTTGGGCAAGTCACTTAACCCCAATTGCCTCACCAAAAAAAAAAAAAAAAAAAAAAAAAAAAAGAGTTATTTACAGGTTGTCTTTCCCCATTAAATAGTGAGCTCCTCGATAGCAGAGACTACTTTTTCTCTTTCTTTGTATTCCCAACACATAGAACAGTGCCTAGGAGACAATAGGCACTTAATAAATGCTTGGTGACTTACTTGTTGTTAACTTGAATAATATGTTAGTAGAGATCAGTTATCTAATTTATAAATCAATAATTATAGTTATATTGAGGGTACAGGCTCAAAAAATTTCTTACTTTTAAAGGTGCGAGATCAAAAAATGTGGAGACAACTGCTCTAAGTAGTCATTAATATGTATGGTCACATCAGTGAAGATAATTAAATCTCCAGGCATAGAATACATGTATAGGAAGTCCTCCAATTCTTCACATAGTCAAAAATAATTCCCTCAATACTGCCTCCCTGGACTAATATGGGTTTCAGTTTGCAAAATCATTTACATAATTTAACAATGAATTTATCTGATGTCATTGTTCCAGAATGGCTGAAACTACATCCTATTAGGAATCATATCACCAACAAATCTCTAGTTTCCCAGCCTTAAACTCTGGCTAATGCTAAAGCAGTAGCCTTTCTTTCTCCCTCCTCCATTTCTTCCTTTCCAAGAAATAATGTCTTAATTCCCTATCACAAAGGGATACCTATAGTTGAGAAATAGCAAAGATGATAGCTTGCATTTTAAATACTAGTTCACAATCATCAAGAGAAGCTAGTATCTATTTCTGTTGAACTTTAAAGATAGGATTGTGTGTGTGTGTGTATGAATGATTACATTGGGTTTAGAGTCAGGATGAATATACAAGTGTATGGAAGGCACAGCAGGTGTCATATGAATACGTTTTTCTTGCTGAGAAGATCATCTGTTTGCTATGAACTGCTACTCCTGTGCATGTTTTCTGAGCTTGTGAACCATGTTACCAGGTCATCAAGGGGAATGGTGGAAGAAAGAAGACTTTCCACAATATTCCAAGGGAACAATTATGTCTGGATTTTCAAGCACACTCTTAGGGTGATGATCCAGTTGTAGAGCAAGTACTGAATCAGATTTCAGCTAGGCTATCTGATATATCTTCTTATCTCATATTGAACCTTTACCTAAAAGTATCCCCTAACATAGAGATATAACACATAACTATATACTGTAATGTCACAAAAACACCAAGAAAAGAATGAAAGTTCTGTGTTTCTCTGTCTCTGTCTCTCTCTCTGTCTTTCTCCTCTCTGTCTATGACTTTGACTATGACTCTCTATCTCTGTCTGACTGTCTCTTTGGTTTAATTTTTCTTCCATATATATAATAGCACTTTAAGTACTTGAAGCCTCTAAAATTCTCTTTTTCATCAAGCCTGAGCATCTCTATTTCCTTCAAATGATGGTTATAATGTCTTATCTTCAGTACCTCACCATGCTGGTGGCCTTCCTCTGAATATGTTCTAACTTATCAGCCTCCTTCCTTCTTAGGATTTTCTGGCTAGACCTTGACACCAGACCATGAATTTAATCTTGCCAGGACAAGACTTTCATGTCTCTTTGTTGGGTTGCCTAATCTAACTCTCCCCCTCTGCAAACCGCTATGCATTCTTTATCAAGAAATAAAACATGAAGGCATATTCAGCTGTGCCCATGGTTTGTGTTTAAAAGAATATGAGTTTAGATTAAATGCACAGAGCTCCTGACACAATTACCCCCAAAACAACAGTAAAAAGCAAAACACTTTTGAGGAAGGTTAAGATGTTCTGCATAACTGCACAAGTATGATATATTGAATTGCTTGATTTCATAGGGAAGATTGAGAGGGGAGGGAGGAAGAAAAATTTAGAACACAGAATTAGCTCAACAACCTTAATCTCATCGGAGTGGGCTCACGGAGGCAATAACATATGCACCCAATTGGGAGCAGTAATCTATTTAACCCTACAGGAAAGTAGGAGGGGAAGAGAATAAAGAGGAAGGGGTGAAAGATGGGAGAGCAGAATGGGGCAGGGGCAGTCAGAAGCAAAACACTTTTGAGGAGGAATAGGGTAAAAGAAGATAGAAAATAGATTAAATATCATGGGAAGGGAATAGGATGGAGGGAAATGGTTATAATGAGTTACTATAATGGCAAAATGTATGGTACCTACTTTGCTGGGCTATTGTGAAGAAAATTATTTGTCAAGTTTAAGGTACTATATAAAAGTTATGATGAACAAGATGCTATTAGAAAAACCTGGAAAGACCTACATGAATTGAAGCTGAGTGAAATGTACTGTATACAAAATAACAGCAATAGTATAAGATGATCTGTTGGGAAGCACGTGATTATTTTCAGCAATGCAATGATCCAATATAACTCTGAGGGACTTATGAAAATTGCAATACACCTACAGAGAAATAATTGATGCTATCTGAAAACAGATTGAAGCATATATAGAGAGTTCCATTTTGTTTTTATCTGTTTTCTCTCACAGTCTAGCTAATGTAGAGATGTTTTCCATAACTACTAATGTATAACTTATATTGAATTGCTTGAGTTGTTGGTGTGGGGGGTGGGAAGGGAGGGAGGAAGAGAAGTTGGAACACAAAGTTTTTAAAAAATTGATGTCAAAATTTGCTTTTACATGTAATTTGGAAAATAAAATTATAAACAGAGAAAAAAGAATATGCTTTTAAAATGCTCAGTATTATCTTCAGAGTATTAGTAGTTACTACTTTCAAAAAATACTACTCTGTGGTAAAAAATAAATCACAAGCCCTTCCTGAATGGAATGCCCATGTGTTAACCCTTTCCTTTCCCATACACAAGGATAACCACTTATGCTAACAATATACCAAACAAGTACTACTGGGCTGCTATCAACTCCATTATGATGGCTCCAAGTCTCTGCCCTCTTCCTACAATCCTACTTTATATCCACATTATAACCCTCACTCACCACAACCCCAATTCTCCATATTCCTCAGTTAAATGGTGAAGACAAGGCATCCTCTCTAAGTCCTTAACATTTTCCAAGACAGCTAAATTTATACTTGGCCATTCAGAGTCAACCTCTAGCAGCTATGTCTTATCATTGTGGCAGCCAGGAAAAAAATAAACTCCTTTCTTTTCAGATTTTTTATGCTAAGTAATGTAGCTTTTAGAGTTTGGGGATCTATGCTGAGCTCTAGATAAATAATACATACCTATAGGGAGATACCTAATCTTCTCTTTATCCAGTTGATATTCCTGTTAGAGAACAGTTGGTATGCGCAGAGTCCCAGATTAAAGCTGACTTGAGAAGTATCCTTATGAGAATTATGTGCTGAGTTTCCTCATACACTTTTAGGTAACAAAACAATATCTTACATTTTCACAAATAAACTCATTCCCTCCAATGATCCTCTTACCTGAGTAATATTACAGTGTAATGATTACAATTCTTCAGCAAATATTTAATTAATTTTTTTCTTCACTGTGAAGGGGCTTTAGAACACAAAATTTTACAGATCAGTGCTATGTTTCTATGAACCTTGAGGATCTGGGAAGGTGATTGGTGGCTATACAGCTTATTGCAGGGCACAAAGACATGAACAGACTTGGAGTAGTTTACAATACTAAAAGACAAGAAAGTTACCAAGAGAATGAAATGATCATATTAGCAGTATAAGAGAGAATGGATTTCAATCATAAACCCAGTCAATTAATTGGTTGGGTAGATTAAGTACAGACTAAAAGGAAATGGGTCAAGATTGAATGGAATAACATAATAAAATGCAGTCAAAGCTAGAGATAAAACAGAGCAGTTAAGGTACATAAGCAGCTTGTTGCAATGGTGAACATAAATTACACAAGGTGAGGATCCTGGAGAAGTGAAATCTTTAGAGTAGATGGCAGCTATCCCACTTTGCATTTGGCTCATCAAAACAAAGATATGATACTTCCATATTCTTTATTAGTATACCTAATCATTAGGATTGCTCCAAGAGAAGCATTGTAATATATTTGAAAAGAAAAAGGATCATGGAGAGATTTCAGAAAAGAGTTTGTGAGCAGAAAGTCTACATCAGTATAACTTGGCATCTGAGAAAAATAAATGATTTTTCCAAAGGGAACACATTTTACAGAACAAACCACAAGCTTGTTACCCTGGCATTTCTTTTCTTCAGCAGGACATTCTCCTCTCTATGAATTTCTTCATGGCAACTTTGACATCCTTGTTTCTCAGGCTGTAGATCAGAGGGTTCAACATGGGTACAATGATTGTGTAAAACACAGAAGACACTTTCCCCTGTTCCATGGAGCTGACTGAAGAGGGCTGCAGGTACATGAAGGCAGCTGAGCCAAAGAAGATACAAACAGCTGCCATATGGGAGCTGCAGGTGCTGAAAGCCTTGGACCTCCCTTCAGTGGAACGGATGCGGAGGATGCTGGCAATAATGAAGATGTAAGAGCTAAGAATGGTCAGAGTTGGGGCTAGGATATTAAATGCACTGAAGCAAACAACCATCACTTCGTTAATATAGGTGCTGGAACAGGAGAGCTCCAGGAGGGGATTGAGATCACAGAAGTAATGGTTGATGACATTGTCCTTACAGAAGAACACTCTAAGCATGCAGCCTGTGTGAGCTGTGGCACCAACCAAGCCCATCATGTATACACCAGCTACCAACCAAATGCAGACCTGATGGGACATGATAACATTGTATAGCAGGGGGCTACAGATGGCAACGTAACGGTCGTATGCCATAGCTGCCAACATGTGGCACTCAGCAATTACAAAAATGAGGAAGAAATAGAGCTGAGTCATGCACTCATTGTAGGAGATGATATTCTTGTCTGACACAAAATTCACCAACATTTTGGGGGTGATTATGGTGGAATGACAGAGATCAATGAAAGACAAGCTGCTGAGTAAATAGTACATGGGAGTGTGAAGGTGAGAAGTGATGACAATTAGTGCTATCATGCCCAGATTCCCCACAATGGTAACTACATAAATGCTCAAAAATAGTAGTAAGAGGGGAATCTGGAGCTCTGGCATGTGTGTTAGACCTTCAAGGATGAACTTTGTCACTGCAGAGTTATTTCCTCTGTCCATTTGAAAGGGATGTTCTGTGAGAATGGGGAAAAAGCAGCACATAAGAAGAGATCTCCATGATTTTTCAGAGGTTCATAAAGAATGGGAAACTGGGGAGCAGCTAGGTAGAGCAGTGGATAGGAGGATCTGTGTTTAAATCCAGCCTAGATATTTACTACCTATATGAGCCTGGATAAGTCACTTAACCCCAATTGCCAAAAAAAAAAAAAAGAAAAAGAAAGAAAGAAAAGAAAAAATGGAGACTGAACTTAGGAATCTTTGGCTACTATTCAGTATTTCTTTGTTGTTTCTGTACACTCAATGTCTCTAGTGGCCTCATAGGATTATTAAAATGAGCCTTATCTGATTTTCCTCAAGTATTATTGCTAGGGCAACATTAACAATATGAAAAATAATGAACCAGTCACAAAAGGTTATTACTAATAGTTTTTCTTGTGGTCATTATCCTAGCCTTGCCTTTTCTATATCTTGATTATGTCTCTAAAGTACTATTAAAAACTCAGATGACCAGAAATGATGATTTCTGTACTTATATCAGAGATGAGAAAATATTTTTTTGAGATGTTCATTTATTACCTAAGGTCAAAAATTTGAAAAATCCAATGAAACTGTGGTCCTCTCTTTAATGAAGCACTACTGAAAGAAAGAGGGGCTGGAGCCACCTTGACAACCATCGACTCTGAACTTTCCCTCATAGTACACTATTTCCTCACCAACCTCATGTTGAGATCTCTTGCTGACCATGCAGGCCTTTCAGGTTGTATTTCATGAAATTCTAGGCTTCCATGACTTTAGGCTTAGAAGAAGAATATTTACTCACCTGTCAGTTTTGGAACATAGGATTATTTCACCCAGTATTCTAGAAGGTAAATGGCATTGATGAGGGTAGTGGTGACAGTCTTGAAAACTGTCCCTCATGTACCATTTCTATTTTCTGCCTAATTCAGAGTTTGGATCCCACACATTGAACTTCTCTCTGAATTAGAAATCCCAATTTCTGATTTTGGCTTTTTGGGGAGGTTTCACTTCTTATGTAAGGGAGAAAGTGGCACTCATCAATATAAGCAGAGCTGCTGGCTTGTTTGGTATGAGTGTTTTCTCTTAAGACAAGAGAGTCCTGGGATTTGTTTAGACGTACAGCGAAGTCTCTCATCTGTCTCGCTGGGGATACAATATTTCTGATGTCAGTGTTTGCTTTTTAACCTTTTCTTTCTCTTGTTAATAGGTTTGCTTAGACTAAATCTCTGCCTTATGGTCAGGAAGGAAAGGGTTGTAGAAAGTATCAGTTCTCTAGCATAAATATTTCACATGCTCCTTCTTAGATGTATACTATTTGATGAAATTTTGAAGCTACCATGATGTTGGGAGAGAAGGCAAACTTTTTCCCCCTTTTATAGAAAACAGAAACTCCAGAGGAAATGGGAATGCCTATAATGTTATTTTTAGATTCAGTTACTTAAAAAAAACAGGTATCATGTTATTGTGGAAAGACTATGAGTTTTGGAGTAATGAAGGATACGAATATGATTCCTTCTTTTAACATGTACTTTTATGCAAGGGCCAGCTAAATGGTGCAGTGGATAGAGTGCTGCACCGAGAGTCAGGAAGACTCCTCTTTGTGAGTTCATATCTGGCCTCAGACACTTGCTGTGTGACCCTGAGCAAATCACACTTGCTTCACTTGCCTCATTTATAAAATGAGCTGGAGAAGGAAATGGCGAATGACTCCAGTATCATTGCCAAGAAAACTTCAAATGGGGTCATAAAGAATCAGACATGACTGAAATGACTGACCAACATAACATGCAAGCCTATCAAAAAATAAAAACCTCTCTGAGCTCAATTCCCTTATCAATAAAATAGGGATTATAATACACAAGCTTTAATAACATAAATATCAGTTATTATTGTCAAATTCATCAATATATGTACAAATATTATAGACACATATATATGTACTTGCTTATATAACTATTACTTTATATTATTTATGTACTATACATACTTGATTTGCCTATAAAATGATTTCTTAGTATATTACATTTATAAGAATATTTTACCCAAGTAATGCTGCAATACTATGCAATACTATCAAGCATCTATGATTCCATCAGTATGGGTGCTTCTTCCACCTACACAGACTTCTGTGATTTGGTATTTATTTATTTAAAGAGATGGTATGGCCAAAAAAAGTGTCAGCTTTTAGCCAACCTCCTACATAAAGATATAGAATTGGATAATACCTTAAAAGTCAACTAGCCTAATCTCCTCGTTTTGCAGAGGAAGAACATGAGAGTCTATGAGCAGTTAGGTAACTTTCCCAAAGTTACAAAGGCAAGTGATCTTCTAAATTTAGCTAGTCTCTTCAGATAAAAAGCATACAGCTAACTTTTATGCGTATACTCCAGGCCTTTTGAGCTTACCAAAACAAAAAAGAGCTTGTGCTCCTTGGCACTATCTTCTAGAACCCGGAGCTACCCTCCAAACCATGATTCAGATATTGTTGTACAGAGGGAAAAGTGCTGAATTTAGAGTATTGAACTTGATGTGACTATAGCTGAGTTTGAATTTGAGTTCTACCATTTATTACCTATGTAATCTCGAGCAGGTGACTTAATCTTTCTGAGCCTCTGAGTTCATAAGAAATGAAATGGCTTTTCTGTTACTACATTTATTCCCAGCGGTAAAGAGTTGGCCTACTAAATAGAATGCTGTGCCTAGAGTCAGGTAGACCTAAGCTCAAATCCAGCCTTTTACTTATTGTGTGACCCGGAGCAAGTCATGTCACCTCTACCAACATTTTTCTCATCATTTTTCTCTGTAAAATGGGGATAATAATAACTCTCCCCTTCTACAGTTGTAGAGATCAAATGAAAAGTGCCTGGCTAAGTGTAAGAGCTTTAAAAGTACTCATTTCTTTCTGTCCTTTTATACACAATCTATCATGATCCTAAATTAACTAAGCAAAAACTAATTAATTGTGCCCTCCTCTAGATTTCATGTAAACTACCTTTCACACTTTCCACCCAGAGAACTGTTTTCTGTAAATTGAGTGGAGTGGTTGTCAGTCATACCAACCTGCTTTTCAGAATCATCCCTTTAGTTGTGAATAATCACCATGGAAGAATCTTCCAGAGTGGCACATGCCACTTGACAGCTAAAATGTGGGAGTTCTAATGTCCTGAGGACCCAGAACCAATCCTTGCTAATCATTTCTGTTTCTTGTCCTTCCTCAAGCATGTCAAGGAAAAAGATGACCACGCCCTTGGGACTTCTTTTTATGATGATGATGATGAACTTCTGCTTGATATGGTATCCTTGGTATGATATACCAGTACCCCCCTGACTGGGTCTCCACATTGGAAACTTCAGTCCTTTCCATCAAAGCTTACAACTCTTTTCTTAATTGTCTCCTTATATAGTCTTTTACATAGTGGTACAAGCTGAATATATAAACATAAAATCTATGGAAAGAACAGTACTTCCATCCCAATAAGGCTATATTATTTGACTGACTACTTGATACTTGGGTCTGAAACTTTTTAGCTACTCCAATGAATTTATTTATTCTTGGTTTTTAGGTGGCAATGTGGTATAGTGGTACAAGCACTGAACTTGAGATCAGGTATCCTAGGTTTGAATCCTTTTTCAAGAATTTACTATTTTTGTGACCATTGGCAAGTCACTTAACTTCCTATGGTCTCAATTTCACCACTTGTAAAAAATATTTCATGAGTTTTTTGTGATGAAAGTGTTTCACAAATCTTAAATTTATCTGTGTGAAAAATACATGAAATATTTTTGCCTCTAAGTTTGACCCTTATTCCTGTCATCTAGGAAATCAGAAAGTGGTTATATTACTAGATATATAGATTATATATAATCTACATCACTAGATGTAGATTACATGGTTATATCACTAAAGGTCATCAAGGCTCTATGTATAGGATGACTTACAAGGTCATCTTTCAGGTTCTCACATAGGCTCTCATAAAATAATGTTAATAATGCTTCTTTCAATCCCAGATTGATCTCAGTTGTTAACTCATTTAAATAAGATAACAGATTATATAGCTACATATTGTTTGGAATAGAGATATTTCCAATTCTCTGTTTATCTTAAACTTCTGACCACTCCTGATTAGTCATCTCTTCCACCAGTTATAGTCCAACAGAGAATAGCCTCTCTTAATCAACTATGAGAAAGCTACTCATACTTAATTGTGTAACAGAAGTATGATACTGTATGTTTTTACATGACACTAAAATGCTAGTTCATACTAGTCAAGATAGGCTAATATCTCTTTCTGCTGCCCTGGATGTATAATATAATTGGTTAAGATCAAAGTTGTTCATCTTCATCTAGTTAAACTGAAGACACAGCTGCTATACTATGAAAAGACTACTCTTACTGAAAGACTAATATTTTGGTCACAGGATGCTTCTTCCATATTTGTTCTCTAAGCCTCTACCAGGTGCTCAAGGAAGCATGGAAGAAATGGAAGAAATTATTTTCCTGATGATATTCCACTAGAACAATTACATATGGACTGTCAAATATATCTTTAAGATTATAGTATGGGATAGAGTCTCAGATCAAGTATTGTCTCAGAAATGAAGCCAGACTCTTGTCACACATTGAGTCCTTAGCAGAAAATCTATACTTTGCCATAGGAACTCTTCAGTGCCATAGAATTTTTTGGTTCTCTGCCTCCAGCTCTCTCTGTCTCTGTTTCTATCTCTATCTTTGTCTCTATGTCTCTCTTTTTCCCCTATCACACACACACACACACACACACACACATGTCCCTTTGTTGTTAACTCCCTACCTATAACAAGGATCTCTATCAGACTAATTTCTCTTTGGTATTATCAGATAACAGAATTCCTTCAGAAGGCTTACCTTGGCTTAATACTGAATATGTTTAAAATCTAAACCATACACAGGCAAAAAGTTGGGCAGCATAATTACTTATTGGCGAGCAGCAATAGCCCTTTCTCCTCCTCTTTAGGAAGGTGTCTTTTCTAAAGGCATCCTTGCACACTGTTGTAAGAAGATAACAAATATCTAACCTCCCAGGCAATAGCCAGGGCTCTAATTATTTCTTTAACAACAAATATATTTAATAAATTAATTATTTAGACAAGTTCCCCATTTCTTAAGCAAGTAAAATCTTAGGAGATGAGCTAGGCAGTTGGGTTGCTACTTCATACATCTATAAATCCTTTTTTTGGGGGGGGGTATTTTCTATCTGTGCCCTATCAGGAGAAGACAATGGTAACTTTCTATTGGGAGGATACTCCATAATCCCAATCTTGTCCATGTACCATTGGTTTCTGTTCTCATGCCCACATAATTTCTAATAAAAGTCAAAAGATCACAGTATGGGATAGGAATTCAGAGGTAAAATAGTTCCATTGATAGTTTAATCATGAATTCTCTCTTAAAAACTCTGACATTTTATTACCCAACTTCTTTTTTTTTTCCAACCTCTTCTTGAAGACATGTAGTGATGGGAAATTTACCACTACCTTTGTAGAATATTTTGTGATAGTTCCAATTGTCAGAAAAATCTCCCCTTATATCCTATTTAGTCCTTTAGAGTGAAAGAAGATAATCCTCATTTCCTTCAACTAATTTTAATTCTTCCTGTTGTTTGGTATCTGCACCATCCTGTTTCCTCTCTCCTATAATTGCTACAGTTTATCAATATCCTTTAAATGTTCTGATAAGAACACTGTTGATGTGGTCTGCTCAGGGAAGAGTACAGAATGACTTTCACATTCCTTTGTTTGTTTTCTTGGTTCTCCAAATCTTCACTTTACCCCATTTATCCTCATTTATTTTCCATCTGTAAGGAAAATGTGGAGGCAAATTCAGCTGTGATTATTTGTATGAGACTGGATCTTTAAGTGCTTATCATTGTTTGATCTGTTCTAGTATATTCTGTGCTCTGATTATGAATCCCACCTCTAACATCAGAATGACCACCTTGGAAAAGATATACCTTTATTTTGCTGACTCCCATTTTCTCTATTTTCTTGCAATCATGCTTTGGTCTTGTGTTAAAACATTCACCACTTCTGCTCATTCACCTCTTTGTTTCTGGCAGAGGGCACCTATTTAACCTTCTGTTGTAAAATTATTAGGAGTCACTCTTTGAAAATTTCATATTTTCTGAATAATCTGAGGTGACATTTTTCTACTTCAAAGATTTTAGCAGCTACAGATATAGCTATAGTTATATTACATGGGATTGGAAGCAAATACCTGACAATATATAATTTCCAGACAACTTGGGAAGCAAAGATGTAGTTTGTGCAGAGTGTCCCAGCCTAAAGCTGATTTTTTAAAAATCCCTTTATAAGAACTAGGAGCTGGCAGCTTCCTCACACACTATAGGTGGTATGGTACCTGGAGTTGCAAGAGTGATTTAATCCTCTTCAATATCCCAGCTATTTTCTAATAAGTATATAGTTTGATAAATCATGACTTCACAGCTAATATTTGTATTCTTAAATTTAACATCCTCTTTGGGATCTTAGGAAACATAGGATTACTGCAAAACTGAAGAATTTGCCAGAACAATCAGAGGGCAAGGGCAGCTAGGTGGTACAGTGGATAGAGTGTCAGACCTAAAGTCAGGAAGACTCATCTTCCTGAATTCAAATCTGGACTCAGATATTTGCTTTGTGACCCTGATTAAGTGGCTGAACCCTGTTTGTCTCAGTTTCCTCACCTGTAAAATGAGCCACAGAAGAAAATGGCAAACAAATCTAGTATCTTTGCCAAGAACACCCCAAATGGGATCATAAAAAGTCAGACACAACTGAAAAGTGACTGAAGAACAACAAAAATCAGAGCGCAACTGGGGTCTACATGAGTGAAAACAAAGACATCAATCATAGTGGAAGCACTTAATATTCAGTAAACATGAGAAATTTGCCTAAGAGACTAAAGTGTCTGTTCAGGATGATAGGACAAAGGTGCTCTAGGACATAAGCTAATATTTAATGCATTCAGTTAGTGAACCAAGTATATATTGAAAAATCAATATTGGATTAATTGAGATAACCTAATGGAAGAAAGATAAAGTTAGGGAGGGAGCAGAGACAGTACAAATATACAAGGATCCCATTCTAATGGTTAAGGCAAATTATACGCAGCTAAAGCTCTTGAGGAGTAGAAGTCTAATATGTGGCCTAGCAGTTATATCATTCTTAGTTCTAAAATAGTTCTCATTAGCCCATAAAAACAATGAGATATTATTTGATCTGATCATTATTATTGATTCAAGAGAGTCATTATGTTAAAAATGGAGGAAAAAGGATCCTACATTAAGAAAAGATAATAGCAAAAGGGTTTAAGAGAAATGTGCATACCAATGGATTCCAGCATCTGACAAAGAAATATACTTGATCTCACAAAGTGTAAAACAATATCCAGAACAATGTCCAACTTCATCACTGATATTTCTTCACCAAAACATTCTCCTCTCCATGAATTTCCTCATGGCAATCTTGACATCCTTGTTCCGCAGGCTATAGATCAGGGGGTTCAACATAGGGACAAGGATTGAGTAAAAAACGGAAGACACTTTTCCTTGTTCCATGGAGCTGACTGAAGAGGGCTGCAGATACATGAATGCACCAGAACCAAAGAAGAAACCAAATGCTGCCATGTGGGAGCTGCAGGTGCTGAAAGCCTTGGACCTCCCTTCAGTGGAACGGATGCGGAGGATGCTGGCAATAATGAAGATGTAAGAGCTAAGAATGGTCAGAGTTGGGGCTAGGATATTAAATGCACTGAGGCAAACAACCATCACTTCGTTAATATAGGTGCTGGAACAGGAGAGCTCCAGGAGGGGATTGAGATCACAGAAGTAATGGTTGATGACATTGTCCTTACAGAAGAACACTCTAAGCATGCAGCCTGTGTGAGCTGTGGCACCAACCAAGCCCATCATGTATACACCAGCTACCAACCAAATGCAGACCTGATGGGACATGATAACATTGTATAGCAGGGGGCTACAGATGGCAACGTAACGGTCGTATGCCATAGCTGCCAACATGTGGCACTCAGCAATTACAAAAATGAGGAAGAAATAGAGCTGAGTCATGCACTCATTGTAGGAGATGATATTCTTGTCTGACACAAAATTCACCAACATTTTGGGGATGATCACAGTAGAATGACAGAGATCAATGAAAGACAAGCTGCTGAGTAAATAGTACATGGGAGTGTGAAGGTGAGAAGTGATGACAATTAGTGCTATCATGCCCAGGTTTCCTACCATGGTGACCACATAGATGCTCAAGAAGAGCAGTAAGAGGGGAATCTGGAGCACTGGCCAATCTGTTAGTCCTGCAAGGATAAACTCAGTCACTGTGGAATTATTTCCTGTGTCCATTCTTGGGGCCCTGTTAGGGATGGAACAAATCAGCAGATTAGAGAAAGTTCTTTTACCCAGAGGAGTTACAAACAGAAGAGGTGTCTGACTCCGTGGCTCTTCAGGTATGTTTCTGGTTCCTCTGGATATCCAGTAATGTTGGCAGACTCCCAGGTATATGGTGTATTGAAATTCACCTAATATAATGAACTCTCCCCTCTTTTTATTTAATAAAGCTGGTAATGACTCTGCTGTTGTGGCAGGGAGTCCAGTATCTAGTAACATTGAGGGATGGGAATTCAGGGAAAAGGATTAATGCAAGTTGTTCCTCATAGTCTCTGACATGCCCATGTTCTTTTCCAGGGCCTGCTCATGTTTCTAAAATAAACCAACATTTTACTGGCCTTCAAATGGGGCTAGACTCAGTAAGGCCCTATAATTTCTATATTGTTTTAAAAATTAATGAAACATTTTACAAATGGATATTCAATGACTGCTTGAGGTCACAAAGTAAGAACATCAATGGAACTGTGGTTCTCTCTTCTATGAGACGTTCTTGAGAGATGGAAAGAATGGCTCCACCTTGACAACCATTGTTCTCAGCACTTTCTCCCATTGTACTGTGACTATTCACCAGTCCATGTCAGGAGCTACTAAAGACAGTATGGGGTGGAGAGGCCATGTTCCCAGGGCCCTAGGATCCCATTACTGTGGGTTTGTAAGGAGGACAGATTGGTCAGACACTCACCATGCAAGATGCTAACACAGAGGCTCTTCACTAACAATGTCCTAGAGGGAAAATAACGTTGACAAAGTCAATGGTAGCAATCCTTAGCATGATCCCTTATGCTCTAATTAATGCTAAGCATGATTCAGTAAACTCCCCTTATCACAATTTCTGATTGTGGCTTTTTCAAAAGGGTTCACTCCAAATGTAGGGGAGAAAATATCACCCATTAATAACACCAGAAATACATATTTATATGAAATGAATGTTAACTTCTGGGAAGTGAGAGTCTTGAGACCTGGTTAGAAATACTGACAAAGACTCAGGAAGATTCTTACCTCACTTGGGATTTTAACTCTTTTGGGAAGAAACCATTCGTAGTTGTTCCCCAATTGGAAGGTTTAATGGGTTTCATTAAGCTAATAAGTCCTTGATTTATTCTGGCTTATGGTCTAGAGATGAAGGGTCAGAGTGAATTTTAGAGCTCCTAACAAGCGCTGAAAAGGAAATCAATTAGCATCGATTCCTTTAATTTACTGTTAGTTTGGGGCAACTAGATGGTGCAGTGGATAGAGCATCAAATCCGGCCTCAGACACTTAATACTTACTAGCTGTGTGACCCTGGGCAAGTTGCTTAACCCCAATTGCCTCACTAAAAAAAAAAAAAAATTTACTGTTAGTTTGATGATAGGATAAAACTCCTTTCTTTAGGAAAAGCTAGTCCTAACAGCTAAGTCAGACTAACATAGGTAGTCTCCTAAATCTAGGTTACCTATCGGTTTAGTGAATCTGTAGATTGAAAAGATTTTATCATTTACTAGTAAAGAGTTTAGAAGAATAAAATAATCATAATCTCTTTTAGAAAAGGCTAAATTTCCCTTTCTAACAGAAGTGGAGGTTGATCAAAGGCTAAGGTCTCCTTTCTAGCAGAAAGAGGGGTCGGACAGAATCTAAATTCCCCTTTCTGGCAGCTGGAGAAAGGTCAAGAGGTTGAGGTCCTCTTTTCAGTCTTAGTGGATAAGCTCTCTTTTTTTTCTTGAGCTAAAGTCTGAGTCTAAATTGAGTAATGGGATCTTCTAAGGAATAATGGGGGTGTGGGGGGCTGCTAATCACTGATTACAAGTTCCTCTTTCCCAGTACATTTTCTGGTTACAAAAGGCACCACCTGTAAGGAAAGGAACTTCAGATAGGATTAAGAAAGGCTGAGAGATGCTACCTAGTCAGGCAACCTGCCTTGTCAGATTGAATTATGTTCAAAACAAACTTCTGTCATTTTTGAAAATTCCTCTTTTTTGTTAATAAAAATCATCCCTATAAAACACTTAAGGTATCTGACCTCTGAGGAGTCAGATAACCTGATTTTATATGCAAATACTAGCTTTGCAAATTAAATCATAGATAAGTTCATTACTTTGTCCTTAGTTTTCTTTTTATTTTAGATAATGAATTTGAATAGCTTCTCCATATATATATATATATATATATATATATATATATATATATATATATATATATATACAACCTCAAGCTATTATAGAGACAGTATAGGGATAAGGGAGATTCAAACACTTTTGTTTTCATTTTCTTTGCTGGTGAAGCAGAGAGAAACATTAGAGGAAATGTAATTACTTCAAATGCTCATTTTGGTGCTATTTATGGCTTTAATTTGCTTGTGAGACAGCATAATATAGAATGAAAAGAGCTCTAACTCTGGAATCAGGATTGATCTGGGTTTAAACTCATTTCATTTATTGCATATAAAACCATGGTCAACTATAACCTCTCTGAACCTCAATTTACTCCTTAATAAAATAAGAATCATGATATTTATAGTATCAATCAATTGACAAGCAGTTATTAAGCACTTATTTTGTGCCCAGGCACTGTGCTAAGGGGTAGGGATACAAAGACAGGAATGAATAGTTCCTATCCTCAGGGAAATGATTTTTTTGGGGGGGCAGGGCAATGAGCATTAAGTGACTTGCCCAGGGTCACACTACCGGATTTGAACTCAGGTCCTCCTGAATCCAGGGCTGGTGCTTTATCCATTGTGCCACCTACCTACCCCTTTCAGAATGTTTCTAAATGCAAATATATGTATATGCATGTGTGTGTGTGTGTGTGTATATGTGTGTGTGTGATATGCAAATATATGTATATACATATATATATACATTATATATCACAAAGGAAACAATTATTTTGAAAAACAATAATCAAAGGATTTTTTTTAAAGTTCAGACTTGAAACCAGTTTAAGAACACTGAAATAATGAGATTGATTCCATGTATTTTTATTGATTCTATTTATAATTAATTGATTTTTTTCCTATAACTGTCTAAGTCATGATTCTTTGCTCTGAACTTAGTTCAGAAATTCAATTGTCCTGTAATGAGTTAGATTTAGAAATCCAGTTCTCTATTAATCACTGTTCTATTCTTATGTCAAGAAAATCTGTTACCCTTAAAGGATTCAGGTGGACACCAGGAAGTTTGGGCTAATATTATCACACCACCAAGCTATCCTAAAGGGTCTAGTTTACCAGCCAAAAAAGTCTGGTTTTCTATTTCCATCCTTGCAGATGCAGCTGGACTTGAATGATGAATATTTCTTAGTCATAGGAGGGAAGGAGAACTGTCATTCCTGATTTCAATACAATCATCTTTTCTTCCATCTATGATTTTACCTTTCATATTTTCTGTACTCCCCCAAACTAAGAGAGCTATTCCCCTCATTTGGGGTCTTAATTTTGTTGGGGAAGCTGAGATCCCATTTATGGGTAAATTCATTCTTTACTAATAAATTGTGCTTAGAACTTTATGCTTCGGTCTATCTCAATTTTAGCTAATACAACACTTAAGACTAACTTTATTTTACAAATTAGGAAACTAAGACCCAAGAATCATACATATACTTTCTTAGTAAGGAAGCCTATATTCAGACCCAGATTTCTATTGCCTGCCCAGTGCTCTTAAATTATACTCTGAAACATTTTCCCCACTAAATGACATAGTACCTTGACCTATTTCATACAGAAATAAGACTCTAGAGCTAGAAGGGATCTTATGATATCACCCATCTAAGGGATATTAGCATTTAAATAGCTCAAAGCCTCAGGTTTAGAAATTAAGAGGGAAAGGAATGAAGCTGTTCCCAGTCCCTGAAATCACAGACTATTATTCATAAGGTCAAGATGATTTTCAGAGATTGGTCACACATGAGATATATGTAGAAAATTCTGAATGATGAAGAAAAAGGTGGCCTAGAAAATTTCCTTTTTAAGCAAAACAATGAAAAGTTAAGCATCATAGATTGGGACCTGGAAGGAATTTTTAAGATGATATCATATAATCCCTTCATTTTTAGAATTAAAATAACTGCCCCCCAAAGAAGTGGGAGTGACTTGCTTATGTGTACCCAGTTTAAATTGGTAGAAAACTCGGGATTAGAATCTGAATGCCCTCTGAATCTAAACCTGTGCCTTTCTACAATATCATATTGGCTCCTAATTTAAATGCTTAAAAAGATCCTCCACCATTTCTTTCTCTAAGATGCCTATCCCTGAGGTCAAGAGATCCTGGAGGGATTGGTGCATTTTCTAATCAGGTCCCTGAGCTCTAAGATTGTAAAATGAAAATATCTCCCTCCTTCCCTGGGGTCATTAAAGGTAAATTGTCTGATTCTATCTTTTGACCCTAAGAGCTTATAAGACCAAATCCACATGGATTTTTATTTATTTGTTAACTACTGCAAATCTCTGCTGCCAACAAATTTGGAGAACTAGAAAGTGCTAGGGCAGGCCTTCCTTACATGTGAAGTTCAGGCAGAGACTACAGCAATCCTTCCTTTAGAGGGAGCAGGGTAAGTGTCTAGATTCCTCTTTAACTACCATTTACATAAAGGATGCAGTGTTGGGCTTTAGAGTTTGTTGATTTTGATCAATTTTCAGGATGCCAATTGCTTATCAGGACAGAGCAAGGAGATCTTCCCTTGACCCTTTGGGCTTTAAGATTTCACGGCAGTTTAAATCTTCCCTGATTATTAAACCAGCCTATGAGGCAACCACACTTCCTAATTTTCTTGTTCCCAGAGTTTGCTTGACACTTTAGAATCCAAGACTGACTAGGCCAGATGCCTCATTCATTAGCTCCCCTTTCCTTCAGTGGCTTCCACTGAAATTTTATGTTTATTCTGGCAACTGTTGTTCATTTTATTCCTCTGAACCATGCTATGCCTCTATACATCCAAAGCATTAAGAGTGAGTCTTTTAGTATTTGTGGGAAAATACGGACCCCCTCCCTCAAAAGCTGATTGAAGTTGTCTGGGGAACAATTAATGTCTGGGAGGTGAATTTTAGCTGGGAAAAGGTTGCTTACTAATGACTCCTTTCCTCCCCACTCCCCAGCAATCAGGATCCAAGGCTAGTCATGTTGGGGAGGAGCGTAGAGGGCTGCCCCTTTGACTATATTGCATTCTGATTGGCTAGAATTTGGCACCAGTATCTTGGTGCAAATTGTAACTGAGGAAGAAGGGTGGAGCCAGCTAGGTTAAGAGATAAAAGGGTTCCCAAGTCCCATGCTCACCTGCCATTTCCATTAGGGAGCTGGCCCATTCGAACTCGAATATATAAATAAAGACCTTTGATACTTCTCCAACACTGAGTCCCAGAAATTTTTAAATGGGATTTCTCACAATTTGTTTCTCATAGTATTTATTTACAAAAAAAAGTAATTCTCTATTTTGTATTGTTACTATGAATATATGTATCACCTGGATTTGATGGAGCTACCTTATTATCCAAGGGGAGTTTTATAAAACCCTGGATTAAAAGTATTAATAGGAGCAAAATGTCCTTCAACTGAACTCCAAACCTGAACCCAGATAGCTAGCAGAAAAAAGACCCTACCTAGTGACTTCTTTTCCCTCAGCATAGGAAGTCCCTATCTTATGGTAACATCTGAGCTTTCTTATCCTTGCCAAAACCTTTTTGGGAATCCTGTAGTCTTATGATGCTTTTGTATTTCTTCCATACTTGTTATAACTGAAATTGTTAAACTACTTTTTGCTTCTGGGTTGATTTCTGTATCATACTATTGAAACTGATAACACCCTGTAATCAGTGGACTAAAACCATATATACCCTCAGAAATGGGGAGTCCCCTGAGCTTCTCTCTTAGGAGGGAAGTCTCCACATGATCATGTCATGTTATATTTCTTCTTGGGACAATAAAATATTAAATTGATATTATTTTTTTCTGTCTGTCTCTGAACTGTTTTCGTAGGAGGACAGGTATATTTTTCCTGTCTGTCTCTGATTTGTAGGAGAGATTAAGCATTATTTCTCTGATCTGTTTGTAGGAGACAGGCAGATATATCATGTTCTCTGATCTGATTTGTTGTAGGAGATATAAGATGTTGTGGTTTCTCTGATCGGTTTATTAATTTGTAGGAGAGAATAAACATTATTTCTCTGATCTTTTTGTAGGAGACAGGCCGATACAAAAGCTATACTTTAAAATATTCGACAGAAAATTATGTATTTTAACATACCTACAAATTTAGAAATAACACATCAGAAGAAAATAATTAGAAATGAAAATAATGGAAAATTATTTAATCCCAAACTAGAATACTTGCTAATTTATTTTATCTAGTGCCATTTCCCAGATCATTATCTCTTGAGCAGAGTACCCCATGTCATTTGACTAAGGGCATTGAGAGAGCATCATATTATTTTTGGTATTTATATATCTGAACCTTCTAGACTGAAGTCATCAGTTCAATCTAAAATTCAAGGTTTACTCTGAACCAACCAGGAAAACCCTTTTTAAAAATCATTTGCTCTCTAAGTTCTACTTCTCTCCATACTTCTTGCCATAAGGGAAAATTATTACAACAAACAACATAAAACTGGCCAAAATTGTTTTGTTGTTTGTTGTTCAGTCATTTCAATCATATCTGCTTATTGTGACCCAATTTGGGGTTTTCTAGGCTTCTAGGGTTTTCTAGACATTAGAGTGGTTTGTCATTTCCCTCTCCAGCTTGTTTTACAAATGAAGAACTGAGGCAAACAGGGTTATGTGACTTGCTAAGGGTCACACAGCTAATAAGTGTCTGACACCAGTCAGTACTTGACCCATTGTGCCACCAGCCATGCAGAAATTGTTTTATCAATGCATAAAAAAGTAATTCCACCAAACATACATATTGCTCGCTCGCTCTCTCTCTCTCTCTCTCTCTCTCTCTCTCTCTCTCTCTCCCTCCCTCCTTATCTCTCCCCCCTCTGTCAACAATCTCTTTATCATAGTATCTCTAGTACCAAGTTTTTTTTTTCAGAGAAAAAAGAAAAAGATCATTATTAAGTACATTAAGTTTCTCTTTGATATTCTTACTCAATGATCGAGTTCTTGCCTTTGTATGTCCTGTCATCTTATACTGCTTCCTCATTATCCAGGGTTGACCCAGCCTTATTCTCCCCTGGAAGCAAAAACAAAGATAATAAAAATGGAATATTAGTTTTAATTCAGAATCTATATAGTTCAACTGTTCACTTTGTTCTTCTCCTTTGCTCTTTTTTATTGTGAGGCAATGGGGGTTAAGTGACTTGCTCAGGGTCACACAGCTAGTAAGTATCAAGTGTCTGAGGCTGGATTTGAATTCAAGTCTTCCTGAATCCAGGGTCAGTGATTTACCCACTGTACCACCTAGCTGCCTTTACTCTTAACTCTACTCTTGTGTTATATCCAGGAATTAGAATCATATAATATTATCACTGGAAAGGAACTTTAAAATAATTTAAGGGGACAGCTAGGTGGTGCAGTGGATAAAGCACCAGCCTTGCATTCAGGAGGACCTGAGTTCAAATTTGACCTAAGACACTTGACACTTACTAGCTCTATGACACTGGGCAAGTCACTTAACCCTCATTGCCTTGCAAAAATAAATAAATAACTGAATAAAATAATTTAAAATAAACCACTTATTTCATAAATAAAGAAAATGAGTCCCACAGAATACAAGTGGCCTACCCAAGGCTACACAGTTTATTAGTGGTAGGTTCAGAACTGAAAACCAAATCTCCTAACTTTTAACCTATGTATTCCACCATAAGATCATACTTATCTTATGATCTTTTACTTCAAGACCCTCTCTATGAAAGTATAATCATATAAAACAATCTATGTTAATATTAGCTCATGAATTGTTCCCGCGGTATAACCACAGAAAACAATGTCCTTTTATTCTATTTTTTCTTTTCATAAACATTTTTACTTAAAGTTTTGAGGTTCAAATTCTATTCCTCCTTTCCTCCCTCCCCTACTCTCTCCCTGAGACAGTAAGTCAATATAGATTATACATGTGCAATTATGTAAAAAATTACCATATTTAGTCATTTTGTACAAGAAAACTTGAATAAAAGAAAAAATGAAAGAAATAAAGTGAAAAATAGCATGTTTCAGTCTGTGTTCAATCCATGTCAGTTCTTCATTTGGAGGTGGGTAGTATGCTTCATCATTAGTCCTTTGGGATTGTCTTGGATCATTGTTTTGCTGAGAATAGTTAAGTCATTGGCATTTCTTCATCAAACAATATTGCTGTCACTGTGCACAATGTTCTCCTGGTTCTGCTCACTTCACTATACATTGGCTCATATAAGCCTTTCCAGGCATCTCTGAAATCATCCTGTTTGTCCTTATATCACAATAGGATTCCATTGCAACTATATATCGCAGCTTGTTTATCCATTCCCCAATTGATGGGCATTCCTTTGATTTCCAATTCTTAGCCACCATGAAAAGAGCTGCTATAAATATTTTTGTACAAATCAGTCTTTTTCTCTTTTTGGGGATGTCTTTGGGATATAAACCTAGCAGTTATATTGCTGGATCAAAGGGTATACACAGTTCTATAGCCCTTTGGGCATGGTTTCAATTTGCTCTTCAGAATGGTTAGATCAGTTCACAACTCCACCAACAATGGATTAGCTCCCTTAAGATCACAGATTCCCCATGGTACTCAAGATAGTGGTTCACACAGAGTAGATGTTCAATCCATGTTTTGAATCGACCTGTCAATTCAATGACTATCATGTCACAGGGCCAGTGACCCTTATGACCTTCTTTTTTATCTTCATATTCTTTTTATTTTATTTTTTGAATAATAAACATTTTTATTTATAGTTTTGAGTTCCAAATTTTATCCCTCCTTCCCTCCCTCTTCTCCCCCTCCCTGAGGCTGTAAGAAATCAGATGTGGGTTATACATGTGCAATAATATAAAACATTGTCATATTAGTCATTTTGTACAAGAAAACGAATAAAAGAAAAAAATGAAAGAAAGTGAAAAATAGCATGCTTCAGTCTGTGCTCAATCAATATCAGTTCTTTTTTTGGAGGTGGATAGTATGTTTCATCAGTAGTGCTTTGGGATTGTCTTGAATCATTGCATTATTGAGAAGAGTTAAGTCATTCATAATTCATCAAATATTATTGCAGTCTCTCTGTACAATGGTCTTTTGGTTCTGCTCACTTCACTGCTCACATCTGTTCACAAAAGTCTTTCCAGGCCTTTCTGAAATCATCTTGTTTGTCATTTCTTTTTCTTCTTTCTTTTGGCAGGGCAATAAGGGTTAAGTGACTTGCCCAGGGTCACACAGCTAGTGTCAAGTGTCTGAGGTCCGATTTGAACTCAGGTCCTCCTGAATCCAGGGCTGGTGCTTTATCCACTGTGCCACCTAGCTGCTCCCTGGTTGTCATTTCTTATAGCACCATAATATCCCATCACCATCATATACCACAACTTGTTTAGCCAATCCCCAATTGATGAGCATTGCTTTGATTTCCAATTCTTAACCACCACAAAAAATACCTATAAATAGGTCTTTTTCTTTTGGGGGGGGGATGTCTTTGGGATATAAGCCTAGAAGTAGTATTGCTGGATCAAAGGGTATGCACAGTTCTATAGCCCTTTATACTACTTTCAAATTGCTTTCCAGAATGGTTGGATCTTTTTACAACTTCACCAACAGTGGATTAGTGATCCAGTTTTCCCACATCCCCTATGACATCCAATATTTTCCTTTTTTATTATATTTGTCACTCTGTTAGGTGTGAGGTGATACCTCAGAGATATTTAAATTTATGTTTCTCTAATCAATAATGATCTAGAGCATTTTTTCATATGATTATAGATAGATAGCTTTGATTTCTTTGTCTGAAAACTGCCTGTTCATATCCTTTTACCATTTGTCAATTGGGGAAAGATTTGTATTTTTATAAATTTGACCCAGTTCTCTATATGCAGCCTTTATCAGAGATATGTGTGATCTTCTAAAAGGGTCTCATCTAGCCTAGATGCCTGGTCTGTTTCTTTCCCTCCCTCTGCATTAGAAAGTTCTCTCATTTTTTTTTCCTTGCAGTGAATATGGAAGGGCCTATTGAAGAAATAGTTCATCTATTTAATACTTAGCTACTTGGTCAAGGCATACTTCTTTATTGTCTACTAAGAGACCTACAAAGGAGAGATTCATTATAGCCTCAAAATGTATGGATACTATTGCAAAAGAAATTCTGAGAGACAAAGTTCCAAGTATGATTCATTTATTAGCAAGGCTAGCAATTGTCAATAAATGGGGTCAAACTCCTCTCAGTGACCAAAAACCCCATGAGTTACTAATGATAGGATCTTTTACAGTGATTAACAAGATACCAGAACAAAACCTGGAGAAACATAGGTCTGTTTTCTTCTGATTGGATAGATGTTTCAATGAGGAGGCGGGATATGTCATCTCAGGGCCTCCCCATTTCATCATTGGAAGATGAGATCAGTTTTCAGGTGATGTAAGTAGTCTTCAAGTTATGGTATTAGTTTGTAGTCATGGGAATTGACATTATACTTTTTCAATTGATTAGATTGACCTTTAGTACAACAGTTTTAAATTGATGAGATTGACCTTTGTGTTAATCAAGTTTCTCTGGAAAGTGGGTGATCAGGTGAAGTTACAAGAGAGGGGCTACAATGTAAAGTTGGATTTATAAGTCACAGGAGTAGAATTGTGACCTGAGTGAATTTTCAAGAGTGAGGAATTTAGACATACACATCAAAGAAGAAAATTAAATCTATGCTATATTTATTAAGTCTTAACAAAATAGAATTAAAAATCAATTTTCAGTTTCTCAATACTATGTGCAAACTTTCTCTGATTTGCCTGATCAAGGGAAAAGACTTTTATAGTCTTGGGGAAGCAAAGTCCTTTAAAGGGAGATAGTGCACGATAGATGTAGATGAATCTAAAAAAAAACTGAAATATGAATTAATGTAGATAACATCAGTGGAAATATTTCAGTTGAATTATGGAAGCTTAGATGCCCTGTAAAGTTTATTGGGATATTCAGGGAAAAAGCAAATTAATGGATAACTGATTACAAGTTGTACAAGGAAGCTACACAATTCTTTACATGTTCTTCCCTAAGGCTGCAATCTATTTCATAGTCCTTCAGGAAATTGATGTCAAAATTTCCCATTGACCTTTTTTAATGACATCAAGTTCACATAACAGGACACATAACAAAATAAAGCATACTTAGAGCCTGATGCCACAAGTCTGTACTTTATGCTTCATCATACTGTTTATCTTTGTCAGGTTCTTATTTATCATCAATGAAGCTAACATCTCCAATTCAATTTAAATTTAATGCCACAAGTTTCTCTCATGTGACTATTCTTTGCAAGACAATGGTAGGCACTAGGAATAATACAATGAAAAAATGAGAACAATTCCTTTCTCAAGGACTTAATTGTCTATGTGGGGAAAAAACACAGTATGTTCTCAATAAGTTAAAACAAGCAAAAAAATGCAAAGTTACTTTAGTGGAGGAAATATGAACAACTCAGGAAATAAAGATATCTTATAGAGGTGGCATTTGAATGAAATCTTGAAGAGAGAGAGAGAGAGAGAGAGAGAGAGAGCTTGAAAGAGAAAAACATAGAGAGATGCAGAGATAGAAAATAAAAGGGAAAACTTCTAAAGACAGGAGAAGATGGAAACAAGGATGCAAATAGAAAGATTGGCTTTCTAAAGGATAAAGGCCATCTCTTTTTCAAAATTATGAGATAATGGCAGATGATGTTGAGAGTATTTGAAGCATAAAATTATAGAGAGATAGGACCTCACTACAGATGACCATTATTTTCTCAATAAGTTCTTGGTTGAGATGAGAGGAAGAGGAGGTAGCATAAGTGGCTGAAGGAAACAAGCAGTGTGAAAAATGTAATAGAAGCTCAATCAGTGAAGAGTGAGAGGATTAGTATGAAACAGTAAGGGCTCCCCCCAAATTAGATTACATAAAATGATAGTAGACTAAGCTATCAGGTATGTAACATCTTCTAATTAAATTCAGCAACAAGCAAATCAACAAGAAACAGGTAAGTTTGGGGGTAACCCAGGTTCCATGTTTCCAAAAAGATGACATTGGAAATCAGGATAGAGTAGAGCATAAAATTGAGCTAAGAACTATAAGGGCAATATTGGAAGAGGAGGAAAATAAAGTCAGAGAAGAAACAATGAATTGGAAGAGCAGAAAGTGATGAAGTGACTTAGGTAAAAATAAAAACAACATGTATTGAGGTAAGGGAGAGATGAAAGGATAAAAAAAATATAATTTGAGATAAGGATTTCATAATTTTGGATCATGGAAGTTGAAGAGTTATAGGTAATAATGAAATCAAGTATATCAAGTATCTTTAAGTGTGGCTAAGGAGGAGTGATGGTCCAAACATGGGAACTGAGAAGGCTGATGAAATAGAAAGCCATAGTGTTTAAAGAGACATTAACATATATGGTGAAGGTCAAAAGTCTGAATGTCAAGGTAGGGGTGGAAATGAAGATTGTAAATCAGGTGATGAATGCCTTGAAAAAGTAGAATTACCTTGGGGTCAGCAGATAATATTAAAAAGGATCTTGATCTGAGTGATATTAATGAAAACAGAGCATCAAAGGCGGAAAGATACCTATTTCATAGGCAGAAAAAGGATTTGGAAGTAGCAGTAAAGAACAAGGAATTTGCCTGCTGCTTCTTCTGTCCAGGTGAGTTGGCAGAGCATTAAAAAAATCAATTTCATTATTAGAGAAGGTATTCAGTTTGTAGTAATATCCTCTAGGCCAGGTTTCTGTGTGTTCAGGTCAATCTTTTGAAGTGGCTATGCTGGGTAGTGACTCACAGTAATGAGTGGAAAGGGAAGTTCTGCCAGCTGACACTAAAAATTACCTGAGGCTTTTCTGTAATTATTCCCTCACTGCCCTTCCTGAATCCCAACCTTATCAAAAATAAACAAAGAAGTGTGACTGCCCTTTCTTTTCTTTCCACATATTCTGACACTCTTGTTATCGGACCATATTCCAAACCTATGTTTTCATTATCTTCCATTATCTGCCCTTGCTTCCATCTTTTGTATATGTTTTTTTTTAAAATCAACATTGGTTGCTGAGGCCCTGGTAGGATCACATCAATCTCTCTAGACAATTCAGCTTTCCCCATTTCTTTATCACAACTCTTTCTTAGTGGCCTTAGAATTTCAGTGTAGAGAATTTGCCATTATCCCTGAATTGTTGATTTCCTTAGAATTTTAGATCATTCTATGTGTCCTTTATGTGAAACCTTTAAAAAAGTCTATTATCTTCAAATCTAAGATACCTTTTTTACTATATCTGACTTTATCATATCAATATGATGGAATAGCCACTTTCTTAGGGAATTCCTATAATTTCAACCCCTCCAACCAGTTCCTGCCTGTTGGAAAGAATTATATCAGAATAGAATTTCTCCTTGCTGATTCTATCTCTGTGATTCTCTGAATTCTAAACTTGATAAGCATTTTATTTTCCATGGGTGTCAGAATAAAATAAGGGGATCTGTGATTCATATGCACATAAAGAATTAGAGAATCTGACTGAAATATGGAAGTAAGACAGCACTTTGTATAGCTAAGATTTTTCTTTCAATATAGCATCCTTTATCTCAGGTCTTCCATGGTATCTTAGAGGTATAGCGATAGTCTTTGATCTGGGGAAACTCACACTATCAAGAGAATCCTGAATGCTATCTTGCCCATTTACTTTTCCTATGGACAAGGTGAGATAATTTCTAACATGACTCTTCTCTTCCATCCCTACAGATCTCTCTAGAGAAGAATGACTACAGGAAATTACTCCACAGAGATTGAGTTTGTTCTTGTGGGATTAACAAATAAGCCAGAGCTCCAGTTTCCTTTGTTCTTCTTATTCCTGTGTATCTATGTCATCACTGTGGTGGGGAATGTGGGCATGATCCTCTTAATTGTTGCCAGCCCTCCACTCCATATGCCCATGTACTATTTCCTCAGTAGTTTGTCCTTTGTAGATTTCTGCTACTCCTCTGCCATTGCCCCTAAAATGTTGGTGAATTTCTTAGGGAAGAAGAATACTATCCCTTATTTTGAATGTATGGCCCAGCTTTTTTTCTTTGTGGTCTTTGTTGTTGCAGAAGGATACCTTCTGACAGTGATGGCTTATGATCGCTATGTTGCTATTTGTAATCCACTGCTTTATAATATGATAATGTCCTATCAGGTCTGCTCTTTGATGGTGGCGGCTGCCTTCACTTTGGGCTTTATTTCAGCCATAACCCATACAAGCTTCATGATGAAACTTTCCTTCTGCAAATCCCACATCATCACCCATTACTTTTGTGATGTACTTCCCCTACTCAACCTCTCCTGCTCAAGCACTCAAATCAATGAGTTACTGCTTCATGTCATTGCTGGATTTAATACCTTAGTGCCCACCTTGGCAGTTCTTATTTCTTATGCTTTCATATTTTCCAGCATCCTCCGCATCCGCTCTACAGGAGGAAGATCCAAAGCCTTTGGCACTTGTAGCTCCCACCTCATGGCTGTGGTTATCTTTTTTGGGTCAATCACATTCATGTATTTCAAAGCACCTTCTAGTAAGTCTTTGGAACAAGAGAAGATTTCTTCAGTATTTTATACAATTGGGATTCCTATGCTCAATCCCTTAATCTACAGTCTGAGGAATAAAGATGTAAAGAAAGCACTGAGGAAACTTCTTAGAGGAAGAGAGTTTTAAGAAATGGTATTATTTAAGACAATATGAGGATGGAAAGGTGGACTCTTTGAGTTTGTATTTCCGTATTTTCCTATAATAATGACTTCTCTTTTGATATGACTTGAATTTTCTCAAGTTCAATAAACCAATAGATTTGAATGATGCTAGCCAATTAGCTTGAAGCAGTGTGTAAGGGCCACCTCTCCTCTGGAGCACAACAAGTTTATGCTCTCACACTTGCTCTCTTGGCCTGGGACTCAGAGGAGGCAGCCATGCATCTCTCTCTCTCTCTCTCTCTCTCTCTCTCTCTCTCTCTCTCTCTCTCTCTCCCTCCCTCCCTCCCTCTCTCTGTCTCTGTCTCTGTCTCTTCTATCCTAGGTAAGTGGGGCTTCTGAACTTTCAGAGCCCCACATAATCTCTTTACTAATATTTAATATGCTTTAATAAATGCTTAATGCCCAAAACTGGTGCTATAGCCTCTAATTTATAAGTAGCAATATATTAGAAATTCCAGCTAAGTTCTCTGAAACTTGGGACAGAGATAAGCACCCCCATAAATTTTCTAATAACACACCTCCTTGGAAGCACTAAAACCTCGCAGATATCTTGACCTAGTTGTGAAAGCAGCAAAATATAAGTCAAAAGATTGAGCCAGATACCCCATCCTAACCACTCAAAGTGTGCAAAATCCAACTCTAATATAAAGCCCACAGTCAAGAAATAGACTGGAAAATGAGCAAGCAAAAATAACAACAAAAATAACTTGACTATAAAAAGCTTTTAGGGTGATAGGGTGAAACTCAAGGCACAAACTCAGAAGAAGACAATGGTATGAAAAATCTCTACAAGCAAAACCTCACAGAAAATGCAGATTGGATACAAGTCCAATAAGTATTCCTAAAAGAGTTTTAAAAAATGAAAAAAGAAGAGAAAAACAAGGGTGGGGGGAATCAGGGCAGCTAGGTGGTACAGTGGATAAAGCACCAGCCCTGGATTTAGGAGGACCTGCGTTCAAATCTGGCCTCAGACACTTGGCACTTACAAGCTGTGTGACGCTGGGCAAGTCACTAACTTCAATGACCCACAAAAAAAAAGAAAGAAAAGAAAAAAAGAGCAAAAATAATTTTCAAAAAATAAAAAGAATGGTAAAGTAAAAATGGGGGAGAAAGTGAACAGAAGACAAGAAATTATGGACATTACTAACTTCATGAAAGGGGCCCAAAAGTACCGAAGAAAATACTTAAAAATCAGAATTGGATAAATATAAAAGAGGTGCATATGCTACAAAATACAAGATTTTCTTCTGATACCTCATCATACTATAAAAGTAATGATAAGGCATTGTCCCTTGGATGAGATATTTAAATAGAATGCATCCCTACAGGTCTCAGCTTATATAATCTGTCATTCTACTTATATTGAAAGACATTTCAGATGTATAGGACTCCAGAGCTTGTGAACCACTGGCATATTTCTCAAGGACCCAAGGTTAGCTTTAAAGAATAATGAAGTAAACACATAAGAGTAGGACGTTAGTGTAGGGCTTGAAAAAATGAGATTCTGACTACAAGCAAGAGGTACATTTGGCAAGAATGAAGAATTATACCTAGCTTTCCCTAATCACATTCCCCTTCTAGAAAAAAAAAAACACAGAATCTTGAGATTGTGATGGCTCCCTGTCTTGAATAGTGTAGGATAACTTTTCTAGAGAGTACTTGTTTTTTTTTTAATGGATTAATTAATAGGTTGAAGTATGGGTAGGAAAAAGTGGAGTACTCTTGACAACTAGAGATATACTACGAAATATGATGATTGTATAACTATAGTATACAGGAGAAGCCTAAAGTAGAGTCCTTAAATGACTTGACAGTGGCAGCTGATGTAGCCAGTCCTTGAGCCCCTGACTAAAACTACAGTAGATTTGGAAGAAATCTCTAGCGCATCTAGACTGGGCCACCTCCTGCTGAATCACTGACAGCTATTAGAAAAGGTCACCAGTAGGGTGATGTAGAAAATAGGATTTAATACCATATGAAGAGGTGAAGTGGGCCATTTCTATATACTTGGAACTGAGAAGGACTACAAACAGAAGGAAGTGGATGATGAAACACAACCTAAAAAATGATCTTATGATCCTAAATAAAATACAAATACTAAAGAATATTGTAGGAGTTCTGGGGGCAGAGCCAAGATGGCAGAGAGAAGCTAGGAACTTGCCTGAGCTTTCCTGTATTTCCCTCAAAAACAACATTAAATCAAGCCTCTAAACAGATTCTGGAACTATAGAACCTACAAAAAGACAGAGAGACACAAACCTGCTACTTGAGATAATTTAGAAGACTTCAGGAAAGGTCTGTCTCACCTATGTGAAAGGGGAGGGCAGTTCAGCACTACTAGTCTCAGCTGGCAGTTCAGCTCAGCAAAGCTCGGCTCAGTGGGCAGTTCACTCAGCACAGGTCAGCTAAGTGGGCAGCTTGACACTGCTGCAACTCGACACAGCTGAGAATGGGGCAGCTGAGACCACTAAGAAGCTTGCAACAGTGAACCCTGTGCCCCAGGAGCAAACTTTAACTTTATAAGTTTAAAAATAGTCTACAACATGAGCAAGAAACAAAAAAGGACCCTTACCATTGACAACTTATAGGGTGAAAGGGAAGACCAAAACTCAAACTCAGATGAGTTGGTCAAAATGCCTACAAGTGAAGACTCAAGTGGGAAGATGATCTTGTCTCAAGACCAAAAAGCCTTCTTTGAAGAGCTAAAGAATATTATAGGAAGAAATATTACACAGTACCTCTATATAAATGACTGAAACTATATAGTTTTCATGACCGGGGTAGGGGGATTATTCACTGGTAGATAGTTATCTTATGGACTCTAACATTGGCTCTATTTGTTTTCATTAATATGTAAGTTGACCTTTTCCTTCTTTGACATTTGTAAGCCATTAGAGGTAGAGGGTCCAGAATGAAAGATGTGAAAATCCTGCTGCCTTATTTATATGTTAGGACATGTTCAGAAGAGATGGATCAGGATAACAGAGATACCAAAGCCCTGACCAGGTGAAGACTGGTGGAAGGAACTGAGTATGTTTAGATAGATAAGGAGACTTGGGGAAGGGTGGTGGTGGGAGAGGGTGGAAGGAAGGGAATATGATCAACATTAAAGCCATCTTCAAATATATGAAAAAGCTAATATATGGGAGAAGAGTTGGTTGTCTTCAGAGAATACAAATAGAAACAATTGGTGAAATCACAAAAATTAAAAATCAAAGCAGATTTAGACTCCAGGTAAAGGAAAATTTACTTATAATCCAAGCTATCCTAAAATGTAACTGACTGCCTCAGGAAGTCAGGCTTCCGAATCAGTGGAGGTCTTGAAGTGGAAGCTGATTGTCAACTTGCTTGGGTTGTTGTAAAGATTACATGACCTCTGAGATCTATTCCAATTCTGAGAGTTTTTAATTCTATGAAGTAGTAAATGTTCCATTAGTTTGTTATTCACGTGTTCTTTCCAACTTTCACTATTAAATTTCTATTCCTGTGTATTCTTTTTCATTTGAGCAATTTGCTTTTAGGAGTATACATCTATAACTGCTTATCTCTTTTTACCCTCAAATACAACATATATCTGGATGCTTAAGAATGGATTATAGTTTTATATATGCACTTTATCAACCCAAAATTCAGAGGGTAGAAAGCTATGTTTCTTTAGGTAGTCTGCCTGGCAACTAGTAGGGAAATTGTATTTTATAGATTTTATTTTGTGGAGGAGTGAGGGAGAAAGTGAGAGAGAAAGAGAACTAAAGGATGAAGAGAGAGTGGAAGGGAAAAAAATTAGAAGGCAAGCAGTGTAATATCAGTTTTACATGTGAAATGATGCAAAACATTTCCATATTAGTCATATTGGGAAAGAAAAGCAAGACAAATTTAAAAACTGAAAAATCATGTTTCAGTCTTCATTAGTTGTCTCTCTGGAAGTGGATAGTATTTTTCTTCGTGAATCCTTTAGAATTGTCTTGGATCATTTTATTGATCAGAATAGTTGAATAATTTATACTTCATCACTATACAATATTATTGTCCCTATATACCATGTTACTCCACATAAGTCTTCACAGGTTTTTTTAAACAATCTCACTCATCACTTCTTATAGCGCAATAGTATTCCATCACAATTATATACTACAATGTGTTCAGTTCTCACTCTAGTGATGGACATCACCTCAATTTCCAGTTTTTGCCACTACAAAAAGAGCTTCTATAAATATTATATATGTATATATTTCCTTTTCCTTTTTCTTTGATCTCTTTGGGATGCAGACCTTGTAGTATTATTGCTGAGTCGAAAGGAATGCAGTTTTACAGCCCTTTAGACATGGTGCCAAATTGTTTTCCAGGATGGTTGGACTAGTTCATAACTCTACCAACAGTGCAGTAGTGCCCCAGTGTTTCCATATTCCCTCCAGCATTTATCATTTTCCTTTTCTGTGGTGTTAGTCCATCTGAGAGGGGTGAGGTAGAACTTGCATTTGTCTAATCAAGAGTGATTTGGAGCATTTTTTCATATGACTATAGATATCTTTGATTTCTTTTCCTGTAAAATACCTATTCATATCGTTTGACCATTTATGAATTAGAAAATGACATTTTTAATAAATTTGACTCAGGTAATATATGTTTGATAAATGAGACTATTAAAAGAGAAATTTACTGTAATCCCCTCTCCCCAGTTTCCTGTTTCCCTTACATTTTACTTGCATTAGTGTGGCTTGTGCAAAAACTTTTAAATTTCTTGGACTCAAAATTATCCATTTCACTTTCCATGATTCTTTCTGTGTCTAGTTTGGTCATAAATTCTTTCCTTATCCATAAATCCAATGAATAAAGTTTTCCATGCTCCTTTCATTTGCTTATGATATCATCTTTTATGTGTAAATCGTGTAGTCATTTTGACCTTATCTTGGTATATGGCACAAAATGTTGGTCTATACCTAGTTTCTGTCAAACTGCTTTCCAATTTTGCAGCAATTGTCAAATTCGGAGTTTTTGTCCCAGAAGGTTGGATCTTTGTGTTTATCAAACACTTGATTATCATGCTCATTTGCTACACTGTATTGTGTACTTAATCTATTCCATTTATCCACCACTCTTCTTCTTAGCCAGTAACAGATTGGTTTTATGGTTTCCACTTTTTAATATAGTTTGAAATCTATTACTGCTAGGCCACTGCTTTCCTTCACTTGTTTTTTTTCTTAATTCCCTTGACATTCTTGACTGCTCTTTCAAATGAATTTTATTATATTTTCTTGCTCTATAAAATAATTCTTTGGCAGTTTGATTGGTATAGTGCTGAATGAGTAAATTAATTTAGATGGATTTGTCATTTTCATTAAATTGGTTTGGTCTGGTTGTTGTTGTTCAGTTGTTCAATTATGTCTGATTCTTTATGACCCTATGTGAGGGATTCTTGGCAAAGATAATAGACTGTTTTGTCATTTCCTTATCCAATGGCTTAAGGCAAACAGTTCAAGTGACTTGCCCATGGTCACATAGCCAATGTGGTCTGAACGCAGATTTGAATTTATGTTTTCCTGTCTCAAAGCCCAACTCTCTATCTACTGAGTCACCTAGCTGTTTCAATGCTTGGCCTACCCATGAACAATTATTTTTTCTCCAGTTGTTTAAATAATGTCTTTATTCATGTGAAAAGTGTTTTGTAGTTGTAATTATATAGTCACTGGGTTTGTCTTGGCAGGTAGACTTCCAAGTATTTTATTTTATCTGCAGTGATTTCTCTTTCTATCTCTTTCTCTCTTCCTATGGGGTTTTGTTGGAAATATATAGAAATGCTGATGATTAATGTGAGTTTATTTTATATTCTGCAACTTTGCTAAAGTTGCTAATTGTTTCAACTGGTTTTTATTTCATTCTCTAAGAATACGATCACATCATCCGCAAAGAGTGATAGTTTTGTTTCAACATTGTCTATTTTAATTCCCTCATTTTGTTGTTCTTTTCTTATTGCCATAGCTAGTATTTTCAGTGCAATATTGAATAATAATGGGGATAATGGTCAATCTTGTTTCACTCTTGACCTTATGGGGCAGGCATCTAGTTTATCCCTATCACAGCTAATGCTTTCTGATAGTTTTACATACATACCACTTATCATTTCCCCACCTGGATCACTGCGCCTTGTCATAGTGGAGGGGCTTTAATAGCTCAATAAAACTATGAATTATACCATGCAGCGTTACCTAAAACAGAGAGATCATAGTGGAGAGTTCTGAGAAAAGGTAATCTACTGGAGAAGGAAATGGCAAATCACTCCAGCTTTTTTTCTAAGAAAATCCCACGGACTGTTTTAACATAATAAGAGATATGGCAGAGAAATGAGCCCCACAGGTTGGATGGTGTCTAACACACTGGTGGGGAAGAATAGAGGACAGCTATAAGTTGCTTCAGAAAGAATGAAGCAGCTAGGACAAAGACAAGAGGAAACTCAGCTATGGATGTATCTGGTGATAAAAGGAAAGTGTGATGCTATAAAGATCAATACTGCATAGGAATCTGAAATGTAAGATCTATGAACCAAAGTAAGCTGAATGTGATCAAACAGGAGATGGAAAGATTAAACATCAACATCTTTCACATTAGTGAACTTAAATGGATGGAAATGGGGCAGATTAATTCAGGTGATTATTGCATGGCTCTATTGTCAGTGACAATTTGTCACTTGATTCTGAGATCAATCAGAGGATTGGGAAAGCTACTTCAAACATGTCTAAGCTTGCCAAGCATGTCTGGGCAAACAGTAAACTAACAAGATGAACCAAATTTGCCATCTATAGAGCATGCGTCCTGAGTACCTTACTGTATGGCAGTGAAACATGGACTACATATACTAGACAAGAGAAGAAGCTTAACAGCTTCCACATGTGCTTCCTTTGGCTCATCCTTGGTATATCTTGGTCAGATAGGATCACCAACACATAAGTGCTCCAATGCGCACAACTTCCAAGCATCTACACACTATTGAAACAAAGACAGCTGCGCTGACTCAGTCATGTGCACTGCATGCAAGACGGGCCCATTCCTAAAGACCTATTCTATGGCGAGTTAGCCCCAGGCCAAAGACCTGCTGGACGCCCCCAGCTTCACTACAGAGATGTATGCAAGCCAGACTTGAGGGCTCTGGGAATAGACACCAGCAGCTGGGAGGAGATGGCCAAGGACCACGCCTGATGGACTTCAGTACTCAGGAGCAGCTTGCACGTAGCTGTCCCAAAGATTATCCTTAATATTCAACAAGATAGGATTCAACAATATGTGAACTGAGAATTACCAGAAGAACAGGCTGGTTTTCAAAGAGGCAGAGGAACAAGAGACTAAATTGCCAACAATTGCTGAATCATGGAAAAGGCAAGGGAGTTTCAGAAAAAATATCTACTTCTGCTTTATTAACTACCTTAAAGCCTCTGACTGTGTGGATCAACACAAAATTTGGCAACAACTGATTGGTTTAAGATTGGTAAAGGAGTATGACAACGCTGTTATATTGTCACCTTATTTATTTAACATATGCAGATTTTGTGATGCAAAATTCCAGGTTAGAAGAATCAAAAGCCAAAATTAAGATTGCTGGGAGAAATATCAACAATATCAGATATGCAGATGATACCACAATGAGGGCAGAAAGTGTAGAAGAATTGAAAAGTCTCTTGATGAAGATGAAAGAGGAGAGTATCAAAGTTGGCTTGAAGCTTACTATTCTTTAAAAAATGAAGATCTTGGCAGTTGGTCCCATCCGTTCCTGGCAAATAGAGAGAGAGAGAGAGAAAATGGAAACGGTGTCAGATTTTATATTTCTGGATTCAAAAATCTCTGCAGATGGTGACTGTAGCCATGAAATTAAAAGATGCTTGATCATTAGAAGAAAAGTTATAACAAATATGGACAGCATATTTAAAAACAGAGATATCACTTTGCTGGCAAAGTGTGTATAGTCAAGGCCATGATTTTTCTAGTTGTAATGTATGGCTTTGATAGTTGAACTCTATGGAATGCTGAATGCCACAGAATCAATGCTTTTGAATTGTGGTGCTGGAGAAGACTTTTGAGAGTCACTTAGGCAGCAAGGCTGTCAAATCAACCAATACTTAAAGAAATCAACTCAGACTACTCATTGGAAGGATGACTACTGAAGCCAAAGCTTAACTATTTTAGTCACGTTGTGAGAAGACTGAAATTCATTGGAAAAGACCTTAATATTGGGAAAGATTGACGGCAAATGGAGAAGGGGATAGCAGAAAATAAGATAGATGGATAATGTCATGAAAGCAATATTTGGACAGACTTTGGGAGATAGTGGAGGATAGAAGGGCCTGGAGTGCTATGGTCTGTGGGGTCATGAAGAGTCAGACTTGACTGAATGAACAATAATGCTTATCATTTTAAGGAAAGCTCCATGTATTCCTATATTTTCAAAAGGAATGAGTTGTATTTTGTTAAAGACTTTACCTGCATCTATTGATTAAATCAGATTTGATATTGATAGGATCAATTATACTTGTTGTTTTTTATATTATTGAACCACTTCTGCTTTCTTGGTATAAATCCTACCTGGTTATAGTTTCTGATCTTTGTGAGGTACTTGCTCCAATCTCCTTGCTAGTATTTTATTTAAAAGCTTTGCACAGTAGTAATTAGGAAAATTGGTCTGTAGTTTTCTTTATCTGTTTTTGCTCTTTCTAGTTTAGGTATCAGTACAATATCTGTGTCAGAAGAGTAACTTGGTATGACTACTTCTAGGCCTATTTTTCCAAACAGTTTACATAGTATTGAGATTGTTTGTTCTTTAAATATTCAGCAGATCAACTAATTCCAATATTAAATGATTATTTGAAATAATAGGCAAAGAAAGTATCTTGCCAAACTAACTCCTTTTTTTTTCTGGGCAATGAAGGTTAGGTGACTTGCCCAGGGTCACACAGCTAGTAAGTGTCAAGTGTCTGAGGCCAGATTCGAACTTAGTTCCTCCTGAATCCAGGGGCACCTAGCTGCCCCAGCAAACTCCCTTTATGAACCAAATATGATACGAAACCTAAACGAGGAAGAGTCAAAACAGAGAAAGAAAATTATGGACCAATTTAATTAATAAATATAAATACGAAATCCTAAATAAAATACTAGGTAAAAGATTACAATAATACATTACAAAGATTATAAATTATGACCAAGGGGTATGTTTTTTTAATCATAAAAGTACCAAGTGGGATTTACATCAAGAATGTAGGGATGATTAAACATAAAGAAAACTATTAACATTAATACATCTGTAATAAAAGAAAAAATCATATGATTATATCAACAGATGCAGAAAAAATTTTGATAAAATACAACATTCATTTATGGTAAAAAAAAAAAAACTCGAAAGTATAGGTAAAAATGGATTTTTCCTTAAATTGATTTTTTAAAAAAGCATTTACCTAAAACCACCAGAAAGCATTATTTGTAATGGGGCTAAACTAGAAGCCTTCCAAGTAAGATAAGGTATGAAATAAGGATGTCCACTGTTTCCAAAATTATTCAATATTTTATTTGTAATCCCAGCAATAGAGAAGAAAAAGAAATAGAAGGTATCAAAATAGGGAATGAAGTAATAAAGCTATCTCTTTTGCAGACAATATGATGATATAATTGAAAAATCCCAAAGACTCAACAAAAAAGTTAGTTGAAACAATAATTTTAGCACAGTAGCAGGAAATAAAGTATATCCACTTCAATCATCAGCATTCCTAAATAACACAAACTAAACCCAGAAGGAAGAGATAGTAAGAAATGTTCCATTTAAAACAAATAGACAGTATAAAATACCTGGGACCATACCTAACAAAACCCAGAAATTATAGAAACAGAATTATAAGAACATTTATACAAATAAATTCAGATTAAAATAATTTGAGAAATATTCATTGCTCATGGATAGACAGGGACAATATAATAAAAATGACAATTTTACCTAAGCTAATTTATATAACCAATGTCATACTAATTAAATCACCAAAAAATACTTTGCTGAGGTAGAAAAATAGAATAACAAAATTCATTTAGAGGGACAAAAGGTCAAAAATTTAAATGAAATTAATGAAAAAATGTCAAGAAAGGATATTTAGAAATATCACATTTTGAGCTATATTATAAGGCAGTAATCATTAGTTATATTATAAGGCAGTAAAGTTTAGAAAACTATCTAGTACCAGCTAAGAAATAGAAAGGGAGATCAATGGAATGAAGTAGACATACAAATTACAGCAGCAAATATAGTAACTTTGTATTTGATAAATGCAAAGACAAATTTGGGCATGAGAATTCAATTTTTTTCATTGTTGGTAAAAGCTAAAAACAGTATCACAGAAATTGGGCATAGACCAATGCTTTACACCATTATACCAAGAAAAGATCAAAATGGATATTTGACCTAGATATAAAGAGAGATATTACAAGAAAATTTGAAGAATACAGAACATATTAACTACCAGACTTAGTGATATGTGAATAATTTATGAATCAATAAGAGATAACAGAGTGATAATTTTGATGATATTAAAAGAGTTTAGTATAAAAAAGTCCACAAAATGTAATCAGGATCAAAAGGAAAGAAATTTTGGGGAGAAATTTATAGACAGTTTCTCAGATAAGGATGCCATATCTCAAATATATAAATAATAAATAACTTTGTCAAATATATGAGTATGAGTCATTCCCTAATTGGGAAATGGTCAAAAGATATTAAGAGTCAGTTTTCTGAAGATGAAATCAAAACAATTTGTAGTCATGTGAAAAATGCTCTAAATAATTATTGATGAGAGAAATGCAAATTAAAACAACCTTGATATATCATTTTACACCTATCAGATTGATTGAAAGGATTGAAGGAAAAGTGACAGATATTGGAGGGGATATGGGAATATGGGATATTACTTCACTGTTGATGTAACTGTGAAATGATTCAACCATTTTGGAGGGAGCAATCTGGAATTACTGCCAATGAGTTATTAAAATACCTACACCCTTTGTTCCAGCAAGATCAATACTTGGTCTGTTTCTAGAGTTGATTAGAGAAAAAGGAAAAGAACCTGTATGTTCTAAAATAGTATAGCATCTCTCTTTGTGGTGGCAAAGAACTGGAAATTGTGGGAATGCCCATCAACTGTGGAGTGGTTGAACAAATTGTGGTATATGATCATGACAGAACACTGTTCTGCTAAAAGAAATTAAATCCTAATTATTGATACAATGACATCTTCACTGGTGGTGCATTCAACTCTTTTATTTTTGATACTGGTAATTTTACTTTCTTCTTTCTTTTTTAAATCAAATTAGCCAACGAGCAAGTAGAGAAAGTTCAGAACCATAGAAAGTTTCTTTAGCGACAAGGAAGCTCAAGGTGTACCTTTAGGAGAAGATAACAATGTCAGGGCTCCTACATCCAAAGCCTCCAAGAAAAAATATGAATTGTTCTCAGGCCATAGATGCACTCAAAAAGGACTTTGAAGACAAAGTAATAGAGGTAGAGGAAAAAATGGAAAGAGAAATGAGAGTGATATAGGAAAGTCGTGAGAAAAAGTAAATAGCTTGAAAAGCCAAATGGAAAAGGAGATACAAAAGCTCTCTGAAGAAAATAATTGCCTAAGAATTAGGCTTGAACAAATGGAAGCTAGTAACTTTATGAGAAACCAAGAAACAATAAAGAAAATTCAAATGAATAAAAAAATAGGGGACAATATGAAATATCTCCTTGGAAAAACAACTGATCTGGAAAATATGTCCAGGAAAGATAATGTGAAAATTATTGGACTAGCTGAAAACCATGATCAAAATAAGAATTTAGACATCATCTTCCAAGAGATTGTCAGGGATGGTTAGTGAATTTTTAGAAAATTAAACGCAAAGAATGGCATGTCAAATTAACTTCATTGCCTTTTTACAGTGTTACCTGGCTGATGTTTCATGGGAAAGCTGTAGTTACAGTTTAGATTTACCAAATTTACATTTAACAAATCATTTGATAAAGTTTCTTATGCTTTCCCTGTACAAAAGAGAGATTTGGGCTAGTCAGTAGCATAATTACATGAATTTGGAACCAGTTGTTAATAGTTCAATGTTCACTTAAAGTATCTCCCTGGTGGAACATCCATACAGATTTGCATGCAACTGAACCTGTGCCATCTAACATTTTACCAGTTATCTGAATAATGGGAAAAATGAAATATTTATCAAATTTGTAGGTGACAAAACAAAGAGGGATAACTAACATTAGATAGTAGACAGGATCCAGAAAGATCTTCAGAAGCTAAAAGAGTGGTCTGATTCTATGCCATAAGGATAACATGAGTTTAAAAATCAATTCCTCAAATAAAATATGTGTAATAGCTTTAGAAAACAATTGGTATTGGGGCAGCTAGGTTGTGCAGTGGATAGAGCACCAGCCCTGGAGTCAGGAATACCTGAGTTCAAATCTGGCCGCAGACACTTAACTTACTAGCTGTGTGACCCTGGGCAAGTCACTTAACCCCAATTGCCTCACTAAAAAAAAAAAAAAAAAAAAAAAAGGAAAAGAAAAGAAAACAATTGGTATGAAGACCTGAGGGCTTATTTTATAGTAAGGTCAAATTGAGTTAGCAGTGGTGTGTAGGAACCAAAATAGCTAATACAATCTTGGACTACATTACGAAAAGCATAACCTCTAGGAATAAGAATCTAACAATCGCTCTATATAATACCCTGTCCAGACCACATCAGATCTATTGTGTTAAGCAGTGAGTGACATAGTGTTTAACTGTAGTTAACCAAAGAAGGGCAGTTGGTCTAGGGAAGGGCCTTGAGTTTCCTTTTTTGAAGATTGGTAAAAGGAAATGAAAGGAGTTTAGTCTAGAGAAAAAAAAAGCTAAGGAGAATGTGACTGTTTTATTCAAGTATTCAAAGGGATATGATATGGAAAGGGGATTCTTCTGTTTGGCTGAAGAGAATAGAAATTAAAAAGAAGAAAATTTAGATTTCATATCAGGGAAATCTAACATTTGGAGCTGCCTTGTTCGGTGATGGGCTCCTCTTCATCACTGGCTCAGGATTCCTTGCAGCCACTGTGCTAAGAAAATCTCTTCTCTCTACCTTGAACTTCATCATGCTATTTACTTGAAGCCAGCAGGTCATGTACACTGCTAAAATTTGGGAAAATCAAGTTTGAGATAGTTGTCAACTACAATTCCTGTTTTAACCATCTACTTTCCTTACCTTCTTGATACAAATATCCTTATCTTCCCCCTCTGCTATCTGCTTTCTGATGTGGAAATCCTTATCTTCCCCTTTTGTTTTCTGTAAAATTCCATTGTACTGCTTCTGATGATATCTTCACATTCTATATGAATTTGCTGAAACTGATGTTCAGTGTTGACTGAATAAGCCTCTAGTACAGCCTACACTCTGATTGTAATAAACTGGAGTTTTCTCTCCTATTCCTGCATTGCTGACTTGTGACTGGAGTCAATGGACTCCAATATAATTTTTTCCCAGTGCCCAGTCTTACAACTAGTATGTGTCAGAGATTTGGCTTTTACTTGAGTCTTCCTGACTCTAACAACCAATGTCCTTTCGTGTATGTCATACTGCATCTTAAATAGAATATTGGGATGAAAGGATGGGTTTTGTTTTTCTCAGAAAAATTCTGGGCCATCAAAGGATTCTGTAAGTTCCTGAAAACAATTTCCTGCTCTGCTTCTCCTATAGCATTCAAAGTCCTTGACCATCTGTACCATATGTTCCAAATACTCAAATATTTATGGTAATGGACAAGGTCTATAGGTTATCCATCCAAATGCATGTCATAATGTGGAAAATAGAAATTCTTTGTAACTTGTTTCCATCAGCTTTGCTATACATTATTCCTCTTCATATTCTCTAGTCTAGCAAACTAGTTATTTTGTTGTTCCTCACACAGAAGTCTATCACCCTTCTCTGTGCTTTTGCACAGGATGCCCTCAATCCCTGGAAAGCACTCTTTACTAATCTCTGCCTCTGAAAATTTTTAATTTCTTTTAAACTCAAATGCTATTTTCTACATGAGACCTTTCCTTATTCTCTCAAAAATTACATTGGATTTATTTTGTGCATATTTCATATAAATGTATTTGTGTTTGTTGTTTCCCTTCAATAGAGCATGAGTTTATTGAGGACAGACACTTTTTCTTTTCTACTTTTGTGTGACACCTGGTCAATGCCTCACATATAGTAGGACCTTAATAAGTGCTTGTTGATTTATTACTTGATTTTTCAACCATACTTTAGATTCTGAAATCTCCAGATTTCTCCTGGGAACATTTTGAAACTCTTTGAATATCTAGGACTAAAATGGCCCCCTACTCATCTGAGACAGCAACCAGCTTTTCCCCAGAAAGACTATTTTTATCCCTGATAGCAAGGTGCCAGAAGTAAATCTTTTCTTGGGGCTTTGTTTACTCATTAAGTAAAAGACTGAAATAGCCCATCCTAGAGATCCCTTCTACAGTAATATTATATGCTTCCCTGGATCTAAGGTATGACATTGACTCTCTTGTTTGATGAGTCATGTGGCAATCTTAATTAGCATTAATGAATAGCATTTGACTATCAATTAATCAGTCTTAATCTACTAAACAAAAAAGGATCCTATTAGGAATGAGGAGCAACTAATTTTAAAGGTCATTGTGGCGATTGTTTGAAGGATCTTAAAATAACAGAAGCTCAACTGCCTGCATCTAGTTATCAAATAGAGGATGAAAAGATTGGGAACAGGAGATATTTTTTAGTGTTTTAAGGGTATAAAGGTTATTGGACTATGAGGTGAAGGAAATGGGGAAGTCTATTGGGAGGAGAGTTGGCAGAGGACGATGATGTCAGAGAGCACCAGAATTACTTTAGATATGTCTTTACTGCTCCTAGTCAGCCATGACCATACTCAGATCATTGTACTAGAAGAATTAGCCTTTCTTTTCTCTTTTCAGGATAATTTCTGTCCCCTGTTTTCAGTGAAAGATGAGTTTCAATTTGAACAAAATTACTTGAGATGTCAATGAAAATGTGATCATCCTGGGTGCCTTTACCCTTGGGACTCCAATCTGATATGATCCTGGAGGGATTCTTTCTTTAATAATGTTCTTGGGACCAAAAGACTTCACAACAAATGAAAACTCTCTCTCACCTAGGCAACTTGATTTGTACAGTTGCAATTCTTGCCCCTGTCTAGTATCTTTGGGGAGAATGAGAGGTCCCTTTTTTGGATTCCTTTTCCCTCACAGTGACTTGTATTTTCATTTAAAAGCACCAACAATTCCACTCTCTAGATTTGTTGGTATCCTGAGTAATGACAATTTGCTGTAGAAACAGCCACATATATTATTCTTATATTACATGAGACAAAATAATACTATTTACATAACATTTTAAGGTTTTCAAAGACTTTTCCAAATATTATCTAATGTTTATCTACCAAAAGAATCTTGGGATATAGGTATTATAATTATGTTGGGTGTTATAATTATTTGAATTTTACAGATGAAGAAATTGAGGCAGATAGAGTTTAAGTGACTTTCCCAAGAGCACAGGGTTATTAAGTGCCTATGGTTGGATTTTAACTCAGGTCTTCCTGATTCCAGGTTCAGAGTTCTATCCATCATGCCACCTAGTTGCTTTATAGTCATTTCAGAAGAGTGACTCGGCTAATCCTGAAAGGACTCAGGTGAGTAACCAAATTCCCCTGTATCTTCAGAAAATGTTTTTAATAAATCAGATTGTGGAGTCTGAGGTATAAAGTCAGCTTCCAACAGATATGCTCCTAATGTACAGAGTGTGATCATAGGCAGTTTATCAAGATGAGACTAGAAATATTCCCTGTCTATTCTGTTCCAATAGGAATGTGCTCCAAGAATGAGGAGATAGAATGAAATATTTTCTACCTTTTATCATAGGTTCTATTTGTTATGGATTCTCTTCTTACTTTTCTATTCCTAATCTCTATCTATTCAGGATGGGAGGGATAATCTTTCCTTTTGCTCATTTCTAATGACTAAGCAATCCCTAAGTTATTGGGGATATGAAGCATGTTAACTACATTTAATTCTGAAGGTCCAACAATGCCCCCCAATTTAATTTTACTCGTCTATGAAATGAAATGCTTGGATGAGATAATCTCTAAATGATCTTCAAGTTATAAATCTCAAAATCTGAAATTTTATATGCAACCAAACAGGCAGGAGGTGAATGTGGCTAATACTAGCATGACCGTGAAAGTTGAGTGCATTTTTAGCTGCATCTCAGTCATTTGGTGTATAGTGAAGGTTCCAATAATGATGAAGATAATAATAACTAATAATTCAATGTATCTTTAAAGTTTGTAGAGTGCTCCCTATGTATATTCTCATTTAAACTTCAAAACAATGCTGTGAGATACAAACTTTGGGTAAAATTATCCCGATTTCACAGGTATGAGGAAAAGAATGGAGTGAAGACAAATTAGTTAGGGATGGATCACAAATGAATTAATCAGTGTTGCTGGCAGCACTTAGACCTAGCTTTTTTCTCAAGTCCAGGGATCTATATGCCAACTTATACTTCTGAAGGCCGTGTAGAGGTAAAATATGAAAAAAGTCGGGTATGGAATTGTCAGAGGTTCTATGTGATGCTGCTACGGGTGAATTAGGATCTGGGGAAGAATGCAAGGAAGTGGAAATGAGTTAGGAAAAGAAGGTTACACTAAAACAATGATCTTAATTTTTTAACAAAAATTATCAGAATAGGAAGATACTGTAGAAAGGAAAGAGAACAAGCAGAACCTTGACAAATGATGATACTATTTTTTTGAATGGCAGGACATGGACTAATATCAGCCCATAGGAAACTTTAATTGTTTTGCAAATATTTTACCACCAAAGTTCCTTATTCCTTAAAATCTATGATTTAAAAAAAATTACTCCATTGCACTTTGATCTTAGTTCCACTGATTACAAGATGGAGCAATCCCTCTTGCTCCTAATACCAGAATTTAAGGTTATGAGTCAATGAGAATTATCATATTGAAATTTTAGATAGTGGAATTGATTTTGAGATACAAATTATATATTTTGTTGATCTAAACTACTAGGTGAGGAAAGAAAACGATCAACTATTCCAGAAAAGAATGAAGAGAATATGATATGACAGAAGGGAAAGGAATAGAAAAATAACAGAAGCCAGTGAGGTTTGCTGAAATATGTGATTTTCTCAATAGAGTTGTCCTCTTTCCAATATGTTCCACTGTGGTTTTCAATTTAGTTTCAGAGTCATACATACTCAGGCTGTTTTCTGAGTATAGACAATTTATTTTACTTGAATTATTAATATTTGTTGAGGAAGAACTATGTGCAAGGCAGTACAAAATTATACTTTTTTAAGACACACTTCCTGCCCTCATGAATTTTAAAATCTGGGATTGAAGATATGACCTACATAAGAAATTAAAATAAAAAGTAAAAGGTTTTAACCTTTTTTTGATTTAGTGGTGAAATTTGGTCCTAAAGAAGATCTAAAAATATATATATATCCTTTTTTCTTTCCCAAAGTAAAGAACTAGAGTATGTTACATTTCACATTTGGTTGATGTATTTGCTAGTCTCATTATACTACTTTTTTCCTTTCTTTTTAAAATTATTTGCTATTAGGGATACCTTAATATGTAAAGGAAGGGTACAAATTATAGTTGGAGATGAAAATGTTATAAAGACAAAATATATCAATAAAATATTTAAGTATATTTTTAAAAGAGTAATTATAATTGGCCTCAAACATAAAAATCACTTCCTTATGAAAGATAATTGTAGTCTTCATGAAGAACCTGCTTTTAAACTGGACCATAAAGTGGCAGGAGTTAGAAATGCACAAGTGAGAATGTAAAGCATTTCAGGCACAGCATGACATGAACAAAGACAGATTGTTTTTACCTGAAGGATGTTTGGGAGAACAAAAATTGTTTGACTAGACAGGAGATTATGTTAACATGACTAATAGCATATACAGACTAATAGTATATAAAGGTATATTGAGGGAAATCATTGAGGGTTTTGCATGCCAGGTTGTTCAGTAGGCTCTGGGGAGTCATTGAAGATTAGTCACAGATTCATAGCATGTGGCGTCTGGAAGGAATTACTTAGTTTACTTCATTTTGAAATAAGAAAACTGGGAATTCAAGGGGATAATGTGTTTTGTCCAAGATCAATCAATCAATAAAAGCCCCTGTATTTTACTGGAAGAAAACAACATGCACATATATAAATTTAAGGAAAAAAATATAAAGAAATAACGTCATTTTGTTAAAGAGGGACTAGCAGCTGGAGATTTTGCAAAACTTTATGTTGAAAGTGGTGCTGGAGATTTGAAGGAATCTAGGGACTTGAAGAGGCAGAAGTAAGGAGGGTGGCCCTTCTCCTAGCCAAGATGCACACAAAAGTACATTTGCATTTGATATTATCCTCTCTCATAATTTCCAGTCAACTATATTTTCAATCACGTCTTTTTTCTCTCTCTCAAATCATCAATCTTTCCTGTCAATTTGTTCCTTTTTTACTGCCTTCAAACATGCCTCCCTCCTTCATCCTTAAAAATCTTCATTACACTATACTGTCTCAAGGTATCTCTCCTCCCTTTCTCATCTAAACTCCTTGAAAAAGTTGTTTATACACACTGAATCCAATTCCCCCCACTCACTTCTTAATCTTTTACAGTCTAGGTTCTAATTTCATCATTTAGGTGAAACTTATCTGCAATATTACCAATGATCTTTTTACTAAATTTGATCATCCTTTTTTCTTCAATACTTATCCTTCTTGATGTAATCTGCTGCATTTGATAATGTTAACTACATTTTCTCCTGGATACTATCTGAATTTTCATTACACACTCTCTCCTGGTTGAGCTCCTACCTGGGTGACCACTCTTTCTGAAACTTATTTGATTGCTTTTCATCTACATCACATGTGTTAACTATGGGATTTCCCCAATATCTGATTCTGAGTCTTCTCTCTGTATACTCACTCTCCCAGTAACCTCATCATTTCCTATGGGTTTAACTATCATCTTTAAGCATATGACTTCTAACTCTCTAGCTCCAGTCTCTCCCCTAAGTTTTAGCATCATATAATAAACTTCCTACTGTATGTTTCAAACCGGATGTATTGGAAACATCTCAAACTGAACATGCCTAAAATTGAGCTGATGATCTTTCCCTCAAAACTATTACTTTTCTAAACTTCCCCCTTTCTGTTGCAAAGATCACTATCTTGTCAGTGCCTCAAGTTCATAATCTTGGCATTCTCTTAAACTATTCACTCTCCCTTACTCAACATATCTAATCACCTATTATATCTTGTCATCTCCTCCCTTACAGCATCCCTCAAATCCAACCACCTCTCTACATTCACAAAGCTATCATTTTAATTCAGGCTCTTATCATCTATCACATAAATCATTGAAACAACCTTTTTTTTTTTGCTCTTCTAATTTATTTATTTGTTTGTTTGCTTGTTTATTTATAAAATAATAGACATTTTTATTTAAAGTTTTGAGTTTCAATTTTTATTCCTCCTTTCCTCCCTTCCCTACCCCTCCCTCAGGTGGTAAGTAGATATAGGTTATCCATGTGCGATTATATAAAATATTACCATATTAGTCATTTTGTATGAGAAAACTTGAATAAAAGAAAAAAATGAAAGAAAGTGAAAATCATATGCTTCGGTCTGTGTTCAATCAATATTAGTTCTTTCCTTGGAGGTGGATAATAGTATGCTTCAACATTAGTGTTTTGGGTTTGTCTTGGATCATTGTGTTGTTGAGAATAGTTAAGTTATTCACAATTCTTCATCAAACAGTATTGCTGTCACTGTGCACAACATTCTCTTGGTTCTGTTCACTTCATCATTTCATACAAGTCTTTCTAGGCCTTTCTGAAATCATGCTACTTGTCATTTCTTATAGCACAATAATATTCCATCACCATTATATACCACAGTTTGTTTTGCTATTTCCCAATTGATGGACATTCCTTTGATTTCCAATTCTTAGCCACCACAAAAAGGGCTGCTATAAATATGTTTGTATAAATGGGTCTATTTTTCTTTTTGGGAATGTCTTTGGGATATAAACCTAGCCAGATCAAAGGGTATTCACAGTTCTATAGCTCTTTCCACATAGTTCCAAATTTCTCTCCAGAATGGTTGGATCATTTCACAACTCCATCAACAGTGGATTAGCATCCATCCTAGTTTTCCCACATGTCCTAAACATTCAATATTTTCTTTTTTTGTTATATTTGCCATTCTGATAGATATGAAGTGATATCTCAAAGATGTTTTAATTTTCATTTCTCTGACCAATAGTGATCTAAAGCATTTTTCATATGATTATAGATAGCTTTGATTTCTTTGAAACAACCTTCTAATCAGTTCTTCCTCCTCAAGTCTTTTACCACCCTAGTCCATCCTACATACTGTATCTAAAGTAATATTCCTTAGTCGCAAAGATGTCCATATGGCTCCTTTACACAATCAATTCCAGTGGTTTCTATTGCCAAAAAATAAACTCCCATGTTTACCTTTTAAAGGCTTATCCAATCTGGCCCCAACCTACTTTTTCAATCTCATTCACTAAATCATTCAACATTTATTAAGCACACACTGTATGACAAGCACTGTACTAAAGGCTGGGTATGCAAAAAGGTGCAAAAAGATTCCCTGCCCTCAGAGAGCTTACCATCTAATGGGGGAGATAATATGCAAATGAATATATGTGTGTATGTGTGTATACATACATGTATTTTGCATATATATCAAATAGAGAGATAGCCATATATAGGATAAATAGGAAATAATTAACAGAGGGAAGGCACTGGAATTAAAAAGTTTTGAGGAAGGCTTACAGTACAAGATGAAATTTTAGTTGAGATTTAAAGAAATCCAGGGAGATGAGCCATCAGAGCAGAAGGAGAATATTCCAGGCATGGGGGACAGCCAGAGAAAAATTCCCCAAACTAAGAGATAAAGTGTCTTGTTTGTGACAGCCAAGAAGCCATATTGAAGAGTACATGTTGGGAATAAGGTATAAAAAGATTATGATCAGACCTTCAATGTATGAAAATCACTTTAGTTGTTGAATAGAGGATGAATTGGAGTAGGGAAAGACTTGAAATAGGTAGGCCCACCAGGAGTGTATTGCAATAGTCCAGGAATGAGGTAATGGAGGGGGGGGGGGGCTGTACTTGAACATTAGCAGTGTCAGAGGAGAAAAGAGGACATATTCAAGAGATGTTACAAAGCAGAAATCAAAAGAAACTGGCGGGATAGCTAGGTGGCGCAGTGGATAAAGCACTGGCCCTGGAATCAGGAGGACCTGAGTCCAAATCCGGCCTCAGACACTTGACACTTACTAGCTGTGGAGCTCCCGAACTCATGGCATGATCGCTCCAAAAAACATCCAAATAACGCCATAGGAAAATTCCCGGAGCAGCAAAACTCACAGAAGAATGTGCTGAAATCATCTTCTAACAAAGAACATCCTGGAAGGTCAGAAGGAGGGAGCTGCTATGCTGATACAGGAGTCGAGCCCAACCCCACAGTCACCCTGACACATATCCAGCCTCAGGAAGTCCACACCAGAGAAGGAGACCTCCAGAGCCTCTGAATCAGCTGAAGCACCAGTGTCATCTGGAACTAAGCTCACAGTCTGGTGAGTGGACTGAGCCCTGGGCAGGGGAGAGACTACAGGGGTCTATACTGGTGCTAAGGCAGAACTTGGATTTTACACCCCTGCTGAGAACCAGGAGGTAGGCTCGAGTAGCAGTGGCCCAGGTGGGGGAGGGGCACAGGCTAATCGGAGCTAACAACCACAACACACAAAGCTGGTTGATTGGCAAGTTGGTCTGGGGTCATCTAGGACCAGGAAACAGGCCGGGAGAGGGAAGAACTTGATTCTCCTTAAATCATACCACCCGGGACATCTTAAGCTTGGGATACTGCAGCCTGGAAACAATGACCCAAGGAGCTAAAAGTCTAGTAAAAGAAAGGCAAGATGAGCTGACAGAGAAAGGTGAGGACCATAGAAAGTTTCTTCAGTTTCTTCAGAGGAAGATGTCAACATCAGGGCCCCTATAGCTAAAGCTTCCAAGAAAAATACGAATTGGTCTCAGACCGTAGAGGTGCTCAAAAAGGACTTTGAAGATAAAGTTAGAGAGATAGAGGAAAAAATGGAAAGAGTAATGAGGGTGATGCAGGAAAGACATGAGAAAAAAAGTCAACAGCTTGAAAAGTCAAATGGAAAAGGAGGTACAAAAGCTCTCTGATGAAAAATAATTGCCTAAGAATTAGGATTGAACAAATGGAAGCCAGTGACTTTATGAGAAACCAAGACACAATAAAGCAAATCCAAATGAATAAAAAAATAGAGGACACTTACTAGCTGTGTGACCCTGGGCAAGTCACTTAACCCTCATTGCCCCACAAAAAAGAAAAAGAAAAAATGAAAAGAATTGGCAATAGCTTGAATATAGAGGGATGAGAGATAGTGAGGAATCCAAGATGACTTCTAGATTGTAAACCTGATCAGATGGGAGGATGGTGTTACCCTTCATAAAAATAAGGAAGGTAGGATGGAGGGAGGGTTTAGAGGGAAAGATAATGAATTATATTTTGGACATATTGAGATATCTACTGGATATCTACTGGATATCCTGTTCAAGATGTCTAAAAGGCATGTGAGATTGGGGGTTAGGAGAGGGATGGGGTAGCACAGGTATACCTGAGAATCATTAGCATACAGAGTATAATTAAATCCTTGGGGCAGATAAGAAATCAAGTAAAACAGTATAGGGGGGAAAAAGAAGAGAGCCCAGGGAAAAACCTTGAAGGACACCTATGGCTAGAGGGCTTGATCTGGAAGAGGATTCAGAAAAAGAGACAATGCTTAAAAGGAGAACTAGTAGAGAATGGTGTTCTGAAAACCTAGAGAAATAGTATCAAGGAAGAGATGTCAAAGAGGATGGGGATTGAGAAAAAAACATTGCATTTGGCAATTAAGAGATTATTTGTAACTTTGGAGAGAGCAATTTCAGTGAGAAGCCAAGTTATAAGGGAATAAGAAGAGAGTAAGAGGAGAGAAAGTAGATAGCCTTTCTAAGGAGTTTAGCTATGAGTGTATGAAGAGATATAAAATGATGGGGGGAATGGAAGGATCAAGTGAGAGCTTTCTTTTTAGGATGGGGGAGACATGGACATGTACATAGGCAATAAGAAATGAACAAGTTGAGATGAAGAGATTGAAAATAAGTGAAAGAGTGGGAATGACAAATGTGGCAATCTGTTAGAAGAGACAGGGTAGAATAGGATAACTGGAATAAGTAGAGGGGTTAGACTTGGTAAGGAGTAAGGCCACTTCATTGTTTAAGGCAGAATTAAAGAAAAAGAACTTGAAAGTCATAGAAAGCACCTGACTCACAGAAGATGAGGAAGTGGGGAATAGATAACTCACATTGAATGGCTTCATTTTTTTTCTGAAATATATGAGATAAGATTCTCAGGTGAGAGAATGGGTGTAAGGGAAGCCATAGGAAGTATGAGGAGAAATGAAAAGGTTTGAAAGACCCAGTGTAGGGAGTGGGATAGTGAGGTGATAAGGAAGATATAATAGTATTGCCTGGCAGCTGTCAGAGTCCAGTTGAGATTATATATAACACAAATTTGTACTGGACCACGTTAAAATTATTGTGATTTTCTCTACCTTCATTAAGCACTATGCATGTAGGAGCAAAGACGGCGTGATGGGAGCGATCCAAGGTTGAAGCTTGGCTGGGTGTAATTGGTTATATGATAAGGGGTTATGTAAAGAATTAATTGTTATTTGAGGTTTTTATGTCTCAGTGCGCACTGGCCTGGGGCTCGGCAAATTGCACGGTGCTCCACCCACTGGTTGTAGCCGTTGCCATGGCGCTGGCACCTCACATCTTCACCACTCACAGAAACCTACATGGGCCTGGCAAAATTATAATGATTGGAAGCCTAGTGAGGGCAGTCATGTGACTGTCAGAGCGGCCATCCCATTGGCTGGGGCTGTGTGGGGTTTTTCTGGAATTGGGGGAGGAGAATTGAGCATTCTAGGTGGACACTGGAAGGAGACAGGAGATCAGCTGATTCCTGGGAGGTGGTATTTTCTCAGGTTGTATAATTTCTCTTTCCCCATTTTATTTCCTTTCCCTTGATCCTACTGATCCTATTTGTGGGTTTTTGTTTTGTTTTGTTTTGTTTTTTAAGTTCGTTCTTGTTAAAATAAATTCTGTTCTGTTTTGAGGGAGGCTGCCGTTCTCCTTCCTTGCCCCAATTGCAGCAAGCCGCTTAGCTAACACTCCCCAATTAAAAATTGGTCCCCACAGTTGTTAGGAATTCAGGAAAGAAAAGCGTAGAGTTGAATTGATTTACCAATAGGTAAAAATGTAGAGAAGAAGAGAGAGTGGCTCATGCAAGATGGTCTTGGAGAGAATTGAGAGGTCAAGTGATTGGAGGTGATAGAAGAGTAGGATTTTGTAAGGGAAAGCAGGAGAGATGAAAAGCTAATAGAGTATGGTCAGGTAAGGGGATTTCAGAATTCTTGATCATAGTGGTACATTTGTAGGTGTGGTTAAGGTAGATGGAGGAATAGCCCAAGGGGAGTGAGTAGGTTGAGGAACTGAGTGGTTAGGGTATTTGAATGAGAATCAATATGTATACTGAAGTCTTCTAGTATGAGGGCAGGAGTTGGGGAGGAGAGAAAAATTGTGAGGGAAGTACTGAATGAATTGAGGAAGGAAAGGTGGTAAAGAGGGGCTCTATAGACTACAGGTACCAATATTTTGATTGGGCAAAAGATAGCATGAGCCTCAAAGGAAGAGAATTTACTGTGTGACATAAGAAGAGGAAAAGCCTGAACATAGCAATGGGAAGCATTGTACATTACTTTTCCTCCTGCATAAGACAGATATGCTAGTAAAGAGAATATTTTATAATATAAAAGAACCTGAACAAGTGTGGTGACAATAGAGATAAAGGCAATAGAGTAATTTAAGAAATACTGTAAAAGTTTAATAAGTAAATGATGGACTCTAGCTAGGGAAGGAGAGTGAGAAGTCAAAGATGTGTGTGAGATTTCCAGTCCAGGGGAATCATAGTACACTAACAGAAATTTAAAAAAATATATATCAAGAGGAGCACGTTTTAATGGAGAATGAGTTGAGTTGGAGACATTGAATTTGCAATGTTCAACAAGTAACTGAATGTTATTTATAATTCTGGGAGAGACTAGGTTAGATATATTATTTGGGCATAAATCCAAATGTAAATTATAATTGAAAACTTGAGATTGAAGATGAGGCAGATAGATTATATAGTGGAAAGAATACTGGTCTTGAAATTGAGAGTAAATGAGTTCAAATCTTGCCTCAAACTCTCACTGATTGTGTAACCCTGGTTGTAACTTAACAACTCAACCTCAATTTCCTCATTTTTAAATTGGGGATAATAACATGAACTTCATAGGGTTGCCATGATGAACAAGTGAAATGAACTATGAAAGTGCTTTACAATGGTTATTACTATTAGTATTTTTAATTAAAATTTTATTTTATTAAATATTTCCTAATTACATTTCTAACATCCATTGTTTAAAATTTTGAATTCCAAGTTCTCTCCCTCTCTTTCTGTGCCTACCCTATCCATTGAGAAGGCAAGCAATATTATGTCAATTATAGATGTGAAGTCACACAAAATATTTCCATATTAGAAGTGTTGCAAAGAAAAATCTCACAAAAACAAGAAAAATAAAGAAAGTGGGGGAAAGTATGTTTCAATCTGGACTCACATTTCATCACTTTTCTGGAGGTGGATAGTATTTTTCATCTTAGGTTCTTTGGAATTTTCTTGGATCATTGTCTTGACCAGAGTAGCTAAATCTTTCATAGTTGATCATAATACAATGCTGCTGTTACTGTGTACAATGTTGTCCTTCTTCTGTTCACCTCACTTTGCAACAGTTCATATAAATCTTCCCAGGTTTTTTTCTTATAACCTAAGAGTATTCCATTGCAATCATATACCACAGCTTTTTCATCAATTCCCCAATTGGTGGACATCCCCTTAATTTCCATTTCTTTGTACCACAAAAAGAGCTGCCATAAGCATTTTTACAAACGAGTCCTTTTCCCTTTTCTTTCATCTCTTTGGATGACAGATCTACTGTAGCATTAGTGGGGCAAAGGGTATGTGCACTTTTATAGCCCTCTGGGTATAGCTGTTCTGCAGAATGGTTAGACCTAGTTCACAAGTCCACCAACAATGAATTAGTGTACTTATTATTCCATTTCCCCTCCAGCATTTTTCTTGTAGTCACTATTTGTGTTGGAAAAACAACAAAGGAGAAAATTTTAGAGGATAAAACCAAGGGTTTAGATAAAAAATCCTGTAAAACTTTTTGTCTGTTACTCATTTATGTCAGTCATGTACAACTCTTTGTGACCATATCTGGGGTTTTATTGGCAAAGATACTGGAATGGTTTGTCATTTCCTTCTCCAGCTCATTTTATAGATACGTAACTGAGGCAAACAGGGTTAAATGATTTGAATTCAGAAAGATGAGTCTTTCTGACTCCAGGCCTGTCATTCTTTCTGCTATCTGCCAAATAGTTTCACCTACTTTTTTTTCAACATTTTTTTTGAGGGGGAAGGACAATGAGGGTTAAATGACTTGACCAGGGTCACACAGCTAGTAAGTGTCAAATGTCTGATGCCAGATTTGAACTCCTGTCCTCCTGAATCCAGGGCTGGTGCTTTATCTACTACACCACCTAGCTGCCCCAGTTTCACCTACTTTTTACCAAGCAAGGAAATGACCACAGTGATTTCATCTTTATAACTATATGGACCTTATAGTAATTGAATTTGTCTTGGAGAGAGTAACAAATAAGTAAGAAGACTGGCTCCCTCTCTTTTTCCTATTATTAAACATTTATGTTTGTCTTGCAATATCTTTAGGACATTAACATGTAAAAAAGAGTGAAAGAAGGAATGAGAATGAGAATATAGAAAATGATTCACCTTGTATATAAGCCTTCTGATTAAGGGTACAAAGAAAATCAAAAAAGAGTCCCTACTCTCAAGCTGTTCAGAGTATAATAATAACTAGAATACTGGACTCAGGTTTTATTGTGAAGCACAGATGAGATAATATATATAAAGTGTACTGTGAATTTTAAAGCACTATCTACAATTTTCTAATAATCTATTTTCTTCTTTTACTACAAAAACACAAGAATGTCAAACAATGATAAATAATATTTTGTCATCTATGTGTCTTCTTTCCACAGTGTTACTCTCTGGTACCCTGCAAGGAAATGGCTTCATTAAATCACTCTACAGTAGTCATGTTTATCTTTGAGAGATTAACAGACCAGCCAGAGCTCCAACTCTTCCTCTTTATCTTGTTCCTGGGCATCTATGTTGTCACTGTGGTGGGAAACTTAGGCATGATTATATTAATTGCTGTTGGCCCTCAGCTAAAATCACCAATGTACTATTTCCTCAGCAACTTGTCCTTTGTGGATCTCTGCTATTCCTCTGCCATTGCTCCCAAACTCCTGGAGAATTTCATAGGGGGTAAAAACATTATATCCTACCTTGGGTGTATGATACAACTTTTTTTCTTCTGTTTTTTTATTGTCTCTGAATGCTACATGCTGACAGTAATGGCCTATGACCGTTATGTAGCCATCTGTAGTCCTTTGCTCTATAATGTCATCATGTCTCCACGAGTTTGCTCCTTTTTGGTGACAGGGGCATATACTATGGGTACCTTTACCACTCTGGTTAACATAACTTGTATGGTCAGGTTGTCCTTTTGTGGTCCTAATGTCATTAAACATTATTTCTGTGATATCATCCCCCTTCTGAAGCTCTCCTGTTCTAGCACCTATCTCAATGAGCTTCTATTGATGATTATTGGTACATTCAATGTATTTTTAACCACTACTGCCATCTTCATCTCTTATGCTTTCATTGTCACTAGCATCCTTCGCATCCAGTCTGCTGAAGGAAGGGCTAAAGCCTTCAGTACCTGCAGCTCTCACCTTGCAGCTGTTGCTATCTTTTATGGCACCATTATTTTCATGTATCTTAAGCCACCACCAAGCAGTAGCATGAATCAGGAGACAGTAGCCTCCATATTTTATACCACAGTTATCCCCATGCTGAATCCCCTAATCTACAGCCTGAGGAATAAGGATGTCAAGGATGTAGTAAGAAAAATCATGAAGGGCACAATGTTTTCCAGGTCTAGATAGCACCAAGTAAAACTAAAGACAACAATGATCTTGATTTTTCTTTCTAGTTTGTCTAAAAAAGTAAACAATTTCCTATGAAATGAAGATTCATTTTGCAAAACATTGTTAATGTGAAGCCATAATTTCAAAGTCTTTAATTTTTATTTATTCATTAATTCAATAAGTATTAATTAAGCACCAACTTCAAGAAATACACCTTGTTAGGTATCAGAGATGGAAAGAAAAGAAAAATAATTCCTGAACTTAGTTTACTTTTTCCTATGAAGTTACAACATATATACACCCTCAATGCCCATTCCTTTTCTTTCCTTCTTCTCACTCAAACACTCCAAAATCATTTTAGTGTCTTAAAATGACCCTAGTTTCCTAAGACCTTCTTACCTACCCCATTCACCTAGACCTGGATTTCCATAAGCCCTTTACTTCAGCAAAACTTACTTTTTAATATCCCACTGCCCCATGGCTTTGCTGCCAGGTAGATTAGCCATCCCCTTTAAATTCCAGTTGAAGGAGACAAGGTTATAGAAATAAAACTCTGAGAGAACTTCAAGGGGTGCTATATTCTGAGAAATTATCATATCTACCATTCTTTTTCAAGTTACCCATCACTGCTATCTGTGATTTTTAGATATTAAAGTCTATGAGTTGTGTATTTTGGTTGCTTGGGGAAAAGAGACAAACTACTCCCTAGAATTCATATAGCACATCCATGGAAACATCTTCTTCCCACCATAATAAATCCCTTTAAAAAATGGGAACTGAAGGTTGCTTGAGTAGCAACACACATCCTCAGAGAATATACATAATATCTTAACTTTGTCAATCCAATGTTCAGATTGGCATTGAATGCACTCCTCAACCTTTGCTGTTCTTGTAATGATTCCTACCTGGTTGTTTAATTCTATGGAGAACAAGGATCTCCAAGTGATGATAACATGCCCCACAAACACTTAGATGCAGTAGGTAGCATTAGCAAAAATTTTTCCATTAGTTCAGACCCCAAGGAGGAAGGCTTTTTATTGTCCAGTCCTGTTTTCTCTAGTCCAGACCACTTGGGAAGCCATATGGCTACCATACATAACCAGTTAGAACTTATTGTGACATTAAATTCTGTGCTTTTTAGTGTTTATTACATAAACGATAGTGAATATAAATCTGATCTTGGAATGAGGAACACTTGATTTAGATACTGTCTTTAGGGCTATACTAAGAGACATTTGGGGATTTCTCTTTTGGGTGAGATCTGGAACTCTCTCTTCATTGAACTGCATTACCACACTCCCAATGGAAGAACTCCTTCAATTTGTATTGTCTCATATATATTTTTAAATGCATATTCCTCTTATTTCTGCTTTGCTAATAACAAAGGATAAATGGATTTCTTTGCTATTTAATATGGTTGTTCACTGTGAAACTAGTATATGGAGGGGAGGAAGTCAAGCATTGCCTATAAAGCTTGGAAGTCTTCTTTTCCTCATTAAGAAATACCAATCAGAAGTTTAGCTTAAATATGAAAACTACATCTCCTAGACTAATAATATTTAATGGAGTAGATAGATGTACTCCTAACCTGGTATCCTTTCTGAGGAAAGTAGAGGGGCAGTAGACTCTAGTTTCTTTCTTGGCAAGAAACCAGGAGATTTCCTGTAACTTCCTCCTACTGAACCTATCCTTTGAGGGTAGAGGACTGTTGCCTTTCACTCAATAATGAGCATTCTCACACCTGGTCAAACCCTTAACATCCCCATGACCCTAAACTCCTACAGATCATCATTCAAATCCCAATCTAGGGGGCAGCTAGGTGGCACAGTGGATAAAGCACCAGCCCTGAATTCAGGAGGACCTGAGTTCAAATCTGGCCTCAGAATACTTGATACTTAGTAGCTCTGTGACCCTGGGCAAGTAACTTAACCCTCATTTCCCCACCAAAAAAAAATCCCACTCTACACTTCTCAACACTGAATTCCTCACTCCCAACCTCTTCAACCATCCTCTGCTCAAAGTCTTATGCTAACTTTACCTCTACCTTCAATTGTGACTGCTGGAATGCCTCTGCCATAAGCAATAAATTTTCCTTTATCTTAAATCTATTCCTCTCCCACTCATTCCATCTACTAACTCTTACTGAAACATTGGCTTCCCCTGGTTGACACAACTACTTGGACACCCTTTCCAGTATTTGATGCACCTTCACACATTTTCCTAAGCTCAGTAGTTGAAGATAGGGGTATTGAAATACTTCTTGTTCCCCATTGCATATTGTAGGTTCTCCCTTTCCTCTATCCCTCAATAATCTCTCTTCCTTTGAGGTTCATGTCACTCATATCTACTTCCCAATCAAAATCCAGGAACTTATTATCTATGCACACACCCTACCCCAAGGTCATTTCCCTTTCTTCCTCAATGAGTTTGATACCTGGCTTGCAATTTTCCTCTCCTCTCCAATTCCTGCCCTCTACTAGGAAATTTCAGCATACATATTGATTCTCCCTCAAATACCTTAACCACTCTGTTACTTAATCCACTCACCTCCATCCCACCTCAGCCACACAGAGTAATTTCCTTGATCTTGCCATCTCCCACAAATGTACCGCCTCCTTAATCAAAAATTCCCAAAACCCCTCATCTGACTGTAATCTATTAGCTTTTCACCTCTCCCTCTGCCTTCCCTTACAAAATCCTACTCCTCATCTGAACTGTGACCTCCAATCTTTTGAGCTCTCAATTCTCTCCAAAGTCATCTCCCTTGCACAAGCTACTCTCTCTTCTTCTCACCACCTTAACCTATTGATAAATCAATTCAACTCTATATTTTTCTTTCTTGAATCCCTACCAACCCCTTATTATATCACCAATTACACCCAGCTGAGTCACAGCCTTGTATCACTCCCACCATTTGTCACCTTTACTTCTCCATACATACTGCTTAATGAAGGTGGAGAAAAACACACAACCATTCTGAGTCCACTTCAAATTTATGTGGTATAACTTCAACTCAGCCCTTGCCGCTGCTAGCCAATCCTACTATCTCTTCCTTATCAACCTTATCCTACTCTCCACATTGGTTCTTCCAAACTTTTTCATTCATCCTCATACTTCTTTTGGCTCCCCTTCCCCCCACTCTCTCAGCTTGGAACTGCACCTCATATATTTCAGAAAAAATTAACCCATTCATTGTGAATTTTCTTTTACCCATGTACTCATCACCTATGACTCAGGTGCTTTCTAGAACTTTCTCTTCTTTCATCCCCCTCTCACATGATGAAGTGGATTTACTCTTTACCAAGGCTAACCCCTCTAACTATTCAAGTTGTCCTCTTCCACCCTGTCTCCTCTAACACATAATCCCTTCTGCCATCCCCACTCTTTCACTTATTTTCAGTCTATCCTTCTCTACTGGCTCATTTTCTTTTGCCTACAAATATGCCCATGACTCCCCCATCCTAAAAAAGCCTTCATTTGATCCTTTCATCCCCACTATCATCCTATATCTCTTCTGCCTTTTATTGCTAAATTCTATGAAAAAAGGCTATCTACAATAGGTGACTCCATTTTCTCTCCTCTTACTCTCTTCTTAATTCCTTATAATGCTCATCATCCCACTGAAACTGCTCTCTGCAAAATTACAAATAATCTCTTCATTGCCAAATGCAATGTTGATTTTTTTCCCAATCTCTGTTCTCTTTGACACCTCTGCAACCTTTGCAACTATTGATGGTCCTCACTTCCTTGATACTCTCTTTTCTCTAGGTTTTTCAGAATAGTGCTCTCTACTGGTTCTTCTCTTAAGCATCTGACTGCTTCTTCTTTGTCTCCTTTTCTGAATCCTTTTCCAGAGGAAGCCCTCCAGGTATAGGTGTCCTTCAAAGTTGTTGTTGTCTTTCCCCTGGACTCTTTTCTATTTTCCTCTATACTGCTTCACTTCATGATCTCATCTGCTCCACTGGATTTAATCACAGTCTCTATGCTGATATTCTCAAATCTACCTTTCTTGTACCAATTTCTCTTCTGGACTCCAATCTCTCATCTCCAACTGCATTTCATACATCTTGAACTGGATATCAAGTAGATATCTTCAACTCAACATGTTTAAAACATAGCTCATTATCTTTCCCTCTAAACCTTCCTCCCCACATTTACTCATCCATACCTTCCCTATTACTGTAGAGGACAACACCATCCTTCCAGTTTTTCAGGCTTGCAACCTAGAAGTCATCTTGGATTCCTCACTAGCTTTCACTCCCCCCACCCATATTCAAGCTGTCGCTAAATCCTGCTGACTTCACTTTTGAAATATCTCTTGAATACATCCTCTTCTCTCCTCTGACATTGGCACCAATCTGGTGCAGGCCTTCATCACCTTGTGTCTTGATTATTGCAATAGCCTGCAGAGATCTATGGGTCTATGAGTCTCATGCAATAATTAAAGTGATTTTCCTAAAGTGCAGGTCTGTTCATATCACATACCACTACACCTTTCCCCCTACTCAATAAACTCCAATGGCTTCTATTACCTCCAAGAGCAAATACAAAATACTCTGTTTGTCATTCAATGCCTTTCATAACATGGCCCTTACCTATTTTTCCAGTCTTCTTGCATCTTACTCCCTAATATATACCATTTGATCCAGTTACACTGGTTTCCTGGCTATTCCATGAGTAAGACCCTGCATCTCTTGGTTCTAGACCTTTTTCTAATTGTCTTCAATGACTGATGAACTTAATTTTTTAAAAAAGTTATAGGAGTAGGAAGATACAGTATAAAAGAAAGAATAAGCAGCACCTTGATAAATGATGGTATTTTTTAAAATGGCAGGACATGGAGTAACATCAACTCATAGTAAATTTTAAATGTTTTGTAAATATTTTACTATCAATGTTCCTTATTCCTTAAAACCTATGATTTTTTAAAAAAAACTCCTCTTTTCCTTTCTACTTTCATCTTTTCTCCACTAATTACAAGGCAGCAATTCCTCTTACTCCTAACATCCAGATTTCCAGGCTCTGAGTCAGTGAGAATCACCATATTGAAGTTTTGGATAACAAAATTAACTTTGAGAATTTATGTATTTTATTGATCCACAGTATGATTTAGTAGAGAAGGATTAACCGACTGGGAGAGGAAAGAAAATGTTCAATTACTTCAGAAAAAAATGAAGAGAGGGTGATATGATAGAAGGGAGGGGAATGGAAAGATAACAGAGGCTCACAAATGTCATTTTCTACACATAGTTTTCCTCTTTTCAAGAAGTTCTGCTATGGTTTTAATTTAGTTTCAGGTTATACACATAGGATATGTGAATTTGACCATTTTAATTGAGTTCAATTAATATTTGTTAAGGTACGACTATATCCAAATACAGCCTTTACCCCTTCCCTACACATTAAGCTATCTCTAATAGAAAATAATTTAAAAAGGAAGGAAAAAAGTAGCTTAGTAAAACTAGGAAGCACATCAACAGAATGTGAAATGTTCCATACCCATGGTCCCTCACCTTTGCAAAGAAGAAACAGATATATATTTTCACATCTATTCTCTAAGATCAAGCTTTGTCCTTAAATCCCACTTTAACATTATGGCTTCTATTATCATTACTTATATATTTCATATCTTCAGTCACAGATTTTAAAGTTCATGAGGGCAGGGAGGTTTTTTATGAATCTTATTATGCTTGCACAGTGTTTTGAGGAGGAATGAAAAGGTTTGGAAAAGCCAATGTGGAGAGCAGGATAGTGAATTGATAAGAAAGAGATATTAGGGTTGCCTAGCAGAAGTGAGTTCCCAGTTGAGGATGTATAAAATAAATTTGTAGTGGACCCAGTCAGAATGGTTGTGATTTTCTCCACTTTCATTCAACAGTATGTGTGTAGAAGTAAAGGTGACAAATAGTGGGAGTGGTCCAAGGCTCTGACTTGACTGAGTGTAATTGGTGATATGATAAGGGGTGAGTAGGAATTCAAGAAAGAAAAGTATAGAGTTTAATTGGTTTACCAGTAGGTAAAGATGGGAGGGGGAAGAAGCGAGAGTAGCTAGTGCAAGGGAGATGACCTTGGAGATAATTAAGGAGTCAAGGGATTGAGGTCACAGTTCAGATGAAGGCTAGGATTTTGTAAGGGAAGGGAGAGGGAGAGGTGAAAAGCTAATAAATTATGGTCAGATGAAGGATTGGGGAATTTTTGATTAAGGAGGTAGCATATTTTTGGGAGATGGCAAGATCAAGGAAAAAACTATCTTTTTCTGTGGTTGGTGTGCAATGGAGGAATAACCCAGGGGAAGTGAGTAGGCTTAGCAATTGAGTATTTAGGATATTTGGGGGAGAATCCATATATATGTTAAAAATTCCTACTATGGGGACAGAAGTTGAGAGGAGAGAAAAATTGTGAGCCAATTATTGAATGCATTGAGGAAGGAAGGGGAATGAGTTGGAGGTCTGTCAAAAGCAGCTACCAGGATTTTGATTGGATGAAACAAATTAATAACGTGAATTTCAGAGGAAAAGAGTTTACTGAGTGATGGAGGAAGAGGAAAAACCTGGAGGTGGCAATGGGACCATTGTACATTACTTTTCCTCCTGCATTTGTGTGTGTGTGTGTGGCAATTGGGGTTAAGTGACTTGCCCAGGGTCACACAGCTAGTAAGTGTCAAGTGTCTGAGGTCAAATTTGAACTCAGGTCCTCCTGAATCCGGGGCTGGTGCTCTATCCACTGTGCCACCTAGCTGACCCTTCCTGCAGTTTTTAATACAACAAGAGTGGCCTCTCCCCTCTTCAAACTGGTACTCCATCCCCCTGTCTCTTTGCCTTTGCACTGGCCAATACCCTTGCCTAGAATGTTCATTCTTCTTACCTCTGCATCATAGAGTCCCTCTCTTAAAAAAAATGCAACTCACGCATTATCTTCAACACAAAGTCTTTCCTACTCACCCCAATTGCTAGTGCCCTCCCCCAAATCATTTTGTATTTAATTAATTTGTTTATATTATATTTTGACTTTACACTTATATATTTAAAGATATGCAAAAATATGTATATGTTTATATTTACTTCTTGTCTCCACTATAATGTAAACTTACAGTGAATAGGTATTGTTTCATTCTTTGTACTTATAGCCCCAGTGCCTAGCACAATGTTAAAAACATCATGTTTATAAATACTCATTGATTGATTAATTAATTCCAGAAGTGGGGATAAGCCTGGAAAAAATTATGGAGAAATAAAATGGAATGACATATCCAAGGAGCAGCAAATAGACTGATTTAGATTAACCATGGAGTGTCAGAGGGAGCATCACACAATAAGCTATATAGTAGGTTGGTGCCAATTGCAAAGTCATTTAATGACCAAGACAGAGTGGGAGCTTACCTCTACTGACTTTCAATCCAAACCTCCTTTCCTTATACCCAAGATAAACAAATACAATAATCAGAGCTGTACACTAAACATATTCGTCTAGCCAAACAAAGGTAGGGAAGATTGGATTTGAAGGAGACATGACAGAGATATCAGTTAAGAGAATATTTCAATGATCCAGAAGAAAGTACCTGTAAAAGTGGGGTGACAATAAGGATAAAGACAATAGGCTCAATGTAAAAAGTACTGCAGGGAAAGTACAATAGGAGTAAATAATGTACTGTAGTTGGGGAACAGGGAAAAGTCAAAGATGTGTGTGAGGTCTCTGTCTGAGAGGATCATAGTACCCTTAACAGAATTTTTTTTAAAAATCAAGAGGAGCACATTTGTAAGGGAGGATGAGTTAAGTTGGAGACATATTGAATTTGCAGTGTTCATCAGATAACTATTAATGTTCTTTAAAAATTGTGGAAGAGGGTACACACGTTCAAATCTTGCTTCAAACACTTAGTGGTTGTGTGACCCTGGCTGTAACTTAACAACTCAGCCTTTATTTCCCCATTTTTTTTAACTTGGGTATTAATAGCACCAATTTTGTAGGGTTGCTATGATGATCAAATGGGATGAACTATGTTGTGACTGTTTTACAATATTAGTTACTATTAGTACTCCTAATTTTTTATTTATCAAATATTTCCCAACTATATTTTTTAAAATTTTAGCATCCATTTTTTAAAAATGAGTCCCAAATTCTCTCCCTCCCTCCCTTCATGCCCCTGTCCTATCCACTGAGAAGGCAAGCAATATGCTATCAGTTATAGATGTGAAGTCATGTAAAATGTATTTCCATATAAACCATGTTACAAAAAATAACAAGAAAAATAAAGTGGGAAAATATGCTTCAATCTGAGGTCATCTGTTCTCTCTCTGGAGGTTCACAGCATTTTTCGCCATAGGTCCTTTAAGCCCTTATCTTGATTGGAGTTAGCTAAAATTTTTATAGTTGATCATGGTACAATATTGCTTTTACTATATACAAAGTTTCTTGGTTGTGTTCACTACACTTTGCATCAATTCATATGTCTTATCAGGTAATATATATATATATATATATATATATATATATATGCAAAGAAAATTTTAGAGGATAAATCAAAAGATCTAGATTAGAAATCCTGGAAAAAATTTTATCTCTTGTTCAATCATTTCAGTCATGTCCAGCTCTTCATGACTCTATCTAGGGTTTCCTTGGCAAAGATGTTGGAATGGCTTGCCATTTCCTTCTCCACCTCATTTTACAGATGAGAAACTGAGGCAAAAGTTTGACTTACAGCTAGTAAGTGACTGAAGTCAGATTTGAATTAAGTAAAATGCGTCTTCATTACTCCAGGTCTGGAACTCTACCCACTGTGCCAACCAGCTGCCCAATAGTTTCACCTACACTTTTTTTACTAGACAAAGAAATGACAACAGTTATGTGGTCCTTATAGTAGTATAAAGCTTATAGTATCTGAATTTGTCTTAGGGAGATTAACAGGTAAGAAGACTAGCTCACTCTCTTGTTCCTATTAACAAACATCTATGTTTATCTTACAACATCCTTGGGATATTAATATGTCAAGAAGAGTTAAAGAAGGAAATAAAAGATATAAAGAAATTGCTCATGGGTGTAGAACAAGAATATAGAATATGATTCACTTAGTATGTAAACCTCTGACTAAGGCTATAAAGAAAATAAAAAAATAGTCCCTGCTCTCAAGTTACTCACAGTATAATGATACCTAGAATACTGGATTCACAAGTTTTATTGTGAAGCTCAGATGAGATAATGTATATAAAGTGCACTGTAAATCTTAAAGTACTGTCATTTCCTAATAATCCATTTCCTTCCTCTACAACCACAAACACAAGAAAGTCAAACAATGATAAATAATATTTTGTCATCTATGTGTCTTCTTCTCTGGTACCCTGCAAGGAAATGACTTCATTAAATCACTCTACAGTAGTCATGTTTATCTTTGAGAGATTAACAGACCAGCCAGAGCTCCAACTCTTCCTCTTTATCTTGTTCCTGGGCATCTATGTTGTCACTGTGGTGGGAAACTTGGGCATGATCATACTAATTGCTATTGGCCCTCAGCTACAATCACCAATGTACTATTTTCTCAGCAACTTGTCCTTTGTGGATCTCTGCTATTCTTCTGCCATTATTCCCAAACTCCTAGTGAATTTATATCTTACATAGAGTGCATGACGCAACTTTTTCTCCTGTTTTTTTATTGTCTCTGAATGCTACATGCTGACAGTAATGGCCTATGACTGTTATGTAGCCATCTGTAGTCCCTTGCTCTATAATGTTATCATGTCTCCACGAGTTTGCTCCTTTTTGGTGACAGGGGCATATACTATGGATACCTTTACCACTCTGGTTAACATAAGTTGTATGGTCAGGTTGTTCTTTTGTGGCCCTAATGTCATTAAACATTATTTCTGTGATATCATCCCCCTTCTGAAGCTCTCCTGCTCTAGCACCTATCTCAATGAGCTTCTATTGATGATTACTGGTACATTCAATGTATTTTTAACCACTACTGCCATCTTCATCTCTTATGCTTTCATTGTCACTAGCATCCTTTGCATCCAGTCTGCTGAAGGAAGGGCTAAAGCCTTCAGTACCTGCAGCTCTCACCTTGCAGCTGTTGCTATCTTTTATAGCACCATTATTTTCATGTATCTTAAGCCACCATCAAGCGGTAGCATGACTCAGGAGAAGGTGGCCTCAGTATTTTACACTGCAGTTATCCCCATGCTGAATCCACTAACTACAGCCTGAGGAATAGGGATGAAAAAGATGTACTAAAAAATCATGAGGGGTACAATGTTTTCCAGGTCTAAAAAGCACCAAGCAAAATTAAAGACAACAATGATCTTGATTTTTCTTTCTAGTTTGTCTAAAAAAGTAACCAATTTCCTATGAAATAAGGATTTTCTTTGGAAAATATTGTGAAGAAGTTGAAGCCATACCCTTCAGAGCCTTTAATTTTCATTCATTCATTTAAAAATATTAATTAAACACTAGCTTCAAGAAATATACCTTCTTAGATACTAGAGATATAAAGAAAAAAATAAAACAATTAAAGAATGTAGGAGTTTACTTTCTCCTATGAAGTTACAACATATATACCCCCTCAGTACCCACTCTTTTTCTTTCCTTTTCACCCAACCACCCCAAAATAAGTTCTGTCCCCAAATTTCCCTAGTTTCCTAAAGGCTCCTTACTTACTCCATCCATATAAACCTGGCTTTAAAAGAAGCCCTTTACTTTAGCAAAACTTACCTTTTTAATATCCCACTGCCACATGGCTTGCTGCCAGGTTGATTAGACTTCCCCCTCAAATTCCATTTGAAGGAGTCAGGGTTATAGAAATAAAACTCTGAGAGGAATTTTAAGAGGTGCTATTCTCTAACAAATTAAAACACATCTACTATTCTTTTTCAAGTTACCCATCACTGCTTTCTTTGATTTTAGAAATTGAAATCTATAAATTAGACATGGTGATTACTTGGGAAAAGAGGGACAAGCTACTACCTAGAATGGATGTACTACATTGAGGGAAACGTCTCTTTGCCACCATAATAAATTGCCTTGAGTAACACCACACATCCTCAAATAGAGAGTATGATCTCTCACTCAACTATATTCATTGAAATCCTTTTTGTAATTATTGCTTTGATGTACTTCTATTAATCATATGTCAGTCTTCATTTCCCCATAAGATTGAATCCAATTCTTTATCTATTCTAAATACATAGTTTACTCTCAAGCACCTTTGTGGACAATCACAAATTATTATTAGATACATTCAGAGAAAAGAACACTTCATATATTTTTAATCTAGCTATGGCTCTGTTACTAATTATCTCTATAACCATAGGCAATTAATTTTCCTTATATGGAAATGCTTTTTTTAAAAAATCTATAAATAAAAGAACCAATATGTACGAGAGATTGATAGCGTTTCATTTTTGTGATGCCAAAAAATTGGAAATTTAGGGAATGCTTATCAATTGTGGAATGACAGAATGAGTTGTGGTATATGATTATGATGGAATACTATTGTGCTGTAAGAAATGATGAGCAAGATGGTTTCCAAAAAAACCTGGAGAGATTTACAGGAAATGATGCAAAATGAAGTAAACAGGAGAACATTGTACACACTAATGGCAATATTCTAACAATGATCAACTGGAGAATGACTTAGCTATTCTCAGCAATACAATGGTCCAAGAAAATTGTGATGAAAAATATTATCCACCTCCACAGAAATACTTGGTGGAGTCTGAATGCAGATCAAAGAATACTTTTTTTAAAAACTTTATTTTTCTTGAGGTATTTTGGTTTGTTTTCTTTTGCAACATGACTAACATAGAAATATGTTTTCCAAGACTGCACATGTATAATCTATGTCAAATTGCTTACCTTATCAAGGAACAAGGAGGGAAGGGAAGGAAGGAGAGAATTTGAAACTACAAATTTTTAAAAATGAATGTTAAAAATTGTTTTTACATGTAATTGAAGTAAAAATAAAAAATAAAATCTGAAAATGAGAGATAGCAATAGATTATATCAAAGTTCTATTCACGGAATAATATCCTATGAATAAGAATCCTATGTGTAGAGAGAGAACTTATACAGTTGTTCTACACACATATGACAAGTAATTCATCACAGGGGTTTTGGTCAAAGTACGGAGGCATAGTTAGTATTTATATTTCCACAGTTATTCAACATTCTAATCAAAGATTACTACCTAATTAGACTACAACATGGACCAGAATTAGGTGCTTTAGTGGGTAGAGCACTGGGCCTGGAGTCAGGATGATCTGAGCTCAAATCTGGCCTCAGATGCTCTCTCTGCTACCTTGGGCAAATCACTCAACTTCTGTCTACTTCAGTTTCCTCAGCTGTAAAATGAGGATAATAACATCTATTTTCCAGGATTGTTGTGAGGATTAAATGAAATAATATTTATATAGTATATAGTACAGTGCCTGTCAAATAGTAGATATTATGGTATATAGCAAATGATCATTGATTTTATCAATGGAGTACCTCTTCCATAAAGTCATATCACATTACCAATGTAATATGTAGGGGCAGGCTGACTTAGGTAGATATTCTGTTAGTTCAGGTTAGATGTTAGAACTAAATGAGGCACTCTTAGATCATTTAACAGTTAACAAAAGGAAATTAATAGCCATAGCATAGAAAGGATATTCAGTGAGGATCTAGAACTTTGTTTGGGTAACTCTATCTTTATAAAAACAAAAACAAAAACAGGGCAAGGCAGTGAGTAGTGCTTCAGGGTGGACCTTTTGATGTTCTCAGATCATAAGGAAGGCATATCAATATGGTCAGAGGTTACTAGTAAGGATTATTAATGTATGTATAGCTTGATCCTTATCCCATGGGCCAATCAAATATCAGGAACTACTGGGTCACCTTTCAGGAAAAATAATTAACCTAATCTATCTTCTGGAGTGAGAGCAGAACTCTGTTAGATGATGGTGTTATCACATACTACCCCATTGTAGCAAGGTCCTGAGTAAATGCATTTATAGCTTTTTGTGGGCATTTCTTCAGGCAAAGACAGTATGTGTATGGGGAGAAAAAGAAAAAGAAATCAGACAGAACAATTACCAAAAAAAAAATCGATAAGGTTCCTGAAGGAGTCACCATGTGGAAAAAGAAAAAACAAATGGAGAGAAAAATCTGAAATCCAAGGCTTTTCCTCCCTACTTCAAGAACAGTTTTAGATCTTGATAATCTGGTCCATATGCTGAGTGAAGTCAAATATCTACAGTCCACAGTGGTTCTTTTAATGCAAGGTGGTGATGATGAGCAGGAGCAGAATGAGGAAAATCGGGAACACAATACAGATGATGCATGTGTCAAAGTTGTCAAATGTAAAATGTCTAAGAGATCATAAACCTTTTGCATATAACTAGTCCTGAGATTTAAGTTAAGACTGAAACTTTCCCTCCACTTCTATTCATTCAATTTTCCCAGCCTTACCCACTAAAATCTCCCAGGCAGCTACATTATGTTAGGAAGGAAGGAAACAAATACTTGTTAAGTGCCTACTATGTGCCACGTATTGCCAAATTCTTCTATTGGTCCAGACCCCAAAAGGGAGGGATTTTGATTGTCAGGTCAGGTTTTCTCCAGGGTCAAGACCACTTAGGCAGCCACATGGCTACTGTGAGGTTATATAACCAATTAAAGCTTATCGTGACTTTAAATTCTATGCTTTTTAGTGTTTTTTATATAAATGATAGTGAATAGAGATATGGTCTTAAAATAAGGAAGATTTGATTCTGATCCAGTCTTTAGGATTATACTAAGAGACTTTGGGGAATTTTTCTGTTGGGTGAATTCTGGAACTTTCTCTTTTCTGAGCTGTTTTACCACACTGTCAACAGAAGAGTTCCTTCAATTTGTATTGTCTGGTATATATGCTCATAAGTATATTCCTCTGATTTTTGCTTTGCTAATGACTTAAAGGGTTTCTTTGCTTTTTGATATGTGTATTCATTGTGAAACTGGTATGAGGGGGGAAGTGAGTCAAGCATTGGATATTAAGCTTAGCGTTCCTCTATTCCTCATTAAGAAATAACAATCCAAGGGAAGCTAGGTGGCACAGTGGATAGAGCCCCGGCCCTGGAGTCAGGAGGACCTGAGTTCAAATCCAGCCTCAGACACTTAACACTCACTAATGTGGAAATTTATTTTGATTTGGGGACCCTACCTTTAGGCTGAGATTAGAAAGCCTCAGGCCCTCAGGGTCTCTTCTGTGTGGGAGGTGCTGGTGCCCCTCCCCCTCAGCTTCAGCTGAGCCAAAAAGCCCTGTGGGCTGTACAAGACACCAGGTCAGACAGCTGGGGGGAAAAAGCCCCCAGCTCCCTCTGCCCTGAGCGAAGGTGTCTGAGAGATCCTGGTCTTGTCCAGGCTGGGCTCTGGCATAGCCTGTGCTGAGGCACATGATGCTCGAGCATGCCCCCAGCCCCAGCCCCAGCCCTGACTGGCAGATTAGCTTGGTGTGTGGGTGCAAAAAGCCCAGAGATTTGAGTGGAGAAAAGGAAAATATATATAGACCTGGGAGTTAGACAAGAGGTCGTGGCAGACTAGAGACAGGGCTACAAGGACGGGGGAGTAGGCTAAAGGACTAGGAGCAGAGAAAAGAGAGGCTGAAGGGCAGACTGACAGAGCAGACAGACAGAATGTTGGTGAGAGAGAAACACAGGGGTTCAGCGGTGGCAGTAAGGAGAGGAAAGTTAGAAGCAGGGGGATTTACAAAGTGAAAGGGGCTCGGAGTTAGAATAAAGGACCTGAGTGCCCTAAGGCAAGAGGTGGCTAAGGCCCTTATTGTATTAAAGAAGTTCCAGGCACAGCAGGTGGAAAAGAGATGCAGTGGAAAGAGACGCACCGCAATGCAGTCAGGTTGTACATTTTATTTCCCTGTATTCTTAATTTTAAATAGTATCTCATAAATAAACTCTGCTTTGATTATTTAGTTAAGAGGCTTCTTAGTATTTTGCTTATCAATTTGGGAGTGGAGCAGTGTGGTAGAACTTTATAAATAGCCAATGCTAAGTTGATAGACAGTCAGATAGCCAGTGAGTCAAAAGTCCCCAGATTAGTCCTCCAGTCAGCTTTAGCCCCCAAATTAGGCTAGTCAGTAAAAATATTCTTACACTAACTGTGTGACCCTAGGCAAGTCACTTAACCCCAATTGCCTCACAAAAACAAAAAGAAATAACAATCCAGAGTTTAGCTTAAATCTGAAAGCTACATCTCCTACATTGATATTTAAGGGAGTACCCTCTCTTTCTGAGGAAAGTAGAGTTGTAGTAAATTCCAGCCCTAACATACTGCTTTCTTTCTTGTCAGGACACCAGAAATCTCTCTTCAACGTTCTCCTACTGCACCTGTCCTTTGAGGGTAGAAAGTGAGTATGCATTCTCTGTATAGGGAAGAGCCAGTACAAAGTATTGTATTTGGGAATGGCCTTCCACATGTGACAAATAGTTCAGATGGACTGAACCATTCATTGTGTTCAGGAGAATGGTATATAAAAAAGGGACACCTGTATCGTGCAGTAGATAGAGCCCTGGACTTAGAATCAGGAAATGGCATACTACCCTTGTATCTCTGCCAAGAAAACACCAAATGGGATCACAAAGAGTCAGATATGACTGAAAAATGACAGAACAACAACAACATGAAAATAAGTCTGGATTATTAATTTGGGGCCATGTTGTGGAAAGCTTTAAATGCCAAACAGAAAAGGCACCTTTCAGGGAATTAAACAAATATTGGGGCCATTCAAGGCCATTTTTATCAAGAGATAAAAATATAAAAGTGAAAAATTACCTGCCCTCAAAAAAGCTTACATTCTAATTAAAGAGATAACATGTACATAAAAAATACATACAATGTAGATTCTACATGGTCTTAAATTAGAAGTTCCTTGAATGTCCTCTGGTTAAATGCTAGAAGCCAGAGATAGGAAGAAACCCTTGTCCAGCTACCTGAAAATCAGGATTAAATAGACAAAATCCACATGGCAAGAGCAGAGAATGTGCCTGTCATTAACAAGAAGTTCATCAAAAAGAACATGATCTGTGACATTGGTTAAGTGCCTTTAATTCCTTGGGCCTGCTTTTTCATCTATAAAATGCAGAAGTAAGGCCAGATAACCTCTAAGATTCCTTATATTCTATCTTTATGCTTCTATAGATGAGACATATTTTGAGATGGAAAAGGAGATCCAATTACAACAATTAGGATAGGAAAAGGCAACATATTACTAGAACCTTCATTTTAAAAATTATATTTGTGTGCAATAAACTCGCTTCCCTATGACTCTCCTCAGCGCCTCCTTCACATCCTTGTTCCTTAGACTGTAGATAAGAGGATTCAGCATAGGAATCACTGTGGTATAAAAGACAGATGCCACCTTCTCCTGTGTCATGCTGCTGCTGGATGCTGGTTTAAAATACATAAACATAATGGAGCCATAAAAAATGGCCACAGCAGCAAGGTGGGAGCCACAAGTACTGAAGGCTTTGTACCTGCCCTTAGCAGAGTTGATGCGGAAGATGCTAGAAAGGATAAAAACATAAGAGATCAAGATGGCTAGAGTGGTTGCCAACACATTGAATCCAAGGAGAAACACTACTAAAAGCTCATTAATGTAAGTACTGGAGCAGGAGAGCTTCAGGAGAGGAAGGATGTCACAGAGGTAATGGTTAATGAGATTAGGACCACAGAAAGACAGTCTGGCCATACAACTTGTATGTGCAAGTGCACCAACAATCCCCATCACATACACTCCTGTTGCCAGTAGGGAACAGACCCTCGGGGACATGACAACATTATAGAGCAGTGGGTTGCAGATTGCAACATAACGATCAGAAGCCATTGCTGTCAGCATGTAGCACTCATCAATAGCAAAAAAGCAAAAGAAAAACAGTTGTGTCATACACCCAGCATAAGAGATGATGTTTTGTTCCTCTATAAAATTCACCAGCAATTTGGGGGTAACAACAGAGGAGTAGCAGACATCTATGAAGGACAAGTTGCTGAGGAAATAGTACATGGGGGATTTGAGCTGAGAACTAACAGTAATTAAGAGGATCATGCCCAGGTTCCCCAACATAGTGACCACATACACCCACAGGAACAGAAGGAAAAGGGGAAACTGAAGGCTTGGCCAATCTGTTAATCCTTCAAGATAAAACTCACTCACTGTGGACTGGTTTTCTGAGGTCATTCCTAGGCAGACACGGGGAGGGCAACTGTGGGGAAGAAAAAAGTTATAATAGCAATTAAATAGTCACTTTATAGTAAGAGATAATTCTTGAACAGAACAGAAGGGGAAATGTCATTTCTCCAGTGATTTAATCCTTGTCAATTAGTATTTGCCGCTAATAAAGTCTTATCTTTGGATCTGCATTACCCTGGATTCTCAAAAGCTACAGCAACAGAGTTTGTACACTGGTAGAGCTCCTAGCATCAGAGATTAAAAGCTAAAAGGTCATGTAATCTATCCTATTTGTCATCTGTACATTTGGTAGATGAGGACACTGATGCCCAGAGAGATGAGGTCCTAAATGGCAGAGTTGAGAGCCAAATCCATGTCCTCTGATCATGATCCATCCCTATTTCTTCTCACTCGTGCTACCTCCCAAGTTCTATCATGCTGGAAATTCTTTGCTCAGTTTTATAATAATGGAATTGTATGTTTATTAACTCAATCTCATCTCCAGAAAATCTGTCACTAAGTGCTATATTACTTTGCCTTCAATAATTCACTAAACCAAATATCAAGAATAATCTGAATGTGTAGAGGTCTGCACATGAAAGAAATAGATCTTATAAAGTTGTATATTCAAGACCTGGAAGACCAACTGAATACACACACACACACACACACACATTTTATGTTAGTACAATGTCACTTTTTCTAGCTCTTATCAAGATAATAGTGAGGAAATGTGATCTGTGGTTCTCTTTTCAGTCCCATGGTTTCATCAGTTCAAGCTGGGAGTTGAACCCTAAAGCAGTGGTGTTATTATCTGGTAGGAAGGTTCTCTGGATGCTAAATTTTCTCTTGTGCCAACTTGCCTCTAGTTTATCTGTTACCCAAGGAGTGTGCTCCAATGCCCTAGCATTTAAGGGCCTTGGCAGTAACTATATTCTGTGCTGCCTTTCCATTACTGTCTTAATCCCTTCTAATTTTTTTGTGTGTCTGGGCTTTTTCTTTCAGTATGTTAGTCTCTGTTTCCTGTGAGGGCTGTAGACATAGGTCACTGTCTCTCTGTGATATACGTGGTATATTCTTGGGATATAGGTGACTTTTAACAAGGGAACACATTTTGGTACAGTGCAAAGGGTACTTGTGGAAAGCCAGAGGATACAAGTTCAAATTCCACCTCCCCAAACACTGTGGCCTTGGGCAAGTTATTTATATTCTTAGGCCTTGATTTCTTCATCTGTAACTAAGGGTGGCAGACTAGATGGCCTCTGATACCCCTTCTAGCTTTAAATCTGTGATCCTATTTCAACCTTACTTTCCCTTCCTTCTATAATCCTCCTGCAAATGTTAGCAACTTGCATACAGCCCCATAAGGAAAAACAAATTCAAAAGAAGTATGAAGGCACAAGGAACAATGACACGATTTACAAAGATTTGATTCTGAATTTTTCATGATACATGTTTCTTTTCTGGAAAAGGGTGTATTTAAACTAATAACTAACATTGGATTGCCTATTGTCTTTTCAAAATAATTAGATCTTATACTTGTTCAACACTTAGTAAGAGAAATCTCTTGCAAACAGACTGGAAAACCCCTGGGGTGGTAGTACCTCAGAGGGATAAAAATGTCAAAGGAAAACATTTTTACTGAGTGTCAGAATGTGAAGATCCTGGATCTCTGCTGGGATGTCCCATTGCTTCCTTAAAAAACAACTGAGCAGGGCAGCTAGGTGGCGCAGTGGATAAAGCACCAGCCCTGGATTCTGGAGGACCTGAGTTCAAATCTGACTTCAGAATACTTGACACTTACTAGCTGTGTGACTCTGGGCAAGTCACTTAACCCTCATTGCCCTGCCATAAAAAAACAAAAAACAAAACAAAACAAAAAACAAACAACTGAGCATCACCAAAGATAAAGCTGATCTCAAACTGTCATGGTAACACAGAGATGAATAGAGCATGGAACAGTGCATTCCTCAGTTCAGATAATGCTGAACTCTGCCTCTAGAACTCACAGATCAGAAAGAGAGGTAATTACAAGGAGACTGCATATCACCTTTCTGCATATCACAAGGTCACCGCTGGCAGCCCTTGCAAGTCCAACATGGGTGAAAAATAAATAAGAGGAAAAAATATATATATATAAATAAATAAATAAGAGAATAATTTGTAATCCAAAGAACACTTGGATTTAGAATGAATAATCTTAATAATAACAATAATAATGACATGAATTATGTATGTATATGTGTATGTATATATCTATATCCATATATCTTTAGAATTATATAACTATGTTCATTTGTCATTTGATCATCAGCGTAGATTAAGTGGTTTGACAAAGGCAGTTTTTTTAATGAAAGTCAATACCTAATTCCAGGTCCATCATTCTCTCAATTATACCTCACCAGTCTTTACATAGCCAGGACCCCACTTAAAAATGAGAAAACTGAGGTTTAGAGAAGGTCTTAAACCTCAATGCTAAATGACCAGTAAGCAGGAGAGACAAAATATGAGGGAAACTAAAGTAAGAAGGGAAAAATCAAGTCTTGTGATACATAGGCATAGTGCATGGGGTAATGGGCTTAGAATCAGGAAGACTCATCTTCATGAGTTCAAATACATCATCAGATGCTTACTAGCTGTGTGACCCTGGGCAAGTCACTTAACCCTGTTTGCATCAGTTTCTCATCTGTAAAATGGTCTTTAGAAGAAAATGGCAAACCGCTGTTGTATCTCTGCCAAGAAAACCCCAAAATGGGGTCACAAAGAGTGGGACACAACTGAAACAACTGAACAACAATATGATACATAGAATATAAGAGGAAGAGGAGGAACCATTATATTACTTAAACATTCATAGTATAGCTTACCATTAATGTAAGAGATAGGAGATTGGTAGTGTACCTGTGATTTAATTAGTAGAGGGAACTTCAGGGTGAAGGAATTCCTTTTACCAATGCTATTCAGTAATATGTCTTCAAGTTGTAAACTTAGAGATTTGTTTAGAGCAATGAGAAATTAAGGCACTTTCCCAGAGTCCTACAGCAAGTATATGTCAGAGGCAGGTTTCCTTACTCTGAGACCAATTCTTTATCCACTATGCCACACAGCCTGTTAAAGGAAGACCATATATTTGTGAGTTTGGGATAGTTCTCCTGAAGATGAATGTGTCATTTTCTCAACAATTGCATTTCATTTCAAACATCTTATGAAAATCAGGTGGTATTTTTATATTGACCTGAAATTTGCCAGAAATAGAGAAGTCATTTGGTATTTCTTGAATTTTGCTTTCATTCTCTTATAAGGTGAAAATAGCACATTATCATTTCCCCCTGCAAATCATAACTGAAGTACCTTGCCAATGCTAGTTAAAGCGTAAGGTTATTTATGGGATTACTTCAAAACCCAGGAGATATTTGGAGAAAAACAGAAATAAAGGAGGGGCATCCTCATTACCACCGGAGTTGAGAGTCAGAACCAAAGATAGGAGCTCTACTGACTGAAATACTGAGCCTCCAGTGAGGGAGTTTTTATTTGTTCTTTGGGACCCAGGGAAATGAAGAAGAAGACATGAGTTCTATGTCCCAAAGGTTGAGATCTCCTGGTGACAAACAATTACTCATTTGGTATTTGTCTCCCAGATAAATATCATTAAGGTATATAAGTAATTAGACTCAGAGCCAAACTCCTTTGAGATGATGTTTCCCAAGTATTATGACTCTGAGCATAAAGATATTCCAAACACTTAAGAATGATCTTAGTATATATGGTCCCCATGCTGTTTTTTCCTAACAAATAGATCCAAATTACTGGTTTCTGCTCACCTGTCACAGTTATGAGAAAAATTTTTGTTATAAGACTGGGTCTGCAAGTCTTGAGACCACCATGACAGTCTCTCCAAAATCACAGGATAAGTACCAAACTCTCAGAAACATACTCTGGAGCACATCCTCCCCTTCAGGAGGAGCACACCTTCCTGTTGAAGTGCTCCCCTCTTCCTCTGAATATATTCCTGTTTCTGTGCTCCCCAGTGCAGTGCTGCCCTTATGTGAATTATACTGTTAGTATGCCTGAGTTGTATGTTGGGTTTGCTTTTCTTCTTTCTCCTTCCCAAATCCTTGCAACAAAGTTTTGCATTGAAGCGATTCCCATTGTTTTAAATGTTATTCTCAGTACCTGAATTCATTAAGGAGTTGTTTGCTCTAATGTCTTTGGCTGGCCCAGACGTAAAGGCCTTTCCTTAAACATAAACTGGGTACCCCAGCAAGGACTTACCTATTGATACCCACACCTACTCTGGGGGAGTTGAGTACTGTGAGCCTAATTATAGAAAGCAATGGTTAAGAGGGGAATTATATATGTATTATGTATATACATGCATACATGCATACATGTATACATAAACACCCAATGTTTCTGAACACCACATGAAAATTGTATAAAAACTAACCATTTATTAGGGCATAGAGATATTGTAAAAAAAAATAATAAAATCACAGAAATAGAAAATACATTCTTTAGAGACCCTAAAAATAAAAATAGTAATCAGTTCAAAAACCACAAAAAAGACTTGGACCCAAATGGACACTTAGCAATGAAATCCTAAATCAGCATCATTGTTGCCCTTTATACTACAAGAGAACCAAAAATGACTACAAAGTTGGGACCAATGTACAGTGTATTCATCTGTGGCTCATCAGACCAATATGACCTTGGAAGGCTCTACCACAGGTCAGGCACAAACAGTCTGTATGGACATTTGGGATGGAGATGTCTCTAAATTTGTGCATCTCACATTTTACTTAGCTTCTGTAATTCTGCTTTACTCAAAGGGCACAACACCTTCTTTGATTGGGGCATGCCATGATGGATGTTCTCATGCCAGTGTTTTCCATGTCTCAGAATCAATACCAAAGTTCTTCAGAGAAATCTTGAGTGTTTCCTTGTATAACTTCTTCTGACTTCTGTGTAAGCACTTGCCTTTTTGTGTGAGTTCTCTATAAAATGGTTTTAAGCACACATACTTTTGGCATTTGAACAATATGTCCAGCCCATCCAAGTTGTGCTCCTCACAATAGAGTTTGAATGCTTGGCAGTTTAGTTTGAGAAAGGACTTCAGTGTCTTCTACCTTATCTTGCCAGGTGATCCTCAAAATCTTCCTGAGACAATTCAAATGGAAGTCGTTCAATTTTCTGTCATGGCACTGGTAGAGTGTCCAGGTTTCTCAGGCATACAACAATGAGGTCAGCACAACAGCCTGTAGACCTTCAGTTTGGTAGGCAAACTAATACCTCTTCTCCCCCCACGCTTTTAGAGCTTCCAAAACACTGAGCTAATTCTGGCAATGCATAGAGAATTGATCCATACCCTGTTATGTCAGCCTCATAGGCTTCATTGAGTGAACAGAGTCACATACCAACTCTGCCTACACTTTAGTCTTCGCCTGTAGCCTTTTCATGTTAAATAATTTACTGTGGTTGACCTTGGTTCCATTTTCATCCTCATTGAAGGTGTTCAGCAACATTGTTGTGTGTTTTTTTTAAATAAATTACCATAGACACCAGTTTGGGGTAAGCATATATTAATTTATCAATATTATGCCAGTAAAAGATTGACCACATAGCTCCCTAATTTCTCATGGTCCCAGGCTGCCTGGTAGTGGAGGCAGAGAGAGAGCTTCAGCATGCCAGTTAGTGTAAGCAGGAGAAAAGCCCCCCCAAGAGACCCATGTGATCTCAAGGAGATGAGAGAGAGACACACACACACACAGAGACAGAGATAGAAACAGAGACAGAGAGAGAATGAGAATGTAATCTCAAAGAACTAAGAGAGGCAGAGACCATATGGTCCCCTAGAGCAAAGAGGAGCCAACATGGCTACCTGTCCAGGTTTTTTATCCCTTTAGATAGAGGCAGGTCATTATACATTAAATAAATCTAATTGGTTAGCATCATTCAATCCCATTGGTTAACACGACTTGAAGGAGGTCTACATTAAAATTAACTCTACAGATGACATCAGGGGAAAGAATGCAAAAGACCCTTCATTCAAGTTGCTCAAGGCAAAGTCCATTATCTAGATTTAATCCCATCACTCCTTAAACCAATCTAAACTAAATAATCTGTCTTCATTCCTTTTGTTCCCTTGGGTTTGTCCCAGCTGAGATTTATTGAAGTTTCTCAAGGAAGCTGTACTTTCTGGAGTGGGGGGGGGGGGGGAGAGAAAGAACTGAGGAAGTGATCTTCGGGTCCCAAAAATTTCATTATTAACAATTATTCTCACAGTTGAAAACATCATGCTAAAAAGCATAAGAGCAAGTGCACAGCCCTGCTTCACTCTATTGGTGATTAAGAAAGCATGAGAACCTCACCATTATCCAGAACCTGTGGAAAAGATGTGGGTGGAATTTGGGGTCAACTTTATCGTGAGTCATCCCAAAAGAATTACAAGACTCAGTGACTCAGTTTCCCAAGTTTTATTGCAATACTGTAAATGACCACAGGGAGAGAACCAGAATAGTGGAAAGGTATCTCTCAAATAAGGAAAAGAAAGACAGTTATATTTATAGTATGGATAAATTGATTATCAGTCTCATTATAATAATCTCTACCTTTGGGAGGTACAAGGGAGGGCCAGTCCTACTCATTATAATATTCTCCACCTTTGGGAGGTACAGGGGAGAGCTTATCCTAATTTGGAGTTCTTAGGGTCCTAAACCAACCCCTGAGGTGGGTATCTTTTTTAGTGGAGGTGTGTTTTGTGGTTTACACATCATAAGGTGAATCTGAGGACAAATTTGGCCTTTTCTTCTCATGTCTCTTTCTGTTTCCCATGACTAGTTTCAAAATATCTTCATTTTTCATTAGAATTTCTATAGCCTGTCATTTTATTTAAGGTCTTCATGGCCTAGCTCCCTCTGTTCCCGTTATGGGTACTAATTACTATGGGTAAGAGAACTTAGCATCCTGACTTGTAAGTTATCCATTAACTGGGGTCTGACTCCCTTTGGAGCTAATATCTGAATTAAAGCTTGGATCTTAGGTTTTTCTGTTAACCCTTTTTTCACATCCTACATCACAAGCATGCCATAATGAAATTGGTATACAATATTTATGACCTTCTATGGGCAACCAAATTTTGCCATGATCTTCCACAACCCCTCATGATTGACAGTATCAAAGGCTTTGGTTAGATCAATGATGTTGTATACAAACTTCTGTTCTGCTCCTGGCATTTCTCCTGGAGTTGTTTGGCAGCAATCCTAAATAGAAATCCTAAATAATAGTGTTCAAAGAACAAATTACAGATATAATTAATAACCATGTAAAAGAAAATTATAATGATAATGGGACTATCAGGGAGACAAATAGAGATCTTAAATAACCCAGTCACAGAAAGTGGAATAGATGTACCTGTAAAGAGAAGAAAAAAATACCCAATCATAATGGATTCACAGGAGAATTCTATCAGACTTTAAAGAATTATACCAATATTCTCAAAAATTGAGAAAGAAAACATTCTACCAGAATTGTTTTATGAGAAAAATATAATTCTAATTCATAAACCAGTAAAGGACAAAACACAGAACTATAGACCAATATCCTTGATGAACATTGATTAAAAATTCTATAAATAAAACCCCGTCAAACAATCTAGAATTATTTATTCAGGAAATAATTTAATATAACCAGGGATTCAGGTATGGTACAACATTATGAAAATAATCAACATAATTAATCATATAAAAAATATCCAAAATAACAAGATCATTTCAATAGATTACGAAAAAAAAAAACTTTGACAAATTATAGCACTATTTTTACGATAAAAACTCTACAAAGTATAGGCAAAGAGGGACTTTTTTAAACATTATTTTTAAAATGTCCTTCTAAAACCAAAAGAAAGTATTATATGTAGTGGGTATAGACTAGAACCTTTTCTGATAAATACAGGAGTGAAGCAAGGAGGCCCATTCTCTCCAGTATTATTTTATATAGTTCTGGAAATGCTAGCAATAGCAATAAGAAATAAATTAAAGTCATGAAGAGAAGTAGAAGAGTGATAAAACTCTCCTTCTTTGATAATGAAATCATGCTATCCTTGGAAAATCTTAAGGAATCAGAAATGATACTAATTGTAACAATATTTTCAGCAAAATTGCAAGTTACATATAAAATTCTGCAAAATCAACAGTACTTCTATGTAGTAATAACAAAATCCAAAAGGCAATAATAGAAAGGGAAATCTCACTCCAAATAACTGCCAAATGCATAAAATACCTGGAGATCAATTTAGCAAGGCATACAAAAATCTTGTATAGTTTCAATCATAATGTGTTCCTGGTTATTTTTTTTTTTGCAGGGCAATGAGGGTTAAGTGACTTGCCCAGGGTCACACAACTAGTAAGCGTCAAGTGTCTGAGGCCAGGTTTGAACTCAGGTCCTCCTGAATCCAGATCTGGTGCTTTATCCACTGTGCCTGCCCATGGTTATTTTTTTAATAAATATTTTTATTTAAAGTTTTGTATTCCAAATTCTATCCCTCTATACTCTCCCCCCTCCCTGAGGTGGTAAGCAATCACATGTAGGTTATAAATCTACAATTATGTAAAACATTACCATTGTCTTTTCCCTCAAGATAGTAAGTCCCTATCTTATGGTAACATCTGGGCATCCTCATCCTTGCCAAACGCTTTTTTGGAATTCTGTAGTCTTATCATGATGTTTCTGTATTTCCTCCATACTTGTTATATCTAAAATTGTTCAAGTGCATTTTGCTTCTGGGTTGATTTCTATATCATACTATTGAAACTGACAACACCCTCTAATCAGTGAACTAACACCATATATACCCTCAGAAATGGGGAGTCTCCTGAGCTTCTCTCTTGGGAGGGAAGTCTCCACATGATCATGTTATGTTATATTTCTTCTTGATACAATAAAATATTAAATTTATAGTATGTTTTTTTCTGTCTGTCTCTGATCTGTCTCATAGGAAGACAAGTATGGATATCATGTTATTATAATTTCTCTGATCTGTTTATTAATTTGTAAAAGAAATTAAACATTATTTCTGTGATCTGTTTGTAGGAGACAGGCAGATACAAAAATTATATTTTAATATTTGACAGGAACGATTTGTATTTTTATATATTTGACTCAGTTCTCTATATATTTGAGAAGTGGGGCCTTTTTCAGAGATATTCGTTGCAAAAATTCTTTCCCATTTTTCTGCTTTTCCTTAGAATTTTGGTTGCATTGGTTTTATTTGTGAAAAAACATTTATACAATCAAAATTATCTATTTTACATTTTATAATGCTCTCTATATCTTCTTTGGTTGTAAATTCTTCCTGTCTACAAATCTAACAGATAAACTATTTCATGCTCTCTTCATTTGCTTATGGTATCACCCTTTATGTGTAAATCATGTATCCGTTTAAACCTTATTTTAGTATATAGTGTAAGATGTTGATTTATACCTAGTTTTTGGTAGACTGTTCCAGCTTTCCCAGCAGTTTTTGTCAAATAATGAGTTTTTTGTTCCAAAAGCTTGGATCTTTGGGTTTCTCACATACTGTATCACATACTAGATTACTATAGTCATTTACTATATTGTAATTCATATCTATTCTGTTTGACATGGGAGCTTGTTCAGGGGGCTGGTTCACCCTAAGAATTAGCAGGCTCACTGCAAATCTTATAAAATGGAGAGATTTATTAGTTTATTATATTAGTATAGAGGAATACATGGCCTGAAGACAGTGGTAAGATGGAGACTATCCCCACCTTTTATATAGTTACAGACAAGGAAGACCGTATGTCAAGATTAATGAGATTACAAAAACTACCAAGGAGGGGACATTGGGAAGGGGTATTTGGGGGTCAAGTAGTGTACACATCTTGCTGATGTACAAAAGATTCCATATCTCAAATATATGGAACTCACATATCATCTTTGCAGACTTTGATATGCTTATCAATATTTATACCATAGATGGAACTCTCTAAATATCCCAGGGTCTACATAACCCCTGCTCTTTGTGTCCTGACAACATCACATTCCTGAGATGGGAAACAGGGATTGTTTTTCATTTCTGGAATCTTTAGTTTTAGTGTCTAAAGTTTAAGGATTCCTTAGGGGTTAGGGTCTCTTAAGTTTCTTGGGATCTCATGTCCCACCACATATTCCACTCAATCTACCACTCTATTTCTTAGCCAGTAAAATATTGGTTTGATTAATTACTGCTTTATAATACAGTTTGAGAGCTGGTACTGCTACACTACCTTTTTCCACATTTTTTTCCATCTATCACCTGATATCCTTGAGCTTTTATTCTTCCAGATAAATTTTTTATTATTTTTTCTAGATCTTTAAAATAATTTTTGATAGTTTGATTTGTATGGCACTAGATAAATAGATTAATTTAGCTAGAATTGTCATTTTTATTATATTGGCTCAGCCTTCCCATGAGCAATTAATATTTTTCCAATTGTTTAGATCTGACTTTATTTGTGTAAGAAATGTTTTATAGTTGTGTTCATATAGTTCCTGGGTTTGACTTAACAGGAAGATTCCCAAGTATTTTATATTGTCTACAGTTATTTTTAAATGGAATTTCTCTTTCTATCTGTTGGTGCTGGACTTTGTTGGTAATATAGAGAAATGCTGATGATTTATGTGGGTTTATTTTGTATTCTGCCATTTTACTAAAGTTGTTAATCATTTCAAGTAGTTTTTTAGTTGATTCTCTAGGATTTTCTAAGTATAACATCATATCATCGCAAAGTGTGATAATTTTTTTTTCATTGCTTATTCTAACTTTCATTTCTTTTTCTTCTTTTATTGCTATAGGTAGCATTTCTAGTACAATATTAAATAATGGAAGTGATAATGGGCATCCTTGCTTCATCCCTAATTGTATTGAGAAGGCTTTTAGCTTATCCCCATTATAGATAACATTTGCAAATGGTTTTATATAAATATTACTTATCATTTTAAGGTGAGGCCATTTATTCCTATGCTCTCTAGTGATTTTAATAGGAATGAGTATTGTATTTTGTCAAAGGACTTTTCTGCATCTATTGAGATAATTATATGATTTGTGTTGGTTTTGTTATTGATAAAGAGAGTACTCTATTTCCTAATCATATCCCAAACTATTGAAACAACTAATCTTTATTCCATAGAATTTCTCCTTTCCAATTTAGTATGAAATTTTGTGCAATTGATCACCTCAATTAATTGCAATACTATTACCTTTTGGGGTTCCTAAAAGCTTACAAATGTATGGGTTTTTTTCTAATATTCTTTGGTGACCTTGCTTCTAATTTATCTAAACAATTAATTCTGTTATATATTCTACTTTAAAAAGTCATCCTTAGTTCCTGGTTACCTCCCCCTTCCTGTTATTATGAATATCTATTCCCATTAACCAGAAGAGAATCTAAGGCCAAGTGATGGTAAAGGCAGAGTTGGTGAGCTCCTCCTCATGAACCACTCTTTAGTTTAAAGAATGCTTTCTATTCCTTAATTACTTTTTGTGGGTTTTTTTGTGGGTTTTTTTGTTTTTTGTTTTTTGCAGGCAATGGGGGTTAAGTGACTTGCCCAGGGTCACACAGCTAGTAAGTGTCAAGTGTCTGAGGCCGGATTTGAACTCAGGTACTCCTGAATCCAGGGCCGGTGCTTTATCCACTACACCACTTAGCCGCCCCCTTTAATTACTTTTTACTCATTTTAAGTGATTCCTAATTTAAACAAGCTTTTTTTCTCTTTTCATGGTCAAGAAAAGGTTAACAAAAAGTAGTTAGGTTTCAGATAAATTTAAGATGCAAACTGCACACCTAATTTTTTCTTCATTCTGGGATTACTTTCAAACTAGCTGATTTCCTTCAATAGATCTTTAAATCAACAGGGGAAAAGGTATCTAGGTGCTTTTTACCCCTGAATCCACAGAATTTAATTCTTATTTTTCCTTAAAATAAATTATTCATAGTGGTACCCTTAGAGTCACTAAGATATTTCAGCATAGGGGGCAGTTAGGTTGCACAGTGGAATAAGCACTCACCCTGGATTCAGGAGTACCTGAGTTCAAATCTGGCCTCAGACACTTGACATTTACTAGCTGTGTTACCCTGGGCAAGTCACTTAATCCTCATTGCCCCACAAAAAGAAGAAATTTCAACATATATTAAGCTTCTTCTGAGTACCTTATCAGATAAGAAAAAGAGAAGAAGGTAAATTCCAGGAATTACCCAAAGTTCTAGTTCTCTGCAACCTTAAAATGATTAATGTACAAACTCCTTAATGATTAACCTCCAGTCTCCTTAATTTACAAACCTCTACTAATATGTTTTCAGCACTTACTCTGTAATTCATGTATAATGCCACAAACTTTTACAAAATAGGAAAAAGTTTTCCTTTCTTTGATTATATGACTATAAACAACATGAAAAACCCCACACACTAAATATAACCAAAGACAGAGATTTTCCTTCTAAGCAAATAGATTAAGTCATGCCTGCCAATTGTATAACAAATCAGGAACAGGCCTCCTCAGCTTGGCACTGAACCCTGAATGTAGGGGTAGACATTTGTACGCATTAAAAGAAAACAATGAGGGGCAGCTAGATGGCACAGTGGATAGAGCACCGGCCCTGGAGTCAGGAGTACCTGAGTTCAAATCTGGCCTCAGACACTTAACACTTACTAGCTGTGTGACCCTGGGCAAGTCACTTAACCCCAAATGCCTCACTAAAAAAAAAAAAAAAGAAAACAATGAACAGGTTAACAAGAAAGTGGAATTTACAGAGAAATGAAAGTTAGGTGTCAAAATGGAGTCAGTTTTATAAGATAGAATTAGTTTGGTTCACACAATTCCCACAATATTCTCAGAAGAAAGAAAATATCCCCTTCCTTTGAGAATCTTACATTGTACCAGGAAGACTACATTTCATTATTTGATGCCCAAAGGCATAAAGAGGTCCTCTTCTTTATCTGCTCAAGAAGAACAATGCTTTGTTAAAGAAGATTAAACTGGGATTTGAGGAAGATAGGACCCACTCTAATATTCACTTATTATGTACAAGATACTGTGATGGTTACTAGGGATACAAAGATCACATGAAAACAGTCCTGGCCTTGAGAAAATCTCATTCCTTCTCTAAGTCTCAATTTTCCTAAATATAAATTTGTATACCTTAAATTATGTAAAATTCATAGCCATCAATTTAAGATGGTTGGGGAATTCATTCCAATAGAATTTATTGAATGATAGAAGTGGGGAAATAGATGTTCTATTTATTATTTAAGAGAAAAACAAAGAGTAAAAATATTTGGTTTTCCTTATTCCTTGACCAATGAATTATTTTGATAATTTGCCATCATCTTTAATTTCACCCTTAGTCTGTTGTACCTAAGCCATTATTTTTATATTTTTGTATAGATATACTTTATATATCATTATATTGTATGCTTTGCAACTATATATTGCTGGGTAAGTATTATTTCATGCTTCTTTCACGTTGCTTGTGATTAGACATATATTATCCAAATTTCCATGATTTCCTGGTTTGTTTTTTTAATCCCATGGTGAGGAGGCCAAAACCTTTTTTTTTTGGCCAAACTCAATACTCTGCATATTGTGAGTACTTAATAAATGTTTGTAATTGAATAAGGTTGTTGAATTCTTAGATTTCACTTCAAATAATATGGTGTTTATTGATCATTTACTTTAGGAAAAGGGTAGTGCCAAGCATTGTTAGGACATCCAAGGTGATTTAAACTTTGTCCCTGCCTCATGGAATTTACAATCTTGAAGGGAAAATGTATATAAATGTAAGGAAAGTATCAGTTTGATTAGTTCTTCCATCAACCTTATGTTACCTTTATTTTGAATCATCTGAAGGTCACCTTCCATGAGTATGGGCCTGAACACTATCTTCTTGCCTTTTTGCTGTGAGGATATAGAAAACTCCTTTGACTCCCAATGACAGATTCAGTGGGACAGACTCATGGCTGCTTTTTTGTGGTCTATAAAAGTGAGAGCGTCAGATGAGTGGGTGCTTGCTTTTTCACTCTTGGGATTCCTTAGCTGCCTTTTTCCTCGTGTTTTCTACAGTGTAGCAAGGGCATTTCTCTTTTCCCTTCCCACCACCAAGTGGTTAACTTCTAGCAGAAGTATATAACAGAGGCAGCTAGGTGGAGCAGTGGATAGAGCACTGGCCCTGGAGTCAGGAGGACCTGAGTTCAAATCCGACCTCAGACACTTAACACTTACTACCTGTGTGACCCTGGGCAAGTCACTTAACCCCAATTGCCTCACACACACAAAAAAAAAGAGGGAAAAAAAAGTATATAACAGTAGGGGTGGCTAGGTTGCACAGTAGATAAAGCACTGGCCCTGGATTCAGGAGTACCTGAGTTCAAATCTGGCCTCAGACACTTGACACTTACTAGCTGTGTGACCCTGGGCAAGTCACTTAACCCCCATTGCCCCCCACACAAAAAAAAGTATATAACAGTGGTAGACATATGTTTATACATGGCCTCAATATTTTAAGGAGTCTTTTTTTAAATGCCAATGTTCTGTATAGAGGAGAAGAAATTTTGAATTCCCTAGTCAGCATGATCCCAGAATAGAATAGAGCCTTATAGCCAGAGAAGGAAGGTTTCTTATACAGCATAAACTTTTGGATTTGCCTTGCAAGCCCAACTTCAAAAGTTCCAGAGTTCAACTGTGTAGGCAATAGCATCCTAGAGGAATAAAATTTCCTCAATATCATTAATCTTGGAAAAGAAAAAGGATTACCAATCATTCTATCCCAAGGAGGATCCCTGACCTCCTAAAAAATACCTGAGATCCCAAAGCTGTCATTATATTCAGAGTTACCATAACCTCTGAATTGAACTAGTGGCCACTACCATTTGTTATTCAAGTTGTTTGAGCTGACTTGAGGAATAGGCCCAATATCTAGGCCATCTTGGGTTTCCTCTTTCTATCATTACCTAAAAACCATCATAACTTGTTAGCAATAATACTTTCCCTGCTTTGCCCCAGTCTCATTTTGAAGGTATCATTCCAATATAAGAAAGGTTGTTGGACTACCTTAATTTGTTAGGTGTTGATCATTGCCCCAATTCAAGGGGATGATAGGACTCCCTCAGTACTTTCTCCTTGCTATTTTAACCTCCTGCTACCTAGTCTCTAGCTAAACCACATTGTCTTCCCTTTGAGACTTTCCCTTTTAAAAGAAAGAGCCAAATAAAATTTCAAATAAAAAGGATTCTTACTACCATCATTGCCTGATTCTGAAGCCTTTTTACTATCAAGAATGGACTGGGGGCAGCTAGGTGGCGCAGTGGATAAAGCACCGACCCTGGATTCAGGAGTACCTGAGTTCAAATCCAGCCTCGGACACTTGACACTTACTAGCTGTGTGACCCTGGGCAAGTCACTTAACCCCCATTGCCCCGCAAAAAAAAAAAAAAAAAAAAAAGAATGGACTGATATAGTGAATGATAGTTTTAGCTCACATGAAATTGGGAAAGAAATTAGAATCTGAGAGAAATGGAAGCAAAAATTAGTCAAACAAATTACAAATTTTTAAGAAAGTTTTATTTCCCTTATATTAGCTTGAAACCTGGGTTGAGGCAAGCAAGGGTTATGTCTCAGAATATCCTGGTAGTTGTTTAATATGAGAACCTAGTTGATGCTCACTCATACATAGTGAAAGTGAACTGAAACAATTTAAGCTTAGAGAGCCATCTGGTGGTCTCTGCAGATATGTAGCTCTTCAGTCACCAACTTTTATTTGCAAAATAACAAGTGCCCCTGGGTGTATATCATTTATGCTTATTTATCACTCTGCTAAAATTTTCATTTTACAAGAGCAATGTATGCCAGCCCATAACAGCTCCTGGGGAAGTATGGTGTGATTTTCATATCCCTCATCAGTCTTCTCATCTTTTTTTTTTTTTTTTTGGTGAGGCAAATGGGGTTAAGTGACTTGCCCAAGGTCACACAGCTAGTAAGTGTCAAGTATTTGAGGCCAGGTCTGAACTCAGGTCCTCCTGGCTCCAGGGCCGGTGCTCTATCCACTCCGCCACCTAGCTGCCCCCTCTTCTCTTCTTCTTTAGCACATTGACTGATCTATGGTTACACCCTATAGAGGCTGTTCCCTATTAATATCTAAATTCCTGCACCTGTGGGCACAAACCTCTTGGCTCAGGGCCATACTCTTCTACCTTTTAGCCTCTACTCCTTCTGCATATCTAAGCAGGTAGGGGACACCATGGAATAGTGGGTAGATTGCTGAAGTTGTGAGCTCAAAAAGCTTGTGTTTGAATATCACCTCTGATACTCACTCACTTTGTAACCATGGATTAATCACATTCTTTAATCTTTTTGAGACTCAGTTTTCTCAACTACAAAATGGACATAAATATATCTATAATTATTATTTTACCACAGGATTATTATAGTCTTCAAATTATAAAATATATGCAAAATACATTGCAAACTTTTAAACACTAAATAAATGTTGTTATAATTGTTACAAAATAAATATATATTAATTATAAGCATAAACATCATTTAGTAAGGCATAGGGTCCTCTAAATCACAAAATCTACAAACAGCCAGTACACTGAGTGGTCTCCAGAGAAAAAATCAAATGGAACTTCAATCCATAAAGACTAGAAAGGAGATGGGGGCAGCTAGGTGGCACACTAGCTGTGTGTGACCCTGGGCAAGTCACTTAACCCTCATTGCCCCGCCAAAAAAAAAAAAAAAAGACTAGAAGGGAGAGGTAGAAGAGTTAAAAAACAACATTTTATATCATATCTACTATCTTTTAAAATTAGGCACATTCTACTTTCTTTTAGGGTAGAAATGATGTTTATTTGCATGCTTTGGATTGAAATTCATTATGCCATTAAAATAATAGGTGACAGTAATAATAGTTTACATTTATTTTGTACCCTATGGTTACATCATATTATTTAATCTTGACAATTATATTGTGAGGTAGGGAACCAATGACCTTAATTTCTTCTTCCCAGCAGACCCCAGGCTAACCACACACAGCACCCAGCCAATTGGCTGGCCTCTCTAACAGTCACATGACTGCCCTCACTAGGCTTCCAATCATTATAATTTTGCCAGGCCCATGTAGGCATTAGCAAGTGGTGATGACGTGAGGTGCCAGCACCATGGCGACGGCTACAACCAGCACCGTGCTGTTTGCAGAGCCCCAGAGACCAGTGCGCATGCCAAAGTTTTTAAAAAAAAATTCTAGCCAAAAGATGGGGTCATAAAAACCTCAAATAACAATTAATTCTTTATATTACCCAAAGTAAAGCAGTTTTTAAAAGGGGGGGAGAATAAAAGAGGAAAGAGCTAGAATTTATATCATGTCTGCTCGACACCAAAATCAGTGCTCTTTCTAACAGACCATGTAAATTTTCATACACTCCATATTATTGAATTTTTAAAATACATAACTAAAACAACAAAAAAATTGTTCTGTCCTATGTAGGAGAGACTCCAGCTCTTTCATTTCCAATGCAGTTGCCACAGTCTGCTGTTAGTGTTGACATTCTATCAGTCACCCAGTGGTATATTGAGTAATGCTTCCATAGATCCAGATGCAAGTATATTCTATAGGCTTAGTAAATCAACGAACATGTATTAAGCACCTACTATGTACCAGGTATTGTGCTAAGCCCTGGAGATATAAAAGCAAAAGGCAATTGTAACAGATGAGAAAGCAGAACATTTTAGGTTTGCAGTGCAGCAAGAAAAAGTTGCTAAAGTTGGAAAATGGAGTTCCTTGTTTGAGGAACAAGGAGGACAATGTCACTAAAGAGCAGAGTACATGGAAAGTGGCAGGGCAGGGTTGGGGGGAAGATGAAGGGATTTGAATATCAAATAGAAAATGTATTTGATCCTAGAGGTGATACATAGCCAGTGAAGATTATTGAGTAGGGTGGGTGACATGGTCAAATCTGCAGATATAATCTATGGCATTCCTACCACATACTCATCCAGCATCTGTTGAAAGACCCCCACCCCTCTAGTGAGGAAAACCCAGGACAGCCTTTTATTTGCAGGACATTGCCTCTAGCCTTCCCATTGATAAAACTAACCTTTCCCCCTAAAAGATTATCTCTCTATCACTTCTTGGTTCACATTGACCTCTTCACATTCCTCTCCCTGCTATGAAAATCTTTTCCCAAGAAAAGATCTATTAACAGTCATTTACACCTAATTTAGTTTAGAAGGATGAGTTTTAGTCACTGTATTCCCTCCCCATGAGAATTTTCATTGTAGCCCTTCTCTCTTATTGTGCAGTGAAAGTCTGCCCCCTAGTAAAAAGGGGAAGATATCTATGGGAAGGGTAGGCTTCATGAAATCATACCAAAGAAGTAGATATTTACCCTGCCATGAGAAAGGTTGGTCTTATATCACTATCTCTTCCCCTACAGTGGGTATATAAAGGCTGCATCACATTACAGATAAGGAGTTATACAGGGGAATCAGTGTAAAAGACAATATCAAAGAAATGTATAACCCAAAATGAGGTACCTAAGTGTCTCAGTGGATAGATCATTGGGCTTGAAGTAAGGAACTCCTGAGTTCAAATCTAGACTCAGAAACTTATTAGCTGTGTGACACTGGGCAAGTCACTTAAGCTTAACTGCAAATAAGAATAATAATAGCCTCTACCTCACAGGGTTGTTGTAAGGATCAAATGAGATATTTGTGGAGTGCTTAGCATAGTACCTTGCATATGGTAGGTGTTTAATAAATGTTGTTTCCTTCCAAAAAGAAGATGAGTTAGTCATATAGGGAGAGCAAGAGATAATCAATGGAAAGTCCCTGTGATATACATGAAATTCTTCGTAGCCCAGAGAACATGAGGAAAACACAATGGATAGTCCCTTTGTGCTAAATATATAGGAGGCTACGGACATGATTCACTCAGAAGTGGCAGGCATTAATGAATGAATTTGGATCTGCATCAAGGTAGGGAATACTGATATCAAAGATGTTATGGGGTTGGGACATATCAAGGAATTTGGGACTATTAAAGTTTAAACTGTCCAGCTAAACTGAAGGATGAACATACCTTGAGAAGTAAGGGAGATAAGTCCATTAGGCATGGCTGCTGCCTGATCAGCACCAAGGGACAGAGATAACTCCTGAAGTCCAGACGAGAACCCTTCACTCAAGCTTTCCCCATACCCAAAAGGAACTTTCCATTGTCAGGTGGTCACCCCATCTATTGTCGATAAAAGCTTTTGCCTTTCTTCTGTTTGCATTTCAGAGAATCATCTCTCTAAAGCATTTTTTCTCCCCTCTAGAGTCAATCTCTCTTGTTTATTTTTTCTCTAGCACCCAAATAAGATTCTTTTAGTCTGTTAAGGGCTAAAATTCTAGCTAAAACTGTCTAAAATATCTAATGAGTGGTCGCCAATAAATTATAAGCTTTAGCAAGAGTTAGACTTTTAAGCATTTATTAAGGAGAATAAGAATTTGATAAAGAGAGAGAGAAAGGCCTAGATTTCTATCTATTAAAGGGAGAGCGCATTTCTAGCTCCACTCTCCACCAGAGTCTCAGGAAAGAGCTCAAGAGCGAGCGCCAGTCTCTTCCTTCCTCCTCCCACTAGCCCGCGTCACTTCCTGACGCCAAAGAAAAGACTCCTGGTCTTGCCCTCAAAGACCTTCGCTTCATGGGCAGAACTCTTCTACAGTAAGTCTCCAGCAGGTGGCGTTATTCCAATCATTACAAGTCTAAATGGATTTATGTTCAAGAGGGTGCAATTCTTTAAGAAGGAATATCCATGATCCAACCATTCTGTTTTTGTTTTTGTTTTTAGTGAGGCAATTGGGGTTAAGTGACTTGCCCAGGGTCACACAGCTAGTAAGTGTTAAGTGTCTGAGGCCGGATTTGAACCCAGGTACTCCTGACTCCAGGGCCAGTGCTCTATCCACTGCGCCACCTAGCTGCCCCCTGATCCAACCATTCTGGAGAGCAAATTAGAATTATGCCCAAAGGGCTATAAAGTTGTGCATACCCTTTGACCCAGCAATACCACTGTTGGGTCTTTTTCCCTAGGAGATCATAGAAAAGGGAAAAGAACCCACATGTTCAAAAATATTTATAGCTGCTCTTTTTGTGGTGGCAAGGAATTGGAAATTGAGGGATTGCCCATCAGTTGGGGAATGGCTGAACAAGTTGTGGTATATGAATGTAATGGAATTCTATTGTGCTGTGAGAAACAATGAGAAGTTCAGAGAAACCTGGAAGGACTTTCATGAACTGATGATGAGTGAAATGAGCACAACCAGAAGAACATTGTACACAGTATCATCAACATTGTGTGTTGATCAACTGTGATGGACTGGACTCTTCTCACCAATACAATGGTACGAGAGAGTTCCAGGGGACTCATGATGGAAAAGACTCTCCAAATCCAGAGAAAAAAAAGAACTATGGAATATGGATGCTGATTGAACCATACTATTTCTTTTGTTTTTGGTGCTGTCGTTTTTCTATTTTGAGGTTTTTCCTTATTGCTCTGATTCTTCTCTTATAGCATGACTGATGCAGAAATATGTTCAATGTTGTTATGTATGTGTATGTGTATATGTATATATGTATGTATGTGTGTGTGTGTGTGTATATGTATATAAACCTATATTGGGTTGCCTGCTGTCTGGGGGAGGGGGGGAGGGAGGGGAGGGAGGGAGAAAAATTTGAAATTGGAAATCTTATGTAAACAAATGCTGAAAGCTATCTCTATATGTAACTGGAAAATAATAAAATACTTTTATTTTTTTTTAAAAAGAAGGAATATCCAAGGACCCCCACCACTGGTTTCCCCCATGACAAAAGAGAACATAGATATGTACAAATATTAAAGCAGAGCTTCTTAAACTTTTACTCGCAACCCCTTTTTGCTGGAGAAATTTTTACACAACCCTGGGATTATAGTTATATAAAACAGGTATACATAACCTTTTACTGTTGCCAAATTTTTCTGATCCCTGAATTCAGTTACACTGCCCCATATGGGGTCATGACCCACAGTTTAAGAAGCTTTGTACTAGAATACCTTCTTGAGAATTTAGGAATAGATCCTTGATGTCTTTGGAGTCCCTCTAGTGTAACCTCTAAACATTATTAAGAATCATTGTGTGAGGCCAATGACCAGTCAGGTAGAGTGGGAGGTAGATGCTTGAAGATATATCATTATACTCTTTAAGGCCAATGGTATCAAACTCAAATAAACCAGAGCCACTAATCTATATGTAAGGATCCCTATGGGGCACATATTGAACTAATTTTAAAATGGAATATTATAATTATTTTATTGTATTTCATTTATTTTGTTAAATACATATTAATTACTTTTGGACCGTACTCAGGAGTGTGGTGGGCTGCATGCCACCTGAAGGCTGTGTGTTTGATACCTCTGCTCTAGACACAGCCATCCCTGGAGTGTAACAGCAGTGGTTTATGATGTATTGTTCATAAGAATGGTCCAGGTAGACCGAGGTCTAGTCTCTTGTAGAATCAATAATTGTTTTATGGAAATAACTATATTCTTGTTTCTGGTTTAAATGACTATTAATATTCAATAAAATCTTTAATATTTTATCCACAGCTATCTTTTTCTCTATATTTAAAGTCCAATATCATATACTCATGATCAGTTTCCTGATTTTAAGTATGAGGAAACCAAGGTTGAAAGAAATGTTTTTGCAGTGTCATGTAATGGTGAAAGGAGGAGAGAAGAACTTGGGTCTTCCCAGCAGAGTGAAGGGAGAATAGGCACTTATCTGGTTCATATAGTGTATATGAACTGCAAACTAGATTATTCAACCCCCATTCACTATACTAAAATCCCCTTTGAATTTCTGAAAATGGACTTATTGCTCAGATTAGCAAAAGGGTTACCAACTTTTCTCTTCACTGTGTGCCAGGTAGATTCAGCTGCTCTGGGCACTAAAAGCACAGCCACCAAATGAGAGATTCATGGATGGTTTTTGGCATGTGAAAATAGTCTAATCCTGGATTAAGAAGATATATTAAGACACTCTTCAGCGACCCTGATGTGTCCATTCCCTCTTGTTTGCTATCAAGTACATAGTAAACTCTTCCAATCATGTTGAGGTGTGTGAAATGCATGTTTACTACTGACTCTTATAAAGAAAATGAAAACTGCACATTTCCCACATGCTATACACCATGTTTCCTTTACTTGTGAAGAAACTAGTAAATGCTTCCTTTTTAGAGATAGAAAGAAATCTAGGCGTAATAAGCTATATCTTGGAGTCACTATGACATGGGGGGTGGGGGAGTGTTCTGGTGGTTCTTAGGTATTCCTCAGCAAAGAATTATACTCTTATTGCACACAGGTTAATCACAATTAAAGTAATTTTTATTTGGTGCTAGGTAAGGTGACTGAGAGGAAAGTCAGAGACAGCCTCTCAGGGAGGAAAAAGAGTTCGAAAGAATTTCCTCCCAAGACAGAGGGAAGGCACAGCTTTTATAGAGGATAGATGAGGGGGGAAGGGCTTTATACCTGATACTAAAACAGTTGGTATTATATATCCTGAACTCCTGGGCTTTGGGGCAGGGGTAATCCTGTCCTCTGGGATTATCTCTGTCCCCTGGCTCTAGCCTGGTAGTATGCACACATTTGGCTTCCTGCTAAACTGTTATCTGGCAGATCAATCATTTTTCACAGGAAGAGTTTCCCAGGCCCTGCTGCATCTTTGATTTTGTTTCTCATAAGAAAAGCCCCTTCTGATTGATTTTAGGCTCATGTCAACTAGAAAAATCAGTGTGAATTTTGTGTTATTGTTACATGGGTACATATGTTCCTACATCCTACTTGCTGCTCATCAATGAGAGGGAGCACCACTGGATGTATACTATACCTCTAAAAGCATTTTAACAAGGCCCATTACAATTTCTGATATAATTCCTCTGCTAAACAAATCACTTGGCCCATAGCTCACAATTAAGGACCCGAAAAAACAATATAATAAGGAAAAGTTATAATGAGCCTCAGAAGATGTTCATGTACTGTATGAACAAGGACCTTAGAGATTAATTAACTACCATGTCTCCTTGTAAGTGAATACCTTAGATAGCATTTATCAATGTGATATGTTAGAAACAGATAAACTGAGGCATTACTCCAAGTCTGATGCAAAGAAGGAAGATCATTTTATTATGATCTTGCAAGAAAGGGCAAGCACTTTAGAAGAGTGGTGCGCCTTGCCACAACAAAACTTCCCTTTTTATCCTAGATCTAACGTAAAATCCCTCCCCCATCCGGGTTCACATTCTTGATGACACTTCTAAACATGTAGATCACCCTCCCCCCCAGATGTGGTGCCACTGTTGCACCCATCCCCTGGGACAACCAGACCCTGAGATTTTATGATTCTTTGTTATCTAACTTCAGAAAACCTCTGTTAACTCAACAGGGAAAGGAAGGAAAATTTTGGAGAGTGTGGATAAGCCTCTAGGGCTTGAATTATGTAGTTTGTTCTTATCTGAGAGGAGCATTCTCTACTGGTTAACTGCTAACTTAGCAGGAAAAAGGTAGGAATAGTGGAGAGGGGGAGAGAAGGAAGAAGCCCCCAATACTTGAATAATGTATCCTACCTACTGAGGAGGACTATTGGCTAGTGAATGTCAAAAACAAGCAATGAGACAGACAGGTAAAACTACAGCTTATTCACATTTGTGAGACACAAATGGATTATAACATGTATTATAATTCAACTAGTGATAATCATATCATTCTGCCATTCATCAAAGTGAGACAAAAAGGAAATATCTTGTTAGCCAGAAGCTAGGTCTGACAACAAAAAAGAGTGCTTATCACTTATTACAAAGGAAGAATTGAATCCTTGTTAGCATAACAATTCCCACCAGATGAAAGCAGGCTATTGTTTCCTAATGAGACAAGATAAAGAAGCAGATTTCCTTGGGCTACCAAGTCATCCCATCCAATAATAGCATTTGTACTGTGAAAATTGGTACCTTGATTTGCTTGAATCCCCCATTTATCCAGGTAATCAGAACAATTTATGAGAACTGGCTGCATTGGCTAACACACCAACTATCCTTTGCAGTGATGAAATCAACATAGCTGGAAAATTAGTAACTCTGAAGCCAGTTAAGTTTATAGCAGCATTGAAGCAGATCCTGAACTATTTGCTGATGGTGGTTTATGGACCTTCAAGAGACATTCCTATCTTACCTAACTACATTATGAGACTATCCCATTTATGGTCTTATTGTCTCCAGCTTTTCCCCCACCCTGGTTATGGGACTTTCAGAATTATCCTGTTTTTTGGAGAAATCTCCTTATCAAGACATCTCGTAATCAAACCTTGATCTGTGAACTGCTTATCACCAAGGATGCTTTCTGCTTTGTGGCCTTTGCATTCTCTGGTCTTCCCCTTTGTGGAATGACAGATCTAAATTCCATTTGAGAGAGATTTGCCTCAGTTTACAGTAGCAAGCAGTCTCCCCTTACCCTCTTTTTCTGTGAATGGTAAAATGGTGTGTGTGCATGTGTGCGTGTGTGTATGTATATATGTATGTACATATATATACACACATATATATAGCTACAGATATATACACACACATATATACATATATACATATATATACACACACATATATATACATATATATATACACACACACACACACACACATATATATATATATATATATATACATATATATATATATATATATATCACAAGGTAGAAGGAACCTCAGAAATAATGTAGCCTAACCCTCTCATTTTACAGATGAGTAAACTGAAGCCCAGAGATTTTACATGATTTGTCTACAGTAACACAGGTAGTTAAGAGAAGTGCTGGAACTTTGACTTTTAGGTCCATGGACTGTAAATCCAAATTTCACTGTTAGTAGGCTTCCACCAGTCGCAGATGACCATGGGTCAGCACCTTGAAGAGCCACAGGCCACAGTGTGGCTGTGCAGTCCCATACGGGAGCCACAGCTCCTGCCGTAAGGAGGACATCGGAAAACTGAGCTCTCTGTTGACCCTCGGGTTCCTGCATCTAATTCGTTTTTCTTCCTCCAGAGCTTGAAGGCCCATCTCAGCTGCGTGCAAGCTGCTCCTGAGTACTGAACTCCATTGGGCGCGGTCCTTGGCCATCTCCTCCCAGCTGCTGATGTCTATTCCCAGATCCCTCAAGTCTCGCTTGCATACATCTCTGTCCCAGAGGACAAACCCAAGAATAAAGATGGAAGAATTTCAGCAAAGCTAAATTGGCTCCATTGGCTCCAAGGAAAAATTCCTGAATAGTCCAAGCTATACTAGTAGATTGGTCAATGGCTCAGGAGGTCATAGGTCTCCAGAGACTCTCCTTGATTGCTAACCCAACTCTCCAAATGCACTCCATTATTCCTTACCTCTTAACATCCAATCAGTTGCCAAGTCCTGTCAATTATATCTTCACATCTCTCTTATCTGAGGAAACTTCTGTCTCCTTCTCTCCACCCACAAGACCACCACCCTAATTCAAGCCTTCATTACTTCTCACCTAGGCTTGTGAAAGAGCCTCCTATTAGTCTCTCTACCTCCAGTCTCTCCTTTGTCTCAAGCAACCCACAAATCTGTCAAATTGATACTCCTAAAGCAGAGATCTGGCTCTGTTTAGTTTCTTGTTCAAAAACCTCCAGCTCTGGGGGCAGCTAGGTGGTGCAGTAGATAAAGCACAGGCCCTGGATTCAGGAGGACCTGAGTTCAAATCTGGCCTCAGACACTTGACACTTGCTAGCTGTGTGACCCTGGGCAAGTCACTTAACCCCAAAAGCCTCACCAAAAACAAAAACAAACAAACAAAAACCCCTCCAACTCCCTATTACTTTTAGACTAAACTACAAATTCTTCTGCTTGGTATTTCAAGCCCTTCGAAATCCTGTACTCTATGTTCCAGACAAATTAGGTTGGCTGTTCCTTGTGCATAATATCTCATCTCCTGATGGGGTGGGAGGCCTTTCCCATCCCCTACTGCTAGTACCTTCCTTCTGTGATTAACTCCCATTTTCCCCATATATAATTTGTGTGTACATAATTATTTTTCTGTCATTTCTATTAAAATGTAAGTTCCTTAAGGAGAGAATGTGTTTTGGGGTTTTTTGTATTCTCAGCTTTGGCACCTATTTAATGCTTAATAAATGCTTGTTGTGGATGATTGATGATGATGGTAGTGGTGAGAGTGCTTTGATAACTTAGTCAGACCAGGTAAAGATCAGTGAATGAATGACCTACACTCCAATCATGGGTCATACATCATCAACTCCTAAACATCTTGACTCTGGAGAAATTTTGCTGCAACAATTGAGTTCCTTGGTACTCTCAGTCTTCTGCAATTTACCTATTTAATTCCTGTTTTCTTGGTGAAATAATGCTTTTTACTTTGGTAGAAGGTTGGGCTGATCCATTAGTCAAATAGCTATTTAACCAGTGGACCCTTTTGAAATGTGGTCATGTGCCCCTAACTTTCCTTTGAAGACTTGAAATAAGAAAGCTCAGTGCAAAATGGAAGGAGGGACACTGAAAACCCCTCCTTGAGAATCTTAAAGAACTTTGAAGATTGAGAGACAACCACTATAAAACATAAACATTTACTCATTTATGTAACAAACATTTACTGAGGAGCTACTGTGTGCAAGGCAGAGCAGCAGGCACTGTAAGAAACACAAAGACTTATCCTGATGCTCCAGCCCCTGGAGCCTTCCCCCCAATCACTTGTATTTACTAGTTTATTTTGTATATATTATGTGTGTGCATATACTTGTGTATATAGATACAGATAGATATAGATATAGTTTCCTCCTGGAGAAGGTGACAGCTAAGGTGAATCTTGAAGGAAGTTGGGTCTTCCAAGAAGCAGGAATGAGAAAAAGGTCTAAGGATGAGGGAAAGCTTATGCTATGGAACGGAGACAGGACATAGATGATCTTACAAAGGGAATAGCAAGCAAAATAGTTTGGGTGGAAATTAAGACTATTTTGAGTGGGAGTGAGGTGTAATCAGCCCGGCAGGACCATGAAGGATTCAGTACCAAAAGACTGTATTTTAAACTAAAGACAATGGGGAGCTATCGTTTTTGAAATATCAATTTGGCAGATGGGTGGAGGTTTGAAAGAAGTTTTTTTCAAACTCTTTCACTCAAAGATATGAGAGTTCACTTTTGATCTGCAGATTGTCACTTAATTGATCAAGTTAGGATTTAATTATTTAGCTGAGTTTTAAATTTAATCTAGCAGTTTACCTTTCTAGAGCTTCAGTACTTATGACCTAGTGGAAATTGTGGCCTTGCCCAGAGTGGAAATAAGGAAGTAGGGAGACTTTGAGTTTATAAAACTGATCAATCTGCAGCTGTCCATCACTCTCCTAGTGACTTGAGTCCTGTCACCATTTCTTTTTCTTCTTTTTTTCCACCTTGTAAGGTGAACAGCAGCCCTTTTTTCTTGGAGGCTTAAGGTCTGAGGAGAAGACCTGAAATGGAACTGGAGAGGAACTAGGGAAGGTGTGGGAAGGCTCTTCCATCTAGCTCCAATTCTACTTTCCCCTCCTAACTGAGCAAAACCCCCATAACTACTCTAAGAACCTAAATATTGACTCAATGGGAAAAGAGATTTACATGTCCACCACCATAGAGCACCTAATCACCATAGGGGCATCATTTATGTCTCTGGTCACTGGGACTTCATCAAGAACATGATCACTGGCACCTCTCAGGTAGTGGCATGGCCTCCTTGACTTCACCTCCTGGCTCCCTATTCCAGCCTTCCCCAATAAGAGTCAAAAACCAAAGTAGCCAAGAGTGACTGCAGCCCCAAAATCTGGTCTTAAATTTCATTGAGGCAGTGTCCAAAACATGAAAAATGATACTTTCTCTTTAATTCTGATCTTGTCAGACCACCCATGTACTCATGTGGTTAGTTTTTTTTTTCCCCCAGGGCAGTGAGGGTTAAGTGACTTGCCCAGGGTCACACAACTATTAAGTGTCAAGTGTATGAGGTTGGATTTGAACTCAGGTCCTCCTGAATCCAGGGCCAGTGCTTTATCCACTGTGCCACCTAGCTGCCCCCTATTGTGGTTAGTTCTAAGGGACACACTTAAGAAAAGGGATCATCTCACAGAGGAGAGCTACCAAGATAGGGAAAGGCTTTGAGCATTGGGTGAAGAAGCTGAAAACAAACAAACAAAATACTTGGTAGGGGTAGACTCTATGTGTTATAGAGAAGATTCTTCTTCCAGGTATAGGCTAGACTTGAATGACTCTTCAAATTGTACTAGATGGTCCCTCCCATTTCTGAAATACTGGAATTCTGAAATATCAGTTCACCTGTTCAGGGCTTTCTCTGTCAGCTGCCATGTGAAATATTTCAGGAAGGGATTAGCACTCACTTGTCTATTGGTCTAGTGGAAAGAGGATCCTTCTAGAAGATAAGAGGGTCAGGCAGCCTGCCCCGCTTCCCTACCCAATTAGCCTTGTCGTGTAATAGAGAGTAGAAAAAAAAGAAAAGCAGTTTAGCAAAACTAGCTATTTGTGTAATTTAAGATTCTAAATGTGGATTCTAATCTGTTCCCCCAGTTTTGGGGGAAACTGACTAAAATCACTGATAAAATGAGTTTAGGTTTTTAAGGGTTTATTGGAAAATAGAAAGAAAAAGATTGAGAACAGAATTCCAACAGCCTGGCATTCCTATCTTTCCTCAAATTTCCTGTGAAGTCCTCTGCCGCCACCACCACCAAGTCAGGAACCCAAAAACACCAGAGCGCTTCGCGCAGGCTCCCTCTCCTCCTTCCTGTCTCCTCCCAGAAAATAGGAGGCTCCTCAAGTTGATTGGCTGGTAGCCTTGATAGACAGCACCCATGAGCAAACGTCATTTCCTGACACCAAGGAAAAGCCACAATGCCTCTGAGGCATTTTCCTCATGGTGGAGCTTTCCCATAGCAAGTCTCCAGTAGGTGGCATCATTCTAATCATTACATATTACTTCAATTTTTTGACAGTGTAGATATTATTCCATACCCATAGTACCCCACCTCTGCAATGCATGGTGAGGGGTTAAATTCTCTCAATTATTCTTGTTGCCAATATTTGGCTTCAATTTTATGGGCCACAAAAAAGTAATAAGTAAAAGTTTGGATTCAAACCAAGTTCCTGGTATGGGTTTCAAGTGTGAGTCCTATTCTCTTTCAGACTGGAGTCTACCTTCTCCTGGATGGGCAAACTGTACATTGCTAATTGTGGCAGGGGGAGGGGATGAATTTGAAACAGGCATCTCCAAGAATGGGCAGACCAGGGAGGAAGTCCTGCTAGCCTACATCCTGAGTATGAAGCAACTCATAGCTGTTAATAAAATGGACTCCATTAAGCTCCCATAGAGTAAAAAGCACTTCCAGGAAAATCATAAGAGAAGCAAGTAATTTTATCAAGAAGACTGGTAGACTCTAACCTTTGTGCCCACCTCAGTGTAGCATGGGGACAGCAGCAAGATAAGTGTTCTTTGGTTCAGGGTAGAATGTTAACATAGCTGGGAGAAAGGGCCCCATGGGAAGGCAGCTCGATGAGATGAAGGAATGGATAAAGTCAGAAAAGGTCTGGGTTGCAAAACATGAAATCTGCCCTGTAAAGCTTTTGGAAACTTTGAAGGCGGTTCGGGCTGGGACAGGTAAGCATATGGAGGTGGGGATTATAGGAGGATAAATTGTTACTTCCAGCTTATTTTAATTCATACTGCTACCCGTCCCCATAGATGTCATGGTTCAAGGGGTAGAAGGTTGAAAGGAAGGAGGGCAATGCAGGTAGGGGTCATTCTCCTTGAAGCCCTGAACTCTATCAACCTCAGCATCTCATTCTCTCAGTAAACCTCTTTGACTTCCTCTTCAGGATATTAAGATTGAAAATGACTGGACAAAAAGGGAAGAAGAAAGTGACACAAAGGTTCCCTTTACCAGATAGGCAATTTAGAAGAAGTCTTAGGAATTGGAGAGGAGAGCTACCTCATCCTAAAATACATAGGAAAATCCTAAAAGGCAGGAAGTCTAACACAGTGATTTTAAAAAGATTAACATTAATTTTTTTTAACTTTAAGTCCCAAATTCTCTTCCTTCCAACAGTCTCTCCACCACCTAGTAAGAGGGCAAACAATTTGATACCCAGAATATATACATCACAATCATAATTATATCAGTAATTGTCTATAATGCTTTAAGATGGATTTAAGTTTTTACATATATGATTATCTTATATAATTGTCAAAAACTTTTAAATTGTGGGGTTTTTTTAATGAAAAGGTAAAGAACAAATAAATATTATCCATCTTGGGACTCCCCTGAGCTCTCCCATAAGTTCTTCCAAAAAACTTTAAAGAATGCTTCAGAACAAAATCTAGAGTGGAAGAAATTACAGAAGGATGGGGTGAAAAAATTTCTGGCCCAACAACTTAGAAAGTTGGCAGAAAAGGTATGTTGCAACAGGGTGAATTGAATGCAGTACAAAACAAGCAACAGTGACAGTTTCCAGATTTCTCAGCCCCTAGATGATAATGGAGTCTGACAACTGGTCAGAAGGAGATTACAGGGATCCCTTTACTGGCACCAGAGGCAGGATTCTTGGATCTGGGTCACAGTCTGGGGACTCAGTTGCAAGGTGAGGAGAAGCTCTAGCACACCAGAGCTTGTGGCTTCAGGGGAGCTGGGACCTTGATCACAGATCCAGGGTGGAAGAGTGCTTGTGGTCACTCACAGATAAGAGCACAGACCAGGAGATTAGTAAACATACCTCTCCCTAGATAATACCACATTGTAGAAAATGAAAGCTTACAGGTCTCCAGAATTACCTCTGCAAACAGCTACATGAAAAACCTTAAGTTTGGTACAGAGCTCTCTTCACTCTGGAAGGAGAGCCCCACTCTAGCACAGAGTTAAAAGTCAAGAAATAGACTAGAAAAATGAGCAAATAGCAGAAAATATCCTGATTATAGTAAAGATCAAAATACAAACTCAGAAGACAAAAAAAGTCAAAGTTGCTACAGTTAAAGCCCCAAAGAAAAATAAAAATTGGTCTCAGACCATGGAAGAGCTCAAAAAGGATTTCGAAAATCAAATAAGAGGTAGAGGAAAATTTAGGAAGAGAAATGAGAATAATGCAAGAAAATCATGAAAAAAAGAGTGACTAGCTCAAAGGAGGCACAAAAAATACTGAAGAAAATAACACCTTAAAAAAGTAGAATAGGCCAAATGGTGAAAGAGGCACATAAATTCAATGAAGTGAAAAATGCCTGAAAAACTGAATTGGCTGAATGGAAAAGGATATACCAAAAAAAAAAAAAATCATTGAAGAGAAGAACTCCTTAAAAAGCAAGGAGAATATTAAGTTCTTGTAAGTGCAAGTAGAAAGAAGGAATGTGTAAGAAAGAGTTGAAGAATGCCTGAGTGGGATTTCTCAATCAGAGGTCTAGGCAGATGAATGTGACCTGAAAACATTATCCTCTTTAAGACCAATTGAGGAGGGGAATAAGGCAAATAGGTGATGTAATAAATAGACCTATGTTTGAATCCTGCATCAGATATTTACTAGCTTCATAACCCATGTCAAGTCACTTAGCTATTTTAGACTCAGTTTCCTAATCTGTAAAATTAAGATAATAATTGTACCTATTTCACAGGGATATGGTAAAGATGAAGTGAGATAATATCTTTACAATGCTTTGTAAAATATTAAATTGTTATATGAATGTTTGGCATTACTTTTGGTGGAATATAAGGTCAAGACACTGGAAAGATTAGATGACACAATGTGGCTTTGCTTGTGTAGGGCTCTTATTTACCTGAATTTAAATCAGCTATTTTCTGAATAAGCATAGATAAAAGTCAAGATCAAAGGTATTCTTTGAATTTGCTGATGTCACTCACCTATCAATAAAGGTTAATTTCCACCTTGAAAATGATCTTGTATATTTATTAAATACATATAATTAAAATATACATTAATTTTATGAAACATATCAAAAACAAATGTTGCTATATAATAGAAAACTACTGTATATTAGAAACTTAATTTTTATTATACTTTTATTAGATTATATTTTTTCAGGTATCCTCATTCTCATTTCAAAAAAACATATTGCATTGAAACAAGCAAAAAAATTCTCAAGGAAAGGAGACCACACATTTAAAACTCAGAATCTATCTATAGTAGCTCCCAACTAATCCAAGAAGGAAAAACATCCCCAATAGGACCTAGTTCAGCAACTAGTCACAAAGGATGCGATTTTTGAAAAAAAAAAATTTGGTGCCTTCATTAATGATAATGATATGATGTAAAGGAATATCATAGAACTGGTGTTGCACAGAGAATAGAACACTGGACCTGGAGTCAGGATGGATGATCTGCATTCTGTATTACAATTACACATCAGATATTTACCTATGTGACTCTGTGGAAGGCTCTCAACACCTATGAGACAGTTTTTCTCTTCTCTAAAATGAATGGGTTGGACTCAGTGAATTCTAAGGTCCCTGCAAGTTCTAAATCTAGAACAGATTTATACCATCTTGTTTCATCAAGGAAACACTCCATGTTCCTCAAAGAAACAAAGGGGGGAATGTGGTAAAATAATGGAATTTGGCAGACACCCAAGTGTCCAAGGGTCCAACTTGATTGACTTAATAGTGTTTGAATTGGGTGTGAATGAGGAATTACTAAGTACCCACTTAAAGGTGATTAGATCTTGAATTTAAATTTAGCCAACCCTGAGAAGGAGTGTTCTCAGAGGCTATGGACTGCTACATCAACAGGAGACAGCTCTTAGCCAATCAACTTGAAGGACCTCCCATTTCTGGGAGGAGGACAGGAAGTAGGAAACTGAGGCTGGCAGACGGGTCTTTCTCTTTTGGTTCAAGACATCGGCTTGGTGGCAGGACTTCATGTGGGCTGTTAGGAAGGCTAGGATTTCCATGCTATAAGGAATCTGTTCTCAATCTTTCTCTCTCTTTACCATCTTATATCTTTTAATAAACCCTTAAAAGCCTAAACTCTTGGTGAATTTATCAGTGATTTTAGCCAGTTCCCCCCCCCCACAGTGTGTATAACCCACATTTAGATTTTTAAACAACACAATCTGCATAACGCTATGATATACTCCCTGTACTCCTTCCACTAAATTACAAAATTGGACTTTTCTCCTTTCAAATCCCAATCTTTTCACTCTGAATGTCAGTCTAATATATTGTGATATCAACATGTTTGAATCACATGGCAGGGAAGAACAAGAGAGAATAAAAGAAGTTTTCTTATTCTTTCTCCCCCTCATGACTTTATTTCATTTCTTTGTCTTTTGTACTACTCTCTAGCTCTCAGTTCTAATTGTTGTGGGAAGGAAAGTGGGGAAAGAGGAGAGGCACAGTTGCTAGGTGGAGGCTTACACTTTTTAATGTCTTTCCCTTCATTTTGTTCTTCCTTTAGCCAGGCCTAAAGCCAATCAATTTTGTGCCATATTGTTGTCATTGTTTTCCTGACAAAAGAAATACATTGAAACAAAAAAACTTGGCATCCTTCAGGGAAAAAACAAACTGCTTCTTCCAACAAGACTCATTGATCTCATCTTTGTACTCTAAAACATTTTCTATTCACCTAATTTTTGTCATTTACTGAGGAGACAAAATCAATCAATTATTCATCTAGTATTTATTATGCATCTATTCTATGAAAGCACTTTTCTAGGCACTGAGGATGCCAACAAAAAGAATGAAGTAATCTCTACTCCCAAAGAATTTACATGCAATTCCTTCCACAAATTTACATTACATGATACTACATACTCAACAGTCTACTATTAGACCCTATTGTTCTTTATGACTTTCCCCAAGGAATACTTTACATCTTTATTCCTGAAGCTGTAGATTACAGGATTCAGCATGGGGTTCACTATGGTATAAAACACTGATGCCACTTTCTCCTGTGTATTGTTGTCACTGGATGATGGCTTAAAATACATGAAGATTATGGAACCATAAAATACAGCAACAGCTGCAACATGGGAGCCACAAGTCTTAAAAGCTTTAACCCTAGCCCCAGCAGAATGGATTTGGAGGATGTTTGAAAGGATGAAAGCATAAGAAATAAAAATCAACAGGGATGTCAGAAACACATTGATTCCAGCATTAAACACCAAAAGAAATTCACTGATGTAGGTATCTGAGCAAGAAAGCTTCAAGAGGGGAAGGATATCACAGAAGTAATGGTCAATGACCTTATCTCCACAGAAGGTTAGGTGAGCCAAGAAGCTTGTATGGATAAGTGCCCCACATACCCCAATGATATGGACTCCAGCTACTAGTAGGAAACATACCCTCTGAGACATGGTGATGTGGTAAAGCAAGGGGTGACAGATGGCAACATAGTGATCATAAGCCATGGCTGCCAGCATGTAGCACTCAGAAACAGCAAAGTAACCAAAGAAAAAAAATTGAGTTAAACAGCCTGGAAAAGAGATGATATTTGCTTCTGAAAGAAAGTTTGCCATCATTTTGGGGATAATGACAGAGGAATAGCAGGAATCTATAAAGGACAGATTACTGAGAAAATAATATATAAGGGTGTGAAGCTGAGAGCTGATCTTGATTAACAGAACCAAGCCCAGGTTTCCTACCATGGATACAATGTAGATTCCAAAGAACAAGAGGAAGAGGGGAAGCTGGAGCTCTGGTTCATCTGTTAATCCCATGAGAATAAATTCAGTAACCATAGAATGATTTCCTACAGTCATCTTAATTTAAAAATTGAACTGGAAGCCTAGGAGGAGGAAAAAGAAGAATCCATTAGATAAAGGGTTTTTTGGTTTGTTTGTTTGCCAAACTTCTCTGAAAGAAAACTTATGTTATTCCATCATGTAGCAATAAGTTAAAGAACTGCAGGTATTAATAAATGGGAAGTAAATAAAATAAATTAATAAAATTAAATCACAAACTGATCTATCATAGGCAAAATAGAATAAAACTATTTCTGCTCTATTTTATTTCAGATAAAAGTCATAAAATATTTTGGAACAACCAATCATATGATAGAATTATATAATTTTCAAAGTGTCTCATAGAAGGTTTATGATCTAACGGGTAAGAAACTTCCCTGTTCAAAAAGGAAAATAAAACTTAGCCAAGAGAATTCTGTCATTTCTTTCATAAAGCCTTCTTTTCAACCTTCTCAGACATATATGATTATCTTCATGATTTGAAATTTGGAGATGATACTCCCTCTGAGCAGCTCTTGGCTTTTCTCTTGGAACAGAAGTGCTGGCTTAGCAACAATTCAGATAGTTATACCTGAATTGAATACACATAGCAAATCAGATTACAATCCCTAAAAGTTTTATTTCTCATAGAAAGTTCCACTACTTATAGCTTAGAGAATGGTACAGTTAGTTCTCTTGTTAAAAGCAGAATCAGTAAATTCACAATAAATATTAGTAAAAACATTTATCCTTAGTATTTATTAAGTCATTACAAAGTCTTTCCAAAAGTTTTCAGTTTCCCCCCAGTTTAATACATCCTAATGTAAAAATCAATCATTAGAAATTAAGAAATTTATTACATTCTGGGGTTTTCTTTTATTCTTCCAGATGAATTCTATTATTTTTTCTAGTTCTACAAAATAATTCTTTGATAGTTCTTTGGTATGGCACTGAATAAGTAAATTCATTTAGGCATTATTGTCATTTTTATTATATTGGCTTGGCCTACCCATAAATAATTAATATTTTTCCAGTTGTTTAGAATGCATGATAGTTCACTCAAAACCAAAAAGGTCACTGGTTATAGTTAGCCCAGAGAGTTTATTGTACTACATATGAATGCTTGAGGCAAAAAAAAAGGAAAATCTTTTAAACTGCAGTGTACTCATCCAAAGTTGACTCAAAGATGTAATTTTGACATGTACCAATTGAGGTACATTCTATACAATTCGTTTTCATGGATTTCATAAAAAGTAGTCAGACAATTTATCTTAGAAATCATTTCTGAAAAAAAAATCATTTCTGGAGTATAAGAAATTCTGTATTAGAAACTTTTTAAGCCAGTCCCCCCATTTGGCTGTTGAGTATGAATGAATATATATATATATATATATATGTGTGTGTGTGTGTGTGTGTATGTATATGTATATATAGGTATGTGTGTATATACACAAATATATATGAGTATATATTAGTTCTTCTGTAAATCAATTTACTATGTTGGATTTTTCAAAGATCTTATTATTTGCATATATTTTTGTCTTTTCATCTTTCATAGAGTTGATAAGATTTTGTGATCTTGCCTAGGTCAAAAATCCAAAGAGTTAAGAAAGTTCTCATAGAACTTCAGAGATACTGAGACTTCCTAAGGTCTTTTTGCTTTTCCCAAACACCAAGATTTTATGTGTTTATAAATATATACACATATATACATATACACATGTTTACACACATATATATAGATATAGATACAGGTGTGTATATTATAAATAAATACCTAAATTTCTGCAAATGGCTCTCTCTCTCTCACACACATACACACATACACACACACACATACTTTCTTACTGTCTTTGCATTATCAACATTGGCAGAATTAGGAATATAGAGATGAAACTATAAGCTTCAAAAGCTTTGAAACTTCAATGGAGAAGCTCTCACTATTTTCACCCTTTTACCTTTTGTTGATCAGAACTTGTGGTAGGGAGTAGGGGATCATTTGGATTTACCAGGACATAGAATACATTCAATACTGACAGCATATATTCTATGTTACATAAAACAAACAAACATAACACAGCTTATTTTCTGCTAAAGCCTCAGGACACAGGATCTTTTACCATATTTCTAAACTCCCTTTTGCATTAAATGCACTTAAAAAGAAAAATATCCAAGCAGGAGTTCATTCTGAGCTAAAATGAATTTTGTGTTGTTTCTTCTTATTTTAGCTAGTCTATTCTCAATCTCAACTGAAGTCCTCTTTCCATAGGGCCTCCTCTCCCCTTGCCACTGCTAGAGAGTTTGAGAAACAAAGAACCTAGTCTATCCTCAGGAGAGGTCAGGAATCACTGATTTTCAGTTTAATATATATACCAATGGATGTAGACTCTTCTCAGGCTATGTTGTGAACCACTGATTGTCAGGGGCTCTCAATTCGAGATCTATCTACAGGTCTCCTTTAGGTTTTGTTTGTTTGTTTGTTTGTTTGCTTGGTTTTTTTTTGGTGGGACAATGAGGGTTAAGTGACTTGCCCAGGGTCACACACTTAGTAAGTGTCAAGTGTCTGAGGCTGCATTTGAATTCAGGTCCTCCTAAATCAAGGGCCAGTGCTTTATCCACTGCACCACCTAGCTGTCCCACTCCTCTAGGGTTTGTTTTTTTTTACAGGAATTTTATCTTAAGACAATGTAGGGCTTATACATTCACTCATGTAATCATTGGCCATTATTCATACACAGCCAGCCCAATCAAATGGCTTCTTTGGTTAATCTCACTGAAGAAGTATTTCCTAGAAGTCAAGGAACATGAGGTTCAAACCAAAATCTTGGTCTTAGTTCTGAGGCAAGGAATTCCCACATTCAGCTCTTGTGATCTACCTTACCTCAGAGAAGTTTTGGGAAATAGGATTGGCTGCCAAGGTGAGTAGACCCAGCCTCAGTCACTGGTTTATGACTAAAATAATCCCTAAGATAGAAGTGACCTTCCTGTAAAGCCATGTCAGCAGAAAAAATAGCAATGTTGAACTGATGCTGAGTGAAGTGAGCAGAGCCAGGAGAACATTGTACATGGTAACAAGAACATTGTGTGATAATCAACTGTGATAGACTTACCTCTTCTCAGCAATGCAATGATCCAAGACAATTGCAAAGGACACATGACAGAAAATGCTTTCTACATCCAGAAAAAGAACTATGCAATCTGAATGCAGATTGAACCATACTCTTTTTAATTTTTTTTCTTTCTTGAGCTTTTTCCCTTTTGTTCTGATTCTTCTTTCACTACATGATTAATGTAGAAATATGTTTAATGTGATTATACATATATAACCTATATCAGATTGTTTGCTGTCTTGGAGAGGGGGGAGGAAAGGAAGGGAGGGAGAAAAATTTGGAACTCCAAATCTTATAAAAATGAATGTTGAAAACTATCTTTACATGTAACTGAAAAGAAATAAAATACTATTAAGATTGAAAAGAAATAGCACTCTCTTCATCAACTTTTATGTGTTTCACTCTGGTCTCCTTTAGGCAAAGAAAATGTAAGGAAAATGACTCACTCTCCATTGGATAGAACGAGAGGCTAGTGGTAGGATTTATTATTAGAATAAAAAATATTTCCTGATAAAGGGCAAGAGACAAGGGGAAGAGAAGAAATACTTTCATGATTGTGAAAGCAGTCATTTTAGATAAAACTATCGTGTCTTTTATCTAAGAACAAGTAATTATTACAGCAGTGGACACGATCATCCAATTTACCATGTCCTCGCATAGGGTTTCAGGATTTTCCATTATTAGGCTACCTGGGGGATTTATACAATGTTAGTACTTCTGAAATATAAAATGATTGTGATTCCTACTCCCCTCACCTCCACCATCAAAGACATCTGCCTTCTACTTTCTTTGAACTCTGTACTGGATCCTAATGAAAAGTCATGTTCCTGAATTCTGTGAGTGCAACTCTAATAATCTTTACATAATATGTGAACTTGGAAATTAGCTAACTGTGGTATGACAGGAATAACATAGAACTTGTACTTAGAATCAGAGAGCGGGATGAAGTGGGAGTAGGAAAGAGGCTATTGCCAGGGGACCAAGCCAAAGTTGTCCAAATCCCTATCTGTAAAATGGAGAAATTATCTACCATGATCTTTCTTTCTTACCAGGTGTGTGTGTGTGTGTGTGTGTGATTATAAATGATGAGATTGTTTCTGTATAAAACCTTCTGAACCACAAAATATCAATTATTGCCATCATTATAATTACATTTTAACTATTTTATTGACATATTTTGTTCTTATATCACTATACTCCCATACCTAAATTTTTTCAATACATCTCTCTCCTTCTCTTTTGCCTTCCAGAGATCCACACCTTATTACAAAGAATAAAAGATGTTCAGCACAACCAACCAATATAGTAAAAACAAAAACAAAAATGTGACATTATATGCAGTGTTCTTCACTCATAGTCCCTACCTCTATAAGAAATGCTTAAAATGACTTCTTATATTTCTTCTTTGGGGCTGTTTGCTCATAATAATTTCATAGAGCTTAGTTAAAATTGTTTTGTTATTGCTGTTTCCACTTAAAATATTGAAGTCCCTTTGTATACTGTTTTCCTGTTTCTGTTTACTTTGCACCAGTTCATTTAGGTCTTCCCATGTTTCTTTGTACTTATCCTATGCTTATAATTCATTGGGTTATTTTTTATTAATGTGGTAGTGCTTTTTTATTGTTCAAATGACAAATGGCCCAATTTAATTTTGCAGTTTGTGCACAGTTTATGGATAATAAGAAACAAAGAAGCCTAAAATTTTAAAAGCCAAACATTTTAAAAAATGAATTACAAATTTACTAATAGAATTAAAGAAAACATTAATTAAATTAAAGTGAATTGCAAATCAATAACAAAGTATGTTCTAATTGACAAAAATAGAGATAATTTGAAGTTTTTTAGAAAGATGTTTCTTATATGAAGTTAGGCTCACCTGAAATAAAATTAAATTTTATGTATCCAATTAATTTTAAGATGCACTGGGAGGAATTGGGTAGTATTCTGTAGGAGCATCAGTCCCAGAATAGTCAATAGGAGAAAAAACAGAGACCAGAGTAGTCTCTGATGCAGCTAAGATTTAATACCATAGACTTCATTTGCTGGAGTATGAATCCATTATAGAACACTGAATTTTATCTCCTTCATCACCCCCCAAAAAGATCTAGTGGGCCTTGGAAGCTGAATATAAGTAACCTTCACAGAAAGTACCAAAAAAAGATTTTTCTGTCATTCAGGACCCAGTTAGATTCATTTCAGGCATGTGAATTGATGTTAGCCATTATTTTTAGGATAGTAGAACTTGAGAGAGCAAATATATGAACTGAAGAAGAGGTGCCATCCTACCACCCTAGATTTTTGGCTCACTCTTTTGTTTTATATCATATTATGCCTAAAAAAGAAAACATAAGGAAATAACCACAGACATAGCTGGATGAATTCCACCCCTCTTTTTATGCTTATACTTGACTTTAAGTCTTATATGAAAAGAAAATTTTCAGACTTACCAGAGTCATGTTAATAACAGAAGAGCCACTGTTCTGATTTGACCTTCAGTCTCTTGTATTGCACAATAAATTCACATTGGCTATCATCACAACAGATTCTGACTGCCTAGAATCTCCCCAACTCTTGTCAGAACATATTTTGGTGTATTTGCATAAATATCTGAAGGTTATTAGCAGGATATGAGCATTAAAAATGTATTTTCTTTGAGCCATGTTAGTGTTAATTATTTCTTACAATTATGTAGTACTTCACGGAACTATAGAAGTATATCATAGGATTATTTCTCTTTTTTGTGTAATACTTTATAATTCTCATACCATGACTCTATTGAAGCTTACTAAAATGCATAATCATTGTTATTTGCTTTTTACACATGACAAATCTAATGGCAAAGAAGTTAAGTGACTTACCCAAGTCCATATTATTATTGAGTGACAGAATAGGAGAAAAAAATGTTTTGATTCCTAATCTCATACTATATCTAGTTTGCTCTTCTGACAGAAGGAATTGCTTGCCCAGACTACATAAGGCAGAAATTTTAAATGTTGTTTATAAGTTCTTTGAGTCCCAAGGTAGTAAATGGGAATCAAAGCTCTCCCAGGATTTTGCTCCAAAGATATTTTAATTTATATCTATTATAAATCAGAAGGTCAAGTCTGCCAGGAAAAAGCAATTATTTGGTATGTTTGTACGCAGGATAATTAAATACTCATTGACTTTTCATATATTGTAAACCCAGACCAATCTCTTCTCCCTTGGTAGTTAGGTACAGGTTGTATGTAGAGATGGAGGGTTAAAATCTCTTCCACCTCTCCCCTATTATATGGTTATATGATTATGATGGTGAAGATAAGACCCAGGGTAATCAAGAACAGTTTTAAATACACCTCCTTTTCCCAGCTCCCAAATGACCTTGACCAGACATAAGGGCTAGAAGCCTTTAAACTTACTTGGAGTAAGCATAACATCTTTTATTTCCAACTCCAGTCTTTTATTTATAATTAGACATAAGCAACTATTTCTCACCTTCCTGGGACTTATTGTGAGAGAAGGCAGATATAGGAATTCATGGCATGTGGTCCAATCATGCCAAGACAATAAGTTCATGATAGATAGGTGTTTATTAATGCAACATATATGTTAAAACATATAGATATGTTATATATATACATGTATACATATACATACACATACATACATATATATATGTGTGTGTGTGTGTGTGTGTGTGTATATATATATATATGAAACACAGCAGGCTAAGAAGTCAAACTAGTAAACCTGAAATCCAACCTACAAGGTTTTCCTAAAGATCTGTTTAAAGTCAGCAATGTATTAATCTGTCTAAAGTCTGAAAATCTTCCTGGGTAGCTTAAATCATTTCTAGGTGGTAGCTGATGGATACAGAAGGCAAGAAAGTGGTTTGAGTCATAGAGAATTAAAAAATTAATATGGAACCTGAAGTTTGACCAAAATATGTCTGCAAGATTTATGAAAAGAAATGATTCTTGTTTTTAATATTAATGGAATATTAACTGCAGAAGAAAAAATTGCTTCATATTTTTATTTATTTTCTTTTTTAAAAATTTATGTATGTTAAACATTCTTTTCTGTTTAAATGTTGACTTCCTAATTCTATTCCTTCTTCCCACACTCACTGAGAAGGCAACAAATATCATATCAATTATACATGTGAAGTCATACAAAACACATTTCAATATAAGCCATAGTTTGAAAAAGAAAGTAAGAAAATTATACTTCAAATTGCACTCCAAGTTCTCTGAGTTCTCTCTCTAGGGATGGATAGCATTTTTTCATCATGAGTCCTTTGGAACTGTCTTGGATTATGGTATTGATCAGAGTATCCAAGTCTTTCACAGTTGATCATCATTACAAAATTGCTGTTACTGTGCAAGATGATCTCCAGTTCTTCTCACTTCACTTTGCATCAGTTCACATACATCTTGCCATGTTGGGTTTTTTTTGCTGAAACCACTCCATTCATCATTTCTCATAGCAAAATAGTACTTCATCATAATCATATGCCACAACTTGTTCAGCCATTCCCCAATTGATGAAATATTCTTGATTTCCAACCTATGTAACATGGCTCTTTGCCACCATCAAAAGAGCTATTATAAATATTTTTGTGCATATAGGTCTTTTTTTCTTTTTCTTTGGTCTCTTTGGGGTACAGACTTAGTAGTAGTATTTCTAGGCCAAAGGATCCATAGTTTTATACCTCTTTGGGCATAGTTCCAAATTTTTCTCCAGAATGGTTGGACAAGTTCATGACTTCACCAACAGTTAAATAGTGTACCTATTTTCTCTTCCTTCCCTCTAGCATTTTCACTTCTGATATGTGTGAGGCGATACCTATGGGTTGCTTTAATTTGTGTTTCTCTAATCAATAATGATTTAGAGCATTTTAAAAATGTGACCATAGATATCTTTGATTTCTTCTTCTGAAACTACTATTTATCATTTATCAATAAGGGAATGAGTTTTATTTTTATAAATTTCTTCATCTGAAAACTACCTGTTCAAATCCTTTGACTACTTATCAATTGGTGAATGATTTGTATTCTTACAAACTTGATTCAATTCTCTATATATTTTTGAAATAAGACCTTTATCAGAAACACTGGCTGTAGAAATTGTTTCCCAGTTTTGTTTTCCTTCTAATCTTGGTTGCATTGGTATTGTTTGTGCAAAACCTTTTTAATTTAATGGATTGCATCATTTTTTTAAAAAATTGCACAAATAAAACCAGTGCACCTAATATTAGAACAAAATCAAGAAAGTAGGGGGGGGGAAGTTTAGCAACAAGATTTTTTTCTGATAAAGGTCTGATTTCTAGGATATTTAGGGAAGTGAGACAAATTTACAAGAAAAAAAATCATTCCCCAATTGGTAAATGATCAAAGGATTTTAATAGTTTTCAGAGAAAGAAATCCAAGATATCAATAATCCCTAATGCTCTGTCATTAAGAATTAAAGAAATGTGCATTAAAACACTTCTGAGACACAACTTGATATCAAACAGATTAGCTAAGATGGCAAACATGGCAAATGGCAAATGCTGGAGAGGATGTCAAGAAATGGTTACTTTAATGGAAATTTTTTTTAAATTAATACTAAAATTGTTTTTATATACAACTGGGAAAAATAAAATATAATTTAAAAATAATGAGTATTGTCAACTTGAATTATTTTAAGTTTTTTTTAGATTCAGAAAGCATTCTTATGGGGTTGTTGGAAAGAGGTGAAAGGTATCATTCTACAGCACCAAAGAGCATGATAAAGATGGGAGAATATTATGATTGTTCTCTGGCAGAGATGAGGGAATATTATGCTTACTTTATGGTGCACAAAGGGAGATAAAAGGCTAAGGTAAATCCATATTCTTTTGACTAAGAAATGAAAATTAGAGGGAATAGAGATCCTTAAGAAGTCTTTCTAGTGCAGGGTATTCATTGTAGATCTGTTGTTAGAAAAGAACATTTTAAGGAAATGAGGGTTCTGAACAAAGTAGAGAAGAGGAGAAAAGGGTTAGGTTACATAGACTACTCAATAAACCCTTCATGTTTCATGTCACTATTTCCTTTAACTTCAGCTTCTATCATGCCAATAACCTAGCTCAAAGCCAAATGAGTAAAATTTTATAACTAGCATTGGGGGCTATATGCGTATGGATATCCTTAATATTTTAAGATAAACCACTCAATTTGACCCCCTGTAAGCAAAACTTGACTTATATCTTCAATTTCATTCAACTCAGTTAAAAGCATTTGTTAAGTAACCAATATATAAAAAGCATTATTACAGAATTTAGGTGGCTAACACCATGTAGGCAAGTCCAAGGGGATTTCTCTTTCCTGGCCATGACAGTAACCATGTCTTTTCTCACCTCGGAAACATGGTAGCCAATTTATACAAAACATCCGGCAGGAGCTCTGCTGTTGCATCTGCAAGGACTATTTCACAGACCTCATTACCAATGACTATACACACAGTTTAAAGAAGTTGTATCTTCAGGAGCCAGGAGGAAGCTGTTGTACCTTTTTCCTGCCCTGAATGCAGAGAAGTCTCTTGGATTGGAGACTTTTAGACCAATGTGCATCTAGTTAAATGGAATGTCATTGCCAAGCAACTCAGACTTCACTTTTCTCAGATTCTTGGAAGATGACAAGTGTGGGAGACACTAGGAACCCAAAAGGTTACTTTGTGAAGATGACCAGAAAAAGTTCTGTCATTATTGCTATGAAATGCAGGAACACAGTGATATAGAGTGAATAATGCAGTCAGCAGAAATTCCCCACACATTGCAAGATTCTCATGGCTGATGACCAGCTTTAATCTAAACATGTTAGTATAGAACTAAAGAAGTATAGGATCTCACAGCTGGAAGAAGAAAAACCTCAGAAATCATCTTATCTAATACTTAGCAGGTAACAATCCTCTCTACAAAGTCTCTGATGAGTGGTTCTCTAGAACCCATTTGTAGATCTTTAGAGATAATAATAGCTAACACTTACAAAGCATTTACTACATTCTGGGTACTGTGCTAAGCATTTTACAATTATTACCTCACTAGATCCTCAAAACAACCCTGGGAAGTAGGTACTATTATTATCCCCATTTGATAGGTGATGAAACTGAGGCAAACTCGGTTTAAGTCACTTGCTCAAGGTTATACAGTCAAGAAGTGTCTAAGGACAGATTTTAACTCAAGTCTTTCTGATTTCAGATTTGGCCATTTATCTACTGTGCCACCCAGTTGCATTGTTACAGCAAAATGCCCATAATAATGAAATCCATGTCCTAGTTGCTGCCCTAATATGGGAAGTTATGCCCCACCACAAACAAACAAACACACACACACACACACACACACACACACACACACACATTTTACAGGACTTCTTGACTGCCTCTATTAACTTTAAGCCACTGCCCAGGTGTTTGTGATCCATGTTTCTGTATAAACTCTAAAATGGCTGATCCCTCATCTAAGGCAGACTAATTAACTGAGTAGTAGCTAAATGGAACTGAAGTCTCTCTCTTTATGAATGAGATATGAGGATGGAAAGAAAATGAACAGAAATTTGTAGCTCTGTAGAAGTACCTCAGTTGGACCTGCAGTCCCAGGATCAGGGAACCAAAGGGTCTGCTCATTATAGAATGTAATGGCAATCTGGTCATCTCTACAGTAGATATTTCTCTAGACCCTGAAACTGCCAATCCTGTCTCATTATATCTGAGGACCTGAAGGGTGTGACAAAGGAAGCACCTGACAGAGTGTGCCCAACTGTTCTGAGATTTTTGTCAATTTTTTCCAATACCTCATCTTGGGTGTACAGACCTTTAGCTCAGGCTGCTACTGAAGTAAGGATAGATTTAATTGATCAAATTGATCGTGAGGGGTCCCAAAGAATTACAAGACTCATTTACTGAGTTTCCCATTTTATTAGAATACTGTGAGGCCACAGGGAGACACCAAGGAGATAAGTGTCTTGAATAGGGAGAAAAAAAATGGTTATATTTACAATGAGAAAAATGAGTTATCTCCTCATTATCTTAGGATATCTCAATATCCTCCTTAAGGAGGTACATGGGAGGGCTTATCCTAATTTGTAATTCTTGGGGTCCTAAGACAACCCCTGAGGTGGGTACTTTTTTCACTAGTGGTGTGGTTTTGGGGTTTAAACATCATAAGGTGAACCTAAGGACACATTTGGCATTTCTGTGCATGTTCATAAGGACATGCTTAAAATTGTCAGAGTCAGAGGGTCTCACTGTTTATGGTATCTCTTTACTTTAAATCTGGTTTCTAGGTGTCCTGTCATCTAGGAATATTAATGGCTATTAATGGTTAATGGTCCCTGGTTACCTTCCCTAAGCTTCTGTTGACAGTATTGGTTGATAGGGACTTGAACCCTCTTGGTTATTGTTGATAAGAACACAAACCTTAGTTTCTCTGTTAACCCTTTTAGGTACTATTGATCAAATCTTAGGTTATCTGTTAACCCTTTTTAGCTACAGTTGATAGGTTATCTGTTAATCCTTTTAGCCTCCTCCATCACTACTACTGGGAGGTACATGTGACAGAGCAACACCAGTGGGTTCAGGACATTTGTAAAGAGCCCCTTAATAGCAAGGGTCAGCACTTACTACCAAGATGGAGATATTTTCCTGCTCTCTGGTTTTCATTTGGCAAACTGTATTCTAACCTGCTTCCCATAGATGTGTACATCAACAAGTGAGAATGTGTATGCATAGGGAGGAGGTGTTTGGGGATTATGATTCTAGAATCATCCTGTTTTTAATATTCTCAAAGCTGATATCATAAGTGTTTTCTCTATTTTATATAACTTCTTTGAGCCTCTTGGGCCTATCTTTTCATCTGGTCACCCAATACCAGGGACAAATGTAGTCCCCATGGCCATCCATCCTGTAAGCTCTAATGTCTGAGGGAGAAACTGTCCTTAGGCCTTCTTCATAGATCACCACAGAACTCACTGGGCCCAGATGGTGGATGATTCGCAAGATTCTATCCTAGACCTTCTTATCTATAGTCTCTCTCTTGGTATCTTCATTAGTTCCCATGGATTTAAATATCATCTCTGCAGCTGATGCCCAGATCTATATATCCATCCCTACTGTCTCACCCTAAGACCTTAATTCCTAGATTACCAAATTTCTATTGGGTAATCCAAACTTGATATCTCAGAGATTTAAGACACTGCCATCTTTCCAGTGACTCAGGTTCATGATCTCAGCATTATCCCTGACTTCCCACTCTTCTTCATCAATATCTATCCAATCACTTGCCAAATCATGCTATTCCTACCTTCACAACATCTCTCAGGTTTGACCAGTTCTCTCTGCTCAAATAGCTATCACCATTAAGATTATTGTGACAGGCCTCTGAATTGGTCTCTCTGCCTCAAGTCTTTCACCACTCCAGTCCATTCTATAGACTTCCCAGCCTGATTGGATATTACTCCCCTTTCTGCACTCTGTGCAGTCATTGCAGACTAGCCTTCTCTCCCTCACTGATCAAATGCCACCTTTCCGCGCTGTGCCTTTGCACTATTCTTCCTCCATTCTTGAAATGTACTTCTTTCCCAATACCTCATGAAGCTGCCCTCATCAGCCTTTTTTTTTTTAAAGATGCAGCCCAGGAAATATTTTCTGGATGAAGGTATTTCTGATTTGTCTTCCTCTGCACTTCCCAACTGCAATGGCCTTCCCAAATTATTTTTATTTAACTACTTTACATTTGCCTATTATATATTTTGGTTTGTTAACTTTCTATTTATGTGTATGTATTTTTATATGTACTTCCTTACCCCCAGTAGAAGATAAGTTTATTGTGTATAGGGATTGTTGCATTGATTGTACTTGAATTCCTTGTGTCTAGAACAGGTACTGGCACATAATTGGCATTTAATAAATATTAGTTGATTGATTGATTGATGTGAGAGAGAATAAAGATGAAGGGTTGAGGAACTTCATATCAACCCAAAGCTTATAAATTTAATAATTTTCATTATAAAATGCAACATCAAACATGGTAATTCCCAAATGCCTCTTGTTCATTGGTCCCTCAATGGATAAAATTAAGCTTTCTGTGTTAACTACCTTAAATTTAATTAAATAAATCAATTTGTATCATTTTATTTAACATGTATCATGTGGAATTAAGTCGCTGTTAGAGACTAAGGTGATGTATATAAAAGCATATAATCCATAGTCATACCCTCACGTAATTACATTCTAATATGGTAGCTAGGATAAGATGTAGCCAAGCGATCATAACACAAAGTATAATCGAAAACTACAGTATAATTTTCATTTTTTAAAAAAATCAACTGTCTCCAGAATAAATTCCAAATTTCTTGGTCTGGCATTCAGAGTCCTGGATAATCTGGGTTGAACTTTTAGATTTGTATCCCACTACTCCTCAGACAAGGGCTCTCTTTTCCATTCAGACTGGTCTAGAAGAGTAGTGTGATTCTCAAAAAGAAATGGGGGGGCCACTAAACCTTACATAAGGATCCCTGTCACTGCATACTGACTTAGAAAACTACATATTAACATGATCTATGTTATATGAATTTTTATTTATTTTGTTAAATATTTCCCAATTATATTTTAATCTGGTTCAGTAAGCACTCAGAAGTGGGCAGAGTGTTTGACTCCTTTGGTCAATAAATACATTTCTTTAAAATTCTCTTGAAAATGTGAAAGTTAAAAAAAAAACAAGAAGAAAAAAGAAAATGTGAAAGTGTGATATAAGATCATGAATTTTACACTCACTTCACAGATACAATATATTTGTATTCAAAATGGAAATTCTATTACTTCAGCCATCATCCAAATTTTTTTTCTCCCTGCTTTTCCTACTTCTTCCCATCTCAATGACTATTTTCTGTGTCCATTGCTGATTAGGGGATTGTGACATCAGAAGGAAATCATCCAATCATTGTCTTTTTTCTTTAAAGGCTCCTTTCTCTCTTTCCTCACTTATTTTTTTTTAATTTATTTTTGCCAATTCCTTCTTGCCCCCTCTCTCTCTCATCTATAAGTATGACTAATAACTATATGGATTCTATGATCCATAGGCTTAAACTTGGAAGGAACCTTAGAATTCATCTAGTTAAACCCTTTCATTTGACAGATAAGTAAACTGAGGTCTAGAAAGATGAAGTGACTTGTTTAAGGTTGTCCAGGCAGAGCTTAGATTAAATCTCAAATCCTTTGACTCTAAAGCTAGAATTACTTCCTCCCCACCCCCACTGAAACACATTCTAGTTTAATTCTGCCTTTTACAATATTAATAATGTTATATTTTATTTTCTATTTTAAAACCCATATTTTCTTGCATTCTTTGGGATATGGAGTTATGATATAGAGCTATGTTAAAGTCCAACTGGAATCTCTCTTTTTTAGAAATCCTCAGGTAAATAGAATTTTAAAACCTTTCAACTTCATCTAGCAACTCAACATTACTATTTGGGATGGTCAGATCAGCAAATTGCTCCAATAGTCAATTTTTATTTTTCTAGCAATGCCACCTTATGACATCATTAATGGCCTGAGACCCTTATCCAGTGAGTATTCAGGTGACAACAATCATCTGGAGGACAATACCTTTAAAGACAACATGAAACCTGCATACTCTATGACACTACAGCTGGCGAGGCTGTATATTTAACCTACATCCCACATTTTATCTCTCATAACATCATTATTTCTCTTCTATGTCAACTGGAGTTTTTAAAGATAGATCTTTTCTTTAAAAATGTATTATCTCTCTACTACATTTTGAAGGCATACAAATTTTTTTCCATGAACCAAGAGAAAATATTCAGACTGTATTGAAGAGTTCTCTCTTCTAGCCTCCTTGAGGAACAAAGCTGGTAGGTTATGTCAACTTAATTTGAACTGGGTGGAGGGCAGTAGAGAGGATGAGGGCTGTAGAATCTAATTATGGTGTACTTGTCATGGAGAAAAGTAAATGTGCTTGAAAAGCTTTATTGTTAAGTAGATTTCCCAATAGTCAAAGTTTGCAAACAACTGGGAGCTAATGGGGACAAACAGGTCTTTGAAGAGAATAAGGGTTGTTTTGCATAAATTAATACGGTTGAGTTTTTGTTTTTAATAAGCAGAGCTTTGCAAGGTAAATTAGGTCTCTGTTGTGATGTAAATAATTAGAAAGTACTTGTGAAAACAACTTTCCCTTACCAATGGAATTGTAAATGTTTACAGTATTTGTGTTAGAAAAGGCCAAAGACTGACTGACTGCCAGAAAACTGGAACCAGAGCTGCTCTTTTTTTATCATGGATTGTGAAGGTACAGATTGCAGAAACTTTTTAATGAGACATCGGCATTTCACACTTTTAAGGTAACAATCTGGGATAATTTGCAAAGGTTCATTTGGGAAACTGGAAAACTGAAGGCAATCTTAAATCTATTTCTTTAAGTAGCCAGCTGTCAATTAATCACTGCAATGTGGATAGAAATGGGGAGAAACAAATTATATGACTAATTTTAAACACAATCATTAAGTATCAGAGGTGGGGTGGTAAACCCAGCTCCTCTTGGATCTGAGGTCAACTCTCTATCTATGACACCACTACCACTACTAGCTGATACTTAATTAGTTCTTTGAGAACTATAAAATTTTTCTGAGAACGTTCAGTTTGGAAATACTCTCCTAAAAAGTCCAACTATTAAACCTTGCTTCATAATGGAAAGAGTTTGTCTTATCTATTTTGGTTTTTCAGAGGTCTTTGCCTATTTTCCAGTTTTAGCCTGAGTCCCAGATAAATAAAGATCCTAGGTAGCTGAGTTTTGGATAAGTGAAGTATTAGCACAATAAAATGATTTCTTTAAGGATGCTGGCAACTATTCATACCCCATAATAATTTAACTATAGGAAGTTTACCAAGTCTGCTTCCCTGTAGCACCTGACATTACAGATGCTATTGAAATAATGTCTGTTGTGCTTAGTTAATTTTATAAACAGGACTCAAAAAATTCAAGAATTTAGTGTTTGAGGGCAGTTCGGTGGCACAGTGTATAAAGCACTGACCTTGGATACAGTTACTAGCTGTGTGACCCTGGGAAAGTCACTTAACCCTCATTGCCCCTCCAAAAAAAAAAAGAATTTAGTATTTGAGAACTAAGCCTTTCTTAACATACATACAAAATAAGTGTATATATACATTCATATACATAATTAAACTGTCAGAAAAAAGGTAAAATTATCTTTTTATTATTTTGTGTGTGTGTCAAAGTGATTTAGATATGTTATTTCATCTACAAAGGGAACTCCTAATGTGGAATTCTATCCACAAATGCAGATATGCAACTCTTCTGCAATTTATAATTTTAGAGTTAGGAAGTTGCCTGGAGAACTGGGAGTTTAAATGACATTCCTATGGTCACACCTATAGTATGTCTCACAGACAGAACTTGAAGCAAGTCTTTCTGATTCTGATACCAGCTCAATGTCCACCACAAAGTAACTCTTTTTAAGAAAAAAAAAAAATGGTGGCTTCTCTTCCTCAAATGATTCTAGGTTATTTATTCTGGTTGTTTTTTTTAAGACTATAATATGTGAAGCAGGCCATAAATTTTAACTTGAAGAGTCATTATGAAACTCCTAGATAAACATGTTGCAACTAGACTATTCTAGTGCATTTAAAGCTGAGCTAAAAAATGGTCCATTACAGCCTTATTATGAATGTGATTTCTTCTTATCAATCTATTCATTTTTAAAATTTTTTTGTTACATTTTAAGTTCCAAACTGTCTCCCTCCATCTTTCCCCACCCCACACTAGAAAATGTGTGTATGTGTATATATGTACATAAAACCATACCATGCAAACTTCTATTTATCAGTTCTTTCTCTGTGGGTGGATAGCATCTTCCTACTTTGGTCCTTTGTATTTATAATTTGAGTATTTGCATACATAAAATAACGGTTGTTCGCAGTTGTTCTTTGAAAAATATTGCTGTTATTTTATACAACATTGTTTTGATTCTGCTCATTTCACTCTTTATTATTTCATGCAAGTCCTTCCGTTTTTCTAAAACCAACCAACTCATCATTTCCTATAGCACAGTAGTATTCCACCACAATCATATACCACAACTTGTTTAGCTGTTTCCCTCTATTCATTTTTTAAGAAATATTAGTCACTGAATTACACTTTAGCATCAGTGTTTGTGTGCTAAGATATTCATTTAATACACCACTATTTCCAAAAACATTTAACAATCCAGGTTCCATCAAGCAGCAAGCTAACAATACACAAAAAATGTTCAAGTGAATGACAAGGGAAGAAGTCAATCAAATGTGAATCTTCTAAGGTTTGTGCTACAGTGTATATTTTAAGTCTACATTTTCTCACTTAGTAGATTGTTTCTTCCTTACTTTCCAATTTCTTTTTTATTCTCCATCTCATATATAGTCAGTTTTTAAAAATAATAAATCAAATTATATTTTATTTATGTAGTATAGAGGGTAGCATGCAAGTTTTGCTTTTTTGGGAAAGGACATTTATTTAGTCATACATTGTTTCTCAGTCTTGATGCCCAGCCAAATTAAATATGAGAATTTTAGCAGACATCCCTCCTCTAAAATAAGAGGGCTGAATTTTACTAAATAATTCCTAAGTTCTCTTCCAGTACTAAGATTCTATGAGGCACTATTTACAGAGGCATAATGTCCAGCATAAGAGAAGTAATGATATAGTATTGTGCTTTGACCTGGTCAGATGACATTTGGAATATTGTGTGTAGTTCGGGGAGTCACATTTTAAGATGATCACTGACCAGCTAGAGAACATGCTAAAATGAATGACCAGAATGGTGAAAAACTTTGAGGTCATATCATCTATAAGAAGATGAAAAATCTGGGAATATTTAGCCTGGATAAAAAAAAAATTACTAAGGAGGGGGGAATATAATAACTAATTTCAAGTACTCAAAGGGCTAGAAGATAGATTAAAATTATTCCATTTGTCCATGTTGGAGAAATCCTTAACGTAGAGGTCCTAAGATCCTCCTGTAGAGAAATTCCTCCCACTTCACTTACTCTCATATCACCCCATTCTTAACCCTTATGACCTAGCTTCAAACCTTATCATTTTACCACAACTGCTATCTACAAAGTCACCAATAATCTATTTGCCAAATCCAATGGCCTTTTCTCAATACTCATTCTTCTCTCTGTAGCCTTTGACACTGTTGATTACCCTCTCCTCCTTGATACTATCTTCTCTCAGAGTTTCCAGGGAACTACTCTTTCTCAGTTCTCCTAACGGACCATTCCTTCTCAGTCTCCTTTGTTGGATCCTTATCCATTTCATATCCTCTAACCAAAGGTGTCTCACAGGGTTCTGTCCTGGACCTTTTTTTCTCCCTCTATACTACTTCACTTGGTGGTTTCATTATTTCTGATGGATTTATTTACTACATCTATGCTGATGATTCTCAGATCTTCCAATTCTGCCTTAACCTCTCACCTAACCTCCAATCTTGTATCTACAACTTCCTTTCAGACATCTGCAACTAGATGCATTGTAGACATCATAATGAAACACATTGAAATTGAACTCTATCTTTCCCTTCACCAAACCCTTCCTGTTTTCCTACCTTACTGTATTACTTCCCAGTCCCTCATGCTCACAATCTAGAAATTATCCTGGATTTCTCACTGTCTGTCATCCACTGTAGCTAATCTGTTACCAAGGTTTATCTATTTCACCTTTATTATTATCTTGAATTTGTCTTCTTCTCTCCTTGGACACTGTCACCACTCTAGTGCAGGCCTTCATCACTTTATTCCTGGATTATTGCAGTAGCCTGCTGGTGAGTCATCCTGCCTCAAGTTTCCCTCCCACTCCCCCACCCCCAATCTATCCTCCATCCATCACCAAAATGATTTTGTTAAAGGACAGATCCATAATACCCACTATTCAATAAACTCCAGTGGCTATCAGTCACTTGAAGGATCAAATACAAAAAATCTTCTGGTGTTCAAAGTAACCTAGCCCCCTAACTTTCTAGTGTTCTTACACCTTAACTATCTGGTATGTACTCCAGCAACACTGGCTTTCTGACTTTTCCAAGAACATCTCTTAGCTTCAAGCATTTTCTTTGGCTATCCCTGTACCTGCAATGTTCTCTCTCCTCTTCTCCACCTAATGCCTCCCCTGGGTTACTTTAAGTCTCAACTAAAATCCCATCCTTACAGCAAGCCTTTCCCAACCCCTTTTAATTCTAGTGGCTTCTCTTTCAAAATCATTTCCTATTTATCCTGTCTATAGCTTGTTTGTTAATTTGTTGTCTCCCCCATTAGATTGTGAGCTCTTTCAGGGCAGAGATTATCTTTTGCCTCTTTGTATTCCCAGTGTCTGGTACATATCGTTAACAAATATTAATTGACTGACTAAGAGCTGATACAATTGCCAGGTGGCTAAAAACTTCAAGAAACAAAAGGAGATAACACATATATGCTTTTTATACATTTTAGGGCAACATTGTAGGTTGTAAAAGTAGTCTATCAGGTGAGCTGCTCAGCCATGTTCCTTATTTGGGAGGCTGAGTAATAAGGATAGGATGCCGGGTAATTTTTGTGCAGTACGTATTAATCTTGGGATCTCTAGGAGTTGCGAAGACCTGGTTTGTATATGAATTAATTCCATTCACTACAGTTAATCCCATCAAAATAGTGGTGCAACTGTAGGATAGCAAATCTCCTTCCAGATAGAGTAAGTGGGTTTATTCTGCTGTTGAATAAAATACCGACTGAGGGTTCTTCGTCTCTATTTACACAACCTTGCAGCTCCTTTTCTTCAAACTCTAAAATGATTTTTTCTTGGTAGAAGATGTTTCCCCTAAACCTACTTCCTCCACCACCACAAAGGACAGAAATAGGCATAACAAGGACTATCACATATGCAAAACACCCTCATAGAGAAGGCTGGGACAAATATTTTCTAAACACTAAGTACCCCCACAGCATTCTAAGTTCTGGGAAGAGAAAAATAAATGAAAAAAGCCAAAAAAAAAAAAAGAGCTCACATTCAAATGGAGGAGACAACATTAACAACTAGGTACATACAAGATATAAAGAGACTAGATTACTGTTCAGGTATGGGTTGGAATTCATGATCCCTGAGGTCTCTGATAGTGCTAACATGATATCATATATGCAGATATATGCAGCTAGGTGGTGCAGTGGATAAAATACTGGCCCTAGATTCAGGAGGACCTGAGTTCAAATCCAACCTCAGACACTTGACACGTATTAGCTGTGTGACCTTGGGCAAGTCACTTAACCTTCATTGCCTGCAAGAAAAAATATAAAAAGATATATGCAGGATAAATAGGAAATTAACAGAGGGAAAGTACTAAAACATGCGTCCTTATACTGATTTTTGCCTTTGTTTTCCTTTTAAAATACAGTAAAGAGTTTGTTTTAGGAGCAGTTAGCTTGGTGGTAGTGGATAGGGAACATGGACTATTAACCTTTTTAGAGGCTAATTTATAAATGCAATACCTAAAATTACAAATGTTTGGAAATATATGAAGGCTGGCAAAACTTGTGAAGTATGACTGGAAAACATAGTGGTACAATGATCTTCTTGCCAAGGGTTCTTCCAGTGCATTCCATAGGCCATCAGATGTGCAGAGACCATGCTTAGGAGTATTTAACCCATTCAAATTTGCAACTGCTGCCCCATTCTACACTTTTCTGATTGGCGAGTGTTTGAGTCAGAAATCACATTGACTCATAATATCCAGCTGGCCAGAGCCATCTTTCTCATCCCATGCTGGTCATGGTCTTGCCATCCATTCTTCTGCCACACTTACCTTCATTTTCATCTATCTTTTCCCCTGGGAACAATAATCAAACAAATACTGGAAAGGGTGTCATTCACCTCTCTTGCAGTTCAATTCATCATTGTCTTGCCTTGCCAAATCAAAACATCTTTCCCTGGTAACTGCTTCCCCATATGTGTTATTGTAAACTGTGTCCTAGGGGTCAACCTGCCACCTGTTTTTGTACAGCCTATGAGCTAAGAATGGTTTTTATATTTTTAAATGCTTGAATAATATCTTATGACACATGTGAAAATTATATGAAATTCAAATTTCAATTATATAAATAAAGCTTTATTGGAACCTAACCACATTCATTTGTTTTATTTTATTTTATTTTTGTTGTTGTTTTTTGCTGGGCAATGAGGGTTAAGTGACTTGCCCAGGGTCAAACAGCTAGTAAGTATCAAGTGTCGGAGTCTGGATTTGAACTCAGGTCCTCCTGAATCTAAGGCCGGTGCTTTATCCACTGCGCCACCTAGCTGCCCCTACATTTATTTGTTTTAAATTTCTTGAGGGCAGAGACCTGTCTTACTTTTGTATTTGTATCCTTGGCATTTAGCACATTATTAAGCATAGGATAAAGAACATTTCTTTTTCATTCATTCATTGAAAAATTGAGGATTAATGAATATTGATATATTCATATATATATACATATATACATATATATATATATATATAGTCTGATGACTATATTTGACTATAGGACTTAAATCTGGAAAAGATTCTAGATATCATTCTAGCCCCATCTCCTTATTATGCAAATGAAGTAAACCCAGAAAGTAAAATTCTTTTCTGCTTAGTTGTTGGAGATAAGATCACTTAAGGTGTGTAATTGTTGGGCTGATGATTTCACAAGTGTGAGCACAGAGGGGTTAAATGTTCATCTTTAGTTACCTAGCTAATCCACGTCACAGGTCTTTGTGATTCCAAGGTCAGCCTCATTTATGTAAGGTGAGCAAATTAATAAATGTTTGTGGAATTGAATTGAGAAGGAACCGTGCAGCAAATAAGTTTTACACGACCATTCTTTGTGACTATCCTAGATTACCAGAGACTTGTCATTTACCAAAGTGCTTTCAAAGTAACCTTTTCTATGTCTTTATGAAATTAATCAAACCCTTAAATTGAGTAGTAGCCAGTCTATAATGATACAACCAACCCAAAACCAGGTGCTGGAAATGGAGCAGATGGATGGATATCAGAAGAGGACATTTGAATATAGATTTTTATTTTTTCCAAACCCTTTACAAGTATTTCATTTGATTCTAATGAATAGTTCTATGAGGTGAGTAGTGCAACAATTATTCCCATTTTACAAATATGGAAACTCGGTCACCGAGAGAATAAATGCTCATAGATCTAGAGTTGAAAGAGACTTTAGAGGTCTTCTGATCCAACTCCGACATTTCTATTTGTCCACAGAATGGTAGGACATAGTGATAGTAAGTGGAAGTTCAGGTCCTGAGACTGCAAATTCCGCATTCTTTCCGCTTCGAGATTTGACCTGGATTACTGTAGCACAGTCGGAATGAGATCCCAGGGTTTGTTTGTTGGTTTGTTGGTTGGTTTGTTTGTTTTTAAACGCTAGCTTGTCCTTCAGCATCTTCCAATACAAAGTGATAACAGGGGGACTACAAAGTCTATCAGTACTGTGGCCAGTCGATCCAGGGATGATCGAGGACCAGTGTTAGGTGCCAAGCAGGGCGGGACCAGAGCCTCTCTTGTAGCCGCCCACTCTTAGTCCAGCCATTCTCATAGGCGACTCTGTGGTTTGGCGAGGCGTAGGGGTTCACAGTGGGGTCAACGGAGTGGAATCCTCTCTGCAGATGAGGAAAATGTGTGCTCTTTTTCCCCAGTTCTGGCTTTCTTTTCTTTCTTTGGGCCTCCTGGCCTTTGGGAAATAGCTAGAATTTTGTTTGTTTATTTGACCACCGCTGTGTGAGCGGTGGCGGGGGGAGTGGGGAGAGAGGGGAAGGACCGCCCAGGAAGGTCTGCAGGTCTCTTAAACTCCTTCAGGTCACATAAGCGCATCGCAGTTCTCCGGACAGCATCTGAACTAACGAGCTGCCTGTCTGCTCTCCTGCACAGCGAGCATAGCCACACAGCCTCGTGGAGCGAAGAGAGCAGCCCAGTTAGAGTCATGGCTAAGAGCAAAGTCAGGCTGTACACCTGGGTGTGTTTGACTGCCCTGCCGGTGTTTTTCCTGTCCGGATTTATGGTGGGTAAGTACGGAACCCTTCCCTCTTCCAGGCATCCCATCTCGTCACCTTGGAAGGCTGCTGCTTTGGTGCGCCCTGGAGCACTCTTGTTGGTGGCTGCTAGCAGGGCTGAGGGATGTTTTATAGGGAGCAAGTTCTTAGCCCTTAGAATCCTCGTATTCTACTTCCCTCCCGTCCCCCCACCACGCAAGGCTGAAGAGATGGGACTAAGTATCGGGAGGATCTGAACTAGAGGGACTAATAACTCAGAGATTTTTTTCTGTTTTCCTTTTCATGCTGTTTAGGGTGGGAGGTTCAAGTGGGAAAGAGGTTAATTTCTTTTCTGGGTGGCTCATTTCTTTTCAGTGCTTTTTTAGAAAGCACAAAAGAGTTTGGGTTGTTAATTTAGTGTTGAGTTAATTGTAAATTAGCCTTTAAATCAAATCTAATTTCAGATTCCGGTAGTTAATTCTTATGGATGCCCTGAAGTGTTCAAGTTCCCTTCCAGGAAGTAGTGTACCAAGGGACTGATCTACAAATTGTCGGTTGTTGGGGATGGGGGTTGGGGGTAGGGTGGGAAGGAAGGCTTTGAAATCTGAATTCTAGCCCCAAGTAGCATTTGGAAAGTCACTGGTATAGAAGATATTACATAGATAGCAACAACATTAAATTAGAGTAACAGTGAAGTATAATGGCTAAAGAACCAATCCAGGGAATCTTGGGTTCGAGCCTTGCTTCAACTCATACTTCCAATGTGACCCTGAGCCAGAAGCTAAAACTGAGTTGCCCAAAAGGTGCATCCCTGAATTGGTAGAGGGAGTTTCCTAATTTGAAAGACTTCCCTATACCTGTGTAATTACAGGCCCAACTCCTATCCCTAGCATCATTACATATTTTAGACTTATATGGATCTGATTTTACTCAATTCAGGACAGATTTGTTGTCTGTACTGCATGCATGTTAGGATTTTTCTAGGAGTCTCAGTAGTTACCACCCTAACCACAGTGCTGAGAGATTTCATTTGCCATTAACAGTTATGGGTCATTCTTCACTGGTATGAAAAAGAATGTCCTAAATTTAGGAATAATACATCACCAGTGCTAAAACAGAAACAAATGCTGTTCAACTAAAATAGAAATCCTCAAGTCCTTGGTATATAAAACTCTTCAGAAATGGATTAAAATATTTAACATGACTACCAAATTTGCATGTATTTAGTAGGAAAAAGCTCTTTTTTTCATGGAGCAGGCCAGTTCTCCAGGTCTTTTGGTGTTAATATAAATTAGAGCTGGTAATTTTTGAGAGTAACAGGTGGTTGTGGCTATGTTTTCCAGGTTGGTTTATTAAGCCTGTCAAAGAAGTAGCCACTCTGATGCCTACTTACCAAAATGAAAGATGGAAACTCATATCTGAAATGAAGGCAGAAAACATTAGACAGTTTCTCCGGTAAGTCTGGCTTTATTTTTCTGTTCTCTATTTTTTACATTTTAAAAAAATGCATCAGAAGTAGCCCAAGTAATATTGGAAGCATGCTAAAACTTCTAATTTGGGAAAGTGAAGAGAGTATTAGATTTGGAGTTAGATGACCTTCCTTCGGATTCTGGCCCTGCCACTTAGCAGCTGTGTGACCATGGGCAAACTACATGAACATTTTACTGCTCAGTTTTTTCATCCGTAAAATGGGATACTTGGGGTATTTACCTAATGAACCATCACTTCAGAACTGGAAGGGATCTTAAAATTCATCTAGTTCAGTTTCCTCATTTTGTAGATAAGGAAATTGAGGTTAAGTGATTTTATCCAAGGTCACAGGGTTGGCAGAATGCAGGTGCGTAGATTTCAGAGCAAGGTTGTAAAGATGAAATGAGATGTATGTAAATACTTCGCAGATTTAAAAATGTCATATAACTTTCAGTTATGAATAGTTGTAGCACGTTTGAGAATTTTTCTTTCTTAAATAAAATTAAAACGATTGGGGGCAGCTAGGTGGCGCAGTGGATAAAGCACTGGCCCTGGATTCAGGAGGACCTGAGTTCAAATCGGGCCCCAGACACTTGACACTAGCTGTGTAAGCCTGGGTAAGTCACTTAACCCTCATTGCCCTGCCAAAAAAAAAAAAAAAGATTTATTTACTAGGGTGTAGAAACCAAAGGTTTTGAAACTAGTAAATGGTTAACTATTTGCATACTTCGAGGTTTTTTTCTTCCCTTCCCCCATCTTACAGTGGAAACATGTACCTTGCTGTTTAAGTCAAAGTCTCATAGACTATAAAAAATATTAACTTTGTTCTCTTAGCTGGAGGTCTGTGATATCTACTTTTTTCACCCTCTCTCTTTTAGTTGAATCAGAAATTTTATTAAGTCATTCTTCATTAAGGATCAGTAAAATGTTAGTTGATTAAGCTGATTAGAAAAGAAGTTAGAGGAATAATTTAATTAGATTTCTTTCATGCCACAAACTGAATACTTAACTTATCTTGGCATAGAAGTGCTATTCTCAGAGGCTGGAAGCATAGATTGATCTTTGCAAGCCCATTATTATAATAGGGTGGTGATAGAGGGCACCCAGATCTGATTACATATTAATTATATGCCTATTGTTTTCTGTTATTATGAAAAATAAATTTAGAGATTTTAACCAACAATATCAATAGTTATTTCTGTTACTCATTTTAAGGAGATTACTTTTCCTTCCATGACTTTTTTGTTGTTAAAATTTTTGTAACAGTACAGATGGAAATTGGTTCTTTGTGATTACCTTCATGTGATCTAATTTAATGGGGTTGGATATTATGTTGATGAGATTTGCTAAATCTAATCACTAATAAATTGGAACTTTCTATGGCTCTTGAGTTTTGAAGAAACATTTTCAGCTGGTTCTTATATGTGGCATTGCAGATGAACATGTAACATGACAATTTTTAGAGTGCTAGTTAACTATTTCATATACACGGGCATAAATACAAAACATTTAGGTAATTTCACCACCAACTTACTGGTCTTTGGGGATATGAGATAGACATAGCAAATTGTTTGTGGGCAATTTGATTGAATTTACTTAATGATTTATAATCTTGAGTACACAGATCATATCCCTGGCATCTAGCATAATATTTTGTATGTGAGAGACTAAATAAATGGCTGAACTGATATCAACTTTCTTTTAATAAATCACACCTTTTAATAACTCCAAAGCTTTCTGAGCAAACAACTGTTATGATATTTTTCATCTTAATTATGTACTAAATAAACATGTATGTGTCTTTCTTTTGTCGATATTAGAATGCCTAAAGGAAAATTTGGAGAAAATTTGAGAACTATAAACTATAGATTTGGAAGGAATTACTACACAAATATGGCATCTCTGTATCCTGAGAATTATTTGTATTTAGTTTGCTCTAAATATGCTAGGTGTTTTCTGCAGAAATCTAAGAACTCAAGATAACTTGAGACAGCATAGATTGTGGAATTCATCTGGGTCCGCAGCACTGCATAGCAATCCTCTTCATTATCCTTGATAGACATGTTTTCAAATTATCTGAAGTGGCTTTTCCAGACCTCCTGTCTGCTTAAACATTTATCTCCCACCCCATTCCCATCCTACTTCTTTTACTTAGCAGATTGAGAACATCTGTTCTGAGTTCTCCTGTCTTCCCTCTTCCTCCCTCTTCTTTTTCCCCCAGGGTAGTGAGGGTTAAGTGACTTGCCCAAGGTCAGTGTCAAGTATCTGAAGCCGGATTTGAACTCAGGTCCTCCTGAATCCAGGACCGGTGCTTTATCCACTGTGCCACCTAGCTGCCCTCTCTTCCTCCCTCTTCTAGCTCCACACCTTGAAACTTGTTTGTCTTTTCACTCAGTTGTCTTCCTCTGCTGGGATGCTGGACAATAAGGTCATTTTACTTGCTTTCCTTTTTATTCTACTCACTACATGCATTGCTTCATGTATTAGTACTACATACTTTGCTACATTCTCTGCCTCTATTCCTGACATACTTGCTTGTTTGTTGTTTGTCATGACTTGCAACGAATTGGATTTAAGTGAGGGAGAGCTGTGCAAGGGCACCAACCATACTATCTCCTCCAGGTGGCACAGTGGATAAAGCACTGGCCCTGAAGTCCCAAGATGCAGATTGCTCCTGAAAGAAGTCACCAAACTGATCTTGACTTGTCAGCTCTCCTACAAAGTCATATGATTTAACCTTAACTGGGTTCCCATATGGCAGTCCTTTTTATTTTTAAAAATATATTGGGGCAGCTAGGTGGTGCAGTGGATAAAGCACCAGCCCTAGATTCAAGAGTGCCTGAGTTAAAATCTGGCCTCAGACACTTGACACTTACTATCTGTGTAACCCTGGGCAGGTCACTTAACCCTCATTGCCCCGCCTCCCCCCAAATCTTATTGGTCTTTAAATTTTGTTTTTAAATAAAAGTCATTTCTACCATCCTTTACCCTCCGTTGGGACAAAAACAGTTGGATGAAAACATACACTAGACCTGACACATGTATGTGTATACAATATTCTGGCTTAGCTGTGTCCCTCCTCCCCCAATTTCCCTTCATCAGTGAGATTATTTATCTATTCTCCAAGACCACTGATTTTTCAGTTACGTAGAGTTCAATTTTCTTTAAGTCATCTTTTTTATTACTTTATTGTGGTCATTGTGTATATGTTGCTCTCCTAGTCATATGTTTTTTCTGCATCATTTCATACAGTTTTTCCCATGTTCCTAAGAATTCCTTATATTTGGCATTTATTATTCTAAAATAATATTCCATTTCATCTATACTACATATTTTTTTCAGTCATTTCCAATTAATTGACATCTACTTTTTCCAATTCTTTAATACCACAAAGGGCACTGCTTTGCATGATTTGTTATATAATTTTTTTTCTGTTTCTGTCTTTGACTTCCTTACATTATATGCGTAAGATTGGGCTTGCTGAATCAAATGATATGGAGCATTTATTCTCTCTTCGTGTATGGAATTCAATATACCAATTCACATCCCCTTTTATTAATCCTGGATTCAGGTGTCTGTGTTCCCATAGGGGCTCTAACACTCACCATTCTTTCTTTTTTTTTTTTTTTTTGGTCATGTTCATTAATTTGCATGGTGTGAGGTGAAACCTCAGGAGTTTCTTAAATCTCAGAGGTGTTTATGTTTCTCTTACTGTTAGTGATTAGGAACATGTTTTCATATGGTCATTTATAATTGGGAATTCTACTTTTAAAAATTTTAGTTTATTAGTGTCCTTTGTGCCTGTTGACTCCTTCATTAGCAGAGATGGATAAAATATTTTATTAAGCACTAACTTTGTGTCAGCCACCAAGCTAAGTGCTAGGGATACAAATACAAGTGAACAAGAGAGTCTCTGGCTTCAAAGAGCTCATATTCCAATTGGGACAGAAGAAGACAGAGGTGAACTGGAAAGGGGCAGGGAGGGTACCAGCTACCGTTGAGGAGGTGCAGCATGAGTTGAGCTGGGAATAGAGTGAACATGAATTTAACCCCTCCTCAAATGGTGGTCTGGGCTAGAGGCAGGATCCAGGACAGAGGGATCTGGAAGGAAGGTTACCCATGGATTATGAAGAAGGTTTCAGGATTTTATATACTACTATGGATTCTTGGGTGGGTAGGGTACAGTTTAAAGTAAAGTATGGGAAAGGTAAGACAATATGTCTTACTTTGTGTGAGCTTCTTAAAACCCTGAATCCTTTCTATATTCATAGGGAGATACTTGGAAAAGTGTGTTTTTGGAAATTAGTTACTGCCCAGATTACTAAATGAGGTAAAATTTATTATAGAGGAGGCAAGGTATAGTATAAGAAATCCAGAGATCAGAAAGTAAGACAACCCTCTTCTTTGGTCAGTGGCCAAATGCCAACAGAGTGTTGGGCTAAACTTGGGGTGGTCTGGCAATTAAGCAGTATAGAGGGTACCCACTATGGACATTAAAATTTAAGTTCCTGAAGACAGTGTGTGGGGAAGGAGAGGCTGTGAATTTACCTGCAAAGGAAACTTTGTTACCTGACTAGAACATGCAGCAGCTATGAGAGAGATGGTTGGCAGGAAGTGATGCAGAGAAATGTAGGTAGGATATTACTAGAAAGCTGGAGGGGATATGCCTTTGATGTTCTTTGCACCTTGAAGATAGAATGCTTTGAACTTTCAGTTCTCACATTTGCCAGTTTATAACACATTTCACCGAGGACATTTAAATGCCTCCCAAGAGGAGGGGGGCATAGTTTTTGGCTTTGTACAAAGGTCAGAGTATAGACTCACAGAGAACAATGACGATAGTGGCTGGAGGTGGGGGTTGACTTAAGTGATCAGGAGACTTCAGATGATGATTACCTATTGAAGCACTTATTGCTGCCCTCAATCCACCCCCTACTTCCCAACTACTTGGAACCAATTTGATGGATCTGGGATAGTGAGAGAATATATAGATAAGGCAATTTTCCAGGACTTATGGAGGTGTTGAATTGTATTTATTAGCTCTTGTACTCATTGTATATTTAACTAAAATTGTGCTAAACTCTTGACCCTTAAGCCAAGTTTGTTTCTCAGCCAATCATTCCATTCTTCTTGTGCTAGGGTTTCTGAAGCTGATTTTCTCTGGAACTCTCCCCACGGTAGTGGGTCCAGTGTTTTCTCAGTGATCTCTGCTATTTTTCTCTAGCCTCCTGTGGACTTCTGGTACTGAGCTCCCACTTTCTACTTGTAGGACTCTGCCAATACTTTGATTATGTTGGATTTGGTCAAATCAATGACCAAACCCTAGACAAAAATGCCTCTTTTTGGCACTTAAAGCCCTTCAGAATCTGGTCCAACCTATCTTTTCAGACATTGCACATTAATTCCACTTAGGCACAGTGTTCCAGCCAAATGGGCCTACTTGCTGTTCTCCCAGAATATTCTTATTCTTGCCTCTAAGTCTTTGTGCTGACTGATTAGAATGTTCTTCCTCTTTACCTCCATCTCTCAGATACTCTGAATCCCTTCATGGCTCAGTTTAGGTGCCTACTCATACGAGAAATCTTTCCTAATCACCCAATTGTTAGCCCTCGTGGACGAATACAAATAAGTTTGTATTTTTTTAGCTGTTTACATTTTGTATGGTATCCCCCAGCAGAATTCTACAGAAGGCATAGATTGGCAAAAGCTTATGTTCTCAAGTTGTCAAATTATGTGGGTTATTCTCACTGAGGCTCTTTCAAGCATATTGGCCACATATCATCTCAGCAAGGAGTGAATAATAACCTCAGAAGTACTAATCACAGTTGTTTCTTCTTCTTTACTCATAATATCACCATCCTGCTTGAGAGCCCATATTCTTTCATCTGGATTATTATAGTAAGCCTCTTTGTTTTCCCTGTCTAGTAGTGCCTTTCCTAACTCTAATTTGTCTTTTTACCCAGCAACCACATTAATCTTCAGAAATCTTCAGTGGTTCCCTCTTGCCTAGAACATAAAATGCAACCCATGTAGCCTGGTATCGACCTGCCATAGGCTGGAAGTTTCAACCTACCTTTCCATTAACTGAATTAATGGGGAAGCCTTGTATCTTTCACTCAGCCATGTTTGTGCATTCATACAAAATCTCCATCAAATATACTCACTCCACGCCTTAGCCTGTTGAAAGGCCATGAAGCATATGAAAAGAGTGTTGGGCTTGGAATCCGGAAGACCTGGTTTTGAATCCTTCTTCAGTTACTTACTGAGCATACAGTACTTATAGCATACAGGCTGGAGCTATGATTTCAATGGTACAAAGACTTCCCTGGTGAGGAGTTCCTTAGCTTTGTGAATCTGAGTAAATCACTTAATCTCTCACAGTCTCAATTTCCTCATCCGTAGAATGGGCATAATAATAAAACCTGGCTCATAGGGTTGGGATAAGGATCAAACAGAATCAAAATTCCTGTCAGAGGGTTGTTTTTTTTTTCCACCAAAGAAAAACTTATGAAAATCTGCTACGGAAATCTATTAGTTTTGGCAAAAATAACCACCTTCTCAATCTAATTAAGCACCAAATCTGCTGTCACTGTAACTTTGGTTATTTTGGATGCCATGGTTTTAATGAAGGAAAAGCATGAAAAAAAATTCCAACCCAAAAGTCTTTGAATATAATAACAGGCATCTAGCTTTTGTTTCTCTCATAGGCATGAAGTTGATTTAAATTATAATCAATTCTTGGTTATCCACATGTAAAATTGCTACCTTGTGGATTATATATACCATGATGGTAACTCTAAACCAGCTGAACCTGTTCCCCCTTGCCTTCCATACTTTTGGCCACTTCTTTCTGCCTAGGCATCCAGTGCTCCAGGAGCAAGAATAACACAATTAGGGAAGTAACTTGCTAGAATAAATGAAGATTACATTATTTCCAAGGACATATAGAATCCCAGAATCTGCATGGAAGAGACCTCAACATATCTCGTACAACCCAAACCTGAGGAGGTATTTTCTCAACAGTTTCCCAATCCATGTTTGTTTCTTTTCATTGATGAGGAGCCATCTTGAGACATAAGACATAACGTGGTTTAATCCACCTTTTCTAGCTCTAGTTGCTAGGAAATATTTTTTTCTTTTTTATATTGAGCCAAAAATTTATCTAAGAGCAAAAATAAATGTTGTCACCTGCAAGAGATATTTATTTTTTGATAATTTGTGTTTATATCTTGTACTTGTTCTGTTACACTAGACAATATCCAAAAACATCCTGATTTTTTTTTGTCTTCTTGTCCTCTGAATGACCAGACAATTCCTATTTAGGAAGGGATCAGTGACCCCAAAAATAAAGGTCTGAAAATGTTTATAAAGTGTCAAAGCAGATATTGTCAGTTTGGACAAAGCATCTCTTATCAGTTTAGTGAGGTTACAATCTTGAAACAATTCTCTTGTATCCTGAAACGGTTGTAAACACTGTCTTGGTGAGTCAAATCCCAAACTGACTGACTACATTTTGGCAAATTTTGAGGGATTTTTCTCTTGAAAATCTGTTTCCCTGTTTCCCAATTGACAGTGAGAAGTGCTATTCTTTGTACAGAAGACATTTGGGACTAATATGGTAAAGGTTTACATAATTGTACATGTATAAACCATATCTGATTACTTATCACCTCGAGGAGTGGGGTGGGGAGGGAAGGAAGTAGGGATAGAAATTAGAAGTCCAAACTTTAAATAAAAAGATATTTGGGCAGCAGACATGGTTTTGGATCATAGTGCTATTCCAAGAATCTCCCCTTGACTCATCCATTTGCTTTTAGTAGAGCTAGATTCCAGCCTAGATGTTGAGTTCTAGAAACACTTGTGGAAGTAGCGATGTACTTACTAAATATTTTAAAGAACATGAATGTCTAGAAAAGGCTGGCTTCAGGCTTTGACCAAAAAAGAATAATACAAGCAGAAACAAGCTCATTTACATTGACTTCATTTATTTGCAATGTAGATAATAATGAGCTCTTTATTTGAATGGTCAGAGTCTCACCTCACACTGTATTTTGGTTTCATTTTAGTTCTTTTACGAAGCTCCCTCATCTGGCAGGAACAGAGCAGAACTTTCTTCTTGCAAAGCAAATACAAAGTCAATGGAAGAAATTTGGACTGGACTCCGCTGAGTTGGTTTATTATGATGTCCTCCTATCTTACCCTAATGACACAAATCCCAACTATATTTCAGTTGTTGATGAACATGGAATTGAGGTGAAGTGGAACTGTGATTATTCTTTAAATTATACAGGGTTATTCTGTCGTGAATTAGTAAGTGGAATGGATCAAAACCTGAATTGTTGTCAGTCTGGGGTGATGTGAGATCTAAAGTCAAGATCAGATCATTTCTTTTTTTTTTTTCTTTTTTTAGTGAGGCAATTGGGGTTAAGTGACTTGCCCAAGGTCACACAGCTAGTAAGTGTTAAGTGTCTGAGGCCGGATTTGAACTCAGGTACTCCTGAATCCAGGGCCGGTGCTCTATCCACTGCGCCACCTAGCTGCCCCAAGATCAGATCATTTCTAACTGGCATCAAAAAAGTTTTCATGGTCAAGTTGGTTTTGAGACAGGCCTTACTTAAAAGACTGGTATAATTTTAGTAGTCATAGAAAAATAGCATGAAGGGAAAGAATATGCCAGACCTAGGAGATATTCTGAACAAAGTCAAAGAGGTGGGGGGTGAGGGGGAAGAGTAGAACATGCATGGTGGGCAAGAATTAGTATAGTTTGGCTGGGGCACACAGGATGTGTAGAGAACAAGATAAAACAAAAAAAGGCAGTGAGGGACCAAATGGTATAGGACTGTATATATGAGGATAAAGAGTTTAAATTTTATTCATTTGGCAATAGGGAGTCATTGAAGGGTTTTGAAAAGAGGATTGACATGACAATGCCTGTGCTAAAGGAAGATTATTCTGGAAGTGGTATGAAGGATGAATTGAAGAGGAAAGAGAAGTGGGGGCAAGAAGATGGACTAAAAGGATTTTGTAATGGTCTGGGCATGTGGTAATAAAAGGCAAATAATCAATTAGGATGGTAGCAGTGCAAGTAGAAAGGAAGAGACTGATTCAAGAGAAAATTTGAATTTGGGTGGTTGAGGGATAGGGAATTGTTGAAGACACAAAATATCAAACATTAACGACTGGGCGAATGCTCCAGTGGTGCTATTGACAGAAATAGATAGAGATGATGCTATGATGTTATAATAGAGAAGTGGTTTGGGGGGTAAATATATTAAGGTGGGTTATGGATATTTTGAGTTGGTGATTACAGTAATTAAATCCTTTCTTCCATGCCCTTAGTAGAATTTTCTTATTGAATTATACAAGGTATTAAGGGTAGAATTAGGGGTATTGCATTTTTATATATACTTCTGAGTAAAATGGGTTGTTTAATAATGTGCATCTTCCCTCCTAGATTTTCAATACTTCCTTCTTTGAGATACCCCCAGGTGGATATGAAAATGTGTCAGAGATTGTCCCACCATATAATGCTTTCTCAGCCCAAGGCGTGCCAGAGGTAAAGTAAAAGATATGGCCTTTTAAAATCTTAAAACAAAATTTCTTTGATTATATGAAATTTGGTGTAGAGGTGTAAGTTCATGTTATTGACTGACTAACCACATTTCATATATAGACTGAGGTTCAGTGAAGCACGGGCACTGGGGAAGTAGTTAACTGTCCCTGAAAGTAAGAAAGAGATAAATTGTTGAATATACCCTTATATTCAGAAAAGGTTATCTGTTCTTGCATAGTAATAGTATTATAACTCTTTTGTGTCCAGAGCCTTCTCATTTCCCCCTCCTCCCACCTGCATCCTGATTGGTGAGTGCGACATATAATAATGGACCACTGTGTCTAAGCAGGCTCTGGCAGGTATGCTTCTCTTTACTCCCTGACCATCTTCTCATCTGCCTCCCTGCTGCCAGGTACATACCTTATGATCCCTCCCTTTCCCCTATCTAATTCTGGAACTATAATCAGTGCCATTGCTCCTTGAGAGTGTGTCAGTTGAATCCCCCATGACTCCAGTCATTCCTGTAATTTTCCGAATCACAGTGCCCCAGTCCTATTTGTGCCAGTGGGAAGCCACTACTCCCCAGTTTGTGTTATCTTCACGTATAAGAATATGAGCTTGAAGCTTATATTTTTTTATTGGTTTTTGTTTTATTTTCCCTTTTTATCCCCAGTGCTTAGAGCAGTGCTTGGTACATAGTAAGCATTTAATCATTTTTTTCATTCATGCATTTTAAGATGACTTTGGACCTTTTTATAATAGAAATTCTTGAAATAATACTATGGTTAGATTTTAAAATTTTATTTTTTCAGTTTCTTATGATTCAAATAAATCATTGAGATAACTTGAAACTGAATTATTAAATTATTAAAGCATATTTTCCATATGTTGTCACTTCCCTGACACAGCAAATATGGGCCAAAAGAAATAATGAAAATGGAAAGGCAGTTTGTGATTATGTTGTATTATGGTATAAATTGGTTCTTTGGTTGACTTCTTAATGGGACTATCAGTTAAATTTCAAGGATTGTGATCTTGTATTTTTTCCATCCAGGGAGATCTTATATATGTGAACTATGCACGTACTGAAGACTTTTTCAAGCTAGAACGGAACATGAAAATCAATTGCACTGGAAAGATTGTTATTGCCAGATATGGGAAAATCTTCAGAGGAAATAAAGTAAGATATCATTTTGGGGAACATAGAGAGGATATTTCATCTGGAATGTAGTTGATAAATGGGAATGGTGACTGTAGAAATCTCTCCCAAAATGTTAGTTATGTTGGATGCTCTTGTTGCAAAGTAACCCCTTTTATAATATTAAAAGAGAGGTATCAATAAATAAGGGCTGTTTAAAAGTTGAGCATTTGACTGAAGTGTCTTTAGGTTCATAGCCTCTTTAGAATTGGAAGAGACCTTATCTAGAGAGTATCATAGGAAATCAGAAAAAGCCTTGCCTCATGAGTCAGAACATCTCATTTCGAAACATATTAACTACCTGTGTGACCTTGGATAAGTTACTTAAACTGTCTGGGCCTCGTTTTGCTCATTTCTAAAATGAGAGTTGGGGCTAGTTAGCTTCATTTCTCCACTCCAACTCTACATATGTGGTCTGATGGTCCTAGGAACCTCCCCATCAATGGAAGAATGTCTTTTTGTTATAACATCTCTGACCATGGTAGTCATGATGCTTCTACTTGAATATCTCCAGTAATATTATCTGTTCGTTGCCTTAGAGGCAACCTGTTACATTTTTAAACAGCCTAGATGTTAAGAAAATAGTTTAAAGGAACCTCATGGATCTTTCATCCCTCAGTATGATGGATTAGCTTGAATTTTTTACTTCGACGCTGTTGTTTTTGACTGAACTTGATTTTATTGATATTGAAGACACTCTCTGAGGAAATGCCATCTACCCATGCAAATTGGCCCTTCTCTGCAACTGATGGTCTTAGAGAGTGGTCTGGGCACTGAGAGGATGTAACTTGTTCAGGGTCACACAGTAAGTATGTGGGGCATACATGGGACTTGAACCCGGATCTTTCTGACACTGAGTCCCAGCTCCCTAGCCCCGAAACTGCACTGCTTCTTGAACTCTTTTTAGTTTTAATTCAATTAAACAAACATTTTTAAAGTACCTACTCTGTGTAAGACAATTTGCTAAATTCTAGAGAGAAAGAGACTTATAGGAATCAGACTATATCCTGCAGGAATCTAATGGGGAAAAGGACAAGTACACCTAATAACCATGAGAAGGGCAGCTAGGTAATACAGTGGGTAGAACTCTGGTCCTGGAGTGAGAAAGACCTGTGTTCAAATCCAGCATCAGGTACTACCTTTGTGACCATGGACAAGTCACTTAAACCCCTCAGTTTTCTTATCTGCAAAATAGCACCTACCTCAAATTGAGGCTCAAATGAGATAATATTGGTAAAGTGCTTAGCACAATTCCTGGCACATAGTTATGTACATGGTAGCTATTATTATAATAGTAAGAGGGATAGATCTAGTCAAAGTGCTTTAAGAAATTTGAAGAAGGTAAGATTATTTTCAAAAAGGATGAGGATAAGGATAGCAGGATGGAATAAGGGAAGGCTTCATGGAGGAGGAGGAGGCAGCACCTGAGATAGGCCTAGAAGAAAGGGAGAAATTTCAACAAGCAATATGAACAAAGGCACAGAAAAATGAAAGGAGAGGACTAGAAAGAGTATCATTTAGTTTGTCTGGAATACAGACTAAATGAGTGGATGAAAATAAATGAAATGAATGATTGAAATAAATAATGAATGAAATAAAACTGGATAGGTAAACAGAGATACTGTAAATGGCCTTGAATACCACGGTTGAGGATTTTATACTTTACTTGGTAAGCAGGGTGGTTGGGGGGAATGGAGGGGGACTGAGGGTTTTTTAGCAGAGAGAAATAATATGATAATAGCAGAATATCAGGGGTATTAATCTGGCTTAGGATGATAGAATAATAGTATTCATAGATCTTGAGTTTTGAAAGGAACCTTAGAAGGCATGTATTCCAAACCCTTCATGTTATGGATGCAGAAACTGAGGTGTCCAGAGAAGTCAAGTAATTTGCCAAAGGTCACAAAAGTAAAAATAATTGGAATCATGGATGTTCACATGATGTTTTAAGGTTTACAAAGTGCTTTGCCCACATCATATTTAAACCTCCCAACCACTCTGTCAGGTAGGTAATGTAGAAATAAGACCCATTTTACACATGAAGAAACTGAAGCTTAGCTAGCGAGTAGCCAAGCTGCAATTAAAACTCATATGGTTTAACACCAAATTCTGTGCTTTTTCTACTGTGCTACAATGCCACCTTATGGACGATCGATTGGAGAAGGAATACATTGAAGGTAAGAAAAACAGTTAGAAGCCTATACAGTTTAATTCGAAAAGCATTTATTAAGCACCTATTGTGTTCTAAAAATCTAGGTGAGAAAAGAGGCCAGGACTTGAACTAGTATGGTAGCAATGGGTGTGGAAAAAGGGGGATGCAGATTTATCTGTGAGAGACACTGTGGTGGTAGAAACAACAGCACTTGATAACTAGATGTTAGGGAGGCAGGAGAGTCAAAGTTGGCTCCAATAACCAAGTGTTGTCTTGTTTGCTTTATTTATTTTATGTTGACTTTGCAGGTTAAGAATGCCATGTTAGCTGGAGCCATAGGGATTATCTTGTACTCAGATCCAGCTGATTACCTTGCTCCTGGGGTACAACCCTATCCCAATGGATGGAACCTTCCTGGAGATGTCGCCCAGCGAGGGAATGTATTAAACCTGAATGGAGCAGGTGATCCTCTCACTCCGGGGTACCCAGCTAAAGGTGAGCAACATTCCTGCTAGAAATTTTGTACCTTTCCAAAATATCACAGGCCTTCCTGGTTTAATGGCAACATAAACATTTGGGGGTGTGGATTAAAATAACATCCTGTTTAATGATAATGTCCTGGATTCATAAAATTGTTTGTGATTTAGAGGTCATCTACTCCAAACCCTTCATGTTATAGATGAGGAACCTGAGGTGTCCAGAGAAGTTAAATACTTAAATCACTTTTACTAAATACTTAAAATACTTTTTCATGTATCATATCAACATTAATATGAATAACATAATTATATGAGACTACTTGCTTTGGTAGCTACAGTAATGTATTTAGTGCCTGGAATTCACAATCGTCTATGTGTTCAGTGTGGAGAACACAGTATTAGTGAAATAACCCTTGTTTCCTCAAATCTCCAAAAAACTTGCCAAAATAACAGACCTCAGAATGGTGGATTTCAAGACCTGTTAATTTTCTTTGTCTTTATTCTTTTTGACACATACAGTCCCATACAATACAATGCAATACAATACTATACTATATACATTATACTATACAATACAATACAATATAATAAAAATTTCTTATTATTTGTTAGGCATTGTGTTATATGTTGGGAATACAAATAAGAAAAAGAAAGACAGTCCTTACCTTCAAGGACCTTACAGTTCAATGAGGAAGACGATACACATAAGAAGGCTAAAAAGTATGTGGGGGTGGGGTGATGAAAATGTGATGAAGGCAGAATTGGGTCCAAGGAATATGGGTAGTGGGAAATGAAGAGTTGGCTGGACTTCTGAGCCTTCTTTAAATGAGACATTTGAGAGGTTTTTGCTCCACCCTCCATCCCTCAAGTCAGAGGGACAGAGGCTACTGAGGATACCGGTGAAGGATAGGATTTGACACTGTTGGCCACGTCATACTTTTGGATCCTCCATTTGAGTTATCTTAGGAAGATTACCTGGCAAGATAAGGTACATGACACTGAGGTCCTCCTTCCAGCAGAATTTCCAGGCATTCAAACTCTATTGCAGAGAGTGAAATTATGATGGGCCTGAATGCCTAACCTAAGTTTACCTAAAAGACTTTTATGGAGAACTTCTACAAGGCAAGCACTTACATAGAGGTCAGATACAAGGACACTCGAGGTTTCTCTGAAGAACTTTAATATAGATTGTGAGAGATGGGAGGTGTTGGCACAGGACTGCCCAGCATGGCTGTCTGCATCAAAGAAGGCTCTGTGCTCTATGAGCGAAGCAGAATCACAGTAGCACAGAGGACATGTGAGATGTACAAATCTAGAGACATCTCCACGCAAAATGTTCAAATGGAGTATTTGTGCCTGACCTGTGGTAGAGCCTTCCCAGCTCATACTGGACTGATCAGGCATAATTGAACACATTCATGCCTTGGACCTCTTTGAGTATAAAGGACAAACAACAACTCTTGGATACACTCTTTTCCCTGAAATTTCTTTTTCCTAGTTCTTCTCTCATCTCCTTCTCAGTCTTGTTTGTTAAATCATCATCCAAGTTCCATCCTGGTCCCCATTTATTGGCTATACCTACCTCTCTGTTGGCCCTCTCTTCTCTTTTTACACTCTGTCAGTAATCTCATCAGCTTACATCTGTTCAGTAATCATTTCAATGCCATTGACTTGTAAATCCAGTCTACAGCTCTGCTAAACTCAAGCCCCACATCTCCAACCTCCTTTTAGATTTCTCCACTGATATCCCACAGGCATAGAAATTCTATGTATCCAAAGTAAAATTCATTCTCTTTTCCCAAAAACCCATTCCAATTTCTACCTTCTCTTTTTCTGTTGAGGATACCACCATCCTTCCAGTCACACAGGTTCATAATTTCAGAGTCATCCTCAATTTGCCCCTGTTCCTCATCTTTCTTAGCCAATCATTTGCCAACCCTTGCCAGTTCTTCTTCCCCCAAATCTCTCACAATTTGTCCTTTCTCTCCATTATTGCAGCCACCACCCTAGTTTAGGCATTCATCACCTCTCACCTGGACTATTATAATAGCTTCCTAAATGGTCTCTTATCTTCAGTCTTGCCCCCTCCACCATAACACTACAGAGCTGAGTTTCTTAAAGCCCAGATCTGATCATATCATTTTTCTGCCCAAGAGGCTTCAGTGGCTGTCTGTTTCCTCTAAGGTAAAATCTACGAATTTTTATGGCATGTAAAACTCTTCAGAGTCTCACTTTCCCTCTCTTTCTACACTGACTTCACTCCCTTTTCTATACTCCACATTCCAGCCAGACTGGACCAACTCTGTGTACAGCTTTCCATTTCCAATATTCCTGCTTTGGCACAGGCTCTTCTTCCAGGCTCACCACCTCACTTCTGCCTCTGAGAATACTTCATTCTTTTAAGGTTTAGCTCAAGTGAGACAGACAGGTGGAACAGTGGCAAGAGCATTGGCCCTGCAATCAGGAAGACTTCAGTTCAAATCAAGTGTCAGACACTCACTGTGTGATCCTTGGCAAGTCACTTACCCAGTGCCTGGCACATAATAGGTCCTGAATAAATGTTTTTGTCCTTCCCTTCCCTCAGGTATATCTATATGAGGCCTATTCCATCTGTTGTTAGTGGCCTCTTCTCCACCCTTAAAATTGTTGTTGTTCAGTCATTTCAGTCTTATTGGACTCCATTTGGGGTTTTCTTGTCAAAGATAATGGAGTGGTTTGCCATTTCCTTCTCCAGTTTATTTTAAAGATGTGGGAACTGAGGCTAACAGAGTTAAATGACTTGTCCAGGGTCACACAGATTAGTAAATGTCTGAGAACAGATTTGAACTCAGGAAGATGTCTTCCTGACTCCAGGCCTAGTGCTTTATCCACTGTGCCACCTAGCTGCCCCACTGTTGAAATTATTTTCTACTTATTTTGTATATTATTTTCTATTTACTTAAATTTGTTTTTGTTATTTCCTTGGATAGAAGGGCCTGGAGTGCTATGGTCCATGGGGACACAACGGAATTACTGAACAACAATTTCCCCTGGGAAAGTGTAAACTAGAGGGCAGGGACTGTTTTGTTTGTGTCTTTTTGTTCCCAGTGCATGTCAGTGCCTGGCCCGGAGTAACAGATACTTAGTAAATGTTAAGTTTGGATGAATTAAGTCATTTGTTAATCTTTTTTTTTTTTACTTCAGTCAAATATATTTCTACTTGAAAGAGAAGCCAAAGTGTTTTGAAAGTTTACAAAGATTTTTAGTTATCTAGATGGAAATCTTTTATTTAAACAAGATATTTATAAATGGTTCTTTTCATGTTTCATTTTGCCTTTTCCTCTCATTCTTTCTGGTTTATATTGGCCAAGTTCTATTTTCCCATCGTTTGTTGTATGGCAGATGTTCCAAGCAGAAATTCAGAACTTCCCTAGGAAGGTAAATGATCTAAATATCAAAAGGAAATTCTAAAGCATAAATAGATAAGTTGAATTTAAGCACATTTTCAAGAGATCTTACAACAGAGATGTGAAAAAGGTGTATTATTTTGTTGCAGAAGCTATGTCTAGTATATAAGAGGTAATGATGATAGCATGTAGCAGTGTAATAGGTGGCATGGGGTCTGGACTTGTGATTTCATTAGTCTAGGGAACTCCTGGATGAGGAAGCTCCCTCTTCCAATGGATAGATGTACCTGGAATAGTGAGTAGCTAAGTGTCTTGGCCAGAGTCACAGAAACAATTTGTGTCAGAGGCAGACCTTGAACCTAGGTCTTTCTTGGTATCTGTCCAAGTCTCTGTCCATTATGCCATACTGCCTCTCGTAATATAGTAACATCTGAATAATGTTTATGAGATGTGAAAATGCACCTTACACATTGACTTTCCCTTCTATTCAAAGGCCCTAGGGTGGGGATGGTGGAAAATGAAAATCAATTATCTCTACAATCTGTTTTACCTTTAATATGTGAAGAATGATCAAAATTTTAACTTTGTGAAATATGAAATGACATATTACTTAGAAAATTCACTTGGTTTTTCAGAATACACCTTCAGGTATGCAGAAAATGAAGGAGTGGGAATCCCCCAAATCCCAGTACATCCCATTGGATATCATGATGCAGAGATATTATTACGGTAAAGTCTTCTGCTTGGACGCAAGGTTAAGATATCTTGATCCAAATGACTATTTATTAATCTAAAAACTAATGTATATGTTTTCTATTAAAAGTAAAAAAAATATGATTCAAGAGCTTCTTTTAAAAATAGGAAATAACAAAGGCAATACATTTGAACATTAGTTTTTTCCTTTATAGGAGCAAAAGAATAGGCTGTATGGCATAGTGGATAGAGAGCTGGCCTTGGAGCCAAGAAAAACTGGTTTCAAAGTGCAGCCTCTGACATTTACTGGCTCTCAGTGCTCTAGACCAGTGGTGCCAAACTCAAATAAAAACAGATCCCAGTGGGTTTCTGATTGATTTCAAAAACCACAAATTAACATTATCTGTGTTGTATTTTTAAAAAATTATTAAACATTTCCCAATTACATTTTAATCTGGTTTGGGTATGTTTGACATCCCTCTGTTCTAGGTAATTCTTTAAGGTATTATAAACTGTAGACAAGCTGACTTGTATTGATGGAGGGAATTTCTTTACCAGTGAGTTCCTTTCACCAGTGAAATCACAGGTCTATATTCTTCCCTTCCCTTCCCTTCCCTTCCCTTCCCTTCCCTTCCCTTCCCTTCCCTTCCCTTCCCTTCCCTTCCCTTCCCTTCCCTTCCCTTCCCTTCCCTTCCCTTCCCTTCCCTTCCCTTCCCTTCCCTTCCCTCCCCTTCCCCTTCCCCTTCCCCTTCCCCTTCCCCTTCCCCTTCCCCTTCCCCTTCCCCTTCCCCTTCCCCTTCCCCTTCCCCTTCCCCTTCCCCTTCCCCTTCCCCTTCCCCTTCCCCTTCCCCTTCCCCTTCCCCTTCCCCTTCCCCTTCCCCTTCCCCTTCCCCTTCCCCTTTCCCTTCCCCTTTCCCTTTCCCTTCCCCTTTCCCTTTACTTTTTCCTCTATTTTTGGAGTAAAAGAATAGATCCAACATAGTTGTTTAATAAAATGAAAGCTTGTTGTGTTTTCTAAAAGGACACATGAGTAATAGTAACCATTAAAGATTAAAATATTAAAAACCATTTTAAAAGCAGTTATGCCATCATTTATATTCTTTGAATTTATACACACATACAAACACACACAAGCATGTATATAAGTGTATATGTGTATACATGCATATATATGCACATGTGTATTCTATATAGCCATGCATGTATATAACACATATAACCATACATATGCATGCACACATACACATGCACATACATTCTATTGCAGTTCAATTTTCATGGTTCCACTTGTCACCCGAAATCTTTATGTTTGGTTCCAACTCTCCTAATATTTTTTTCTGCATTTGTAACTGCATTCTTGTTGGGGATTTTCATTTCTTGGTATTATCCCAAAGTTAACCTATGTAAAACTAATCCCAGAGTCTTTCAACATTGCTTTTCCCTCTTGACTTACTTGGTTTGTTAATAGTATAACACTGTAACAAATCAGCTGCGTTTGATTCTTCCCTCTTCTACATCCTCCACATCCCATCTGTTAACTCATTAATTTTGAGTCTTTCTTTACAGTATCTCTCACATCCATTTTTTTCTTGTTATTCTCATTGCTACCACTCAAACTTGGGCCCTTACTTATGGCCTACTCCTAGTTTCAATAGCCTCCTAACTGGTCTGCCTACCACCAGCCTCTCATTCTTAGATATTACGACTAGCTTAATTTTCTTAAAACATCATTTTATTCGTTTATTCAAAAAATTTTATTTGGTAACATACAATGTACTACGTTATAGACGTACACAGATAAAAATGTCAGAGTCCCTAAGTTAAGGGAACCTTTATTTTATTGCTAGGGGAGATAGCATATTTACAAATAAATATAATTCATGGTAGGAAACCATTGAAGGGATTCAGATAATATGCTCTCAGTGTTTTTTAAGAAGAGAGAACACATTAAAACATGAAAACACAAGTTTTTAAGAAAAAAAAAATCACATTCATTTGGGGGAATCAGAGATGTTTAGGTGGAGGCGTATGGACCTGAGCCTTAGTGGCAGATAACAATTCTGAATGAAGATGAAGAGGGAGTGCATTCTAGTTATAGAGTGTGGCTTGTGTGAATGTACACAGATGTATAGTGGCATGTTAAGTCCAAGAAATGTTTATTAGGCTAGTTTTTTTCTTTTTTTTTTTAATTAATAAAGTATTTTATTTTTTCCCATTACATGTAAAGATAGTTCTCAAATTTTGTTTATACAGGCTTTCCAATTTCAGATTTTTCTCCCTCCCTCCCCTCCCTCCCCCCTCCCCTAGACAGCAGGTAATCTGATATACGTTATATATACACACACATAATAACATTAATCCTATTTCTGCATTAGTCATGTTATAAGAAAAAATCAGAGCAATGATGAAAAACCTCAAAATAGAAAAAATAACAGCACCAAAAACAAAAGAAATAGTATGGTTCATTCAGCATCTATACTCCACAGTTCTTTTTTCTTTTCCTTGGATTTGGAGATCCTCTTCTATCATGAGTTGCCTGGAACTCTCTTCTGTACCATTGCATTAGTGAGAAGAATATAGTCCATCACAGTAGATCAACACTCAATGTTGATGATACTGTGTACAATGTTCTTCTGGTTCTGCTCATCTCACTCATCATCAGCCCACGCAAGACCCTCCAGGTTTCTCTGAACACCTCCTGCTCATCGTTTCTTACAGCATAATAGTATTCCATTGTATTCATATACCACAACTTGTCCAGCCATTCCCCAGTTGATGGGCACCCCCTCAACTTCTAATTCCTTGCCACCACATAAAGAGTAGCTATAAATATTTTTGTACATGTGAGTCCCTTTCCCCTTTCCATGATTTCTTTGGGAAAAAGACCCAAAAGTGGTATTGCTGGGTCAAAGGGTATGGACAGCTTTATCACCCTTTGGGCATAATTCCAAATTGCTCTCCAGAATGGTTGGATCAGTTCACAGCTCCACCAACAATGGATTAGTGTTCCAATTTTCCCACAGCTTCTCCAACATTTATTATTTTCCTTTTTTGTCATTTTAGCCAGTCTGATAGGTGTCAGGTGGTACCTCAGAGTTGTTTTAATTTGCATCTCTCTAATCATTAAAGATTTAGAGCATTTTTTCATACGGGAATAGATAGCTTTGGTTTCTTCATCAGAAAACTGCCTGTTCATATCCTTTGACCATTTCTCAATTGGGGAATGACTTGGATTCTTATAAATTTGATTTAGTTCCCTATATATTTTAGAGATGAGGCCTTTATCAGAAGTACTGGCCACAAAAATTGTTTCCCAGCTTTCTGCCTCCCTTCCAATTTTGGATGCATTGCTTCTGTTTTTACAAAAAATTTTTAATTTAATGTAATCAAAATCATCCATTTTGCATTTTATAATATACTCTATCTCTTGTTTGGTCAAAAACTGTTTTCCTTTCCAAAGATCTGATAGGTAGACTATTCCTTTCTCTCCTAATTTACCTATGGTATCACCTCTTATGTCTAAATCATGTATCCATTTTGACCTTATTTTAGTATAAGATGTAAGATGTTGGTCTATGCCTAATTTCTGCCATACTATCTTCCAGTTTTCCCAGCAGTTTTTGTCAAATACTGATTCCCTATCCCAGAAGCTGGAGTCTTTGGGTTTATCAAACACTACATTACCAGTGTCATTTACTACTGCATTTCCTGTACCTAGCCTATTCCATTGATCTACCACTCTATTTTTTAGCCAGTACCAGATAGTTTTGATGACTGCCACTTTATAGTAAAGCTCCAGGTTTGGTACCGCTAACCCACCTTCCTGTGAATTTTTTTTTCATTATTTCCCTGGATATTCTTGATTTTTTGTTTTTCCAGATGAATTTTGTTATTATTTTTACTAGCTCTATAAAATAATTTTTAGGTAGTCTGATTGGTATGGCACTGAATAAGTAAATTAATTTAGGCAGTATTGTCATTTTTACTATATTAGCTCTGCCTATCCATGAGCAATTGATATCTTTCCAATTATTTGGATCTGATTTGATTTGTGTGAAGAGTGTTTGGTAGTTGTGTACGTAGAGTTCCTGGGTTTGTCTTGGCAAGTAGACTCCCAAGTATTTTATATTATCTACTGTTACTTTAAATGGAATTTCTCTTTCTATCTCTTGCTGCTGGACTTTGTTGGTCATGTATAGAAATGCTTATGATTTATGTGGATTTATTTTATATCCTGCTACTTTGCTAAAGTTGTTAATTGTTTCAAGTAACTTTTGAGTTGATTCTCTAGGATTCTTTAAGTATACCATCATATCATCTGCAAAGAGTGATAGTTTTGTTTCCTCCTTGCCTATTCTAATTCCTTTAATTCCTTTCTCTTCTCTGATTGCTAAAGCTAACATTTCTAGGACAATATTAAATAATAGGGGTGATAATGGACATCCCTGTTTCACCCCTGATCTTATTGGGAAGGCCTCTAATTTATCTCCATTGCATATAATACTTGCTGATGACTTTAGGTAGATACTGTTTATTATTTTAAGGAAAGCTCCCCCTATTCCTAAACTCTCCAGTGTTTTTATTAGGAATGGGTGTTGTATTTTGTCAAAAGCTTTCTCTGCATCTATTGAGATAATCATATGATTTTGGTTGGTTTTCTTATTGATGTGGTTGATTATGTTAATAGTTTTTCTAATGTTGAACCAGCCCTGCATTCATGGTATAAATCCCACCTGGTCATAGTGTGTTATCCTGGTGATCACTTGCTGTAATCTCCTTGCTAATATCTTATTTAAGATTTTAGCATCAATATTCATTAGGGAAATTGGTCTATAATTTTCTTTCTCTGTTTTTGCTTTGCCTGGTTTTGGTATCACCACCATATTTGTGTCATAAAATGAATTTGGTAGAACTCCTTCTTCACCTATTTTTCCAAATAATTTGTATAATATTGGAATTAATTGTTCTTTAAATGTTTGGTAAAATTCACCCATAAACCCATCTGGCCCTGGGGATTTTTTCTTAGGGAGTTCATTAATGGCTTGTTCAATTTCTTTTTCTAATATGGGTTTATTTAAGGATTTTATTTCCTCTTCTATTAACCTGGGCAGTTTGTATTTTTGTAAATATTCATCCATTTCATTTAGATTGTCAAATTTATTGGCATACAGTTGGGCAAAGTAATTCCTAATTATTGATTTAATTTCCACTTCATTGTTGGTAACATCACCCTTTTCATTTTGGATACTGGTAATTTGGTTTTCTTCTTTCTTTTTTTTAATCAAATTAACCAATATTTTATCTATTTTATTGTTTTTTTCATAAAATCAGCTTAGTTTTATTGATTAATTCTATAGTTTTTTTGCTTTCAATCTTATTAATTTCTCCTTTAATTTTCAGGATCTCTAGTTTAGTATCTAATTGGGGATTTCTAATTTGTTCTTTTTCTATCTTTTTAAGTTCCATGCCCAATTCATTAATCTCCTCTTTCTCTTTTTTATTCATGTAAGCATTTAGAGATATAAATTTTCCCCTAAGCACTGCTTTGGCTGCATCCCATAGATTTTGGTATGTTGTCTCATTATTGTCATTCTCTTGGATATAGTTATTGATTGTTTCTATGATTTCTTGTTTGGCCCATTCATTCTTTAGAATGAAATTATTTAGTTTCCAATTGATTTTCATTCTACTTCTCCCTGGTTCTTTCTTACATGTAATTTTTATTGCATCATGATCTGAAAAGGATGCATTTACTATTTCTGCCCCTGTTTTGGGCTTCTTGTGCAGGGGTATAGGCCCCTGCTGTATAGGCAGGTGCTGTATAGGCCCTCCCGGCCGGTGCAGGTAGGTTTTTACACTGTCCTTCTTGGCCACCAGATTTTTGAGCCAGGTTCCAGGGGCCTCAGTTGTTTGGCTGTGGCCCGCAGCTCCTGCTGACTTGCCCAAAGGAGGCCATTAAAATAAAATAAGCCTGTAGAGGTGGATTGGAGGCAAATGCAGACAGCTTTAAAGTCTAAGATAATAAACTTTATTTTACCCTGGAAGTACATAGGAAAATGACTAAAAGTTTTCAAGAAGAATAGTGACAGACAGGGGTTAGACTTGTGTCTTAGGAAGGTCATTTTTGAAGCTTTTTGAACTACTATGGTAGCAATATTAGTGGAGGAAGGGGGAGTGTCATTTAAGAGATGTAGTGGTTATGAAATCAATGCAATTTAGGAACTAATTGGATATCAAAAGTTTGTGTGTGTGTGTGTGTGTGTGTGAGAGAGAGAGAGAGAGAGAGAGAGAGAGAGAGAGAGAGAGGAGAGAGAGGAGTCAAAGATGATTTTAACAGAAATAGAGAGTTTTGAGGAGGGGGAAGAGTATTGAGTTTGAAGTCAAGACTTTTAACTTTCCTGGGCCTTGGTTTCCTCCTCTGTAAAAAGAATGATTTGCATTGAATGATCTCTGAAGTCTTTACCAGTTTTAGATCTATGACTCTACATAGAAGGTTTCAATGGGTCATCCTGGTGGAGACTCCTATTGGGCAGTTGGAGATACCGTTGTGTTGTTCTAAATTAGGGCCAAATATATAGACTTGAGAGTCATTTGAATAGAGATCATAATTGAACTTCGAGTTCATGGGAGAAAGGTATCTCCATTGAATTACAAGACACTATTTAAAATTCTTTCTCTAAGCATCTTACTCTAAAATTTTCTCTTCTTCCACTACAGAAGTGTTATCCTTATCATCTATGCAGTTCATTTTACAAGTGAGCATATATGGTTTTTGTTTTTGTTTTGGTGGGGTAATGGGGGTTAAGTGACTTGCCCAGGGTCACACAGCTAGTAAGTGTCAAGTGTCTGAGGCCGGATTTGAACTCAGGTACTCCTGAATCCAGGGCCAGTACTTTAACCACTGTGCCACCTAGCTGCCCTGGGTCATATATGATCTTGGTTGGAATGAAGACAATCTCTTCACCTCTGCCTCTTAGGATTCTTGTCTTCAATATTTAACCTTCTCAGATGTGTCTCTTATTCTCTCTTCTATTTTATTGTCTTGTATGATTTTTTTGATCAATGAATGAAACAGGATTTGTTAAATGCCTTCCAGAATGGAAGTGTTTATTTGATTACTGTTCCTAGAACCAGCAGTGGAAAGGAGAAGGGGAAGAGCAACAGGAAAACATGAAGATGGTCAGAGAGCAGCGTGGCTGGCATAGTTTGGGACAGATATGGAAAACACTCACTAATCAAGAACTCAAAACCCAAGGCAGGAGCTGGAGGGCTAGATTGGTGGGCAGTACTGGAAATAAGAGGCATGACATAAAAATACCTGAACAACAGCCAGAAATACATGTTGGATTTTTCTGCAGCCTCCTTGTAGAATGTAAGCTCTTTGAGGGCTGTTCATTTTTAGTTCTGTATTCACTGTGCCTAATACAGTGCCTTAGATGTAACAGAGACTTAATAAATATTTATAGAATTGAACTGTGATATATATTTAATTACATACTACATATTTAATTATATATTGAAAACAGGGCCCACTGGTTAGACACATTCACATACACATATATGTAATATTTATACACATAAATATATATGTTTAAAACACTTTGCAAACTTAAAAGTGCTATAAAAGGGTAGCTATTGTTATTATTGTTACATTTCTTTATAAGCCCCATAGCATAGTGACTTGCCAGTAGCAGATACCCAGTAAATATTTGCCTGTTTTATTTGACTTTGAAAATAACAATCACTCTGTATAAGATAGTCTTTGTTGAAAGCTAAACATTACCAAGAAAGTATTCTTTATTATGCTACAATAACAACAAGAGCTAACGTTTATTAGTGCTTTAGGACTTGAAAAGCTAGTTATAGAACAGTACAATCTAAGAATTGAAGCCAAGTATGACCCAAACTGTGATGGAGGGATGTATGACAGGCATGAAATACATCACAAACAAAAACTAACAAAGGAGAAATCGTAAATGATGTAATAACATCAACAATAATGATAACTACCCATATTTATATCATACTTTAAGGTTTACTTTAAATATATTATCTCTTTTGATCCTTACAACACTGTAAATTAGATGCTGTTCCCACTTCACAGATGAGGGAACTGAGGCTTAGAGCTTGTGACTTGCTTAGGGCCACATACTTTGTGAGCATTCAAGATGTGATATGAGTCTGGGCTTCTTGGCTGTAAGTCCACTATGCCATGTTTCATTAAGGGAGTGTATTTTCCTTTAATGCTCATTTGGTCATATGACCAGAGGGAGAGAAAATGCTTAGACAAACTTTCTCTTATATTTGTATCCTCATTGGATCCAGAGAACTCCAGGAAGTCCCCACCCATGTGGGATTGCAAACTTATGGAAGAACATGGAGAGAGACTAAATAAGGTGTAGGCCTAGATGAGTTGCAGTCTGAATTGTTGGAGGGAACACCCTCATTATTGAGATGATAGATTAATTGGAGTATTAGATTTCTTTCTAAAATAATATTCAGTGAAGAAAATTGCCATTTCCACCTCATTACCAATTCTACCATTTAGCAGTCTCTCCTCCTTTGAGGTTCTTAAGTGTGATAAATCATTCTATTCAAGTACTTGGGGCAGGAGTGGGGGTAGTCTGTTATCTACCAGCCCTGAGATCATTCTTCTTTCTTTCTCAAAGTTTCAGTACCTGATTCACAATCTTCCTCTTGACCCCATTCACAATTGTGATAGTTGAGGATTTCAGTATACATATTAATGCCCCATAAATTTTGTTTTCCAATCCTTTATGCTCCTCAGATAGCTGTACCTTTGATTCTCATCATCATTCATAATTTGCTCCACTTCCCCACTAATAAACTCTCAAATTTCTCTAACCATAATGTTCTATTTTATGATCACAAATTTCAAACTGGGCATGACCTTCAAGGTTATCCAGTCCAGTCTTCTCATTTTACAGATGAGGAAATAGTCGTTCTTGTAGTACCAATTATTGATGGACATTAGCTATTGAACCTGAGCATGATGAAAGTTCATGGACTTTTGTTGGTATGACTATAGCCAGTGACCTTTGAAAAATCAAAAGAATCTAGCATTCCATAAGCATCAGGTACAAGGTGAATCCATAATTAAAATCCCTTTATATTTTATGTTTTCCTCCTTCAGGGCAAACAGTCTATTATAATGTAAAGAGCTCTTAACTGAGAATGAAGAAAATTGTGCTCAAGTTCCAGCTCAGGCAAAAACTTGTTAGGTGATCTTGGGCAGGTTATTTCAACTTCCTGGACCTCAGTTTTCTTATATGTAAAATTAGATTTGACTAAATTATATCTGAGGACATTTCCAGGTCTAACAGAGAATTTAACTAATTTACAAGGAAAAATAGAGGAGGCCTTAGAGAATTTTGAAATAGCTACTGTGTTGTTGCATTTGCAGAGGCTCAAAACATATTTCTTCAAGCCATTTCTTTTTATTTCAGGATTAAGTTTTTCACCTCCCTTCAATTTTTTTTTATTAGATTCATACAATAATCCAAGTGCTCTGCCGACCTTGGAGATACAAAGATGAAACCAAACACACTTCATGTGTTTAGGGAATCGAATGGTGAAAAGAAACAGATGATGGAAAGATTTGTCCTTGTGGGCTTTTGTAGGGACGTTATGCTCTATATCTTTAAGCAATGAGTTAAACTAGTTCTAAGTGATTTCTATCTACCACCTTCTCACTTTGGACACTGGGAGGGAAGGGGCAATATCTAGTTAGCTAATAACATAGTGAAGTACTAAAATGCTTTTATACAGGGAACTTCCTTATTATATGAGAATCAGCTTAGGATTGTCAAATGGACCAATGAACTTGATCTAAAACAAGACATATGGGTACTTAATAAAATCAGCAGGTTTGGAATTTTCTGGGGTGAGGATGCTATTCCTATCTAGAAGCTACAAGTAAAAGGATCTAGAGATAGTTGCAATGGGGAAAACCAAGTGCTAGGAGAACTTTGATAAGGGAAGAGTATTCAAGAAGCCTTCATGGAGGTAATGGCATGTATTTTTCCTGAAAGAGGGGAAGGGTTTCAAAAATAGAAACTGGAGGATATGGGGCTGTGTACATTTCAGTTATGGGGTCTTGTGTGAACAAGAGTAAATGGTACCATTGGAAAGAACTATGATTAAAGAGTCAGAGTACCTTGGTTTAAATGATGCCTCTGAAACTTACTACTTACCTATGACCTTGAGTAAGTCCCTTAACCTCTCTGGTTTCTTCATCTATAAAATTATGGGTTTGGATTCAATGACCTTTGAGTTCCTTTCCTGCTTTAGAATGTTGTTGATAATTATGTTTGGGATAACTGGGTGGGCCTACAAGAAGAGGGGATGATGGGTAGGCCAGTTTCTGTTAAAGCTAGAAAAATATGTTAGAGCCTTAAAAGATAGAGAGTTCCTTAAAAGCTACTGAAGAGTTTATACTTCAGTTACATAAAATGGGGATACACTGAAGAGATTTTGAGGAAGAGAACAGTAATGTATTGTGGTGGGGGTATTAGTTTATTCATTGATAAAATTAGTTAGGCAGTGGTATGAAAGGTACATAGAGGAGAGAAAGACCAAGGCTCTAAGGATCTTTTTTTGTTTGTTTGTTTGTTTTTTTTTAGTGAGGCAATCGGGGTTAAGTGACTTGCCCAGGGTCACACAGCTAGTAAGTGTTAAGTGTCTGAGGCCGGATTTGAACTCAGGAACTCCTGACTTCAGGGCCGGTGCTCTATCCACTGCGCCACCTAGCTGCCCCGGCTCTAAGGATCTTAAGAAATAGTTGAGGTATAATTGTTAAGAATAAAAGGATGGGGGCAGCTAGGTGGCGCAGTGGATAGAGCACCGGCCCTGGAGTCAGGAGGACCTGAGTTCAAATCCGGCCTCAGACACTTAACACTTACTAGCTGTGTGACCCTGGGCAAGTCACTTAACCCCAATTGCCTCACCAAAAAAAAAAAAAAAACCTAAAAAAAAAAAAGAATAAAAGGATGCAGGGGTAGCTAGGTGGCGCAGTGGGTAAAGCATTGGCTCTGGATTCAGTTCAAATCCAGTCTCAAACACTTGACACTTATTAGCTGTGTGACCCTGGGTAAGTCACTTAACCCTTATTGCCCAGCCAATAATAATAATAATAATAATAATAATAATAATAATAATAATAATAATAGATAAAGAGGATTAACCAGAAAGATAAGTTAAACATGACCTTGAAGTTTTTCTCATGAGTTATAATTAATACTCCTTTCCTTTACTTACTCAATAAGTAGCTGCCCAGCATCTGCTATATATTTAACAGTTTCTGATCCGTGGCCAAAGTATTTTAGATCTAATGATTCTCTATGTTAATCACCCAGGAAAAGAATGGGTGATGGTTTAGGGGTGGGGGATAGGGGTTGGGTGGTACAGAGTGGGGGAAATGGAGAAATATTCATCTGGTTTCCTAATCTATCAAAGTATGATCACAATACCTTTTGTGTCTCACAGAGCTGTTTTCAGGGTCAAATGATATAATTTATGTAAATTATTTTGAAATCCTTAAGTCACTATTTCTCTGTGTGTCTGTGACTATCTGAGGAATTGTAACTGCCCAACTTGAATGTGTCTTTTTGTCTTTGTCTTAATAGCAATATGGGAGGAATTGCACCACCAGATGACAGCTGGAAAGGAAACCTTAATGTGCTTTATAATATTGGGCCTGGCTTTATAGGGAACTATTCTACCAGGTAGGTTTCAATGTAGTTTCCTCATCCTTAAAATAGGGATAATGTGCTTACTGTCTACTCCACAAAGTTGCTGTTATCATTAAATTATCTCATATATGTGAAAATAATTTCATTAAGTACAATACAAATGTGAAGCATGATCCTTTATCTGTTACCTGTCTTTGTTTCCAAAAACATTCAGTTCATCTTCTTAGTATTCCTTATCATACCATTTCTTCAACATTTCCATGCTGTTCACACCCATGGAATTAATAGACTCTGGATTGGGCCTGGTGTAGGGTATATAAGGGCTGAATGAAGTTATGCTAGCAAGAGGCCTAGTGTTCTGCGGCTTTAATCCTGGGTGGAATTTTAGTGGGGAGAGGCCTGGTGTCTGGTAATCAACAGTTATAAAGGGCTGAGGTATTGTTGCTTTTGTCATGTTGTGTGTCAAAGTAGGATGGAGTAAGTTGTTTTCCCACATGTGCCAATAGTTTTGGGCTTCCACATCTGGTCCGTGGTCAATGATATTTGAGGGCTGGAGTATTGTGACTCAAAGCAGAATACCTGCCAACAGCTAGGTAGTTATTTCCAATGATGGTGGAAGGGAGCCTCAGACCTGGGGTAGCTGAATAGGGTAGCTCCACCCTAGAGTCTACCTCTGTGATAATGGTGTGTTGGTTGTAGTGTTACTGATTTTTCTCATTTGGTTTAATGAAGCAGGGTCAAAGTAGCATTTCAGGAAGTTGAGTCTAATATCAGTAGGCTATGGAATTCCATGTCTGACAAATGATATGGTTGGACTAGGTTTTTAAAAGTCTCTTCTAGCTCTAAAATTCTGTGAATTAGAGAGGGATAGATAACAGAAATACAAATTGATGCCGTCTAACTAGATTTGTAACAGTGTATGCCAGGAGAAAAATCTTGAAAAATTGAAAAAGGATGATAAGATTGGCAGGGCTAGATTTGGACAATGAAGGAAGAAAGCAAAAGGTAACACTTAAGTTTTGAATATGAGTAACTGGGAGTATGGTGGAGTCATTGACTAAGAAAGGATACATAAGGATCCTTGAAGGCTGCATATAGACTTAGAAAGCCACATGTTGTAAAGATCTATATTCTATTGTATTTTTATTTATTTTGTTAAATATTTTCCAATTACATTTTATTCTGGTTTGGGCAGCATTAAGGAATGTTGCAGGCTATGCAGTTGATAACTTCTGGTGAAGCAGAATTAGGAAGACCAAGATTCAGAGCCCTCTTCTGACACATACCGGCGGTATGACTCTGAACAAATCACTTAAATCAGTGCCCAGGTATCTTTTTTTTTTTTTTTTTTTTTTTTTGGTGAGGCAATTGGGGTTAAGTGACTTGCCCAGGGTCACACAGCTAGTAAGTGTCAAGTGTCTGAGGCCGGATTTGAACTCAGGTACTCCTGAATCCAGGGCCGGTGCTTTACCACTGCGCCATCTAGCTGCCCCCGCCCAGGTATCTTTTTAAGACTATTAAGTATCAAAGAGCTTCACCCTGCATCAGTACAGGAAAGTTTCCTCTATGGATTAAATCACAAGTCTGTTTTTTGTTTGCTTTGTTTTTAAAAAGGTTGCCAAGAGAATATTTGTCTTGGACAAATGAATCTTAGGACACAAAATGACTTAATGTTGCAGTTGTAAAGAGTGCTATATATTTCCAAAATAATCTACCTTGTTGTTTACATCTTATTAAATTTTGGGCCCAATTAAATTCTGGGGCCAATTTCTTATCCATCTTCAGGGTCTGTCCTATGTATATATCCCTACACACTAACTCAATTAATAATATTTATTTATAAAGTGTTTAGCAAGTACTATATAAACGTTTATTCTCCCTTTCCCTTCCCTTCATATTTTACTCTGGAAAATAAGCATTTTTCATCCATTTAATTTATTTTCTTTTTGTTATCTTGCCTCATTTAAGATAGGATTTTTCTTCTCTTTGATCCTTTGTTTCTTTTCTTTTATGTTCACTCAACTGAACAATAAACCTTGATAGTCTTGTTTTTCTTCTAATCATAGCTCTAACTTACTTGTTTTTTTTTTCAAATGTAGCACACTTTCCTTTACTTCCTAGAACTGTGCTAAACACTGGAATTCTTATGGAGAATTAATGAAAACATTTAATCTACTCCGTCTTCTTATTTGGGTCATTTAATTCTTGTGTATTTGATGCTGTGATAAATGGAACGGTCTGCTGACTATTTTCTTATGAAGAAAGCTGTTGGCTAAATATTACAGATGGATTCAATCTGTACTCAGTACACCCAGTGTCCTTTTTAGGCAAAAATCTATAAACTACACTAAAGAAGGTTCTATTTTTGACAGCTTTTTAGCTGTCAGGAAATCACTAGAATTGAGAAACTCCTGGGGTTTTGCCTGCAGTGAATAAAGACTTATTTGGTTCTCCAGTGGAAAAGAGATTCAGACATTCTCCCCATGCCATCCCTGTGTTCATAAAAACTGTGAGATTTTGGGTTGGTTTTTCCCTTTGGCTGACCTAAGTGGATTGCTTTCTTCTTGTAATGTCTTTAATAGTGGTTTGTGAATGAATGCTGAAAACACTGTCTTGGAACAGTGGTGAACTGCCTTGAGTGTTTTCACTCTGAGCCTAACTTGTATGATTAAAACTAGAGCTCTCAAAATTCCTATTGAACAAAGAGAATTTATTGCATTGGCTATATAACACTCAGGCACTTGAGTGAAATCCTAAGCAATTATTTCCATTAATTATCCCAAGGACTAAAACGGTGAGGTGGGTGGATATATAGTTGTATTTATTTAAATTTCTATAAAAATCAAGAGCGCTGTCTTAGTCTTCAGTTATTTTATGAGTATTCAATTTCTGCCTATTCAATTACATGCAACATTAAAGAAAGATTTCTAATAGACTAGCTTCTTTTCATCTCTCATTTGTACATAGTGTCCATCACTCTTCATGATGAAGAAATCTGGATGAAATTAATAGCTAACTTTTTTTCTTTCTTTCTTTCTTTCTTTCTTTCTTTCTTTCTTTTTTTTTTTTTTTTTGCGGAGCAATGAGGGTTAAGTGACTCGCCCAAGGTCACACAGCTAGTAAGTGTCAAGTGTCTGAAGCCGAATTTGAACTCAGGTCCTCCTGAATCCAGGGCCAGCACTTTATCCACTTCTCCACCTAGCTGCCCAATGGCTAACTTTTTTAACAGATTACTTACTTTTACTGATGCAAAATATAGTGTATAGAGTTCTCTCATTTGAATCAGAAGACTCGGGTTTGGGTCCTAGTCTTGCCATTTCATAGGTATGTGATCTAAGGCAACGGATATTGTCTCTATGAGGCTAAGTTTTCTCATCTCCATAAAATGGAAATAATTATATTTGTACAAGGAGCTATTACTGCTATTACTACAACAACTCAAGGGTTTCATTCTGCTCAATCCCAAAGCTATTATTCTATTTGGAAAGAATTTATGATGTGGTCCTTTTCTTATATTTATGCATTTCTTACATACATATTTATGATAAACACTTTCATATTAATATTCATATTTACATAAGAAATATGCACATAGAAATTAAAAATATATGTGTGGATATATGACCAGATTATTTGTAAATGTGTGTATAACTAGATTATAAATTCAAAGAGGTAGTGACTGCTATTTCTATTTTATATACCCATAAGGTCAAATAGAGTTATTACTCATCTAATACAAGAATTTAATAAATGTTGTTGTTGCTTCAAGAATCTGTGATTTCATTGATGTGCAGTTCATACTTTAATAGTTCAGTGCAGTTTGTCCATGCTTTAATAGATGGTCATCAGGAGTCCCTATAACCAGTTCTTTGGTGTTGAGTCTTTCTAAACTTAGATTGTTCTTGGAATAAATGACACAGAATCTATCTCCAGGTTATCCTTGAAGACTTCCCAGCTTTTACAGTGATGCCAGACATCATGCCCTGCTGGTATAGCCTTCTAGAATACAATTTCACTTCCATGCCAGAGTGAGGCACAGAATTAGAACTTTAGTAGAATTGGATGAGGGGTAAAAAGGGAAGACCAAGACTAGGTGTGCTAGTCAGTCATATCTCCCAAGCCTGTATCACATGGACAAGTTTCTTAATTTTTCTGAACCACACAGGCTTTTCATCTTTTATATATACTTAGTTGTTGAATTATTTTTCAGTCATGTCTGACTCTTTGTGACTCCATTTGGGGTTTTCTTGGTAGAGATACTAGAGTGGTTTGCCATTTCCTTCTCTAGCTCATTTTACAGATGAAGAACTGAGGCAAACAAAGTCGAGTGACTTGCCCAGGGTCACATAGCTAGAAAGGGTCTGAGACTGGATTTGAACTCATGAAAATGAGTCTTCCTGGCTCCAGGCCCAGTATCCATTGCGCCGTCTAGCTGTATAGGTAGAAAGATAGATATAAATATATTTTAGTTATTCCATAGATATAGGATAAATTAGTATTTAATACTTCAATTCTATTGAACACCTACTATTATGTTTCAGGCAATATTCTCAATGCTGAGGGGAATAAAAAAGATTTAGAAGACATGCACCCTGTCTTCATGGAGTACATAATCTATTAGGAAGTAATAAATTATATTTATTAATAGGCAAGATATGAGTCAGAAGGTGATGTGTCATAGGAGATGTAGAGGTAAAATTCTGTAGAGGTTTACAAGAGGGAGAGATCACCTCTGGTTAGAGAATCATGAAAGACTATGAAAAAGGTGACATCTCCATAAATTAATGAATGATTAAACAAGTTGTATATGAATATAATGGAATATTGCCAATCTATAAAAAAGATTTTTATGATTGTTATTGAAAATCATGAGAAAACTTAAATTTGGTCTTACATTGACAAACTAATAAATCCTTTGAAGGACTAGAGTCTAGTCTGGAATGAATGTGTTTAATAATGGCTACCTTTCTTAATATATTTATGACTTTGCATTTGATCAGGGTTTAAAAATTTTTTTTGTTTTTGTTTTTGTGGGGCAATGAGGGTTGTGACTTGCTCAGGGTCACACAGCTAATAAGTGTCAAGTGCTGAGGTCGGATTTGAACTCAGGTCCTCCTGAATCCAGGGCTGGTGCTTTATCCACTGCACCACCTAGCTGCCCCCTATTTGATCAGTTTTTTACAGAAATGCTAGATGATACTGCAGAATAGGCATATTCTAGTAATTGGGAAAGGTCTTGAGTATCTAATCCTTATAATATTCTGCTCAAAGCATTGACTTCTATCCTGTTTATCCTGTGAGGTTTGTGTAAATCCAAGAGGTAACATTGAGAGACACATACCCAACAATTATTTTCTTTCTATCTAAATCTTGTAATTTAATTTCCATTTCCTTTGAGGACTGAGGTTGATGGGGTGGAAGAGGAGAGAGAGGAAAAGATGGAGGAGAAAGGGAGAAGGAAAGAGAAAGAAACACAGAGAGAGAGAGAGACACTCACACAGAGACATGCAGAGGGAGGTAGTATGACACATAATGAGAGAGTTGGCCTCAAAGGCAGGAAGATTGGAGTTCAAGTTCTGCTTCCACCTTATCCTGCTTAGCTGATCCATGTTAAGTTATTGAACCTCTCAGTGCTCTGGCAGCTCTCTAAGACTAATTGCAGAGAAGACATTGACTGACCTGCATTGGTAAAGGGAGTTTCTTTTTCTTCATTTTGGAATTCTTTATATTGTTGTAGTCACAGAGCTAATCTCTAGTCCTAATCTTATTGTATGCCTTTAAACATAATCTCTTTCTGGTTTATTTTACTGGACTATATCAATTTTGTCTGAAAATAATTGTGATTTATATATTTTTTAAAATTCAATTCAGGCAATAAAAGCTTTTATTCCAGATCCTACCTTTAATTCTGTATGTATCTTTATGTTTTAAGTTTGTTTCTTGGATATAACAAATCATTAAATATTGCTATCTAACCCTCCATTTGTGAGGGAATTAATACAATTTCTATAAATGCATAATTTTCATATTTCAGTATTCATACTTTAAATCAGTTTTTCTGTTAAATCTTAGAATTTTATTGATTTGAAAAAAGGAAAAAAGAAGCAATACTATTACCTGAAATTTATAATGCTTAGAACTTGAGGCATTGCCTTATACCAGTTAAGCTGGCTAAGGTTCCAAAAGATGAGAAGATTAATTTTTGAGGGGCTATGCAGCACCAGGCATGTTAATTCACTGCTGGAGCTATGCATTAATGTAATTATTCTAGAAGATAATTTAGAAGCATGCAAGTTAAAACTATTTATACCCTTTGATTCAGAAACTCTACTATAAGGACTCTATCTTAAGGCAGTTAGTTATTCACTGCAAGAAGAAACCTATTTATACAAAAATGTCTCAGCATCAATTATGATATAAAAATCTAGAAACAAAATATGTGTACAGTGATTTAGGAACAACTAAACAAATTACATGACATGAATATTGCTGTGGAGGGACAAAATTCAGTTATGACCTTCATGAAGTGAAGTAGAGAAAGTAGAGCTAAAAGAACAATTAGTAGACCAGTACAAATAAAATCAACATGAAGTGGCAAGAAAATTTACCAAATAGCATAGTGAGTGGGAATACCTTATTATCAGAGTTAATGAACTTCTGCCCTCCTTTCTAATGTAGCAGCAGTGTGGGTGGTGGTTATGCTGTTCTTGTGAGCAGGTCTTTTGTATGGGTCCACTGGTGGGCTGGAACTGGCTCGTGGGTATGCCAAGTTTTAAATATTTAGTGTGAACATTTACACCTTGATTATAGACAAATGGCTAAGGCTTGATTTATCCTTTGATTGTCTAGACACAAGTAATGGAAAAGCTGTTAAGAAAGCAGATTAATCTTGAAATTATGTCATACTTACTCCCCCCACCCCCGCCCAGAGAGCTAATTCTAGGGAGCAATTAAGCATTTGCTATCATAACATAATTCTGGCTGCACCAGTCTTTCCATATAACTTCTCTGGACTCCTTTCTTTGGGTGTAACTTTCTCACTGGTTACTCCCTCTGTGAGTGTTTTGGGGTTCCCCCCCATTTAAGTCCATGGGAAATAGAAACAATTGGAAAAGAAAGCAGCCAAGGCCCACCTCCCATGCCAGTTCCAGATTGTCACAGCTTCCCCCAATCATAGCTGCTTATTTAATTACCTAGCAAGATTGAGAAGTTTAAGTTTCTCTCTTTGCCTTGGTGAATTGTAAAAATGAATCAGTAATTCTTTTTATCTATAGTTCTCAGCCCCCAGCTGATAAAATTGTCCTAGTGAATATATATCATAGTTATGACATCTGTTTCACTCACGTATTCATTTTTCCCACCCACTGTCTTTTTTCTGCTTCATTTGGGTATTTAAAAACACATCAGTAATAACAGTGGTTAACAAATTTATCTTTTTTAAAACTTGAAATTTAAAAAAATAACACTGAAAAGAAATAGCAGTAAGTTTAGGGAACAAACACTTGCTCTCCCAAGAAGGGAAAGATAAGGAAAGGAAGAATGGGGGAAGGGGTGTGGGGAGGGCTGATGCATCAGCAGCTTTGGGTCTGTGTGTCTTGGCACAGGGACAGGACTAGGAAAATTACTTGGAGTACAATTTCTGCATAGACCACCAGGTGGTGCTCAGAGCTTGTTTTATCTGGCCAGGTCTCCAAACCAGCCTCCTTGTGCCTACCTGTGTTGTATCTTAGATAAAAGGTTCTTAACCTGGGGTCTATGAATAGATGTCAGGGGATCCATTAAGTAGGATGGGAAAAATTACATAGAATATTAGACATTCAGTTTTCTGCATGTGGTCCCAAAACTATTAGTTATAAAACCTTAAAATAATTTTTCTCTATTCTTTTTCAATTGACAGAAAAGTCAGAATGCATGTTCACAATATCAATGAAATAACAAGGATTTACAATGTAATTGGAATCATCAGAGGATCCATGGAACCAGGTGTGCTATTAACTTTTTTTTCAGATTCAATATTTTCAGAGGTTTAAAGAACCAAGCATGGTACCTTGTATTATTAGTATTAGTAGAAGTATGAAATATTGTTAAATAGTAAAATATGCACAACTGAGATAAAGCTTCTTTTCTGTGTTTTATTTTTCTAATGTGGAAGGGAGATGATTAGTAACTTAAATAATTAGATGGCTTAGCATATGTTTTTGTATTCAGAATTATCACTCATTTAAATATGTGTGTTTTCAGACAGGTATGTTATTCTTGGAGGTCATCGGGACTCTTGGGTATTTGGTGCTATTGACCCAACCACTGGGGCGGCTGTTCTACAAGAGGTTGTCCGGAGTTTTGGAAAAATGATGAGTGGAGGTAAACAAATGAAGTTTGGGGCAGGGAGAGCGTGAAGTAATTATGAGAGTGACACATTTCATTTTCTTTTATTTTTAGGCATGGTGCACTGGAAAAAGTGCGGAATTTATAGTCAGAGGACTTGGGTTCAAATCCGGGTTCTGACACAACCCTGTGTGATGTTGGAAAAGTCACTTAGCTTTTCTGGGTCTCAGTTTCCTCAACGGTAAAATGAGGAAGTTGAACTCAGTGACCTCTAAGGGCCTTTCCAGTTCAAAGTCTTTGATCCTGTGATCCTGTGTTTAACTGAAAATTAACTATAATTTCAGGCTGGAGACCAAAAAGAACTATTATTTTTGCTAGCTGGGATGCAGAAGAGTTTGGACTCTTGGGTTCCACAGAATGGGCTGAGGTAAATAAAGAAGAGACCATTCTTGTCATTTCCTTTGGCAGCAATGAACAAATGTATGTATACCTATAGAAATTTACAAATAGCAACTATTGCCTACTGTGGTTTTTAATTTTGAGAGTTGCTGAAGAAATTGTCTTCTGTACTTTTATATCTGTTTATTTGACAAACTAAGACAGCCTTTGACTAAAGTGTTATGTAAAAAGGATTTATTTATTATTGTTCAAATAATTTAGATTCTGTCTGAACTGAATAAAAATGAGATAGATCATTAACTTAAAAAATAACAAAAATTATCAAGACTAGCAGAGCTACTTTGGACAAGCTTTAGTTTATTAGTATTCATTTTAAATCTTGAGTTATGATTGGAGTTCTAAGAAAAATATGTCATGAATTCTTTGATCATTTTTAAACCAAAACTTCAATTTATACCATTATATCCTCATTTAAAGTTATGATAACAATCATACTAGAAATGAATTTAAAACAGGCTCTGCTAATAGATTTAGAAACACATCTATATCTAGACTGTGCCACTTAATTCTTCCATTACTTTGGATAGGTCAAAACCCTTTTGAGTCCCATTTTCTTCTTCAGTAAAATGAGGAGGTTAGACTAAAATCCATATTAGCTATAAATATCACTGTTCTTTTTTATTATTCTTTTTTATTTTTTTTTAAACAGGGCAGTGAGGGTTAAGTGACTTGCCCAGGGTCACACAGCTAGTGAGTATCAAGTGTCTGAGGTCAGATTTGAACTCAGGTCCTCCTGAATCCAGGGCCCGTGCTTTATCCACCATACCACCTAGCTGCCCCCTCACTCTTCTTTTTAAAGGAATGTTAACCAAAATTGTTAATGTAGATTGTGGCTTCCTCTTGACCTTTGAAGTACTGAACATTTTAAAAAATTATGCAAACAAGAAAAACAAAAAACAAAAATAAAAACAAATGAGCTAAATCAGCCATTGAATTTGGTCCTTTAGGGAAAATAGTTTTCTCTTTTATTGCATAATTAATATCCATTTCATGATTTCAAGAACAGAGGAGTTATTCTTTGAATAGTTATGACAAATCATTTTTGTAGCTACTTTTATTCTTTGGAAGTGAAAAAATCAGATGATATAGTTATTAGCTGAAGAGTAGATTTCATTTGGATTTGGTGGGGGCAGGGGGGGCCAATCATAAACAGTGATATCAAATAAGTTGCCAAATTCCAAACATTATTAAAAGACTTAAGCAACAATTCTTTAAGAGACCATGAGGTGGAGATATTATTCCATGTATCTGTATATCTTTGTCTCTTTTTTCCCCTCTGAGCGAGGATTTCTTTATCATTTCTTCCATGTGTGTTCTTTGTCTTTCCCTGTACCTTTTCTAATTACATTTTCTTAAACTCTATCATTTTATGCCATTTTCAATTCTCCTGTCTTTCTTGCTCTTTCTCTCTTACCTTTAGTGAAGTATAATATGGAACTTAAATTTATTATTAGTTGTAGCCATTGTAGTCAGTGCCAGCATGGCACAGTAGATAGAGAACTGGCCTTAAAACCAGAAAGACCTGGATTCAAATTCTTCTGCTCCATGATGATTATGTGACACAGCACCATGTTTAACCTTTTAGTAGTCTAATCAACTTCTAAGATTATAAGTTACAGAGATGGAGCCAACTTGGACTGGTAGAGGGAGTTTCATCTCCCGGAAAATTTTCTATTCCTACCCTATTCAATGAATATAACTAAACTTGGAATGAGTTGTGAATTTCAAAAATATTAAGGGCAACAAAGGGAGATTTATAAAGTAATGTTTGAGGTATGAAGGAAGAGCAAGAAATAGAAGAGCCCAGTGTTAATAGATAACGTTAAGATATAAGATAGAACTTTGCCAAGCCTATTTTATTTTTCTCTGTCTTTTTTAGTAAGATTGCTTTTCATGCTGGAAAGGATATAACAAAATAATATTGGAACCTAGGATAGGGGAGGATATAGTCAAGGAGCACCTAGTAGCTGTAATTGAAACCATTTTGGGAGGGGGGAGGAAATTAAATTTAGCTGAGGTTCTGGCAAGAAAAACATTAATGTGATTGCTAAAATGCTGTTGTTGTAACTTTTGAAAAATCGTTTTCAGTGGAAAAAATTCCAGAAGAACAGAAATGGATAAATGTTGTTTTGAATTACAACATAGAAAAACTAAGAATCAGAAAAATTTCAAACCATGGAATTATTATTGAAGGGATTATTACATGGATGCTTTGTGAGCACTTAGAAAAATAATGATCCTTGGGACCCATTATGATTTCACTAGGAATAGGTCATACTTGACAAACTTCATTTTTTTTCTGATCATAGAAATACTAGACAGAGATCATGGAAATAATGTTTATAGCATGTCCTAGATTTTAGTAAGGGAATTAACAAGATCTTTCATTATTATTGTGGACAAAATCAAGTCATATGGGCTGCATGATATTACAGTTATATCAATATTGGGATAATAGGTTTAGAAAAGCTCTGGTTCCAAGCTTCAGGTTTCTTTTCTAAGATTTATTTTGTAATTTTAATTTTTTTTAAGGATTATTTTATTGGTTTTTGGTTTTTGGTTGTTTTTGTTTTTGTTTTTGTAGGGCAATGAGGGTTAAGTGACTTGCCCAGGGTCAAGTGTCTGAGGCCGGATTTGAACTCAGGTCTTCTTGACTCCAGGCCCAGTACCCTACCCACTGAGTTATTTAGTTGCAATATTTACTGAAATTACAAAATCAAGATTTATAAATATTTGATAAGTCTGAAATGATATACTAAAGGTAACAAAATGAATTTTAAGAGTGAGGAATATATTTATTGAATAAGAAAGGCTTGCATTTAAATTCAGAAAATCAATGGCATAAGTGTAGGATGATGAAGAAGTGTCAGGGTCACAGTTCTTGTGAGAACAATTTAGACTTAAGAGTTCTAGCTGACTTCCAACCCAAAATGGCTTTAAAAAACCCTAACTAAATCTTAGGGGACAAGAATAATGAAAGTATTGAGTTTGAGTGGGGTAATTGTCTTAATTGTTCAATTCTGCGATCAGAACATATGTGGAGTTTTATGTTTACTTTTGATCATTGTATTTTGAGAGGAACATTGATAAACATACCCAAAAGAAAACTACTAGGATATTGAAGGGTATTGGAGCCATGTTAAATTGAGCCACACTTGAAGGGGTTGAGTAATTGCAAATGATTATTCTGGAAAAGAGACATAGGACAACATGATTGATGTTCTCAAATATTTTACAGACCATTATGTGGAAGGGAGATTATAGTTCATTTGTGTAGTTTCAGTGGTCAAATCAAGGAATGGATGATATTGGTAAGCAGATTTAGTTTAGCTCAATATAAAAAAAAAATTTAGCAGTGCTTTCTGAAAATTGAATGGACTGCCTCATAATAATTACAGTCACTAAAGGTGGTCCTTAATTGATCTTTTCTCCTGGGTGTAAATGGCCCTTAATACTTCAGTTCACTTGAATTCAATTCAAAAAACAATAAACACCTTCAGTGCCTTATACTATGGATAAGAAGATAAAAAACAACACATTCTCTGCCTCTGAGGAACTTACAATCGAGTCAGAATATATGGCATGTATACATTTAATAATTTTATAATTAACAATGGGATTGGTACACATAGAAATCAAAGAGAATATAAAAATTAAAATATTGTTTTATAAATCATTATACAATTTATAATAGGGTTGGTGCACATAGAAGAGATTAGAAAGAATGAAATATAGAATAATAAAAATATTCATTCTTAGAGTATTTTTTAAATTTTTATATCATTTTTACGATGTTCTAGATACTGTGATTAATGAATATATATATAAGCATGATCCAGTACTTTCCTTCTCAGTTAACATTACGGGCATCACATTGATAACTATCACTTTGGCATTGTGAGAAACACCTTTATTCTGTATTTAGCCATGTTTTCCTTCCACTGAGTTCCACCCCCTTCCCAGTTTTGAAGAATAATAAATATTTTTTCCTTCTATTGGAGATGGGTTTGTGTGGTTCTCTGTATCAGGAACTGTTCAGGAGGATTAGTAAGACCAATTGATAAGATCCTGCTTGCTAAAAGATAGGGGTAGAAAATGGGCTTCTGATTTCAGTGTTATGTGGGCAATTAGGAAGTGAAGAAACTTCCAATGCAGATCAGTACCTTTTCTGTAACTTAGAGTCTCAGAAAGTTATGATTTGCCTCTGTCATACATTCAATATGTGGCAGAGGCGGGGCTGGAACCTCACTTGGCCTTCCTCACTTGGAGGCCAGCTCCCTGTCCATTATACAAGCCTGACTTTTCTTTGTTAAAAGGATTCCTGGGGGCAGCTAGGTGGCACAGTGGATAGAGCACCGGCCCTGGAGTCAGGAGTACCTGAGTTCAAATCCGGCCTCAGACACATAACACTTACTAGCTGTGTGACACTGGGCAAGTCACTTAACCCCAATTGCCTCACTAAAAAAAAAAAAAAAGGATTCCTAAACAAGTCTATTTGCTAAATAATTTTGGAGTGCATTTTCAGGTAGAAAATTACAGGCTCTAAACCATGGCTACAACTGTACTTAATAGATTTTATTCTATGAGAATCTTCTTTTGGGGAGGAACTTTGGGAATTGATATTTAATTTATCAGGGTATTGACTGACTGTTCTGATGTAACTCAATTATTTTGTTTACATTTTCTTATATGGTAATGACTAAGAATAAAATAACAACTTTACCTCAACTATAGGAGAATGCAAAAATACTTCAAGAGAGAAGCATTGCTTATATAAATTCTGACTCATCCATAGAAGGTAAAATTTGTTTCATATAAATAATTTCATCTTTTAGTTTCTGAAGTATTTGCTAGTGTACCATCTAAGCCATTTTCTTCTTGTGACCTGTTATTGCTATCTTTGTTTCCCATTTTATTAGTTAAATGATGTCTCTCTTCCTCCCTCTCTCCTTCCCCACCTCCTACACACACACACACACACACACACACACACACACACACACACACACACACACATACATACACACACAAAATCCATTTCACCAATACCTTTGGTAGACTTAATGTTCATTGGTTCTTCCTGTAAATTGTCCAATTGTATTTCTGTCACTGGAGATACTATAACAATTTGCTTTCATTTTTTATTCTTTCTGGGAAACAGTACATGCATTGATATTAAAACACAAGTAAATGTCTCACAAAGATCCTCTTAAATTCGACTTTGGTCCTTTTAAACCTTTGTTGTGGTGGTTTTATTCTTCCCAAATAAGGATATTGGATAAGGTTGTCTTGCATATACCTTGAAGGTCTAAAATTATGAGTCTAGAGATGAACTTTGGCTTTCAAGTTATGGTGATTGGCAAAACATACAGGGTGTCTCAAAAATTTTAGTGTAGATGAAAACTTCAAAGGCTTAAAATTGCACTGACTTGGAACACCCACTATTAATAATCCCCTTTACTCTGTTTTGTTTTTTTGTTTTTTTGTTTTTGTTTTTGTTTTTGGTGGGGCAATTGGGGTTAAGTGACTTGCCCAGGGTCACATAGCTAGTAAGTATTAAATGCCTGAGGCTGGGTTTGAACTCAGATACTCCTGAATCCAGGGCCAATGCTTTATCCACTGCGCCACCTAGCCACCCCAAAATAGATTTTTTGTGGGGGGGGCAGGGCAATGAGGGTTAAGTGACTTGCCCAGGGTCACACAGCTAGTCAAGTATCTGAGGATGGATTTGAACTCAGGTCTTCCTGAATCTAAGGCCAGTGCTTTATCCACTGTGCCACCTAGCTGCTCTTTACTCTGAATATTAAAGGAAGTATCTAGGATTCTTTGGGATCTTTTTTAATGTTTCATTTCTTGTCCTCTGTCTCCTACCTATGAACAACCCAGTTATAGGAAAAATTACATCAGCCTTCCTCCAACCTTTTAAACATTGCTAAGACCCTGGAGTATTCCTTCTTTCCAGGAACTTGCAGTGCTGAAGGGTTTACATCCCAGATTCCCCCTGGGAACTGCTAGAATAAGAATATTTTCTCTTTGCTCCTGGTCCCAACCCTTATTGCTAGAGCTTTCCCTCTGGCTATATAGCTGTGTCCTCATTTCCCTTCCCCAGGGAAAGAAGAGTTAATTTCTAAGAATATTGCATTATGCTTATAATTAAAATATTGGAAAATAAAGTTAGAATTGTAAATAACTGACATTTAATTTGCACATATCTGTGTTTCTTTCTTAGGCAATTACACCCTTAGAGTGGACTGCACACCCCTTCTCTACAAGTTGGTCTATAATTTGACAAAAGAGGTATGTAAATGAATCTGTCACAAAATATCAGATAAATTAAATTTATGAAGCATCTCTTAAGACCTGCTATGCTCAAGACCTTTTGCTAGGAACTGGGAACTAAAAAAAAGACTCTTTCCTCAAAGTGCTTACTATAAAGAGTTACTATATAATAGGGAATACACACATTTTATTTAGAATTCTTATATTTGAGTGAATTATTTTTAAATCATGACAGTTTGAAATATAGAAACTGTACGAATAGGCATTTTATATGTCTAGCTTCAGTTAGAATGAATCAGCATGAAATAAGGTAAACATTTCTCTGCTTTCACACTCCAAATTTGTCACTTCCTTCTAGTCAACAGAATATTAAGAAATTGTGTTTTATATTTCTTAATATCACAAATTATGAGTGATATCCCTAGTCATTCTCTAGGCAGTGGTAATACATGTAATCATATTTTATATTCAGCCTAAAAGTTGTCATGTAGAGAAATAGCAGATTAAAAGATGCATTAGACTCTCACTTCATCGTCAGAATGTCTGGTTTTGAATTTTAATTCTGATACTTATCACCTCTATAAGCTTGGGAAAAACAGTAATTTAAACTCATTGAGTTTATGTTTCCTCATGTATAAAACAGGCAGGACAATACTTGCTTTACCTCCCTCACTGGTAAGAAATTGCCTCATAAACCATAAAACTCTATACAAACTCCATTCTAGGGCTCCTTCATCCTATGTAGTACTATTTTAAAAACTCCTTGGGGACAATATCCATTACAAGGGACACTACCAAGTTCTCATTCTTCCCCAAAGCATGTGGGGCAGCCCCTACATATATTATCTATAAAGGCTAATTTGGAATCTGAGGTTCTTGGCTCAGGTGAAGTAGGGTCAATCCTCATGTAGCTTGGTCTTTAAGAAAGACAGTCAACTTTTCTCATTGCCTATACTCGTGGGCCCCACCCCAAAGTAGAACTCATAGGATAGTCCTTAAACAAAGCTTAGATTTAGTTGATGTCTAGAATCTCCCCAAATAAGATACCTTTTAGAAAGTTACTCAGTATACAAAGTAGGTCAGGTACAGGAGAAATTTTTATGTAGCACAAAAGGGTTTCTTAAAACACAAAAGACTCATGAGTACTTATTGACAGGGATTTTTAAAAAATTAAATTTATTTCTTACAGTACTTAAATTGAATATAACAGTTTCCATAAAGAGGAGGCATAGAGTAGTAAAAGGAAGTAAGAGAGATAGGGAAAAAAATAATTCAGGGATCTCTAGTGCCCCTCATTAGCCAGTTATAGACTTGTTGATTTCTTGAAAGTAAAAGTCAGAAGAGATTTTCAAGATTATCTAGTCACACTTCATTTATGGCCAATAAAACTGAGACCCTAGAAGGAAAGTTACCTGCCTATGGGTGAACAGATAGTCAGGACTTATACCAAGGGCTCTAGACGCTTGACTCTTAGTATTATATTGAATTGTTTCACGTAGTTTAGACACCATTTTTTCTGTCATTAAAATGTTTCTTCCTGTCTCCTTACATCTAGCCCAATATGTAAAAAACTGGTCCACTCACTGCTGACAGTGTGTTCAGAGTGTGATGTCATAGAAGGGGCAGGCCTAGCATATTTGCTTCTAGTTTTACCTTTCACTAAATAATTAAGCAAGTCATTTAATCTCTTTAGTCCTTGGGTTCTTCCCTGTAAATTCAGAGGATTTTGTCAAGTGATCACTAAAGCCCCTTCCTAATCTAAAGTTCTGTGTTTAAAAGTGAAATTTTACTAATTTTAAAGAGACATTGGACTTATATGAATTAAATAGGGAAAGTTGGAACAGAAATAGGTTGGTAAATCTGGGCCAGAATGAAGGCTCTTGATAAAAACAAAAACCAAAAAATTAGATGAGGGATATCATGAGCTACTTGTAAACACTTCTTATAGCCACAGGTTTGCGCAGTTTTGCTTTCTCCTTCCAGCAAAAGAACGTATGTATAGGTTTGGTTTACTCCAGAATTGTCACTGAGAAAAATGGGTTGTATTTTTTTGTCTAGTCCTGTGATTTCATCAGTAAAAGAGACTCCCAGTGTGGCACATTTTACCATTTTTATAGATTGTCAACTTTTCTGTAACTTATAGACTAACAGGGTTCTTGGGACACTGAGAAGTTAAACCTCTTATGATTATATTTAATTTAGACAGTTCTGTTTTCATCTAAAAATTAATTAAATTATCTCAAAAAGTGAACTTCATCTCTAGTCAGTAATAGTGTTTTGGTGGTTTTAGGCTGAGTTTACTGTTCGAAGTTGCCAAATAAGCTTTCCTAACATGGATCATATCTAGCATTCTTAGGACTTCCCCATATCTTTTGTTTTTGTTTTTGATTTCTTTTAGTAAGGCAATTGGGGTTAAGTGACTTGCCCAGGGTCACACAGCTAGTAAGTGTTAAATGTCTGAGGTTGGATTTGAACTCAGGTACTCCTGACTCCAGGGCCGGTGCTCTATCCACTGTGCCACCTAGCTGCCCCTCCCCATATCTTTTTTAAGCAAAAGTTATCAAAGTACAAATTCTGCCCAAAGTTTCTAGTTAAAGAAAAAAATGCCAAGAAATTTAAATTTTTTTTAAATCTTTTAAAAAATGCTTTAAAAAAAGACTTCCATTTTTAATAGTAATAATGGTAAAAGCCACCACCAGGGAAATAACTTCTTGTCTACTTGCAAATAGTCACTTAACTACAAATGAGCCATAATTTAGAATATTAAGTTGGAATGCATACTAGCTTAGACAAATATTTACATAAAGGTTTATGGAATTCAATGTATAAAATGCTGTTTGTTAATAACTTTCAAAAATTCAAATTAGCATGTATGTATGTTTTGCTGTTGAATCACTTTTCAGTCATGTCTGATTCTTTGTGACTCCATTTGGGTGGGGTTTTTTTTGGCAAAGATACTGGAGTGGTTTGCCATTTCCTTCTCCAACTCATTTTACACATGAGGAAAGTGAGGGAAACAGGTATAAGTGACTTGCCCAGAGTCACAGAGCTAGTGCCTAAGGCCAGATTTGAACTTGAGATGAATCTTCCTGACTCCAGACTGCCACTCAGCTGTTCATATGTATATTTGTATATGTATCATGTAGTAACACAAATGATACTCTTCCTTCTGATTTTCCAGTATGTGTTTTACCTTTCCAGATTGACAGCCCTGATGATGGTTTTGAAAGCAAATCTCTTTATGAAAGCTGGTTGAAAAAGGACCCTTCACCTGAAGATAAAAATATTCCTAGGTAAATTATTTAAACACGTTTTATATGTACTAGAATATAAGCAGCATATTTCACTTGCTTCTTGACTATCTAAAAACATAACTTCCAAAAAACTCTTTTTTTTTCCTTCCCCATTAAGAGGGTTAGGAGGGAGAGAAAAATTTTTTTTTATATTGAGGTGAAAGGTGAGTAGATCACTCTATTATTAGTTTTACCTGTTTTACTTTGTTACAAGATAATCTCACCAGGGTAGAAGTAATCTGTAAATGTTTATAATGTAATAACAATAAAACAAAACAAACAAACAACAACAAAAACCCCAACCCTAACCCTAGTTTTCCCTGTCTCTACACTAGATTCTAATCTAAACTGTTTAGTAGGACAATGGGTATATGACAAAGTTGTTGTCAGGTTGCCCATTTCTTTTAGGGTGCTTTTATATTTATTACTAATTTTTGTTCTGATATACAGAAACAGCATAAAAGCAAGATAATGGCTCATTCACTTTGTATACTTTTTAATTCATTTTTTCCTTATGGCTATTTTCCTGTATTCATTTTGTCATTTTTTTCTTCATTATGTGTTCACTTCCAGGACCAAAAAGTAGGACAAAAGATGTAAAAGTCATATGAAAAAGTTCAGTTTCATTTCCTCTTTTTTATTCTTTGTGGGGCAATGAGGGTTAAGTGACTTGTCCAAGGTCACACAAGATAGTAAGTGTCAAGTATCTGAGACTGGATTTGAACCCAGGGCTGGTGCTTTATCTACTGCATCACCTAGCTGCCCCTGCCTCGTTCCCTCTTTTTAATTGGATTTTCTAGATGTGAGTTGTGTGACTAAATCTACCTCCAACTATTTTCTTTCTTATTAAAGTAAAAAAAAAAAACTAACCAATATTGGATTTATTACAAAAATGAAAATAAGATGCATTTAGTTTTTTCAGGACTGAAATGCTCTAGCATTTTATGGGGAAAAAATCTTTACCTGTAGATTGTGATTTTCATCTTGTCCCATGTTTTCATCAGTAAAAGAAACTCCTAGAATGACAGCTCTTATCATTGATATAGATTAACAACTTTTCTATAACTTTTTAGATTTGGAGAGTTGTCTGACGGTGGGAGATTCGACCTCTCATGGTTATTCTCAACTTAAAACAGTTATTTATATTTTCATCCAAAAATTAATTAAATTCTCTCAGAATATGAATCTCCTGTCTCCTGTCAGGAGTAGAGTTTTGGTAGACTTAGGCTGTGAGTTACTATGGAAGTTGACTTAACTTCATGTTGATTTTTTTTTCTCTGTGTAGAATAAATAAACTTGGATCTGGGAGTGATTTTGAAGCTTATTTTCAGAGGCTTGGAATTGCTTCAGGTAGAGCCCGTTATACTAAGAACAGGGTAAGCTTTTTTATTATTTGGAATAAGAATTTTATCCTATATACACATATGAACAAAAATTTAATAATAAATAAAATTAATGAACAGTAATAAACAATAAAATATACACGCCTATCTATAACATACATATACACATTTTTATGTATGTAAATGTATGTGTATACATATATATAGATTGCATTGTGTTTGTGTGTATTGGTCAAGTAAGCAAATGCTGCCACTTTTGATGAACTATACTGGGTAAACAGGTTTCTTGGTTTCATTCTTCTATAAGTTTCTTTATAGACTATGAAGTGTTACTTCACGCATTGTGAATTATTACATCTAAAATAAACTAGTGCCATAGCAGTGAGCAAAACAATGCATACATAGTTCACAGAATTGACCGTCAGGGGTTGAAGGAATCTCAAAGCCTAACTAGTCCAACCCATATCTGAAGAGAAATTTCCTCTACAATAGCCCCAACAAGTGATCTTTCATCTGTCCTTTGCTTAAAGATTTCCAGTTGAGGGGAGGCCACTACCTCCTCTCATTTCACTTTTAGACAGCTCTATTTAGTTGTTAGAACATTTTTTCCTTATATAAAAGCTAAATTGGCTTCGTTGAGATTTCTGCCCATTGATCCTAGGTTTGCTTTCCGGAACCAAGTGAAGTAAACATCTTTCCTTTTCTAAGAGCCAGCCTTTCTGATGCTTGAAGATATCTATCATATCCCCTCTCAAACTTCTCTAGGCTAACATTCTTAGTTCCTTTAATTGATGTTTATGGGAATCAAATGAGATAATGAATGCAAAGTGCTGGGCAGATTTTAATGTGCCACAGAGTTAATCATTACTAGTATTGTTATACGTCTGATTGACCTTTTCTAGGTACTTTCCACCTTAACAACACCCTGCTAAAATATGGCACCTAGAAATAAACAATGATCCAGATGTAGTCTGATCAGGATAGAGTACAGAGGGATTATTATTACTTCCTTCATCCTGGAAGCAATGTCTCTCTTAATATCTCCCAAGATCATGTTGGGGTTTTTTGGTTCTGTATAATACTGATGACTTGATTTGTACATTAATCCACTAAAAACTCCAAAAAAACCCCCAACTTTTTCTTAAGGAAACTTTTTCCTAATGTAATAGTGATTTTTTTTTGGTCCTCACTATTTGAGGGCCAGTGTTACATTTCACTTTTTGCCCCCAAGGTTTTCCAGTATCTTTAGGGAATTAGGGGTGTTTTTGGTCTCTGCCATTGGCTTAAGCCCCCACCAATTGTGTTCCCAAAAATTTAGGGATCCAAACCCCCAGTTCTATTTAACCACTTTAAAGTCAGATTAGCTTTTTTTCCTTTCTTTTTTTTTTATCCAGGGCAATGGGGGTTAAGTGACTTGCACAGTGTCACACAGCTAGTAAGTGTCAAGTGTCTGAGGTTGGATTTGAACTCAGGTACTCCAGGAAAGGGATGGGTTGGATAAAACATTTATCTCAGTTCCTACATAGTATTAGTTCCACCAAGTTCTAAATCTAAAGGTATGCCTGGGGTCTTCCTCCCCTCCTCTTATGTCTAGTTGCCCTGGATTGTTAAGGCTTCCCTGCTGGGCAAGTAGCCACAACCAGGTTGGAAACCTGGGCTTCAGGGCCCTAGTGGCTTGAGCTCTTGTGTCTAGGGACTCCACTCCTTGTACTTAGAACTGAAAAGGACAAAACAAGAACAAAATCCCAAGCCCGTTTTTCAGGGCCATAGAGCCTAATGAAAAGGTTGCTCTCAGGCCTTTCCCGACTCAGCTTTTACTCCATGGTGCCCCCTGCTGTCAGTGAATATGTCCTTTATCCATGGATGTCATTCAAAAGAAAGCCACTTCACTGAGGAAGATTTAAAGATATGGCCAGTTATGGCTATGCAGCCAATGAAAAAGGTATTCTCAGATACTTGATAGTCTACCCTGATACAGAATGTCTCTTCATAAATTAGGTCCCTGGTGTGTTCCACATGGGTGACAACATTTGAGGTGTTTGGGGAATCTTTCAAACTCCGGTTACATTAGAATATCTATGCCTTCCCAATTTGTACTTTTAAAACATCAAGCTTGTCAATAGCTTGAAGTTTCAGACTCATTTTTAAAAGTATAGACCTTTATAAAGGTTTCTAGTATCGATGCCTCTAAACAGCTTTTCTTCAATGAAATGTTGATTCAGAGAACATACAGTTAATAAAAGACCCATCCAAAGCTGAGTTTTCCTTTTTTATTTTTTTGGGTGGGGCAATGGGGGTTAAGTGACTTGCCCAGGGTCACACAGCTAGTTAAGTGTCAAGTGTCTGAAGCTAGATTTGAACTCAGGTCCTCCTGAATCCAAGGCTAGTGATTTATCCACTGCACCACCTAGCTGCCCCTGAGATTTCCTTTTACTACTCTTCTTATTACCATGGGGCTATAAAGAGAAACAAAGTAGGCTTTTTTATTCCAATTCCAATCTTCTTCCTCAGTTGATTGGTTGTAAATATGGTAATTTAAACTATTGAATAGCATATGACTTACTGGGTGTACCAGGCATGTGTAATATACATATACTTTTTTTCTGAAAATCTTTTTTTTAATCATAAAATAATTTTATTTTCAGTTACATATAAAGATAGTTTTCAATATCTGTTTTCATACGATTTTTAGTTCCATATTTTTCTCCATCTTCCTTTCCTCCCCCCTCCCCAAGACAGAAAGCAATCTGATATAGGTTATACATGTACAATCACATTAAATATATTTCTGCATTAGTCATGTTGTGAAAGAAGAATCAGAACAAAAGGGAAAATCCTCAAAAAAGTAAAAACAAAAACAAGTAGAAGCAGTATGGTTCAATCTGCATTCAGAATCCACAGTTCTTTTTTCTGGATGTGGAGAACATTTTCCATCATGAGTTCTTTGGAATTGTCTTGGATAATTGCACTGCTGAGAAGCTAACTCCATCATAGTTGATCATCACACAATGTTGCTAATATACATGTACATTTAAGTTAAACAATGTTTATTAAAGAAAGTATGGAATACATATTTAGTACATTTAGATATTTGTAGTAGATTTCAAATAGATCCTAAATCAAAGTTAAAGGAGACAATCTGATGTAAACAAGAAGAGTGCTGGGTTTGAACCCAGTTTTGAAACATAGCACTTGGACAAGTCACCTTCCTTCTTATGACCCATGAAGTTTATAAAATAAGAACTAAGAGTTTCAAATTATTGAACATTTGGTTTGTGTAGTTTTAGACTATTTAGATTTCATAGAATGATCAAATATTGATTAAATTACTTAGATCCAGGAACTGAAAATACAAGTAGAAAGGATGAAATAATTTCTATTTATAAAGAGATTATATTCTAATGGGAAAGATAAGTGAATTTATAAGTATATACAGCATAGAAATAAAGAGAATGAATATAAGCATGCAAGGATATCAAAAAATATATAGGGGCAGCTAGGTGGTGCAGTGGATAAAGCACCAGCCCAGGATTCAGGAGGACCTGAGTTCAAATGTGGCCTCAGGCACTTGACACTTACTAGCTGTTGTGTGACCCTGGGCAAGTCACTTAATCCAACTGCCTCACAAAAAACAAAAACAAAACAAAAAAATATATACAGGATCACAGAATGTCAGAGTTGTCAGGTAACTGTCAAGCAACTATTTACTTCAACCAGTTACCTGAGCAAGAAATCTCCTCACATGTTTTCGGTATTTTCTCCAATTTATCTTGGGAGAGGAAAGCCACAACCAACCCCATTACCCATTTCACTTTTGGAACAAGTATTAGGAAGTTTTTTGTTTGTTTTGTTTTATTTACTTCAGTTATTTAATGTTGTTGCTTCATTGTGGAGAAAGCTATAGTGACATATGGATATAATTTTTTCACAATTGCTTAATTTTGTTTTCGCTAAAAGTATTTAACATATGTCTATGCTTTTTTTCCCCCATTCTAGAAAACAGACAAATTCAGTAGTTATCCAGTTTACCACACTATTTATGAGACTTTTGAGCTGGTCAACCAGTTTTATGACCCTACCTTTAAGAAACAACTTGCTGTAGCCCAGTTACGAGGAGGACTAGTATATGAACTTGCAGATTCCAGAATCATTCCTTTCAATATTCAAGACTATGCAAAAGCTTTAGAAAACTATGCTACCAGTATCTATAATTTATCCAAGAAACATAACCAACAGTTGAAAGACCATAAAGTATCATTTGGTAAGTAGTAGTTGAATGGATATATATATAAAACATTTATTGTGGATCAGAGTATTAAGAAATTACCTTCTTTCTTAACCATTTGATATTCATTTCAAACAATCTTTATCATTATTCAGTTTTTGTTTTAATATTAAATTGGACTAATTTCTAAAAATAAGTTTGGCAAATAAATGTCTATCAAAGAATTAAATTCCAAACTAAATTTTGCTTATTTCAAGAGTCAGCAATTGTGAGTACCAACAAATATCCATGAGGATTACTAATTAAAGTTTGCTTGCTTTTCCAATTTGCTTGCTGTTTCAAAATTTGCCTGCTCATCACCTTTATAGATTTTATTTGAATCTGGGAATGAGAGAGAGAAAGAGAAAGAGACAGACAGACACACACACAGAGAAAATATGAATGTGATAAAATCTATTATAAATGATGAGATTTACATATCCAGTTTGGTTCTTTCCTTGGAAGTGTTAAACAAACTACATATGTAGCATGTTTCTTTTTGGGTGGGTAAGTGCTGGAAACATCAGGTAGGTAAATGCCTTTCTTCCATAACTACCCTTATAAAGAATTAAAACTGAGCTGCATCTATAATACCTGTAACCAGTACTTTGAAGGCTTGCAGAGTTTTTAGTCATTGTATAAAGGTTTAAAGAAGATATTAGTAGCTTTAAAAAGCTACAAAGGTGATGTTACTGGTATTATTTTCCATATTTATTAAGAGCAAAACTTTTCTGAAGCTTTATTTATTTGAGGCAAGGATGATTATTTTATACCCTGAACATGTGAGTCCATGTTCACTTTTTAAAATACATAATTCTTAATTCTGTTCTACATTGCTATTTTTAATTCCATGTAAGATTACTAACTATAGTTTTTGGAAGACTTGGGCTTTTTTTTTTATAGCCGCCTTGCCATATGGAGAAAATGTTTAGATGGTAGAGTGCCCACTTAATATGCAAAGAGGTATCCAGATAGATGCCTGAATCCTCCACTTGACTGGGTACCAGCTGCATAGAGTGGTGGGAAAGCACTGGATTAAGAATCAGAAACTTGATTTTGAATCCCAGCATTTCCAGTTGCTTCTTGTGACATTGGACAAGCTCTTTCCTCTTTCTAGTACCTCAGTTTCCTCATCTGTAAAATGAAAGGATTAGACTAATTGAACCTTTAGGGTACAATTAGTTGGTTCAATATTATGATTTTATGGACAGTGACAACTACTGTTAAGGAATAAGTCATACTATAGACAAAAATTAATGAATTTAAATGTGAGGTAAATAAGAATTCTGCTTCCTGACTCAGACAAGGTAAAATGATTTAGAAATCACTGTTTCAAGGGAAATCCTTATGATTTAAATGTAAGTATTTGGGGGAGGATGGTGAGGACAAGAAACTTATATAGTTGGCATAAGTTATGGGTACATAGTATATTTAAAGAAGGAATGTTTCTATATTGCTTAAAGATGTTTTTGAATTGTCCATAGTAATAATAAATGATAATAACAACATATTTATAGTTCTTTACATTTTGCAAAGTGCTTTACACTAGTAGTATTTCAATTTCATAATGAGCCTGTGGAGTAGGGAATCTGATTTTCCACGTTTTGCAGATGAAGAAACAGGTTTAGGGGGCACCTAGGTGGCACAATGGATAAAAGCACTGTCCCTGAATTCAGGAGAACCTGAGTTCAAATCTGGCCTCAGACACTTGACACTTAGTAGCCGTGTGACCCTGACCAAGTCACTTAACCCTCATTGCCCCGCTAAAACAACAACAAAAAAAAAACAAAAAAAAACAAGAAACAGGTTTAGAGATGTTGAATAAGTCACCCAGGGTCACATAGCTTGTATGTTTCAGAAGTAGGTTTCAGACCCTATTGAGTATTCAAGAAGCATATGATTTAATGCTGTCCAACAATGAAATTATTATTATCATTGATGCGGCTGCATATATTCACCTGTTCATGGTGTTCTTATCAGTAATTCTCACAAATGACTTATGGCTGATAGATATACAAAGGAATAAAACAGAAGTAAGATGGCAAAGGGGGATGGACTGCCTTTTATCAAATATATATCCTGATCTAAGTTTAATTTTGCCCAAGGATTTTTTAAAAAGCCAAAAAAAAATGTGTTAACTTTACCCCTCTCATGTCAGGTAGATAAACATGTGTGTACACTTACATATGCATATACACATAATTTGTGTGCATGTACACACCTAAATATCATCACAATCATTATCATTTAATAGTGTCCTGATGTTGTACATCAATCAATTGGCAATCAATAAGCTCTTATTTATGTGCCCACTAGAGCCAGGCACTCTACTGAGTAATGGGGTTACAAAGAAAAAAAAAACAATTCCTGCTCTCAAGGAGTGTACATTCTATTAGAGGAGATAACATGTACATATCTAAGTGATGTAGAGAGTAAATACAAATTAATGCAAGATAGGGGAGAGAACACTGGGGGTTGAGGGAGTGACTTAAATGCTTTGTATAAAAGTGGTTCTTGAGCTGTCTTGAAGGAGGGAGCGCAATACAGGCATGTGGCATGAGTAGTGCAAAAACATAGGAAAGGAAAATGAAGTGCCAAGTGTGAGGAATGGAAGAGACCAGTTTAGTTAGACTCTAAATGTAGTAATATAAATAATGTAATGAAAATGTAAAGATACATTGGAATCAGACTGTGAAGGCCTTAAAAAGACAAAGGAGTTTCTATTTTTACCCTAGAGACAATAGGGGAACCACTACCACTGAAGTTTATTGAGTAGAGGACTGACACCATCAAATGAAAAATCACTTGGACAGCTGTGTAGAGTATAGACTGGAATTGAGAGAGATTGAGTTAGGGAGACTAACTAGAAGACCACAGAAAAAGTACAGGAGAGATGTAATAAGACTTTAGCCTAAAGTGGTGACTGTGTTAAAGAGAAGGAATCGGGTTTAAGAGATGTTGGGAAGTATGAAACAGTAGTATTTGGCAAAGCATTCTAAATATGCAGTAAGGAGGATAAACCTGGAAGAGTAGAAGAATGATGGTGTCCTCAACACAACTGGAGAAGTTTGGTAGAACAGAGTACTTGTGGAAAGATAATGAGATTTTTTTGACACGTTGAGTTTGAGATGTCCTGGGGACATCCAGTTTGACATGTCAGATTGGCTTTTGGTATATCACCAGATACATGGGCCTGGAGCTCAGTTAAGAGACTAGGACTGGCTATATAGATCTGAGTTGTTTTAAACTCATGAGAACTGATGAGGTCACCAAAAAAAGTATATAGAGAGAACAGAGCCAAGGACAGAGCCTTAGGATACTTCTACTGTTGAGGAAATTTTATAAATGATGGTATAGTAAAGAAAAACAGAAATGGTTAGATAGGAGGAAAACCAAGAATGAATGAAAAAGCGTTTATTTAGCACTTGCTGTGTGCAAAGCACAGTGCTAATAAGCACAGGGGATACAAATAAAAAAGTAAGAAAATTTCTGACTTAAAGGAGCTCAAATTCTAATGATGCCTGCAAATCAGATGGAAAAGTCCCTTGGTTCTTAGGGTGCAGAGCTAAAACAGATGGTAATACATCATCGTCAATTTCATGTTGACTGATAAAATCATCTCTTTCTAATGTTGATCTGTTTAATGGTGTCAAGAACTTTGTGGGCAAGAACTTTTTTTGTTTGGTCTTCAGTAGCTATACCTTCAGAACCCATGAAGGAAGTTAGATGGGCTGGAAGCAGGACCAGTGATGGTGGGATGTCTTGCCACTACCACAGTTCTTGGGTTTATCTGCCAATTGGTGCCAGATGTCATCAGTTAGTGGAACTGAGGAAAGTGGGACCTTTCTTCACAGGAATTCTCCCCTGAATATGGAAAATAGCCTGGAAGCAGGACTGATAGTTTTGGGAAACACTGATATTTACAAGACTCTTGAGTTCAAGGTCCTGGGCTGTTTCTGTTATGGTCTGAGGAGAGGTGGCAGTCAAATTGGTGGTCATAGTTTGACTTGTAAGGCATAGCCTGCTGCCCATCTCTCCCTCAGGGTGCCTTGCTAATTCTCCTAGGTTGGTTTGGCTTCCCTTTAGAAGGTAATCAATCACTCCTTGGGGGGATTACTAGCTTCTTCTTTCAAGGAGTTGCTTCCTTGGTTGGCTGTGGACATGGAATGAAAGCAAGACAGGAGGGCCAAGAAGGAGGGCGAGCCTTCTTCTATTCTCAAGGCACTTGGGTTCTGGGTACCAAGCTGTCTCTAGGGAGAAGGTGGCCAAGGTGGTGGTGGTGGTCTGACTTTCCTGGCAAAAGCCTCTTATGTCTGTATCAGTATATCTTTATGCTTCGTGCAGGGGATAATTGTCCAGTGGAGAGTAATATCACAAAGACCTAGAGAAGCAAGAGTATCCAGGAGGAGGGGAGGGTTGCTGACAGTGTCAAATGTAGCAAAGGGTCTGAGAAGGATGAGGACCAAGAAAAGACCAGCAGATGTAGCAGTTAAGAGTTTCTTGGTAACTTTAGAGAGAGATGAGATCAGATGCCATATTGCAAAGAGTTGAGGCATAGGTAAGAGGGAAGTAAATAGTCAACAAGTCTAAAAAGCTTCTTCTAGGAGTTTGGGTGAGAAAGAGAGAAGGTAGCTATAGATATAAAAAGATAAAAATATCTGTATGTATATATACATATATTTATATACCTACATATATATGGATACACATATAAATACTTTGAGAGTAGGTTCTAGTAAAGGTTTTTAGGGGGAACAGCGATGATTGGGAGGACAGTATACTTGAGAAGATAAGAGATTCCCTCTTAGGGTTTGGCCTTGGAAAGGAAAAGGGCTACACCTCATAAAGAGATAGAAGGAAGAAGGTGTGGGTGGGGATCAGAGGGTTGAACTCAAGAGAAGAGAAGAGGGAACTGATGGGAAAAAATGGTCTCAGTTGGACCATCAAGAATATAATGAAGACATGATCTCTTTCCTAGAAAACTTGAAGGTCTGAAGAAAATTCACTAACTTTTACCACATTGAGGCCAACCCCATTAACTTGAAATTTTAGGTTTCCAGATATGTTAATTTTGTCACAAATTGCCATTTAGGTGAGGTTCTGATTGGAAATCTTTTTCAAAAAAGAAGGGAGTTTGTTTTAACCTAAATTTTGAGTTCACTCATTAATCAATTGACAAGCATTTGTAAAGCACTTACATTGTGCCAGGTACAATTCTTTAGAAGCAAATGTTTACCTATATGTAAAGCAAATTAAATACAAAGTAGTTTGGGAGAGAATGGGTAGAGTACCAGCAGCAGAGGTGTTCAGGACAGGTCTTATAGAAAAAGTCACTTGAGCCAATTTTGAAAGAAGTTTGGAATTCTAAGAGGTAGATGTGAGGAAGGGGTGAATTCCAGGCATGGGGATCAGCCTTTCCTCTGTGAAAGGGCACCAAAAAAAGGAAGTGGAACAGTAAACAGACTAATTTGACTGGAATAAAGGGGTAATAGTGATTAATAAACCTACACAGGTAGGGCTGAATGCAGATTATGAAAGGCTTCACTTTCATCTTTATGCAGAGTGTGAGCAGCGCTACAATTTAGATTATCTATGTGGGTGTATTCCCTGTTATTGCCTGAGCTGTTTTTTTTTTTCTACCATTTACAGGCTTTCTAAGATTCTTGGCTGCTATCCTCTCAAAAACAAATTTTAATACTGTTTCCATTTTCATACAACACCTACTTGCTAAAGACATTTGCTAATCACCTCCATAGTTCTGCAGGCAAGATCAGCTAAAAAATAGGGGGAAAAAACCTCATCATTTTTTAAGGCCATCTGGAAAGGGGAGGGATAGATAGGGGAGTGAGCCTCTGAAATATAAAGCACTTTTAAGAGTATTGGCTCTTTTTCTGACATTATTCTTCCAAAAACCTGTACTTCTTTTTCCTTTTAAAGATTCCTTATTTTCTGCTGTGAGAAACTTCACAGATGCTGCTGCAGATTTTCATAGAAGACTTGCACACATTGACTTTAATAAGTAAGTCTAAAATGCCAGGGCCCCAAACCTCTTCATATGAAAGAGTTTCATCTTTGGAAATAACAAAATCTGTCAGTGTATAGTGATAAAGCATTTAAATGGTGGAGCCTGAAGACCCAGGACACAATATAGATGAGTGATGAAGCTTTAGGATCTTATGTGTTAAGAATGATTGGAATTAATTGATAGTTCTATGGATCCAAGTTTATTTGTACAGTCTCTCAATGTAGCATGTAGTTTGTGATTTATAAGCCTTGGTCTGTAAATTCTTGGCTTACTGGGTGAACTTTTACATGTCACCTAATAAGTTAAAAGGTGAAATTAGAATGAATAATTTTCTATTTGTGGCATAATGATGATAACTTTTCTAGTAAAGTATTGAATGGGATTATATCATTATTGTGGACAAATGGGAAACATTATTCCCTTCATTTAAGCTTAATTATGCCTTGCCTCTTTTTTTTGTCAATTCCTTTGAAATGTTTTGGTGGTAAAAGTGATTGTGGTTTTTTTCTTCCCCATAGCCCAATCGCAGTGAGAATTGTGAATGATCAGTTGATGCTATTGGAAAGAGCTTTCATTGATCCCTTTGGTTTACCTGGAAGGCAGTTTTATAGGTAAGATGATGGAGATGAACCTTTAGTGGACACCAAGTACCATACACATATCCAAAAGTGCAGTTGGATCTTAAATATATTTCAGAATTGTGGAATACAGTTGAGTAGAAAGGTTTATATGTATATATGCTGAGGGTGACGTGGTTAAGATGCTTGATGTGTTTATTGTTAACAGTCTATGTTTTGGGGGCAGCTAGGTGGCACAGTGAATAAAGCACCAGCCCTGGATTCAGGAGGACCTGAGTTCAAATCTGCCTCAGACACTTGATACGTACTAGCTGTGTGACCCTGGGCAAATCACTTAACCCTCATTGCCCCACCAAAAAAAAAACCAAAAAACAGTATATGTTTTTCGTGCACCTGATGTATTTTATATTGTCTTGCTTAGAGTGGAACTCTGTAGAAGTTCATTTAATTAAAAGACAAGTCTCTTCATTTAGTGATATAAGGAAATAAACATTAGGGGTAATAAGTAGTTAAAATATAGTACATGATAATAGCTCACTGATATGTAGTACTTTATGTTTTACAAAGCACTTTGTGACATCTCTGTGAGAGACTCTATTATTATTTGTATTTTATTGCTAAAAAAGGATACTTATAGAGATTATGAATTAGTTGTCCATGGTTTATTATTAATTTTCAGAGCTAGGATCCAATTCAAGATCTCCACTCTTTTCGCTATACCAAGTAGCCTCTCAAAGACATTTTTTTTTATTAACTTTTATCCACCATGCAGTATTGTATAGGAGAAAGAGAACTGACTGGAATCATAGGACCTGGGGGTCCTCTACTTGTATGACCTTGAGCCAGTCACTACAATTCTCTGATCCTCACTATCTTTATCTATAAAAAAAATGAGAGTTTTGGACTAAATGTCCTGTGGGATCCCTTCCAGTCAGATATATGATTGTATTGCTTTTTCTAGAAAGTAAACCAGGATATTAGATCAGAGGATATTAGTTTGTTATTCAATAAATATTTTTGAACTTCTAATCTACATATTATCAAACATCAAAAATTCTAATTTTATTTCAACCCACAGTGATGTGTTGCATCATCCCCTATTTGTTTTCATAGTGTACATCCATCACTAAGTCAAGGTTACTTAAGAATAGACCTTATATGGTTTTTTGTGGCACAAATCTGCTCCTGAATTGTTACCATAGATACTTCCATTTCAACAAACAAATCATTTCTCAGCCATTTGTTCAATACCTCTTTGTTTATGTAATGATGTTGGAGGAGTTCACGTGCATGATTCCATCCTTGGCTATTAGTAATTTCTTAGCCTCCATCTAGAGGAAAGGCCCTTTTTGGATTTTTTTTAAACCCAATGGCTTTCGACTTGTTATCACCTTTTGCTGTTGCTCATTAAAGAACTGACCCTCGCTCTAATATTATTTCTGTCACTTTTTGACCCTTTTAATCATGCATTCTAAAAATGTCTCTTAATCCTCTTCTTTATTTCTATGTGTTAATCTTTCCATTGCTACTTTGGGGACATACGCCCTATTTTTCCCCTTTGTTGTTTATGTTTTTGTTAGGGTAATTTCCAAATCTAGTAGTTCCATTGTACTGTTCTGAAAGTGTATGTTGGCAACTCTTACATGGGAATCAGTTGCTTTAAATGTGTTCTTCCCATTTAGCTTTGATTTCAGAATGCCAATAAGTCTCTTAGATATTTGTATGCTCAATTTGTCTTACCTGGAAGAAATCAAGGTATTTGTAGGTATCACTTTTACCCATTAGATCAAAGTAATCTCCAGATTCAAACATGGAGCCTTTCAGCATGAATATTTCCTTGACATATATGAAGAATTTTAATTTATTGACTACCAATGATATTTTGATATTATTGGAGAAAATTCCACAATATGAAGGAGCTAGTCAGTTTGTTTTGTGGTGGAACCATGTAGATTAATGTAAGCCATATACATCAAATGGTTAAGCAAATGTTTGGATTTGACTAATTTTGAAGGCACACAATTCTGTTTAGAAGAAATGATAATGAATTTAAGACTAGGCAGAACCATAATCGATTTAAATTGTCTCCCTAAAAATGACATATTTTATATGAATTATCCTTGACATTATTGCATTGGTGTCATATTTTAAATAAAAAGTTTTCTATGTGAACATCAAATACTATAATGTTGGCATCATACTTGGGTCTATTTATATATTTGGAGCACATGAATAAGCTATGTGTGTGGAAATGAGTTAATCTTTGGAATAATTAACAAAAAATGACATTTGTGTTATGGTACATTGAGGTGGCTTATTCAAGTATTACGAAATTGATAATAGGACTGCTGTTTACAATCTTAATATTTTTGTCACACTCATTTGTTCCACAGCAAATATATTGTTTGTGTATGGGTATTGGGGTTTTTTTTTCATAGTAAAAGCTATAATTTATTTCTTTAAATTATTAAATATATAATTGGCCTATACTTGGAAGGATCGCTGATGTTCTCATCCTTTTGTAGTAGAAATATGTGGTCTTCTGTTAAGAAAGTCTCACATATAAGATGAAATACCTGGCTAATAATTCAAATCCCACTATGAAGTGTTTGAGCCAATAATTATGGATTTGATCTTATCTGTCTTTTGGGGGGGGAGGCTGCCCAAGGTCACACAGCTAGTAAATGTCAAGTGTCTGAGGCTGGATTTGAACTCAGGTCCTACTGAATCCAGGGCCAGTGCTTTATCCACTGCGCCACCTAGCTGCCTGATGTTGTCTGTCTTTACTATTACTTTCTAGTTTTACAAAGAGGCTAGAGTTTTAGTCACTTACCTTACTCTATAACTGTTCAGTTGTTCATTGTATTAATGGTTAACAACCTTTATGTTTCTTCTTTTATCCACCTGAAAGTTTTACTGTGTTAAATTTCTTTTAATTAAATAGACAACCAGAACATTTCCACATCCTAGGAGTTGTCTTATCCCTGATGTCTTCTCTTTTTTTTGCTGGGCAACTGTGGTCAAGTGACTTGCCCAGGGTCACACAGCTAGTAAGTGTTGTTTCTAAGGCCAGATTTGAACCCAGGTCCTCCTGAATCCAGGGCTGGTGCTCTATCCACTATGCCACCTAGCCTGCCCCCTGATGTTTTCTCAAATTTTGATAGTAAAGGTTTTGATGTATGTTGAATAATGTGTTTTGTTCATTGCACTGCTTTGATTCCTTATGTCACTTCATAAGCCTGTTAACTTTTGCTTTCAGTTGTTGATTAAGGAAATCTAGAATTTCTGATCTTTTTTTCAGATTCCTTTACACATTTCTTTCTTCTATTGCTTATATTAGTTAGATATTTCTGTGATCTTCCAATGCCTTTTCACATAATTTCAGTGGTTTTCAAGTACTTTCTGTTCTTTTCTCTCAGTCTGTTATTTGAAGCCTATCCTTATAGGTATACCAAGTATTGAATACTCTTCTATGAAATACTTGAGGAAGATATGTTCACTCATGATAGTTATAGAAGATACAAACTTTTTTGTGCTTCTGTTTTGGCATGATTGTTAGTTGGGTTCATACTTTTAAACCCAAAATGGGCTTTAAAAAAATTCCAGACTATTTATTCCCATCTCTTTCAAAATCACTTGAGATTTTGTGATATTTTTGTCATGTTTCATTATGAAGTATAATTTCTGAAATTTGATTCAAGTGAATATTTTTTAAAAGTAGGGAAAAATCACTATGGATTGAAGCAAAAAGGTAAAATTAGTAGAAGAGTTCAGAGATTGCTTTATTAGATATGTAACATAAAACGAGGTACAGTGATGTGGATATAAATGGAAAAGCCTTAAAAGGAGAGCGAGCAGGCTATTTTGCCCAGAATATTGGGCCCAAATTATGGTGGGGAAGTCTTGAATGTCAGACTAAGAAAATTCATAGGATCATTGATTTAGATTTGGAAGGAATCTCAATGGCCATCTGGCTCAATCTCCTTACTTCACAGATATGGAAACTGAGGCCCAGGAAAGTTGAGTGATTTGTCTAAAGGTACACAGGTAGTAAGTTTTAGAGGTCAGACTTGATCACAGGCCCTCTGATCCAGAATCAGTATTCTTTCAACCGTACCTCCTAGAGGCAATAGAGAATAATTAAAGGTTTTTGAGCAAGGAAAGTGGCATGACTAAGGAATTATTTAACTTAGCTCAGAGATGCAGACTAGATTGGAATGAAGGTACTAGAGGTGAGGAGGCCGATCAGGAGACTGTTATATTTGGTCTATGAATGAAAATGGTTTCAAGTGGATTAACACATCAACCCTTCATTTCTCACTCTGCTACTGTCTCATTTCCTAATTAATTTGATCAGGAAAGGTTTAAAAGTAGTATAGAGGGTATGCTCTGAAATAAAATAAAAAATTTCCAGAAATGTTAAAAACCTTCTCATTAGCAAGCTTTTCCTTCATCCCAGATTTACTCCTGTGGGCTAGCTTTTCTATCAATCTTGAACGATGGGTTTATAGGCTTAGACAACAATCACTATTTCTAGTTAAGAATTTACTACTAGTATCCAGTATTAAGAAAATGCGAGGGGAAGCTAGGTTGCTCAGTGGATAGAGAACCAGCCCTGGAGTCAGGAGTACCTGAGTTCAAATCCGGCCTCAGATACTTAACACTTACTAGCTGTGTGACCCTGGGCAAGTCACTTAGCCCCAATTGCCTCACTAAAAATAAATTAATTAATTAAAAAAAAAAGAAAATGCAAATAACTATTTAAAAAATAATAGCTAACATTTATATAGTGCTTACTATGTGCCTAGGTACTGTGCTGGTGCTTTACAAATAAAATATATCATTTGATTGTCACAACAACACTAGGAGGTTGGAATTAATGTTATCTCATTTTACAGAGGAAGAAACTGAGACTGACTTGCCCAAGGTCACATAAGTAGTAAGTGTCTTTCTGACTTTAGCCCTAGTGTTCTATCCACTGCACCACCAGCTACCCCTAAAGAATGCATAGAAGCTGTGATATAAATCCCACAAAAGCAGTACATATAGCTCAAGTATTCTCTATCTTTTGGGAGGTTGCTATTAAGGCTCTGCAATCCCAATAAAGGTACATCAAAAATCTCTATTACATAGGTCTGAATAATCTGGGGATATCCTAGACCTAGAAGGTACCTGAGAGGTCATCAAGTCTAAGTTCTCCCTGAAGCCTAAGATCAGTTCATGAACATTGAATTCCACTTATAGATGTCTTAGGGAGGTAACCATCTCATAAAGTAGCTCATTCCGTTTTTAGCAGACTCTAATTTGGGAGGATTATGGAGGAAAATGGAAGAGTCAGAAATTACAGTGTGGTTCCAAGTGTATAAATGGGAGAGGAGAAAGCCAGTTTTGTGAAGAAGATATTTTAGACCACACAGATCTCCATGCAGTTGTTAAAGTGATTCCTCCTAGGAAATTCTGACCATTTCATTGCCTTACTCAAGACTCTAATGGTTTCTTCTTGCCTTTAGGATAAGATATAGACTGCCATGTTTGGCATTTAAACTCCTTCAGAATCTGGATCCAGCCTCATTTTCCAGGTTTATCGCACATTACTCTGGTTCATATACTCTACATTGCAAACAAAGTGTTCAACTTGCAGTACATCTCCCATTTCTTTGACTTTGCATGTTATCCCCAATGCCTGGAACATATTCCTTTCTCATCTCTGTCTTGTAGAACCTCTAGCTTCTATAGAGTTTCCTGCTAATAACACATGTATTCTCAAGCTAATGGTTTATTTATTTAACCTTCCTCATTGAGGCCTCAACTTCTCAAAAGAATACTTAAAAAATAATTAAGTGAGAGGATAAAAGTTAAAAACAAGCACAGTTTGTCAGCTTGCCAGGCTCAACAAATACTATTTGGATGTTTTAATTGCCTTTAATGAAAAGAAGCAGTCATCAGCTAAATTAGCATGTGAATTTTAAAAAACATAAAATTGAGAAACGTCAACAAAAATGTTAATTTTATGATTTCTCATGGACATTATTTAGCCTTTCCCTGTAGCTGTTTGGAAGTAGGAATAAGATATGTAAAAAGGAGTGTTTTATAGCCAGTAGATAACATTTAGTTTACCTACTTACTGTATACACAGAAATAGGCTGGGTTCTGAGCACATTTTGTATTTGCAATAGTGATGAAAAGTATAATTTTATTTCATTAACATGAATAACTTATTAAAATAATATATTTTAGGGAGAGGAAGGAAGGAAAGGAAAGGCATTTATGTAGCTCTATTGTGTGCCAGGTACTGTTGTGAAGTCTTAAAAATCTCTCTTATCCTCACAACAACCCTGCAAGGTAGATGCTATTATTATCCCCATTTTGCAGTTGAAAAAACTGAGGCAGACAAAGGGTTAAGTAACTTACCCAGAGTATCTGAGGCTAGATTTGAATTCAGGTTTTCCTGACTCTGAGCATAGAACTATATCCACTGTGCCACCTAGCTGCAACATAATACTTGTTGAATGTTCTTATTGGAACTTTTCCCAATAAATCATATAAGAAATACTGCAAATAATGTGCACACACATACATGTATTTACAATATTGGGGCATGACTGAACAAGTTGTATTATATAATTGTGATGGATTACTACTGTGCTATAAGAAATGATGAGCTTGATGATCTTAGAAAAACATGTATAGACTTGGATGAAATAATGAAGAGAAAAATGCACAGAACCAACAGAACATTGTATACAGTAACAGCCATATTATTTTTAAAACAACTTTGAGCAAATAAGGCATTTTTACTATTATAAATACCCCAATTAACTACAAAGGACATATGAAGCAAGACACTATCTATATCCAGAGAAAGAACTGATAAAATAAATATGTGTAGAGTTATCTTACACACACACACACACACCCACCAACACATTTATTATATACACACATATTTGTGTCTAATGGTAGCCATCTCTAGAGTGGGGGACGGGGGAAGGAAAAAAAGAAATTAAATTTACATGATAACTATCATATATTTAAAAGGAATCACAATTTGTATGTAATACAGCCACAATTTCATATGCAGTCATCTTTTTATTATACTTTTATAGAAATGCTTGTTTTATTCTATAAGTTAAAAATAAAATAAATAAAAATAAAAAAAAACAATATAGAGAACCTAATTCAATTTTTTTCTATCTCTGTAACTAGCAGCTTGGATCAGGTTTTAAACATGCACAAATTATACCCATCTGAGATTCAGAACTTTTAGTTTGTGGTCCTGGGCCAATAACAGTTTTAAATTGTTCTATTTCATAAGTCTCTGAGACTATGAAGAAATAAGTTACAAAAGGAGAGGAAAGGGATTACCAGATTTACAGTGCCATGAAGTTTTTCAAAGATGTTGGATCAAAAATCAAAGCAATCAGGATTTTAACTGTTACAGAGCTTTTAGTAATTTCACAGATATTTAGAAGATGAAGTATTGAATAAAATCAGCAAAGAAAAAATGAAATTTTAAAAATAATTGTGTTTTATAATATAACTTCACTCAAATATAAGTAATAACCAAAAGTTTAATATAAATGTATAACAGTGGGTTGTGAAAACATTTTTGGCATTCATTTTTTCAAACTCTGTATTATTTATTAATTATTAAAGACACATTGAGAAGACCACAAACAAGAACCAAAGAGTTTTTACTTTACAATGAATATATTTAATGTATTCTAGTATTTTGTTTGTTCATCTCCATTCCCCTACCCAAGGAAATTTCTGTGGGCTTCAGATATCCCATGTCATAGTCATGAATGCTAAAGAAATGGTTATATTCTCATCTTAAATTGGTCTTAGGTGAAACAGAGGTAAAAGCTCTTAAGCCCTTGCCCAAGGCTCCAGATAGAATATCTGAATTAGAGTCAGTTGAAATATGTTTCCAGTTTGTGGCATTAAAATATTTTTTCTAGACACCTCTCTCTTGTATTATGGATCATTAAGGACCTTTACATTTTTATTGATAACTTTTGGGGTTTTTTACTATCATTATAATTTTGCCCATTAACCCTCCCCTTCCCCCTTCCAGAGAACCATCCCATGTAATAAATAATATATTTGGGGGGGAAAAGGAAGAAAAGACAAAGGGAAAACCAATCAGTACATTTAAAATATATACCATGTACCACAACTCTGGACCTCTCCACAAAGAGGGGTGGGGCGCATTCTCATCTCTCTCCTTTAGAGCCATGCATGTTCTTTGAAAGTCACCAGCATTCACTTTTAATGGTTTTGTGGTGATTCTTTTCCTTTATGTTGTTGTAGTTGTGTTTATTATTTTCTTGGTTATACTTATTTTACTTTGCCATTTTTAAGTCATTTCATTCTTTTCTGTATTCATCATATATTTTTTTACATCATGGCAAGTATTCCGTTATGTTCATATATGACAGTTTGTTAAGCTAGTCCCCAAATTGATGGTCATCTCTCTGGTTTCCAACTCAGCCCACAAAAAGCACAGGTATATTTTGTATGGAAATTTTCATTCTTATCAATGGCCTCCTTGAGTTGTAAACCTAGAAGTAGAAGCTCTGTATCAATAAGGATATGAATTATTTGTCATTTTATTTGCAAATAAAAGGACTCTTTATTTTTAAATGAAAATCAGTGATTGAATAGATTCATAGATCTAGAACTAGAAGCATAGTCTAGTGAAAAAGAGAATGGCTTTGAAGAATATTGTCAAGGTTATGATTTTTTTGTGACTTGATTTTTCAGCTTTGCCAAATTCTTTAGTATTCTTTATATTGTAGATGAGCAGTTTGGCAACATGTACTGACACATTACATCCTTTGGAAACACACAGAATAGGGAGAAATATGCTTAAAAATATATAAAGAAAAATATCTAACAACAATCTGAATCATAAAGCCACATTGTTCTGCTACAACAAGGTCCCACCAGTTTCCATCAGAACTACAGGGCACTTATGCAGTAGTGATATTACTAAAGCTATTGTCGAACAATAGCAGAGAATTTTGGCTTCTGTTTGCTTTTATGTGCTGGCTGTAGGTAATCACACCGTGGGAGAGTGGTTGGTCCATTCTTCGGGATTATTGCCTATAGTCCAGCTTTCCTGCCATACTTATTGTGTAGAGGCTGTTAAGGGAGGACTAGCATTTCTAGTTTGAGGAATTGCAAGCCTTTTTCAGGGATGCTCATCCATCTTTGGTGTCCACCTTTCACTCAACTCTCATCTGTGGCTCCAAGAAGCTGTAGCATGTGCAGCAGTCACACCAGAAAAGCCATCTCAGATGAGCTAAACCACATTGAGGGTAATTGACAGCCCTCAAAGCTTTTGTTGAGTTAGGGGAATCTCTACCCCAAGCAGGTGGAGAGTTATTCTGGCAGAATGGGTAGATGAGAACAATTTAAATTTTCCAATGGCTATGAAGGCATCCGAATCACATACTGTGGAGCATTTAGATCTTGGTCAGACATCAAAGATGCCCAGGTCATTCACTGCATTCTGGGGCATTGCCAATCATCTTGACTTTTCTCTTGCCACTGGACTTTTATGTCTCTGGAAGAATAAAAAGTGAGATTATGACTTTGTGTAACTCAGCTCTCACTTAAATCTAATTGATCTGCAAGTCAAGATATCACCATGTGATGTCATTGGTCCTCTGAAACAAAGGAAGAACAACAGTTGTGCTAACACTATTTCAGTTCTCCCAGAAGAAAGAGGGTGAACTGGCCTCTTTATAATGCTCCAAGGGGAGATTGTAGGAAGTGTTTGCAAAAAGCATGTTCCTTTGATGACAGTATGGTTTATTACACTATTCAAACTTTGGCTGGCAAAGATCCTTGCTGACTATTGGTCAGCTTTCTTCTCTTCAGTTAGCTGCTCTGCAAAAATGAAGCCTTTTGGTTACATACCTGTCCCTGAGATATAACAGTCATATTAAAACCATCTAACTCTTCTTCTTAAATATTCTGTAACTATTTCATTCCTATCTCTTTTATTTGATTTTGAAAATCCTTTTTCCTCTCTCATCTGATACTGAAGTTGAACTCCAACTGCTGTCGAGGACTACATTATGTCCGGGATAGGGGTAATTATCACAGATATCTACTCATTCCCCACTCAGCCTAATCGAGAAGTTGATTGATGCTTAATTCAAACCAGAGTTGTACTGTCTGTGCCCCTGCTTTAGTGATTTGGCCTTTAGTGAGCCTGCTATGACCATAACCCATATAGAGCCTGGAATTACAAAAAAGGACTTTGTCTCTTACCCAGAGGACTCAAGCTCTATCAGAACATCTAGAGAGCAGATTTTGGGTCAGATGAGAGAAGGCACTTAAAACAGGAAGGGGAGATAATCAGATAATATTTAAATCTAGAATAGCTGGATATAGTTCTTTGTGTGTGTGTGTGTGTGTGTGTGTGTGAGAGTCAATTGGGGTTAAGTGACTTGCCCAAGGTCATACAGCTAGTAAGTGATAAGTGTCTGAGGCCGGATTTGAACTCAGGTCCTCCTGACTCCAGGGCCAGTGCTCTATCCACTGCACTACCTAGCTGCTCCAGGATATAGTTCTAATGTGATTGTTATATCCAAAGGAGAACCATGGGAATATAACACTCACCATGTTGCTCATAGTCTCCCCTATACCTAGAACTGACTACCTCCCACTTTTACCTATTGAAATCCCTCTCTTTCTTGAAAGCCCAACTCAGAAACCTGAGAAGTATTTCATGATTGCTACCCACCCCACCAGAAACCATCACTTCTCCCTCAGGGTACTGTCATGGCACTTTGGATTAGATCTTGCTTGCCTATGTACATGTATTATTCCCCTCCTGTTAGTATTAAAATCTTCTGGAGGACAGGGAATCATCATTTCTTTCAACTTTGTATACTCAGCATATATCACAATGCCTTGTACAGAGTAGGTGCTTAATAAATGTTATTTAATAATGATATTATTGCATTGTTCTATAAGATCTAAAAGATAATTTTGATAGTCTGATTGGTATGGAACTGAATAAGTAAATTAATTTAGGTAGAATTGTCATTTTTATTATATTGGGCTGGGCTTCACCCATGAGCAGTTGGTATTTTTCCAATTGTTTAGATATCTTTATTTGTATGAAAAGTGTTTTGTAATTGTATTTATATAGTTCCTGGGTTTGTCTTAGCAGATAGACTCCCAAGTATTTTATATTGTTCTACAGTTATTTTAAGTGGAATTTGACTTTCTATCTGTTCCTGCTGGACTTTGTTGGTCATATGTAGAAATACTGATGACTTTTGTAGGCTTATTTTATATTCTGCAGCTTTGATAAAGTTGTTGATAATTTCAAATATTTTTTAAAGGCTATTCTCTAGGATTATATAAGTATACCATCATTTTATCTGCGAAGAGTGATACTTTTGTTTCCTCGTTGCCTATTCTAATTCTGTCAATTTCTTTTTCTTCTCTTATTGCTAAAGGTAACATTTCTGGTACAATGCTGAATAATAGTGGTGAGAATGGACTTCCTTGCTTCATGACCGATCTTATTGGGAAGATTTCTAGTTTATCCCCAGCACAGATAATGCTTACTGATCGTTAGATAGAACTTACAATTTGAGGAAAACTCCATTTATTCCTATGCTTCCTAGTGCTTTTTTTTTTTTTTAAACGGGACAGTGAGGGTTAAGTGACTTGCCCAGGGTCACACAGCTAGTAAGTGTCAAGTGTCTGAGGCTGGATCCGAACCCAGGTACTCCTGAATCCAGAGCCAGTGCTTTGTCCACAGCACCACCTAGCTGCTCCCACCTAGTGCTTTTCATAGGAAAGGCTAATATATTTTGTCCAAAGCCTTTTCTGCAGCTGTTGAGATAATCATATGATTTTGGTTTTATTATTTTCTAAAATTCTATTCATCTCCTTAACTTTTTCTTGTTTATTTTGTGGTTAGATTTATCTAGTCCTGAGAGGGGAAAGTTGAGGTCCCCCACTATTATAATTTTATTGTCTATTTGCTTCAGTAACTGATTTACTCTCCCCTTTAGAAATTTGGATGCTACACCATTTGGTGCATATATATTTAGCATTGATAGTATTTCATTGTCTATGATACCTTTTAGCAAGATATAGTTTCCTCCCTGTCTCTTTTAATTAGATCTATTTTTGCTTTTGCTTTCTCTGAAGTAAGGATTCCTACCTCTGCTTTTTTTTTTTAACTTCGCAGCTGAAGCATAAAAATTCTGTTCCAGCCTTTTACCTTTACACTGTGTGTGTCTTTCTACTTCAAATGTATTTTTTGTTAAAATATTGAAGGATTCTGGTTTTTAATCCACTGCTATTCACTTCTCTTTTATGGAAGAGTTCATCCCATTCACATTCACAGTTATGATTACTAACTATGCATTTTCCTTCATCCTATTTTCCCCTGTTTATACTTCTTGCTCTCACTCTTGCTTTCCCTTCCTCCCCCTTCACCCTGTTCCTCTTCACCACTGTTTTGCTTCTAACCACCACCTCCCTCAATCTGCCTTCCCTTATATCAGTCCCCTATTTCTTGTCCTCCTCCCCTTATATTTCTCCATAGGGTAAGAGATTTCTATACTCAACTGACTGTGTATGTTATTCCCTCTTTGAGCCAATTCTGATGAGAGTAAGGCTCAAACGATGCATCACTCTCATTTCTTTTCCCATTTTTTCTTCTAACGCTTTTATTTGATGTAAAAAATCCTTTTTGAGTTCTTTCAGGAGGACTTTTTGGGCATGAGACCATTCATATTTCTCTTTGAGGCTTTGCATTTAGGCATTTTGACATTGTTTTCTTCTCTTGAGTTTGTGTTTTGATCTTCCCTGTCACCATAGTAGCTTTCTATAATCAGAGGTTGTTTTTGTTTTTGTTTTTTGTTTATGCTTATTTTCTAGCCTATTTCATGACTTTAAAAGTTGAGCTCTTCTTCTGAGGTATGGTAACAATGTCCCAAGCTTCTTGTGCTGGAGGTCAGGAGCCTGGTTACTAGCTTTCTATGTTAGAGGCCACCAGGACTGGGAGCTCACCTGTTGTTCTTGGGGCTCCAGGGTTGATGGTTTGCCCACTGCATTGAAGTTATTAGGCCTAGTCATATCTGTTGTGCCAGGGGATCTGGGGATGGCAGTTTGCCTATTGTGCTAGAAGCCTCACAACTGGCCTGCTGAGGCAGGACCTCAGGGCCTCAGTTATTTATCTGTCCTGGGGCTAGGAGCCTCCCATTGTCTTGCCTGAATATCACTTGTGCTGGGCTGTGCTCTCCTTTTATCCAAGTGAGACAGACCTTTCCTACAGTCCTTCTAAGTTATCTTGGGCTGGAACATTGTTTCAACCTCTCTTTTTGTGGATTCTGTTACTCCAGAATTTTTTTGAGGCTTGATTTAAAGTTATTTAGAGGGAAACTGGGGAGAGCTCAGGCAACTTCTTGCCTTTTCTCTGCCACCTTGGCTCCACTCCTCCTATTTTTGCATTGTTGAATAAAATTGTTGATAGATTGAATCCTAGTACTGATAAAGATCTATAAATCTGTTATGTATTAAGACAAAATCTTCATAGCTATTGAAATTATTTAATATTTAACTGTCCACACAATGGCAGGCATAGTGGTCACTACTCCCAGATTATGGCAGTGTGATACATGTCACAAAAGCTATAAAAAGCACACATAGTGGTATGATGGGTGAAGAGCTGGCCTTAGAATCAGGCATGCATGTTGTACCTTTGAAAAGCACCAGCAGGGCATCCAGGGAAAGTCACTTAGTCTCTCAGTGCCCCAGGAAACTAAGATTATAAATTGCAGCCTACATTGATAGAGGGACTTCTTCACTAGGAGTGTCCTATGCCAGTAATATCTCATATGCCTTTCTTTTTGTGGGGCAATGAGGGTTAAGTGACTTGCCCAGGGTCACATAGCTAGTAAGTGTCAAGTGTCTAAGGCCAGATTTGAACTCAGGTCCTCCTGAATCCAGAGCCAGTGCTTTATCCACTGCACTACCTAGCTGCCCCAATATCTCATATGTCTTAACCACATCTTCCCTACCACTCTTTAAATGAATATAATATAAACTCTGTAGGAGATTCATGTATAATCTAAGGCATCAACTTTATATCCACTTTAAACACCAGTGATACCTAAATGAAACCTTGATCTACAGTGTCTCTTGGCTTAATGTCAAATCATCAGATGTTGATTAGAATGACTATGTTCTTTCCCTGTTGCCCAAAGATGCTGTTATTTAGGTTGGGTCTATTATCATATAGATAACTGCTGACATTTTTGTGGCTCAATTTCAGTGATGCTATCCCTCTGTATGGCCTCTGCCATCCACCTCTTTGTCTCAGGGTACAGCACAGTTGTCTCACTGCATCATAAAACTTCCTTTTGTTTCACATCAGGACCCTGTGGTTCTGACCTCAGAAATACTTATAACAGAAATGCTCTTCTTCATTACCATTTACACAGCCCAAAGCCTTTTATAGTCCCATTGTAAGGAATGCAATCAAAACCCTTGTTAAGACAGGTTTATAATATCTTCCTTATACTCCCTCTCCAGTCCCCTTTTAACAACAGAAATAGTAGCTTTTCTCTAGGCCCTGAAGGATAGTATTCTATATTTGTGTGATGGCTTATAATGTTTTGAGTTAAGGACTTGAATGGCCCTTTTAGTACTAAAGGGGGGATTATATAGTCTCTGTGGTACACATGTTGGAGCAAAATCTACTATATGTCTGTGGCTCTGAAAGTGATGAACTATTTAGATACACATGGGATCAGGTTAACGAGACCTTGGATTGAATTGTGGTTGGGTTGGAATGTTAGTTTGTTCATAATATTCCTGATAGACTATTATAATTGGGTGAAAATGCCAATTTTTTAGCTATTTGCCTTGGTAATCTAAGTGATATATGTGGAAGAGACCTGTCATGTGATAGAAGTGCTTCAAGCTGGCTTCTAAATCTTGTGACTATAAACTGCAATATCAGCCCTCTGTGAAAGAATATGCCCAACAGACATTACATTTCAGGAGATGATCAATGGATTGTTTCAATAACTATTTTACCCTTTGGTTCTAGGATATCAGGGCAGCTTTATTTGATAATTTCTTGAAGTATGATGTCCAGGCCCTCCTTTTGATTATGGCTTTTGGATATTCTAATAATTCTTATATTATTTCTCCTGGATCTGTTTTCTAGGTCAGTTGTTTTTTCATTAAAGCATTTTGCATTTTCTTCTATTTTTTTATTCTTTGGATTTTAAAAATTGATTCTTGATGTCTTGTAGAGCCATTAGCTTCCACTTGCTCAATTCTAATTTTTAAGGAATTATTTTCTTCAGTTAGCTTTTGTACGTCTATTGTCAAGGGTTCACTAAAAAGCATCCATCCTCTATTTTATTCCAGATCTCGGTCTGCAATCAGAATCTTTAGATTTCAAACCTAAAATTATTTTCTCTGTTCCATATTGCCTTAAGAAAACAACCCTAAACCTTGGAACACTTTTATCTTTGTGGAGTGGACAACTAGGGTATTAAGTAATTTTCTACTTGTATCAGATTTCAGAATTGGCTCTAAAATGAAAATGGAAAAATACAGAAACTTAGCCCAAATAAAATACCAAGTTAGAGAAATAAGCATAGAGTCTTAACATAAAGTACAGATCTAATTGAAAAATGAAAGGCATATGGCTCAGAAACCACCCCAACCCATCTAACTGTATGGAACACATTAGAAGAGCTTTTTTAAAAATCAATGTTAATGGAATCATTTCTACTTGGGCATATTTTGATGCCCAGAGGATATATTTGAGTTGCCTCTCCTTTGGTTCCTTAGGATCAGGAAGGAGGCAGGGCTGATGAAAAAGTACATTGCAGACTAGGGGTGGGTTAAAAACTGTACAGACAGAAAGGCATGAAATAGAATGTTGGGGTTGAAGACAAATAGAACAGTTTGGCTGTAACAAAGAGTGTGTAAAGGGGGATAATGTAAAAGAAGTCTGAAATGACAAATAAAGCAGTTTATATTTTATCTTAGAGAGTGACATAGTCAGGATTGTGCCTCAGGAATGTCAATTTGAAAATAAGTTGGAAAGGGGAAATATTAGAAGGAGGGAAACTATTAGGAGGCCATGAGTAAATAGTCCAGGTGAGAGGTGATATGAAGACCTGAATAAGAGTGGTATTGAGTGAATAGAGAGGACAAATGAAAGAGATACTGAGTTAGAATCAACAGGTATAGACAGTTAATTGTATATAGGGAGGAAAGGAGAAAAAAGAATTAAAGGATGACCTCAAAGTTATGGGCCTGGCTCACTTGAATGAAACTCACAATGGAAACAAGTATAATTAGAAATAGGGGGTGAAGGAGATGAATTCCAATTAAATGCATATTTATTACAAAACTTCAGCCGGTATCATTTCTTCATTTCACATCAGCCTCTTGACTGGACAGCCTCTGTGTCCAGTTCCTCTTTAGTGACAACTACTTTAAATTTTGCTTGGTCAACATCCCTTACCCCCATCTGCAACCATAGGAGTAAGATTCTCCAAAATCCCCTCTTTTGAATCAAATTAAAATCTGTCCCCATTAATTCTTTGAATGCCACTGAATTTGTCATTAAACCAGCAAGGTGTCATTGGAACATCCCTAGATTTGTAGGCAAAGTACAATCCAGAAGAGCATATTAAGCACCATACACCCTGCCAGGTGCCATGAGACCAAATGAGACTTGGCTTCACTGCTCAGTGTGACCTTGGAAAATTCACTTAAGCACTCTGGAATCTCAGGTTCCTCATAAGTAAAAAGAGGAGTTGGAAACATATTTTCACCAAACTTCCTTTCTCAATCTTATGATACTAGGAGACCTAGATTTTCATCCTGGCCCTGGCAGTAACTTACTGTATGATCTCATGCCATAGTAGAAAGAATAATTGATATTGAAGAAAGAAACCTGGGTTTGAATCCCTAGCTTTGCTTATTATGACTTCTATGTCCTTAGATAAGTCATTTCAACTCTCTTGGTTTTACCCTCCTTATCTATAAGATGAGAGTTTAGGATTAAACGATTTCTAAGATTCTTTGCACCCCTTAAAAAGTCAGAGGATTCTCAATCACTTAATCTCAACTGGATCTACCTAGGGGTGATGCACATGCCTATAATACAGCTGCTGAGGAAGCTAGAGTATGTCTTGATTCCCAATAGATCTAAGCTGCAGTAGAACTAAAGTTTGAGCAGGTGTCCTCTATAAGTGAATCATCAATATGATGATCTCCCTCAACTTGGGGGGCCACCAGGTTACCTAATGAGGAGTCAGAAAGAGAATTGATCAAAGCTTCTGCATCAGTTTGTAGTACTACTTACTGCCTGAGAAAGATAGGGAGACTCAATTAGAAAAAAATATGTATCACTGTGTCTATTTCATCATCTGTCAAATGGGGATATTATTTGGATGCCTCTATGAATCAAATGAGAATTATATACACAAAAGTACTTTTGAAAGCATGCAACAAAATCCCAAGTATTATTTCTAATCTGGAGCTGACTGACAGTTTTTTATTTGCAAATCCTCCTAAATAATCAGTAGGCCTTATTTGGCATGGCAGATGGCATGGGGAAATGAGAATGATATAACAGCTCCCTTCTTCAAGAAAGTCACAGGAGACTAAAAGGGGTATAGTAGGGAGTGGGCCAGACATAAGGAGAGCCTACTCTTTATCTAATTTTCCATCACTTCTGGATATACTCGGACTAAGGCTCTTCCTAACTTGTCATAGTTTTAGTGGTGGATCAAGCAGGATATAAATATTCATTTTTAAAAGAAGATCCCTTTAAGACCATAAGAATCTTTAAAAGCCAAGAATCCTGAATGTCTGATGTGCTTCAGAGAATCCAAATGACTAGTGTTTAAAAGAGGTATTCATTGCCTGTAAAATGCTGCTGTATGCAAAGCTTCCTGCTGTAACTGTCTGATAGAGAAACCTTAATCAACTTGAGCTTTAGAAGGCAGTGGATTTGACCCTGAGTTAATTTTCTGATCTGCTTATTTAAAGTGACATATTCTTCCCTGGCAAGGTATAGTTCAGATACTATTTTATACTACAGAAAGATTAGCATGATGTGAGCTTCTCACAAAAGAGAGAATGGCAAAAGGACCCAGTCTGAGCTTTAATTCCATTTTCGCTCCTGGATTTGCAGTGTCAATTCAATTCAACATACATTTATTACACTCCTATTATTGCAAGATGTGTTGTTTATCCTCAGGGAAGTTTTTCAAACCCTGTATCTTCATTATCTGCATGTTACCTGGGTTTTGTTTATTTAAATTTTTGGATTTCCCCTCTACTTGTTTCAGGGTCACTTAGTACATTTATAGAAAAAATTATAAAATGGGCCCTTTTGGCGTTGCAGTTTATTGTTGTTTCAGTCATTTCCAACCTCTACTGTGATTCCATTGTGGGGTTTTCTTGGCAAAGATTACTGGAGTGGTTTGCCTATTCCTTCTCCTGATCATATTTACAGATGAGGAACTAAGGAAAAACAGGGTTAAGTGACTTGCAGGTTCACAAGCTAGTAAGTGTCTGAATTTAAACTATGAAAATGAGTCTTTCTGACTCCAAGCCCAGTGCTCTATCTACTGCACCACCTAGCTGCCCACTAGGTCTACTCTTTGGAAAAGACAATGTAATTTATGTCCATCTTTTCTCTCCTCTTTTTCCCTTTCTCTTTCATATATGAAACACGTATTAGAGTAGGAGCAATGTCATTACTGAGAGACTGGGAATTCATTACAATCAGGGTCATAGTATCCCAGAAACTCATTCAGATTTTTGGCCTAGTGCTGCTTCTAGAATTCCCTATTTTTTTTTTTCAGGTAGAGGGTCAATGACAGCATAGAATCTGGCAGCTGAATTTCACCTCTAATGTTTTAACCCTTTCTCCTCCTGTGCATGTCTTGGAAGGTGGGGCTCCAAAGATTTCATATGTTCTCTAGTTATTTTTAGTTGAATTTCTCATTCAATATCTCATCCTGCTGAGAGTTGTTGACTATATACAGAAAGGGGTAATTATTTGTGTTAGTTGATTTATATATCTTGCTCTTTGCTTAAGTAATTGTTTCTGGCATTTTTTTTTTTGCAAGGCAATGGGGGTAAGTGACTTGCCCAGGGTCAACACAGCTAGTAAGTGTCAAGTGTCTGAGGCCGGATCCAAACCCAGGTACTCCTGAATCCAGGGCCGGTGCTTTTAACCACCTGGCATTTTTTTATTACATATTTAGAGAACTAAGATTGTCTAAGTTGTCTATCATATCATATGATTCAGAGTTAGAAAAGAAACCTTGTAATCTATTAAATCCAACCCTCTCATTTCATAGATGAGGAAGCTGAGGCACAGAGTGATTTCTCCAGGGTCATATAGCTAGGAAGCATCTGAGGCAAAATTTGATTTCAGTTCTTCCTGACTCCCAAGTTCAGTGTTCTACCCACTATTCAACCTAGCTTCCTCAAGCCTCCTGAAAAAAGATGATTATCTATACTAATTCTGCTAATTACATTGTCTTTTTTATTGCTATAACTAGCATTTCTACCACTATATCAAATAATAGAGGTAATAATGAACATCCTTGCTTTACCACTGAATCTTATTGAAAAAGCCTTATGTTTTTCATTTACATATAATTCTGGGTTTGGGGTTTATGTAGATCATATTTTCCATTTTGAGGAATGATATATTTATTCCAATGGTTGTTTTTCCCCCTCCTCGAGGCAATGGGGGTTAAGTGACTTGCTTAGGGTCACAAAGCTAGTAAGTGTCAAGTGTCTGAGGCCAGATTTGAACTCAGGTCCTCCTGAATCCAGGGCCAGTGCTTTATCCACTGTGCCTCCTAGCTGCCCCACCCCTCCAACGCTTTTTAATAGAAGGAATGTTTTCTTTTATCAAGCCTTTTCTGCAACTATCTATATTTTCACATGATTTTTTTTTACTTTGTCATTAAGGGTAATATGTTTATGGTATTCATAATAGTGAATTAAACTTGTATTCCTGGTTTAGATCTGACCTGGTCATAGTATAGTGCTGGCAATTATGTATGATTTCTTGAAATACAATACCCAGAATTTTTTTTGGTTGTTGTTTAGTTATGGTTTTGAGGAAATCCAGTGATTCTTAAATTATCTGTCCTTGACTTGTCTTGTAAGTCAATTGTTTGAAAGTAGATACCTTGGGGCAGCTAGGTGGTGCAGTGGATAGAGCACTGGCCCTGGAGTCAGGAGGACCTGAGCTCAAATCTGGCCTTAGACACTTGACACTTACTAGCTGTGTGACCCTGGGCAAGTCACTTAACCCCAATTGCCTATCTAAAAAAAAAAAAAGATTAAAAAAAAAAGAAAGTAAACATGTTATGGGGGCTAGAGCAGGGTAGGTGGAAGCACTACATATTCCTCTCATACTAATATTAGGAATTGGGTCACTAAATGCTCATTTAATGCTACAATTAAGAGAGAACAAAATTATTTACCAATTTGATTTGCTTTGTGGCTTCTTCTCATAGGCACATCATCTTTGCTCCAAGTAGCCACAACAAATATGCAGGGGAATCATTTCCAGGAATTTATGATGCCATGTTTGATATTGAAAACAAAGCTGATCAACACAAGGCCTGGGAAGAAGTGAAAAAACAGATCTCCATCGCAGCATTTACAGTTCAAGCAGCAGCAGGGACTCTGAAGGAAGTGTTATAAGAATATGGCAGCAGAAACCTCTGCCTGTGTGACCAGCTACAAGCACTACTGGGAAGGAAACTGGAGGACAAGAGTCACCTCCAGTTTGTCTCTGATAACCCATGAAGTTTAAACAAACAAAACCTGCATAACTGCTATTTTATATGACATTCTTCATCCATTCACTTCCAAGTGCTTTATCAATTTAGCTAATCACCTAATCACCTGCTTGCAATTACTTAAGAATTCCCCCTTTGCCCAGCTGAATCAGAGAAAAGACATTGGAAGCTCTTTACACATGCATAGTTCTATTACATTTACATTAGCAGAGATTGAAACAAAAATCTTGAAGCAATAGGAATCAATTTGGCAAAATGTAGCAATTTGAAGTAGCAGCTACAGTCCTCCAGCTTGATTCAGGCCAAGAACCTAGCTGAGAAACAGAAATCAGAGACTTTAAGGGATACCACCATTATGTGGTGTTCTAGTCTTCTAAGGGCAAATCCATCACACTGAGTAGATCAAAAGCCCTAGTTACTTAACTTGAGAGGAATCACTTCTAAATATCCCTTGACAATGGTTTTGTACCTTCTGCTTGAAGATCTCCAATGATGGGAAACTGCTACCTCCTGAGGCAGAAGGTCCATTTTCAGATAGAATAAATTGTTAGGGATTTTTTTCCTCATATCAGATGTAAATCTGCCTCATTGTAGCCCCCCCCCCAACCCTCCTTATTGTTCAAAGCTCTGCCCTCTGAAGTCACACATAGTAAACCTAATACTCCTCCATGTGATGGCCTTCAGATATTTAAGGACAGGCCTATGGATGTTCTTCCTCCTCCACTGATCCATCCTCAAATCCCATCCAAGTTTTCTCTTGTCCCCTTCCCCCACAAGGCTAAAGAGCAATATTTCCTTCAGCCATAGACTCCTGCCATCTTAGGCACTTTCCTGTGAACATGAACCAGCTTGTCTTTGCCTCCCTTTAAAGAAACAAGAATATTTCAAGTGTGGTCTGGCCAACAAAGATCGCAGCGGATTGTTATTTCTCTTTTATTTCTGTTAGCTTAGTCTAAGATCACATAAGTATTGGAGGGGGGCAGTATCTGACATCTGACTGTAAACTCATGTTCAGTTTGCATTCAGCTTTAAAAATGGAACCTTAAGTATCTTTTAAAAAAAACAACAGCAGCAGCAACAACAGCACATCAATATTGGGCCATGTGAATTCAGTAATACCAAAGCTTTAATAATTTCGACATTAAGTATCTACTTCATGCACAGCATTATTCTAGTCACTAAGAATATAGCCACAATTAAAAGCTAGACCTCATCTGGCCTCTAGAAACTTATGTTCTGATAAGACAAGTACAGGGGGGAAAAAAAGAATGTAAATTTGAATGTGTTAAGTCTAAAGGAGAAAATAAAGTTGGGCCAAGAGATCTGAAAAGGAACATGTTGTTTTTAATCTTGGAATGGGGAGATAAGGTAAATGAAGTGGCACCTGAACTCACTTGTTAATCTTCACTATCTGCACTATAAGTGCTAGTGCCACAAAATTATAATCATTTATCTAGAGATTACTGTTTTAGATTTGTGTATAAAATAACATTAGTGATTTAATAAACTTGGTTATCTGAAATTTTGCCCTCCTGTACTTTAGGAACAAAAATTAGTAGATGCTGGATTTCTAGAAGTACATATACATTGACAGTAGTTAGCCTGATTTCCGAACCATGAAATGGAAAAAAAACCCACCCTTCAATACATCATATATGTAATATATAATGCATACATATATGTACATACATATTATAAATAATATATTACTTGTAATAGTAGTATATTAATTGTAACAACAGCTTGGTTTCCCAACCATTAAATGAAAAAAATTAAAACATTATATGTGTGTATTTATACATATATAATATGCATACAAATATATGTATATATATTATAAGTAATATAACATTACTTGTAAGTAGTGTGTTAACAGTAATAGAAGTAGTATATTATGGAAGTTTCAAACTGGATGTTCTTTAGACATCTTAAACTCACCATTTATAAAACTGAACTCATTTTTTAACTCCTTCCTTCACCAATCCTTCCCCTTTTCAAACTTTCCTATTACTGACAACAGCACCACCGTCCTCTAAGTCACCCAAGCTTGCAGTTAGGTGTTGTCCATGACTCTTCACTCTTTCACCCCCCATATCCAAACTCTTTTATTTATTTATTTATTTATTTTTTGGTGAGGCAATGAGGGTTAAGTGACTTGCCTAGGGTCACACAGCTAGTAAGTGTCAAGTGTCAGAGGCCAGATTTGAACTCAGATCCTCCTGAATCCAGGGCCAGTGCTTTATCCACTGCACCACCTAGCTGCCCCCCATATCCAAACTCTTGCCAATTCATGTGAATTTTACTCCTGTAACATCTCTCCTGCTCTTTAACAAGCTACCACCCAAGAGCAGGCCCTTATCACCTCACATCTGGGCTATTGTAATCCCTGCCACAAGTCTCTCCCCACTCTAATTCATCCTCCACTCACCTGTAAAGCTAATTTTCTTCAGTTGCAGGATTGGACATGTCACCCCTCTACACAAAAAACTCTAGTGGCCCCCATTACCTCCAAGATCAAATATACAATCCTCTGACATTTCAAGCCCTTTGTATGACTTCCATCCCGACCCTCCCCTTTCCATTCTTCTAGTGACAGTGGTTTCCCAGCTATTACGTGTGTAAATGTTTAACAAAAAAAAATTCTAGTATTTACAGGGCCAGCTAATGGAAAAGATATTAGAGTTATTTTGCTTAGTCCCCAGGGGTAGAACTAGTAGCAATAGGTGAAAGTTGTGACAAAGATAATTTTTAACAATGAATGATCTGAAAGTAAAATAGTATGCCTTAAGATGTCCAAGTCTTTTCCCCTTGGAAGTTTCTAAGCATAACCTGAATAAACAGTTAACAGGTTATATTACAGAAGGAACTCTTGCTCACGAAGAGATTGGGCTATGTGGCCTCAGATGTTCTTTAGAATTCTGATTCTGTGATCTGACGTCACATTGAGAAATATAGTGCCTAAGCCTCAGAAAATAGAATCGTACGCCCTCTGTACTGGCCAGAACACACCTCTTTGTGTTCAGTTCTGGGAGTCTGATTGGAAAGGGCTTTCATATGGGAAGGAAGAAGTATCAGACTTATTCTGTTTGACTCATAAAGGAAGGAGTAGGACTAACTGAAGAAAGTTATAAGGAAGTAGATCTTTTCCTCTATAAAAGAAAAACAATCTTGACAATTAGAACTGTCTAAAATATAAAATACTTTTAAGAATAGTGCCATTAACTACTACTCCCCTGGTATTCAAACAGAGTTAAGACAATCATCTGTAAATTTTGTAGATTAGGTAACCTCTAAGGTTCAACTCTCTTTCAACCTTTGAAATTAGAACTTGGAAGGAAGCCATGTATGTGAATAGGAAGAACATTGACCTCAGAGGACAAATATACATATACATATGTGATCCATTTTCTGGTTTTAAAAAATAATATATAGGTCTTTTTATCCAAGCTTTCAGAATGTCAAAGGTTTCAAGCAAGTTTAAAAGAGTTAGTTAAAAGATAGTGTTGCCCCTAACTAGTTTATACAAAGGTTACAAATTTAGGAATGGAACTAAGAAATGTTACTCAAGCCTTTTCCCCTCTGTCCTCTTTCTTTGAGCAACTGGAATTTAGGTGAATGGATAGAAAATTGGAGTAGAGAGGTCAGTGTTGTTTTTGCCTTGGCTTTTCCATTGAGTATGTACAAACAGTGCGCTCTCTCTCTCTCTCTTTGTCTCTCTTTCTTTTTTTGCGGGGCAATGAGGGTTAAGTTAATAAGTGTCAAGTTAAGCTAGTAAGTTTCAAATATCTGAGGCTGGATTTGAACTCAGGTCCTCCTGAATCCAGGGCTGGTGCTTTATTCACTGCGCCATCTAGCTGCTCCTTTTCCAGTGAGTATGGGTTTCAGTCTCTAAATTAGCTAAGCAAAAAGACTTTTCTTTAGACTATATGGGATGCTAGGTGGCAGAGTGGATCAAGCACCAGGTTTGGAGTCAAAAGAACCCAAGTTTAAATCCTGCCTCAAACATTTACTGGCTGTGATCCTGGGCAAGGCACTCAAACCTCTGTTTGCCTCAGTTTCCTTATCTGTAAAGTGGTGTTAAAAATAGCACCTATCTCCCAGGGTTGTCAGGAGAATCAAATGAGTTAATTGTAAACACTTAGCACTGTGCGTGGCATATAGAAAGCACTATATATATAAATGTTGTTGAGTTGTTTCAGTTGTGTCTCTTTATGACCCCGTTTGGGATTTTCTTGGCAAAGATACCAGAGTGGTTTACTATTTCCCCCTCCAGCTCATTTTACAGATGAGGAAACTGAGGCAAACAGGGTTAAGTGACTTGCCTAGGCAAGGAATTGGAAGTTGAGGGGGTGCCCATCAATTGGGGAATGGCTGGACAAGTTGTGGTATATGAATACAATGGAATACTATTGTGCTGTAAGAAATGATGAGCAGGAGGAGTTCAGAGAAACCTGGAGGGTCTTGAGTGAGCTGATGATGAGTGAGATGAGCAGAACCAGAAGAACATTGTACACAGTATCATCAACATTGAGTGTTGATCTACTGTGATGGACTATATTCTTCTCACCAATGCAATGGCACAGAAGAGTTCCAGGGAACTTGTGATGGAAGAGGATCTCCAAATCCAAGAAAAAAAAAAAAAAGAACTGCGGAGTATAGATGCTGAATGAACCATACTATTTCTTTTGTTTTTGATGCTGTAGTTTTTTTCTATTTTGAGGTTTTTCATCATTGCTCTGATTTTTTCTCTTATAACATGACTAATGCAGAAATATGTTTAATGTTATTATGTTTATATATATATAACCTATATCAGATTACCTGCTGTCTAGGGGAGGGGGGGAGGGAGGGGAGGGAGGGAGAACAATCTGAAATTGTAAAGCTTGTATAAACAAAAGTTGAGAACTATCTTTACATGTAACGGAAAAAAAATAAAATACTTTATTAATTTAAAAAAAAAGTGACTTGCCTAGGGTCATATGCCTAGTAAGTATCAGAGGTGGGATTTGAATTCAGAAAGAGGAGTCTTTCTGACTCGACTGGGTGCTCTATCCACTGTGCCACCTAGCTGCCCATAGTTATAATTTTTATCACTATTCTAATACATATACATATATATACATACACACACATACATACATATATATACATACACACACACACATACACACAGTAAAGAATTAATTGTGATTTGAGGTTTCTATGACCCCATCTTTGCCTAAAATTAGAAACCCTGCATGCCCTGACCTTGTTCTGCCATGGGCCTGGCCAAATTATAATGAGGGCAGCCCTGCCATGACTGGAAGCTGGGTGAGGGCAGTCAGGTGACCTCCAGCATCCAGAAGCTGAAGGGGGGCTGGCAGTTGTAGAGTGGCTTGTTAATTCTATCAATCAGGGCTGCCAGCCAATTAGCTTGGGGCTCTGTCTGTCTGCCCTGTTTCCAGCGAGCCGGGGGGTTCCTGGGAAGGAGAAGGGAGGAGTTTCACCATTCTGGCATTGGAGCTGGAAAGAGACAGGACGCAGCGGTGTTCTGCTGAGCCCTGGGGGGTGGTGTGCTTCAGATTGTATTGTTTTCCTTCCCCATTGCTTTTTTTTTTCTTTCCCTTAATTCTATTAATCATACTTGTGTTTTTAAGTTCGTTCTTGTTAATAAACCCTGTTCTATTTTTGAAAGATGCTGTTAATCTCCTTCCTTGCCCCAATATTGTGGCCTAAATAACATTCCCCAATTAAGATTTGGCCCCTACAACACATATGTATATAGAAATGTGTGTGTGTATGTATATACATATATATATATAATTTTTAAAGTTTTCACTTTGATCCTTCTGTAGAAGGTTGTCTCTGTCTTCTCAAAATGGTCCCATTAGAAGATTATTCAGAAAATTAGAAAAACTAGGCCCTTTAGAGTTTTTGCCAGAAAGGGTTATCAAGTAAATGATAGCTATAGGAAATGACAGCACTGTCCAGCGAAACTAGAAGGTTTTTTTTGTTTGTTTTTTTCCCCTGGGAAGAAGTGCTTTATAATTTATGATTGCTATTTTTACACTGATTAGTTTGCTAATTCACATTTGATATACAATTACAATCAACCTTTAGCATTTTTTTTAAAAAAAAGGTTTTTAATGCCTTTTTTCTTACCACTCTATAAAACTTCTTGCTAAACTTTTCACTAAATAAGGGTTTTATACCCTTGAAATGAAAATGGATTTGACTAAGCAACCACATGGGGCCAAGAGTGAATTTTGAGCCTATGCTTTGTATTTAAGTCTGCTGTCTATGCTTTCATTTGGCATTATAGAGATTTATGTTCTGTGTACCAGAAACATGGGCTTTCAGTCATACAGGTTGGTGAAATGATGTAGAGATACAGAAAATTTTACTAGAAACTCTTCCCATTTCTCCTGTCACAGAACAAAACTAATGAAGCTGGAGCCATTTCAGGGAAAGAAGTATTTACTAAGTCCAGCTTGCCTGTGCAAGCCTGGCCATTGATCCCAACTCCATTATGGGTTGTTACCCTCACTATTTTTCACAGCTATATTCTACTCAAGGTCAATTGTTTCTGAATTTGCAGCGTTCAATGTAAGGAGGGATGGGTAAAAGTGTAGATGGCTAAGGGAAAGTCCATCTCCACTAACTTACTGGAGAAACTCAAAGCATATTCAAAGGTCACTAGTGTCTTACCTGTGTATACCTAGGGCAGCACATTATGCATAAGAGCTAGCTCCACTGTTAACATTTGTGTAATCACCCAGGTTTTTATAATATTTTAAGTTTTGACCCTCCATCACATCACCCTACACCTAATTTGTTTAATGTTTTCTCCTCTAACCAAAGGGCTGCTACCCCATTTTTTACAAAGAGGCAATTTGGACAATTTACATTCATATGCAGGGAACTATAGGGATGAGGCCATATGGTATCTTTAGTTTACTTCCTCTTTTAATTAATTCTATGATAGCTGGTTTCCTCTCATTCTTCTCTTGATTTTTTTTTTAAATGCCAATGAGACAACCACCCATTTCTGGATGCTTCACACTGTCTTTAAGCAAAATTTTGATAATCCTAAATTGGGCTTGGGATTTTTAAAAAATGTCATCGAGGCTTCTTTTCCCTCTGTCAGTTCTCAGTACCCCTCATAAATTTCTAGCCTCCACTTAAAACAGTCACAATCTGTATACTAAATTCATGCACTGACATCTCATCATGGTATCTTCAAAGGCTTCACCATGGAGATCAAATTCTGCTAGGCTCTATCAAATTGCAGAAGGTTTGAGTCAGAGTTTGCCTGTTTTTCAGAGAACCAGCTTAAGGACTAACAGGCTCATCCACAGAAGGTTGACTTGGCCCCTGTGTGTTCTACATATAAGCCATGGGCGATCCTCTCTGGTCTCTTTTTCCTCAGCGACAGTAAGGAAATTACATAAAGGCAGGAAAAAAAGAGAAGTGTTAAGAATCACAGGAGTTCTTGGTCTATGGACAATTAACCATTTGGTATTCTCAATATACAATCTTTTTTTGTTTGTTTGTTTTTTTGTTTTTTAGTGAGGCAATTGGGGTTAAGTGACCTGCCCAGGGTCACACAGCTAGTAAGTGTTAAGTGTCTGAGGCCGGATTTGAACTCAGGTCCTCCTGACTCCAGGGCCGGTGCTCTATCCACTGCGCCATCTAGCTGCCCCAATATACAATTTTTATGCAATAATTAACAAAGTGTACACTCTGTTGGAGAAACTTAACTTTAGGCAGATGAATATTCTTACCATAAATGGTAAGAAACCAGAATTCATAAAGACTTTATAGAATGGCTCACATGCTCTCAGAGCATAAAGGAGTTGGCAGGCATAGCATTATCATGTAACCAAAGGGAAGAGGAAATTTATTTCATGGACTACTTACTTGCTTATCTTTTGTGGCATTCATGGTGAACATAAGCAAATGTAAGAATACTGCAGTTAAGAAATAAAGCATTAAGTGGAAAGCCAGGAGGAGGGGGAAGAAACTTAGGAATTACTTAACTAGATTTTGCAAATTAAATGGAATAACTGGCACAGAAATAGATGGCAGGAACAATGACTTCTGCACTTCCTCTAGCTTCCCTTTGTAGACCTTTATATAGCAATGTGCAATTTACATAACTCACCCCAGCTGACTTAGAGAAAGTAAAGAAAGAAAGAGAGCAAGTGTATTATTCTTTTCCCCAAAAGACTCAATGAGAAATGCCATTTGCAGCGGGAGACTCCACATTCAATCTCTAGCATGAGAGAATGCGGCAGAGCCAGGGCAAGCTGTCCTTGAGTAGGAAATGGACAAATCTGAGTAGTTAAAAGTTTTCCAATAGTCACTTAGAGATCCTTAGGTAAAGGTAAAGGTGTTGAATGAAGGTATAAGACAAAACATTTAAATCACAAATTCAGTTCACATGCAAGTCAGAACAACACCCTTGTGATGTCATTGGTCCTCTTCAAGATCAAAGGACCACCACCAACAATAATCAACAACAAAGAGAGTAGAAGCACTCTGAGGTGGATGAAAAAGCGGGACAGAAGTGTGGGTGGTCAGCCAGAGCTCCAAGGTAATCACTTTGTGGGCCTTTCAATTTAGAACAGGCAACTAGCACCATCTTCTGGAGAGAGCTAAATAGCAGGCAGCAGCAACTTTGAGACAAACTGAGCAACAGCAACCCCAGGAAGCATCATAGATAGTACTTGCCTTGAGCAGAGGACTGTGATATCAGTGAAAAGACCCAGAACACGGGTGAAGAGCATAAGACAGTGGGACCAGAGCACTGGTCCATAAAGGAAAGAGAGGAAAGCTCCGTGTTTCCTCTTGTTGGGCATCACTCAGCACAATTTTATAAGCAAGATAGAATGTAAATTTATAGGTCTTTGGAAAGGAGTAACTCCCTGGAAGGCAACTCATCTCTTGATTCTCTATGAATTCTTCAAAGAGTCATATTTGTGGAGTTTTTTAATAGTGTAAATAAAACACCTATTATTTGAAACCTTGTGATACCAAGTGCTCATAAGGGGAACTGTTTACCTTAGTCTTGGGGAGAGATAGATACTAAAGATTTGGGGGTACATTTAGATGTATCAGTGAGCCAGAAAAATTAGAAATTTCCAGAATGTATCTGGCTTTCTTGCCAGGATGGAGACTTTAAAACAAGGGATATATAATACAATGACTTAAATGAAAAGTTGGGCATAGGAGAGAATGATGAAAACCATAGAATAAGAAATGAAAGAGGTCAAAAACTAATTACTCAGAAGGTTAATACTTCTATTCTTGACCTAATCCCCATGAATATATTCAGGAATAATAATAGCAAATTTTTATATAGTGCTTACTATGTGTGCAAGGTATTTGATAATTATCTCATTTGATCCTCATGATATCATTGGGAGGTAGTGCTCTTATTATCAACATTTTACAGATGGGGAAGCAGACAAAAAAAAACAGAGGTGACTTGGCCAGGGTCGCACAACTAATAAGTGTCTGAGTCTGGATTTGAACTCATGTCTTCCTGATTCCAGGTATGGTGCTCTATCTATTGTGCCCCCTAGCTGCCTCAAGAACAGAGGCAAACTGGTAGGGCTGGTTAACTTCTTTACCCAAAAAAGTCTCAAAATAAGAAAAGTGAAAAATGTAGAATAAAGCTGCATCTGATAAAGGTAGAAGACAAAATTCCTCCACACAAGGTAAAACCCTCTGAAGCAAGAGGAGAGAGCTAAACTACCTAAAACTCTCCCTCCCCCTGAGAAACCCCAGTCCTCCCACAGATACAAGACTGTAAACAACACAGGTCTTTGCTTTAAGCAGTAGCTCTGCTGGTTCCTACCTAGTTTCCTTTGTGACAGCCTGAAATTCCCAAACCTGGAAATGAGTGGAAAGCATTGGTTTTGACCACTCATTCAATAGAAGGGGTGTGTGTGACTGTGAAAGGTTGTGGAGGGTTGGATAGGGAGAGAATAGCATGCAGCTGGCTAGAGTGCAAAAAGAAAGGAAACCTAGAAATCTTTCTGCATTTAGCCTTTTCCTGAAAAGATTCACAATGTATATGCACACATACATAGATGAAGAAGGCATACATATACATACATGTATGTATCACTAGATAATCTGAATATGTATGCATATATACTCACAGAGATAAACTGGTATCCTGGTGGAGAGGTAGCATGGTACAGTGGAAAGAATGCTAGACTTGGAGCTAGGGTAGGTGGGTCCAAATACTGTCTCTGACACTTCTATGCTATTTAACACAAGCCTCAGTTTCCTCATCTATAAAATTTAGACAATATCTGTGGCATGTAGTAACTCAAGGGTTGTTGTGAGCTTCAGATGAGTTAATATACTTTGTAAACCTTAAAGCCTTTCGTTGACAATTTTCATTCTTTTATTACACCATGTTTCCTGATTCCCCCCAACCCCTCCATTAGAATAATTCCTTGAGGGCAGGGATTGCCTTGCTTGTTTATATTTATACCCGTTCTCAGCAGAGTGCCTTGGCACACAGAATCATTTAATCTTTATCTATTGTTTCATGTGGTTACAGTAAAATGGAGAATTTTTGAAGGCTATGGATAGTTGCACTTACCTTGGCAGTATACTTTCCAGGCATGTACACATAGATTAGGAGGCTGACACACGCATTGCCAGAGCTAGCTCAGTGTTTGGGAGGCTCTGAAGGAAAAGTGTGGGAGAGAAGAGGTATTAGGCTGCCTGCCTACCAAACTGAAGAGCACTTGTGTTGACTTCATTGTTATATGCCTGTGAAACCTGGATAAGTCTACCTGTGCCAGGAAACTGAATGGCTTCCATATGAATTGTCTCAGGAAGATTCTGAAGATAACCTGGTAAGATATGGTACTGGACACCTGAGGTCCTTTTTCTAGTTGAACCGCCAATCGTTCAAACTCTACCGCAGAGCATACCAGCTCACATGGGCTGGCCATGTTGTTCTAATGCCAAATGTACATTTGCCCGAAAGACTATTTTACAGAGAACTCACACAAAGCAAGTGCTCACATGAAGGTCAGAATTAGAGATACAAGGGTCTCAAGATCTTTCTGTAGAACTATGCAACTGATTGTGAGACACTGGAGTTCCTGAATCAAAGAAGGTGCTGTATTCTATAAGCAAAGCAGAACTGCAACAGCTCAAAAGAAACATGAGATGTGCAGATTTAGACATGTCCACTCTAAAAGTTCATATGAATTATTTGTGTCCAACTTGTGGTGGAACCTTCCAAACTCATATTGCTTTGATCAACCAGACCAACATAGTGTTGTCTTTTTGATCCTCTTCAAGAACAAAGGACACCAACCAACCAACCAACCAGATTCATGGCTGTTAAAGGTAGAGGTGGGGAGTCATTGTGAATTGAAATGTTTAAAAAAAATTTTAAATTATGAAACAATTTACATTTTATCATCCACCCTTATGATATCAGTCACTCGTTGAAACTTGGCTTTTACACATGAAGGTGAGCATCTGCCTTCCTCTAGCTTCTTTGTTACTCGTAGTTGTGCTTTCTGGAACCAAGTAACCTTCTGCTTCAATGTGAAAATTTCTGATATATGAAGATAGCCATCACCTGTCCATGAAGTTCTCCAGTGTAAAATACTGCAGTTTTCTAACTAACCTGTCCTCTTACATAGTTGTATATTGACTGGTCATTGCCTATTGGTAGGCCAAATTCCAATTTAATTCAATGCAGCAGACATTATTGCAGTGAGGGATGAGATCATTCTATCTGACAATGACAGAACTTTAAAGTTGGAAGGGGCCTTAGTGGCCACTGAAAAAACCACAACCTGGCTCTGCTTGAAGACTTCCACAGCTTAGTGCTTGGGGCAGGCTATTTCCCTTTTAATCAGTCTGGCCAGTAAATCTTTCTCCACTTGGCTTTTCCTGTGTGATTAGGCCAAATTCTTTTGAGTGCACCTGAACAGATTCTATCTGGGCCCAACTCTCATCTATCAGTATCCTATAGGAAGATCATAGGAAAGGGGATAAAAGCCAAGCCTGATTTCTCTCTACCCAATACAGGTCTTCACCTTCCACTTTTAGAGCTGCCAAGGGTACTGAGACATTGTGTCTTGCCCAAGATCATATAGTCAGCACATTTCAGAAATGTGACTAATTAAACCCAGGTCTTCCTTGACTCTGAGGCTGGGTCTCTGCCATGTTACGCTGCCTCTTTGAGGGTCAGTCTACTAAAATAGTTCTACTGTAATGACTAGAGAAATACCACAAATCAGGAACATAAGCTTTTTATTATATTGCTTCAACACAGACAATAAAGGTGGTGATTGTTCAAAGTGAGAACCTAAAAGTTAACAAGCAAATAACTTATTCTTTAGAAAACATTCTTAAAGAAAAATACTTCATGAACACTCCCATTCCCCCAATGCAGAGAATTAGACAACCATGCATAATAATAATAAAAAAAATGAAAAGACCAGTAATTGAAAAGGCATTTGTTATAGATGGCATATTGGTCTCACAAAATAGTGTTCCAGACACTCACAAATATTAACTTTAAAAAGCAGAAGCTATTTCACTCAAAATGATCTTTGGGTGGGAAGCAGTGGGAAGAAATCACATTTAACCATTACAGCATTTATTAATCCAGGCCAAGGATAAAAGAATTGCAAGGTTGTGCCAATTGAGTTAACTTTCATAATAAAAACCAAGAAATTGCTGAAATGGTGACTTGGTAAAGCAAATGCCCTAAATCCAAAGGTAAAAGTTAAAAGATTTTAAAATAGTGAACTACAGAATATTAGAATGACTGACTCTTACTTCAATAAAAGAAAGTTACTTGTCTTCAAACTGATACCAGACCACAGAAAACATTTACTTCAGGGAAAAAAAACACTGGGCATGAATATTTTAATTTCCCCTAAAGAATTCTTTGAAACCAAATAGATTTACAGCCAAAAAAGGGAATTAAAATCTCATACACAATATATAAATACTGAAGCAGTATTACAGTTCTATGCCACTATAAAAATATAACAAATATGACCAGGATAGGGAAACAGGTAATGAGTATTACTCAACAGTAATGAGATAGGATTGACAAAATTACATTACATGACTTCATTAATGGCCGTTTATAATAGGTTGATTTTGGTTTACATCTTTTTTTTACAAATATTTACAAATTTATTACAGAAAAAGGAACCATCCTCATAAAACTGCCTTTAACTAAACTCTTACAGGACAACTCTCCATTTGAAAATGTTATCAAAGATGTGGTGACAAAAGGAAATCAAAATATCAGGAAGTGAAGAGTGGAAAATTAAAAAAATTTAGTTTTTAGTAACACAATAAAATAGTGATTCTAGATAAAACCACAAACAGGCAGAAGTTTATTGTATTCTTTGTTCTGTTTGAGACTTACTGTGATCAACATATTATAAAAAAGGTTAAAGATGAAGTAAAATATAAACTTAGGAAGTTAGTAAAGTTTCCTTACTACTTCCTTTTAGGTGGGGTGGGTGGCAGGACCAGAGCAGGGATAGAGGACAAAAAAAAAAAAATTAGAATAATGGTTGGGGTCACTGAAGGAAAGATTATTTGCTTTCAATTTACCTAGTGTAAGTTTCTATACTCTATATTTTATTAATCAAAGAATAGCAAGCAATATTTTGTGTCCAGAATCAATAAGAAATGATTTGTCAAATACAAACGTATAGCTATAATTCAGTTAGAATGATTGCTTTAAAGCACCCTTATAACTGCCTTAGGAATTTCAACTTTTGTCCATACCAAGGCCCTTTGTGCAAATTTGTGAATATCCATCAAAATGCAATTTCTAGGGAAAACTGCATCAGTAAAGCCAGATTTTTATAAAAGATTAGCTTGAGAAATTCATTTGTAGTATAATTATATCGTACAGATTTCTTGATTAGTTATGAATCTATACACAGTGGAAGAAGATTTCATAATTATGAATTAGGACAGAATCCAAACCATAAAGAAACTAAGGTATAAGTAATTGGAAAAAAAAATTAAAATTGTAAAACAATCCAATGAGCCATATGTTTGCTGCTACTACTATCATCTGTGATGATAAAAGTCTAGTAAAATGTTAGTTGCTTGGCAGATTTCTTAAATTTATATTTTATCAACTAAAATATACCATCTTGTGAACACGTATACGTGAACAATGTATATCATCATTGATGCTACCAAACTCTATGCATATAATTTTAGATTTATTACTTACTGAAACATTAGCATTGTTCATGGTAAAGAAAAGTACAACATAGGTACGTCACACCTAATATTGACTAGCGCTTTGAAAACATGATGCAATCAAATGAAATGATTTTATATTTGTTCCACAGGAACAAATGTTAATGCCCACAGTGAGTGGTGTGGCAATTAGGGTTCAAGCACTACCTCAAATTATCAACCTTCCAATTTGCTTTTCAGAGAAGTTACTTACACTGTCTTCACAAAAATGTCAGTCAAGGCCCTTTTATTGTGGTATGTTTATAAAGACCACTCGTAGATTATGTTAAATCCTCATATTTGTTAAACATTCTCCCCTCCCCAGTTTTGTGATAAACGTTATTAGCAACAAAGAATCTAAAGATTTATGGTAATTACCTAATTTTAACATTTGTAACTGAAGTATTCAACCCCCATTTCTGAAGTCTGCCAGAATGAGCCTTTGTATGTAATAGGATTGTTGAAATTTTCCACAAATGTTTGCATAACGCCATGATAGAAAATGTTATTTAATGGATACCTTAATTAGCATTTAAACTTCTATTAGACAATAAACATGCAAAATTGCACTGTCTTCATGAAGTAGAAGCAAAAAAAGATCCCAAAACATGTAATTTTTATTATAATAGTATAAAAGTAAAAGTAATTCTATAGGAAATATAAATTTCTTATTTGATTAGTTATCATCTGTCTAGAGTGTTATTTTTTTTTGTCAGATTAAAACAGTCTGCCTGAAAGTTTAGGTAGTTATTATTATGGTCAAATCTATTTTCACTTTGTACTGAACTAATGCCAATATTTTCAGTGTTTTAATTAATGGATTCATACTTTTAACACAGAATTTCAGAGAAGAAAGGAACCGTATAGAGGTCATAGTCTAATCCAAACAATTATTTCATATGCAGAAATAAATTCCCTCTAGAACATCTTTGACATTCATCTACAGTAAACACTTGTAATTATCAGAAAAAAATCATTACATCTCATGAGGCAGTCCATTTCATTTTTTAATAAACTCCATCAGTATTTTTAAAAATTATTCTAGAAGAATCTACTTTGTAACATGCATTTATGGTTACAAGTTCTGTCCTCTGGAGTCACAGAGAAAAAACCAAAACAAAAAACTCCTGCCTTCTATGTGATAGAAGTTATTATTTCCCTCAAATTAGTTTCAAGTACAATTTGCCAATTTGGTGGTGAACTCATATGGTGTAAATGAGTCAATAGCTGTAGGTATAACACACACACACACAAATTAACAAGGGCTTTGAGATCTTTAAATAATCACACAAGAAAGTCATTTAACATAATTTTTATATAAAATAAGTAAATCAGGGCCAAATTGATACTTTCAAATTCTGTATGTTAATCCTTCCCCCTCCACTCCCATATAGCTTAGCAGTATCAGACTGCTTGATAAGAAATGGAATTAATACAGGGAAGCTATCTGCAATTATTTTTTTGACAAATTAAACAACATACACACTCCCTTTTCATTACTATCCTCATCACCTCTAAGGATATCCTCCTAGGAAAAAAATGTCCATCCTATTTTAATGGCCTAATTTACTTGCACCACGGATATGTGACTCAGCTTGAAATGGAAAAAAATTTTTTCCTGCTGCTTACAGCCCCTCCCCCCACCTAAAACTATGGAATTCAAACACCTAAAGGAATAAAACCCTTATATCCCACAGTACTGTAGCAATATGAAATAAAAGAAAGTGACATGAGGAAACACAGGAAATGCCCCCTTCCTGTTTCTCGCATTAACATGACTGATACTGAGAAGTATTGAATGGTGTTAAGGGAAGAAAGCTTTCTTTTTCTGACTCAGGAATTTAATTCTATTAAGTTCAACATTTAGATAGCAAGAACACTCCCATTTAGCCCAAAGAAATTTGGGAAAGAAGAAAAGATTTTAGTTTCTAGGAATCTATTTTTGACTAGGTCTGGAATGCCATATTAGTAACATGTATGTGCATACAAATATATGTCTATGTGTGTATATGATTACAATAGCAAGTCACCACTTCATCACACAGTATTAGAAACCTCAAAACAGGTAATAGCTAATGTCCCGTCCCTCCCCACACTCCTTTGCTTTCAATCTGCTATATCTTCTTTTTTTTCATCTTGTATTTTGGGTGAAGGTAGTTCAAGCCTTGCCCACTGCATAGGTTCAGCTTTTCTCATTGTGATCTCAATCTTCGTGGCTGTCATATTTACAAAACTCCTCTTTACATCAATTACCTGAAACAGAAAAGTAAGACAGAATAGTTTTTGAGATTCTAAAATATATATACATTTACATAGACATATACATACATACATACATACATACATACATACATACAGGGAGAGAGTCAGGATAAAAAGCTTATTTCCAATTTATGGTGACAATTCAAACTTCCTAAGCTATGTCATATTCCACCCGGAACTGTACATTACACCATATACATATAACAATGATACAGAAGATAAAGCTTTTATTCCTCAAATAATATGAAGACTATCTCTTGGAGAGCTCCTACTCAAGCAAGTCTTCAGGATTATAAATTCTGAGTTGGAAAAAAAAAATCTGAAAACTGAATACTTACTCCCCATAATTTGACATTTTGATGAAATTCCTTTTCTCCTTCAAATACAATGTGAATATTTAACTGAAACAAAGTAGGAAAATATCAAACTGAATAGTTTCTACTGTCAAAGAAAATTTAAAAATTTAAACTTAAGAAATTATCTGTGATTTCCCACAACAAACAGAACTGAAGTTACTTACAAGGACACTATTAAGCAAATCCATTTTATGAAAACACTACTAATTTCCGGTTTAAAAAATCATTAAGAGAAAACATAACGAGCATTTTAAATGAATTGCAGATATTAAATAAGCATCATTGTACTTGATAAAGATTCCATACAAATGAATAATGTAATTAGAAAAATTGTGATTATTTCATAAAGAAAATTTCTTAGCAAATTCCAATGTAAAATTGAATCTGCAAAATTTTAGAAATTTTTCAAATATATCACAACAAATACTAAGAAATATAAATCACAGTTTACTCTTAATTTTTTGTATATTGTTGGGAGAAGACAAAAGTTCAAGCAAATTTTGTTCCTCTTATCTTTTTAGATTCAAAATTCACTCTAAAGCAAAAATAAATTGTTTTATTACAAATTAGAAAGACAATTAGAACAAAATATGATAATTTACCAAAACATATTACCATACTAACCAGTGTACTATTTGCCTTTACGTGACTAAGGTCTGGAAGTGAATTTTTAGCATATACTGAGATGGTAACTTGACCTCCTGTCTGATGCCAGTCATGCCGACATGGAACAACTTTTTTCCCCTGTAGTAAGAGACATTAAAAAAAATGTTTAGAAAATCTTAGATTTTCAAACTCCTAGAAGGCAAGACTCTAAATTGTTTATGTGGCTCTTTTTTTATGCCACAGGTAACTGCAAATTTAATGCTTTATTTATGATGACATTGGTAGGTGCATATAATAATCTACAAATAATTTTTTCAAAGTATAAAAAAAACCCACATAAATATACAGTATGAAGGGGAAAGAAAATAAAGACCTTTTTAAGATAGTGAAAATAAGAAAAATATGATAGGAATTAAGTGTTTGTAATCTTGGTATAAATCATAGAGTAATGAATGCTGTCCTAGTCAAACCTACCATTAACCAAAAATTAAAAATTAAAAAATAATTTTGAGAATCTAATTCATGTCTTTTAGCCAAAATTTACATAAACTACAACTCATCAACCAAGGGGATAGAAATTGAGGGTGAGAGAGAGGGTAGAAATTTAAAAGAAAAAAAAGTCAAGTTATTGTGGATAAACTTAATTTTTAGTGCATATGTGTTTACATGAATTACTACTAAAATTGCTTAGAAATCTTTATCATACATTTTATAAAGAATGAAAGAGGATGTTGGAGGAGAAATTCAAAGAGTGATTTTTTAAGGGTGATTTTAAAAATTATTATTATATTTTTAATAACTCTCATCCATTACTTCAAGGATTGAAAATTTCCATCAATATAAATAAGAAACAAACAACAAAAATCCCAACTTACTAGATGTTCTTTAAGAGCTGCTATGGCCCCCAAATTTCAGCACCATGGTCAACCTGGTGATGGTCCATGCTAACTAAGCTAATCCTTCCATTACCATGCTTAGTTTTTATTTTACCCTTTGGAAAAACTACTCAGTTTTGCTACAGAGCATTTATTCTTAAAAACCACATCATATAAAGTATGTCATATTTTCACACAGGAAAAAAGACACTGTCATAAGACCTGGGTTCAGATCTACCTACTAGCTGTGTGATCATAAACAGGTTACAGTGAGCCTAAATTTCCTAATCTGTAAAACAAAGATAATTATATTGCTTATATTTCAGAGGATGATTATAAATAAAGTACGAGTTATTCATTTGAGATGTGGGTCAAAGATATCAAGCAAAAATATACCTACTACAAATTTCAATAATTCATGTGCTATAACTGTAAGGTCAACTACTAATATACTGTAGTACAGCTAACACATAAAAAAGACTATTTTGCAATTAATATGACTTAAAATAAATATTCCAAATTAAAAAAAAAAATAGTAACAAGCTAGTAACTTTTGAATGCTTTCTGAGAATTTAGAAAGATCTGGAGAAGGTGGAATGGAAAAAGCATTTGAATTGCCCGATTTTTATTTTTCTCTTGAGAAATTTTTTTATAGCAAAACAAATTATTCAAAATTATCCCATGACATCGGGGCTACAATTTTCAAGATTAGATTTATGGTTTTACTCTTTTGCCACTACAGGGTTATTTTTAAGTTGGGGAAAAAATGCATACCAAAAATAAAAATGACTAAACTGTTCATGTCATTGATCTTATTCTTATCTGAATATATCACTTTGACCAAGGAGGTCAAAGTCAGAAACAAAACTCCAATATATACAAAGATATTTATGGACTTTTGTGGTAGCAATTTGAATTTAATGTTTTATTATTTTGAAATAGGAAATGACATGAAAAGTGAACAATCAGTGGTAATGGATGAAGACTTCAGTTGAGTGGTACCTCTTACCCATCACATCCATTATGTTTGAGTCACTTAACTTCTTTAAGCCTCAGAAGACTGCCTAGGTTTAAAAGTTTCATACCAATTATAGATATGTAGTACTAGCAGGCCATTCCCTTCACCAATTTTCACTGGTCCATCCTATTCCACAAATAATATCTACAGAATTGTAAATGAAAAGATCACTTTAAAAAGACTTCCCTCCTTGGGAGAGAGACAAAGTGTTGTAAATATTGTCGGATATGGTCACTGTCTTGTTTACTCCTGCATAACTACTTCTTTGTTGCAAGGAAGACACAATCTCAGGTTGGCAAGATGCGGGGTGGGCAGGGTATTATATTAAAAAAGAACAAAAGAAAAAGCAACAGATTTAAAATGTCCAATGTTTTTCAAAGATTAACACAAAAACACAAAACACATCCTGCACATCTGTACATACAAATATATACACACACATGAGATATATATATACACACATGAGACACATAACATACACACACATTTTACTTTAATCAGGAAAACTGTTCACCTAAAACTACATAGAATAAGCTCAAACTGGTCACAGATGACTGATAGCAACTTCACTTAAACTATTCTGATCTTGAAAGACAAGAAAGTAATGTCTACTTACGGCATCTTTTTTTGTCCACAAATGCTTTCCTGTTGTACATCCTTCTTGGGCCAAAAATGTATTAAAATCAGAAGTTTTTCTTCTGCAACAGCTCCAATATTTCATCCTTTGAATGACCAAAGTTCCAAAGACAAATGTTAGACATAAAATATTACAACCAAATATCTCGACTTATGTAATCTATTTCCTCAAAGAAAGGTAGTAAGAAATAATAAGGTAGCAGCAATCAATTAATAATTGATAAACCCTGAACATATTGATGTATCATATTTCAAAAGATATTTATCTTAAAAATAAATGTATCCATCTTGAGCCACCATTTAAAAATAACATATATGTTGGGGACGTGTATATATACAAGTCTCTATCAAAGTGGTTCTATAAAAAATGTCCACTTCCTGTACAAAACAAGAGGACATTTCAATGTTAAAAAGCATTTTCTACAAAATGAACTACAACTTTTTGATAATGGCTGGAGGTCCCATTAGAATGTTGACTTCAGGATACAGAACAGAAGATTTTGTTGTAAGCAATGAGAAAATTCCAGGCTGGCTTCTGCAGGGTTTTTTGTTTGTTTGTTTTAAGAGCACAGTACTAATTTCTTTTTTAAACTACTAAGCAGTAGCATTACAATAGTCCTTCTTGTTTGTTTTTTTCATGTCACATAATCTAAAACTCATAATACTGACTTAAATAATCAGGACCATTTAAATACCTACTAACACTATGACAGGTGATCTTCAAAAATAGCTAAATCTTACATTATTAACTTAAGCAAAGTACGAGAAGCAAGCAGGAAATGAAGTACAAGTAGAATAAAAATAACAGTACATTTTTAGATGTTTTTGAAAAACAATAAAATGACAACAGAAGATAATTTTTGTCATGCTTACCCTTCATGGAAAATAGGGACTCCAGAATGAAAAATACAAACTTCTTCTATACTCTGTGGACCTTGGTATGTCTTTGGAGATGGGGAGGAAAAAAAGGATTCAAAGTGACAAATGATAGGCAAGTATACCATTTTAAAGCATAGAACATATACAAACCTAAATTAGGAATATAGAGCACTCGTAAAATTGAACACCACAAATACTTAAAATAATTATTAAACATTTATCCTTTAATTCTAAGAAATCAGAATTACAACTTAGTAATAATAAAAATTAGAAAATGTTATGGATGCATTCATAAAATTAGGAAGTATGACTAATATTATCCCCAAATAACCCAAAATTCCTAAAATGATCACCCATTTTCAACAATGAAAACCTTAAAAGTGTTATAGAAATGTAATGTAATATTGGTTGGTTTCATTAAAATATAATAAACTTTTGTCTAAGGATCCTTTATGTCTGAAGGAAGTAGCATTGGGTTCAGTTTGCATTTTGGGGCTGTAGATAGAGCCAAGTGAAGTATAAGGGAACTTGAACAATGTTATGCCAGGGTTTGAGAAGGGAGAGGGCATAAAGTCTTCCAGAACCCCTGGGGATGTCTTAGGAAGCTGAGTAAGGTGTATTATTAAGGTGCACAAAATGCAAAAGGTACTCTGAGTATATGTCCAGTATACCCATAAAGGTGAGGAAAAAGTTATGTCTTTTCTTACTTATAACATGCCTAAAACCTCTATCTTCAATTTAAATATAATTTTTCTGTAATCCTATATGCAAGAAAAATTTATGGATGCTTTTGTTTATGTATAATACATACACTGATATCAAGAGGTTGATAAAATATTTTTTGAAGTTGAATGAAGGTGTTGAAGTTTGAATGCCTCAGAAGGCAGGATGTGGATTTACGAAAGGCCAAAACAGGTGAACAATACCTAAATCTATATGTACAGTGGGGCAAATGACTTCCTCGAAGACTGTGTCACATCTGTATCTTATTTACCAACCTGACATAAGTCTATTTTTAAGTTTCAAGGCTGGTCCTGCAAAACTATGGCTCATTAAATCTGGATGTAGCCACTAATCTATCTTCCCTAGCTTTCAGAATCCAGAATGAGTCCCTTTCAAAAGTTCCTGAACAAGTGAGAAAAAAGAATGAGGAAGGCAATACTGCAATGTATTCCGCCCTGCCCCCAAAACCAACCCCAGCTACTATTAGATAAATATTTTGTTCACCTCTACAAATGTGTAATTTTTTTTTTGGCGGGGCAATGGGGGTTAAGTGACTTGCCCAGGGTCACACAGCTAGTGTCAAGTGTCTGAGGCCGGATTTGAACTCAGGTCCTCCTGAATTCAGGGCTGGTGCTTGATCCGCTGTGCCACCTAGCCACCCCTACAAATGTGTAATTTTACAGCTTGATGTGACAGGTTTTTATAAAAAAGCAGTTTACCTTAGCACAGCCGCCATTTTTACATGAAGTCCCAATCTTAATTTCATCACTGTCCTCATCTGAAATATGAAACGGTCTTTATAAGTATTCTGAAGGAAAAGCATTTTAATTCACTAACACTTTTACCCCCATTTTAGAAAATATCTATCTTCATCAAGATATACAGTCATGTTAGATTTTTTTCTAAAATTTATGTTAAAGATTAAAATGTATGTACCTTAGTATTAAATTTCTAGTTATTAGGTGGCCAAGACTTAACTCAGGATTGGACCATTTTAAATAAAAGCTTTACCAACAAATCTTAAAATGCATATTTGGTACTATGGAAATACACAATGTTATACTCAGTTCTAGCCTAAAAGGGAAATTAATGAGAGAAAATACATTTTGTAGATCACAAAGAAGCACAAATAATAATACATAACAAAAGAATCAATTTTAAAAGGGATTTAAAAACTGTATTAGCTGTTAATGACTCCTAAGAAAAATACAACTAACACATTTTTTAATAATGGTTTTAGGGTTTCCATCACACCCTTTACAAAATTCTTCATAAGGTATAACTGTTATTAATAGAGTGTACTTTTTGATTAAATTTCCAACTGTTTGAATGAATTGCCTCAGCCATATGTCCTACTTCTCCAGAATCTTTCATAGTTTACATGCAGTAAACTTTGACTAGATCCTTTCTCTTCTAGAACCCCATTATCTTACAGAGCAAGATGATAAAATTCTTACCCTTTTTATCTACTTCATTCTCAGATGACAGTTTAAGCTTATCCAGTGCTTGTTTTAGTGAAGCAGCTATTTTCAACTCCAAGTTTGTCATTGGTTCATCTGGGCTAGAGAATTTGTGAACACTATTGTTATCAAATTTTAAAAATATATTTATTTGTAGCCCAAATGAATATACTTAAATCCAAGAGATATGTGCATGATTCAACAAAGGCATGTACCCATTCAAAAAACTGTTACAACCTATTAAAAATTTGGAGAAAACTTCCTATGTACATAAACATCTCTTTTCAATACCATTACACAATAGTCTAAGAAAATGAAATGAAATACTGAGAATAAGTGCTATTGTTAAAGCATGTTTAAGCTTGTCAGATATAAACAACTTCTTATAAAGTATACCTTGGCCTTTTTATTGCTTCTACTGGTTTAGGGGCTTGGATGATGTGTTCTTGAAATTTAGGTTTCAATTCAGACAATTCCTTTTTCTCAGAGGTAGTCTTGACTTCAGGTTTGACAGGCTCAGGTGGTTTCTCATCATTGTGCTTACCCTTTGTACAGCCCTATTAATAAAAAGTCTTACCTTAGTATCATAGTGCCATATTCAATCAAAATCTATTATATCTACCCCTCAAGTTCCAATTTTATGAGTTCTTAAATAATTTCAGTCATATCCTTTACTCTGGAAGAAAGACTTACTTTGAATTCTAATATATAGAATATATATTAGAATAAGAATTCTAATACACAGGATATATATTAGAATTCAAAATAAGTTTTTCTTCCAGAGTAAACACACACACTCATAGTAAAGGCTATACTCCTGATTTGGGGCAAGACAAGGGGCAACAAAGAATTTATAGTGATAAGAGCAAATAGGGATTTAAAAAACTATATGTTTATGTTTTTCTCTAAAGCTTTACCCTTTTCAAAGTGTTTTTTTCCAATTATAATAGTTAATTTTTTAATTAACTAATTAACTAATTAATTAATTTAATTAATAGTTAATGTTTTTTTTAATAACTTGTAGCTTCCAACTGGCACTACAAAGGAAGACAAGGCCAAAGTCCCTTTTCACAACCTCAGATTGGTTGTTAAATTAGCCACTGGAATTAATAGGGTGGAATCAAAAAGAAAGCTGAAGATGGGACTGTCATTGTGAATAATAAATTTTCAAACCTAAATCCTCTAATATATAGGTTTTCCTATACCATGAGAAGTTTTGATAAATTATGTTACAGCAACATTGAATAAAATTAGGGCCTATATCAATTTATATGGCATAAACATTACAATAAACATGAATTACTTACCACAATGCTTAAGAAATCAGAAAAATCTGTTGTTCTTCTCTTACAGCAAGACCAACCCTATAAAATTTAAGAGGAAAAAAAAAAAAGAATGGCAATTTTTGAGAACCAGAGCCTAAATGCTACCCAATAAAAAAGGTAATTTTTATTGAAATATTTATTTCCATCTTTGAAGTTATGTGTACTTATGTGATGATTAGATAAATGCACCAGAAATGTAAATCATATACCAAATACCTTGCATATTCAATTAATCCTGTTTGTATTTCTTAAGAAAGTCTTTAAAATACTACTATTAAGTAAAAAGATTTTAGACCATATTTTAAATATATTAAACACTGTACTTTGTGTGACATTTCAATAAACATGACCTAGAAATAGCAGAAAATGTAAATTCAGTGAAATTTCAAGAGTATTTGGTAGGAAAAAAAATAGGTTTAAGGTGATTTATTATTCCATTTCTACGAGGCTTAGTATATCACAAATAATCAATAACAAGTTTACAATTTTAATTAACAATTTCCTTCTTTAAATTACTCTTAATATCTAAAACTAAAAATTTAAGGGAATGGCAAATCAAACTCAAATATTGGCTCAAAATAAAAGAATCCTACTCTACCTCCTGAAAAAATTAAAATTACTAAATTTTATTAACTAAAAGTTATCTTGAATATCTGTTTAAAATGATTACTTCTGAATTCTACATGCTTCCACTCAAAAATGCTTTGTAAATTTTAAAAGAGAACTGATGTAGAGTGAAGAACCAAGAAAACAAACTATAGAAAGATTACAACATTTCAAACAAAAACAATTGTGAAAGAACTATAATCAATGTGATTGATGAATAGTTACAACTTCTAGAACACTAATGATGGTAAAGAACAGATGAACTAGAGGTACAGACTAAAACTTATTTCAGAAATGGTCAAATGTATGTATTTGTTTTACTTGACTATACTTGTTACAAAGGAGAGCTTTGGGGTGGGGGTGTTAAGGGAACAAGAAGTGAGAGGGATATCTCTCCCAAAAGAGTATAAAATAAATTATTTTTAAAATGCCAGAATAGAACTGAAGCTCAGAAGAGTACAAAGGCAAGCAAGGTATTGTTGAAATTAACATGTTAAAATTTGAAATATACTTAAAAAAAAAAAAGACTTGTACATAAGCGAGCAGTCATGGTTTCTTTTGTATGGAGTTCTCTTTTTCTTTGCTATCGATATAGAAATATTCATGTCTGTGAGGTCCATAATAAAACAAATTTAAATAAAACTTAAGAGGTTATTTAAAATGAATATTTTTATGAGTATATATATACATATATACAAACACATAAATTATTATACAACAGGAACTCAGATAGTGATACATTAAATTACCATGAATTCAGGATTTCACACACCAATTCTGAGATAGCACTGTATTGTTCTGATATATATCAAATAAATTTATTCAACATTTAAACAGATGAGAAATTTAGAGTTAGAAGAGAATGCTCAGTATGACTCTGCATGTAAAAGTCAAAAAAGGTAATGCAGGCTACATTTGAAGAGGCACAGCATCTGGTAATAAGGAAGTGATAGTCTCCTTTTTCTCTGCCCTGGCAGGACACTGTTAAATTGAGGAACAACCAGGAAGACAAACAGAATGGTGAAGACTGTCTAGTTCATGCCACATGAGAATCAGATGAGGGAACCAGGAATAGAAGAGAAGATTTAAGAGGCACACTATACTCTAAGTCTCCTCAAGTATTTGAATAGTGATCAAGTGGAAGAGAAATCAGACCTGATCTGCTTATCCCCAGAAGATAAAACTAAGAGCAATGGGGTGGCTGTTGCAAAAAGGCATATTAAATTTGATATAAGGACTATTAGAGCTTTCCAAGGACTATATAACAGGCTACCTTGGGAAGTGATGAGTTTACTGTCATTAGGGGTTTTCAAGCAAAGTCTACAAGACAATTTGATCTTGGAGAGAGAGAATTCTTCAGGTACAAATTGAACTAAATGGCTGAAGATACCTTCTAGCTTATGTAGAAACTGAGGACCAAAAAGGGGAAGCAATTTGCCCAAGGTCATATAAAACAGTAAATTGTTAAGACAGGATTTAAATTCGGTCCTCTTTCTACTATGATGCCCATTCTTTCATTGTTTTGTACGTAGTCCAGCCTGTATCTAAAAAAGAGGACTTCTCTGATAAGAAAAAATCCAACCTGTGCTTACTTCCAATAAGAAGGAAACTCTTATTGGAATACACAGAAGTGTATTTTTTTTTTCCTTTTGGAGAATACTAATTGTTAAAAAGATTCTTCTTACATCCTAAAATGTGCCTTGGAAACTTCTACTCATTGCTCCTAATTGTGCCCTGTGGGGGTCAAACCACACATAGTATCATATATTTAGAGATGGAAGGAACCTGAGAAGGCCTTCTACTCCAATCTCTTCATTTTATAGCTGAGGAGATACCTGCCTGTGGGTCACAGTTAGATATAAATTAGCCCAATCAGCCGCTATCAATAGCTAGAGTTTATGTATGGCATATACACGCACAGACACACACATAGTTACAGTCACATACATAAGATGCATGATGTATATGCATTTTTGTTACACAATTGCAAAACATTTTTTCTAAGTTCTAACACATTTTGCACTGACAAAAGAAAGTGATTTCACCTAAACTACCTGAGGGTTATGAACCACCAAATCCAGCATCCTATTCACTGAACCCCACTGAAAATACTTGAAGATAGCTATCACACAAGATGGCAGAGAGAAGCCAGGAAGTTGCCTGAGCTCTCCCAAGTTTCCCTCAAAAACAACATTTAATCAAGCCTCTAAACGGATTCTGAAACTACACAACTTACAAAAACACCCAGAGACACACAATTTTCTAACTTGAGATAATTTGGAGGACTTCAGGAAAGGTCAGTCTCACTTGAGCAAGGGGGTTGCGCAGTGCTGCACTGAGGGGGTCTGGGTAAGTCAGCAGGAAGCGCTTGGCCACAGTGGAGCAACTAAGGCCCCTTGATCCTGGCTCGGCAAGCTGGTGGCACAGCAGGCAGTGGTGAGCTCCACCAGCACCAGCTGAGAGGGCAGGCTGCCAGCTGGAGGGCCACCCATAGGCCAGGTGTGACCAGGCTAGGCCTGGCTGTGAGAAATCCATAAGCCATAGAGGCCTCAGAGTAGTAAGCCAGTGACACAGCCCCTACACCCCAGCACAAGAAGCTTGAAACAGTCACCCTTGTGCCCAGGAGCAGACCTCGACTTAAAAAAATAATAATAATAAGCTGCAATATGAGTAAGAAACAGAAGAGAACTTCTCTGTGGATAGGGAAGAGCAAAACAGAAACTCAGATGAGGACAATATTCTCAAATCACCTACTTGTGAAGCCTCAAGAGGGAAAATGACTTGGTCTCAAGACCAAAAAGTGTTCTTGGAAGAGCTCAAAAAGAATTTTCAAAATCAATTGAGAGAGGTAGAAGAAAAAATGGGGAGAGAAATGAAAGCAACACAAGAAAGTTATGAAAAAAGAATCAGCAGCATGGAAAAGGAAGCACATTCCTTAAAAAATTAATTTGGCCAAATGGAAGAAAACAATAACTTAAAAATTAAAATTCGACAGATGGAAGCTAATGACTGACTCCATGAGACACCAGGAATCAGTCAAATAGAATCAAAAGAATGAAAAAATAGAAGAAAATGTGAAATACCTCATTGGAAAGACAACTGACCTGGAAAATAGATCCAGGAGAGACGATGTGAGAATTATTGGACTACCTAAAAGCCATGATCAGAAGATAGCTATCACAAATTTGAAGGCATCTTTTTTCTATTACTAATGTTCACTCCTTAGTAACCTCAACCCATCCTCATTTGGTATAATCTATGATGTTTACCAACTGGGCCATCTTTAGAAGAACATCAGTCTATAGATTTTCTCCTAAAATATGGTACGCAGATCTGAACATTGTAAATTAAGTATGATCAGGGCAGAATACAAAAAGGTCCATCTCCTCCTTAATTCCAGACATCATATCTTTCTTAATGTAGTCTAAGACTGCATTAGTTTTTTGGTTACCATATACCACACTGCTGATTTAAACTCCTCCTTTAAACCAGCATAGATAGATAGATTTTTTTCCTTAACTTGTTATTTATCCATGCTTTTAAAACCTGATTTTTTGGACTCAATTTTAAGACTTCACATTTCTATCTATTAAATTTCATCTTATTTGATTTGGCCTAACATTTTAACCTAACAAGGGATACTGAGATCCTCTCACCCAATCTTGCAGGGATCATTGTTTCATTCAATTTTGTCTGACTCTTTGTAACCCTGTAGCCTAAAGCATGCCAAGCCTTTCTGGCTTCTCTTATCTTCCAAAGTCTAAGCTCATGTTGGCTGTTTACTGTCCATGGGTTTTCCTGGCAAAGATACTGGAGTCATTTGCTATTTCATTCTCCAGTGGATCACATTTTGTCAGAACTCTCTACTATGACCTGTTTGTCTTGGGTAACTGTGCATGGCATAGCTCATAGTTTCATTGAGCTATGCAAGCCCCTATGCCATGACAAGGCAGTGGTCCAATTGGGGGGTGGGGAGAGATGACCCATACCTGAATCAATTCCTGTCTTTCCTTCCCCTGACCTCTAATACATGGCAAATGTTCAACCACATGTCATAAGACAACCAATGATGCCCTGGATAATGTATGGTGGTACCAAAAAATCATAAGGGAACACACTTAACAAAGATAACTCCTTTTACAAAGAGTTTCTAGCTAAATGGGGAAAAAAATTATTACAAACTACTGTCTCCTCCCTCTAAATGCTGGGCTGAAGCAGCATATTATTCATCTGAAGGGGCAAGAGATCATTGAAGAGTGCTGATACCTATAATGCAGAGGCTAAGGTGGCAGGGGCAGGGAGGATGTAAAGTTGTGTTAATGAGGTTAGTTTCCACCATATGTCTGTCCAAGGACAGAGAAATAATGAGCAGGTGTAGCTTACTTGCTTACCCACATACCAGTAGATATTTCCATATCTGGGGGGGTTATGGAAGTGAGGAAAGATATCAAGGAATGGGAAAACATTGATATTGCAATCAAAAAGCCTAGTCTCAGCTTTCTGTAGAGACCCATTTTAATCTTTTCTATTATAAATTTTAGTTCCTAAGTAACTGCCCTCTGTAACACTTTCATCTGAAATGTCTCCTAGCAACCAATTACTAACATTAGTCACCTTGAGGTGAAAGAAACATATGTTACACAAAAGAAATAAATATGCTATAGCCACAGGACAGTAAGGAAACTAGGGTACTGGGGAGTATCGTAAGTACAAGAAAGACTGGTAAGGTATGTGGGTCAGATTATGGATAGTTCTGAAAGCCAAAAACAGTAATGAGTAAGTCTGTTTAAGTAGGACAAATAGTGACATGATTTTTTAACATTAGTCTAAGGCCCTACAGCCCTTTCTTCTGACTGATAGAAAGTCTCCATTTTAAGAAAAGGATCCAGGCTAGCCATGTCTTCTCTAGACTTTCTTTATCACAACCATTCCCCCTACCCCCTTTCCAGTTTCCTTTTATGTTATCTTCCTCCATCAGAATATAACCTCCTTTAACTGCTGGGAAAACTGGAGAACAGTATGGCAGAAACTAGGTATAGATAAACATGTCACACTGTATGATGAACATGTCACACTGTATACTACATAATAAGGTCAAAATGGATACATTATTTACACCAAAAGGGTGTTACCATAAGCAAATTAAAAGAGCACAGAATAGTTTTATCTGTCAGATTCATGAACAAAGGAAGAATTTAGGAACAAAGATATAGAGGTCAGTACAAAATATAAACTAGATAATTTTGATTATATAAAATTAAAAAACTTTTGCACAAACAAAACTAATGTAACCAAGATTATAAGGAAAACAGAAAACGGAAAAAAAATTTAATAGAGAACTGAGTCAAATTTAAATGGTCAAAGGATATGAATAGGCAGTTTTCAGACAAAGAAATCAAAGCTATATATAGACATGAAAAAAATGCTCTAAATTACTCTTGATCAGAGAAATGCAAATTAAAACAACTCTGAAGTATCACCTTATACCTATAAGAGTGGCAAATATAACAAAAAATGAAAATATTGGATATTGGAGGGGATGTAAGAAAACTGGGACACTAATCCACTGTTGGTGGAGTTGTGAACTGATCCAACCATTCTGGAGAGCAATTTGAAATTATGCTCAAAAGGCCATAAAACCGTGCATACCCTTTGATCCAGCAATACCACTGCTAGGTTTATATCCCAAAGACATCCCCAAAAAGAGAAAAAGACTTATTTGTACAAAAATATTTATGGCAGCTCTTTTTGTGGTGGCTAAGAATTGAAATCAAAGGAATGTCCATCAATTGGGGAATGACTGAACAAGTTGTGGTATATGATTGTGATGGAATATTATTATGCTAGAAGAAATAACAAGCAGGATGACTTCAGAAAGGCCTGGAAAGACATATATTAACTGATGTATAGTAAACTGAGCAGAACCAGGAGAACACTGTGTAGAGTGACAGCAATACTGATTGATGAAGAACTGTGAGTGACTTAGCTATTCTCAATAATACAATGATCCAAGACAATCCCAAAGGACTAATGATGAAATATTCTATCCACCTCCAAAGAAAGAACTGATATTGATTGAACACAGAATGAAGCATGGTATTTTTCACTTTCATTTTTTCTTATAGTCAAGTTTTATTATACAAAACGACTAATATGGTAATATTTTACATAATTGCACATGTATAACCTACATCTGATTGCTTACTGCCTCAGGGAGAGGAGAGGGAGGGAAGGAGGATTAGAATTTGGAACAAAACTTTAAATAAAAATGTTTATTATTATTAATATATAAAAGGATAGATAGAAAATATATAATATATGTGTGTGTGTGTGTGTGTGTGTGTGTGTGTGTGTGTGTGTGTGTGTGTGTAAAGAATATAAGCCCCTTAAGGGAAGACTGTCTCTCTCCTATGTGTATTCCCAGAGTTTAGCACAATTGCTGGCACACAAAAAGCACCTAATAAATGTTGACTTCACATAAAAAAAAAAAATGTTAAAAAGGGGAAAATTCAGGTGACACTATTCTACTGGTTCTCCAGCTCTTTCTCACTTCTTTGCTTGATCTTCCTTCAGGTCATGTCTACTAATCCTGGGGATTCCCATACGGCTCTTTTTAGAGCCTTCTTCTCCTCCTTCTATACTATTTTATTTGCTGTTCTCATCAGTTCCCATGGATTCAATTACTACCTCTAGGCTAATAATTTTCTATCTATTTATTTAGCCCTAACTTCTTTGGAGATTTCTAGTCTTCCATCTCCATCAGTGAGAATTTTTTTATTCAGTTGTGGGAATTGTGAGAGAACTTTGTTGCATTGTTTGAACCTAGCCCTGGGTTCCTAGGAAACTAGACCCACTACTTAGAGACCCTTAACTAAGGAGCTAAATTATGCTGACCAGAAACCTGATCGGATCCAAAGAGTGATGCAAGTAGTTTTTTCACAATCATATCTCAAGCAACCCATATGTCTTATCTGAAAACTAGCCCTGTACTGGTTAATCAGTTATTGTTTCCATGTTCCTTTGATTGAATATGGACAGCTGGGGGGAGTGGGACACCTATTTTTCTAATTTCAGGAAATTGTACCTGTTTGTTCTCCCCTTCTCAAGTTGGAAAATCCCTAATCTTCCAATTAGAAATCAGATTACCCAATTTTGTATCCTGATCATTTTCTTTTAAAAAAATTAGTCTTATTGTATTTACTGCATAAAAACCTATGTCCCCCTCTATTTTGGATCTACTGCCAATGGTGAGGGGGGTTGATCCCAGTTTCTTTAGCAATTGGGGTGCATTGCTTTATAAATCAATATCCCTAGAAGCTCGAACTGTTTCCTCAGTCATTTCATCTTTTACCCACCACAATACTGGACATCTCAAAAACTAGTTATTCTATGAACACCTTAAATTCAACATGTCAAAAACTAAACTCATAATCCTTCCCCCCTCACTAAACCCCCTTTTTCTTAACTTTCCTATTACTGTTGAGGTTAGATCTTCCCAGTCACCCAGACTTGCAACATAGGTTTTGTCCTTGATTCTTCTCACTCTCTTATTCCCCTCACTTCCCCAATCAATCCCGTTACCAAGGCCTGTTAATTTTTATCTTTGTAACACTTTTTGCATATGCTCTCTCCTCTGACACTGCTACTATCTTCATGTAGATGCTCATCACCTCATGCTTGAACTATTCTAAGAGACGGCTGTGGGTCTGCCCACCTCAAGTCTCTCCACAACTGTATCCATCCTTCACTTAGCTGTCAAACTGATCTTTTGCAGGCCTGACCACATCACCTCCCTACACATTTAAAACAAACAAAAAACCCTCCAGTTCAAAGCCCTTCATAACTCCCATTCCTCAACCTTTTCAATCTTCTTGTATCTTATACCCCGCATATACTCTGGGATATAGTGATACTGGCCTCCTTGCTATCCCTCAAACAAAACACATCATATTCCAACTTAAGGCATTTTCAGTGGCTGTTTCCCCACACCTAGAATAGTCTCCCCTCCACATTTCTTAACTCCTAGTTTCCTTAAAATCCCAGCTAAAATCCCATATTCTACAGAAAGTCTTTCCCAATCTCCCTTAGTGCTAGAGCCCCCCACTCTGCTGATTATTTACAATTTACCCTGTAAATAGCATGTGTCTCACATATTAGACTGAGAGCTCCTAGAGATCAGGGACTGTCTTTTGCATTTCTTTATAGCAGCAAGGATACAACAAACTCTTTTTAAATGATTACTATGTTCCAGGCTCTGTGCTAAGCACAGGGGATACAAATAAGAAAAAGGCAGTTCCTGTCCTCAAGAAGATTACAATCTAAGAGGGGAAGACAATATTCCAAAGGGCACACTGTGCGGGAGCATGACAGTGATGTTGGAGTTGAAGCCAAGCACAGGAACTGGTAGCAAATGAAGAGGTGGCTGAGATTTTGAGCCTTTTTATAAAAGGATGCCACGGGAGGAGTTTTTTTGCTCTGCCTTCCAATGAGATCAACAGAAGAAACTAAGGATATTAATGAGGTCTGAGCCCAAAGGTGAAACAATCTCTAAGATGATGAGTTTCCTGGTGATGAGTTTATTCTGGGGATGGGGAACTGAGGGCATCAAGATGATGATTTTTGGGGGGAGTGGGGGGCGGGGGGGGCATGCTGGGTAATGAGGGTTAAGTGACTTGCCCAGGGTCACACAGGATAGTAAGCGTCAAGTGTCTGAGGCTGGATTTGAACTCAGGTCCTCCTGAATCCAAGGCCAGTGCTTTATCCACTGTGCCACCTAGCTGCCCCGCCAAGATGATGATCTTAAAAGTTGAAACCAAGTACAGCACAATGTGGGCACTTAATAAATGTTTACTTTCATAGATTTAGAATATCTGCTACAATAGTAAGAAGCTGCTTTTGTAGGGATACAAAAAAGGGTGAGGTGAGAATGTTTCAACTTATGTGAAGAATTTTTAAATAATATTTTTGTCAACGTTGGGGAACGTGTAAAGAGGAAGAAAGATTAAAAAAGATTATATGGGGGGCAGCTAGGTGGCGCAGTGGATAAAGCACCATCCCTGGATTCAGGAGTACCTGAGTTCAAATCCGGCCTCAGACACTTGACACTTACCAGCTGTGTGACCCTGGGCAAGTCACTTAACCCCCAGTGCCCCACCAAAAAAAAAAAAAAAAGATTATATGAAGCTTAAAAAACCTGGCAAATAAAATACATTCAATATTTTTTGTTTTCTGAGGGGGATCTAGCATTGGTTTAAAATAGAATCATAGATATGGGCAGGACATTAAGAGGACTTAAAAAAAAACAACTTTTCCACCTTATCTTAAATTTTAAAAACTATCCTAAATTAATTGTATTAAGGAAGTAGAAAAGGGAAGTCATCAAATATTTGCTAAGATAGGAAACAGAGTAAGAAAGTACAAGTTCAATAATATTGCACTAATAAATTAACTATATCCACATTCTATCATGCCTACCTTTAAAGCATCATGAAAGACTGGAACTCCTGGATGATATGTGCAAGAATCTGGCAAAAACAAAAAAAAAACCACTGTTAAAAACCACCACCACCACCTTCTCTATTACCCTTTTCTACATGCATTCAATTCCTTTAAAAAACAGGGTAACTTGAAAAAAAATTTTAAATATGAACCTAAACATTAGGAAATATATTTCTATATCCCAAAAGAGGGCTGAATATGAAATTTTGAAAATATGAAACTATCACATATAGCTTGTATGTATGTATGTATGTATGTATGTATAATGACAGTACCAACATTTCCCTGCTTGTCTGTATCTCTTTCTGAACATCCTTCTGTCTTCTTTTCTGATGTTACTTTTACTTTTTTTGAATCATTATCACTATTTACCTTTCCCCCTCACCTCAACATCCCTATAGCCCCAAATAAAAGCCCTCCTTTTGTCAATTGGTCATTAAGCATTTATTAAACACACTGTGTACACAGTAAAAAATGTTGTGTTTTGCAATAAATACACTCAAGCAAAATAAGTTCATCCATTGGCTATGTCTAACAAAGTACATGTCATTCTGTACCTCATCACCACTCTGCCAAGAGGTGGAACACATGCTTCATCATCTGTCTTATGAAGTCATAGGGCAGCGAGGTGGTGCAGTGGATAGAGCACTGGTCAGGGAGTCAAGAGGACCTGAGTTCAAATATCACCTCAGACATTTACTAGCTGTGTGACCCTGGGCAAGTCACTAAACCCAATTACCTTAAAACAATCCAGGGCCATCTCCAATAGTTCTGATATATGTCTTGCCACTGGACCCAGATGGCTCTGGAGGAGAAAGTGAGGTTGGTGACCTTGCACAGCCCTCCCTCACTTAAATCCAATTCAATGTAAACCATGGCATAACCCTTTTGAGAAAGAAGGGCAAAGAACTACAACAACTATGAAGTCATGATTTACCATTGTACTGAAAGGAATTCTGACTTTCAAAGTTGTCTTCCTTACATTACTATAGTGATCGTATAAATTATTATTCTCTTTGGCTCTCTGCTCACTTTACTCTGTATCAGTTCATACAACTCTTCCTAGGTTTCTATGAATTCTTCCTTTTTGTCAGTTATGACACAATAGTACTTCATTTTGATCATCGTTCCCCATCTGTTAGACACTAACTTTTCCCCTCGTTTTTTAGTACAACACAAAATACAGTTTTGAACAATTTTTATATGTATGGATCCTTTTCCTATATGATTTCTTTGGAGTATATACCCAGCATCTTACTAAATCAAAGGGTAAACAATTCGGTGACTGTTTTTTGCACTAACCCATTCTCAGGCTCCTGTATCATTTAAATAATTGTCATTGTCTCCAGTTTGGGGTAAACATTATTAATTTATCAATATTATACTAGTAAAGGATTGATCCCCTGTCTCCCTAACTTCTGATGGTCTTAGGTCATGTGGTAGGGAAAGCAGGGAGAAAGCTTCAGCATGCCAGTTAGCAAGAGCAAGAGAAAAGCCCCAAAAGACTCATGTCTCCCGGAGAGACAGCATGTGATCTTAAAAACACCCAGGAGAGAAAGCAGGAGAGAGAACACGTGGTCTCAGAAAGCCGAGGGAGTCAGTGAGAGTGAAACAGAGATCATGTGGTCTCAGAGGACTAAGGACAACCCAGAAGATGCCTCAGAAGAACTAGAAAACCTAAAGAACCTGCCTTCCAAGGATTTTAAAAAATCCTCTTTTGATAGAGGTTGGTCATTATATATCAAACAAATCTAATTGTTCAGCATCATTCAACCCTATTGGTTGACATGACTTGAAGGTAATCTACATTAAATGATGTAAGGGAAAAAAAGGCAACCCCCCCCCCCCCCACTCAAGTTGCTTAGGGTAAAGTCCATTATCTAGGTATGGTTTAATCCCATCAGTCCTTCAACAATCTAGATAAAAGAATTTATCTCCATTCCTTGGGTTTGTCCCACCAGAGATTTGATGAAATCTCTCAAGGAGATTGGACTTTCTGGAATGGGGGTGGGGGCTGGAGGGAAAGTACTAAGAAAGTGATCTCTGGGTCACCCAAGAAATCGATGATTAGTGTTTATTTTCTCATACTCCCTTTGTTCAGGCCCTCCATCCCTTGCCTAAATTATTTCAATAGCCTGACTAAGAAAAGTCTGTTATCCCTCCAGTTCATCCTATAGACTTCTACTAAAGTTTTTACTTAAGTACAGATCTGACCATCTGACTCTCCCATTCAATCAACAGTTAACAGCTTCCTATTGCCTAACTATATTCACAATTATCTGCTATTCATAACCTATTTGTCCAGCTTCACTGGACATTTCTCCCATACTTTGTTATCCAACCAAATTAGTCCTTTTTCTACTTCTCCCAAAGGACATTCCACATCCACTCATCAAACCTTTGCAATGTTCTTGGAAGGCATTCATCTTTATACCTTGCAGAATCTTTCTTCCTTTAATATGAAATTCAAGCACTGATGTCTACATCAAGCCTTTTTAGATCCCAGAAAGTGTGAACTTTGCCACACTTAGCTACTTTGTATATATTGACCTCATATTTATGCTATATATATATATATATATATATATTTAAATATTTATTTACATATTAACTATCTTCCCAAATAGAATGCAAGTTCCTTGTAAGGAGGAATCGTTTTGTTCTTTTTATTTGTATCCCTAGCACCTCAGCTTTTCATAAATACTTGTTGACTGTGATTTCTCCAAACTGCTTTCCAGAATTACTGGAACAATTCACGGCTCTAATTACAATATACTAGTAGTGTCAGTTTTTTTGCTGTTCCAGTAATTGTCATTTTTCTTTGTTTGGTCACTGGTTTCTTTGCCAACTATAAGATATAAGGTAGAACATCAGTAATTTTAATTTACATGTCTTTCTATTAGTGATTTGGAATATTTTTGCAAATGGTTCTTGGATTCATTTAATCTTCACATGTAAAATCTTAAGGCCTTTGACCATCCTCTTTGTCTTTCTTTAGAAGTCTGCTAGCTTAGCAACACTATTCCAAAAATGTCCTACCTAGAACCAAAACACTAAATTCCAGATATAGTCTGATTGGGACAAAGTAAATCAGGGCTATCATCTCCTTCCAAACACTATGTTTCTTTTTATGCAGCCTAAGATTACAATAGGGGTTTTTGTTGTTGTTATTGTTGTTGTCACTGATCCACGAGGAGTTTGCAGTCCATTAAAACTCTAGTAACTTTTATAGATTAAGTAACATCCAAGCAAGTCTCCCAAATCTCGTGCTTGTAAAATTACTTTCTTGAACCAAAGCATAAGACTTTACAGTTAAGCCTATTAATTTCCATCCTATTAGATTCAGCCCAACTAAGCCGATCTATCCTATGGAGATATTTTCAGATCCTATCATCCAACAAGTTAACTATACCTACTGTTTTTTTTTTTTTTTTTGGTTTATAAATTTGTTAATAATATTATTCCTTTAGATTAAGGTACTGACAAAGTTAAAACATTCCAGGGCCAAGAACAAATTCTTGAGGCACTCAGTAGAGATCTTATTCCATGTTGACACCGAATTATTAATGAGTATCCTTTGGATCATAAAATTTAGCTTGTTTTAAAGCTACCTGACTGTACTATCATTTAGCCTATATCTTTCCAACTTTTCCACAAGAAAAACATGAATGGCTTTGTCAAAGTCTTTGCTAAAATCTAGACAAGCTTCATCAACAGCAATCTGCCTATTGTTGGTCTAGTAATTATGTCAAAATGTGAAATGAGGCTAATCTGACATGATTTATGTCAGCAGATATTCCATTATTTCTTACCCACTCAAGCTCTAAACCAGTCTACCAATCAGCAGAAGACCTTGACTTTCTATTAAAGTCAAGAACATGACAAAAGCTCCCTTAACTTCTTTCAGTGTTACCCACGGAAGCCTGTATTTTCTCATTTGTAAAGAAAGGATAATATTTGCCCTACCCAATTTACAGAATTGAGGGAAATAAGTAACTTTATAAATTTTAAAGTATTATATAAAGGCATCAACATTATTATAGCTACTTCTCCCTCTACGTACAAACATGTTCAAGTAGCCATTATCAAACAACAAAACACTTTTAAACCTTGCTTTCTTTCAAGCTACCATACTCACTCTCTCAATATTCAAAACTCTTACAATTCTTAGCAATTAACATTATTGACCAACTCTTCCTTAAAAGGCTTACCTGTTTCAGCCTTTATATATATTATATTAATTATATTAATGCTGGTTTTCCTACTCTGGGTTTCCCCTCTAGCATCCTAAACATAAAGTCTCCAATGCTCAGTTCTTTACCCTCTTTCTTTGCATTGTATAGATTATATCAACAATTCCAAAGGCATGAGGTGGTAGCTCAGAGTTGGTTTAATTTACATTTCTCTAATCAACAGTTATTTAGAGCATGTTTTCATGAGTACAAATAGCTTTGATTTCTGAAAACTGTTCACATCTTTTGACCTTTTATCAACTGGAGACTAGGGAAGAATTCTTAACTAAACAAGGGATAAAGGCAAACATACAAAGGACATGAACTGGCAATTTTCAAAAGCAGAAATACAAGCTACCAACAATCAAATGAAAGAAATGTTCCAAATCATGAAAAAAGAATGTAAATTATAACAACCCTGAGGTTTTACCTCATTTCCCTAAGACCAGCAAAGATATCCAAAGACTAAAACAGTAAATGCCAGAAGGGTTTGTGTTAAAAGGAGCACACTAATACACTGTTGGGGGAGCAATGAATTAATCCAAACAATGTAGAAACAATTAGAAATTATCCCAGAGAAGTAATGCCATTATTAGGCATATACCCTAAGGAGGTCAAAGGCAAGAAGGTAGGTCCCATATATACTAGAATATTCACAGCAGCATTTTTTTTTTTGTGGTAGCAAACAAGAAGGAACAATGTAGGTGCCCATCAATTTGGGAATTGCTGAATGAAGAGTGTTACATGAATGTAACTAAATATTAATGCACTATAAGAAATGACAAATAATAAGTAACTCAAACATATCTGTCTAAACTGTACAGTAAGCAGAACCAGAAATGATGGGTTCTTGGCCAGGGGTGAAGCAGAAGAGATAGTAAAAACAAATTTACTGGGAATCAGGTTGAGAGAGCTTTAAAACTGTGCATTTTTATGTGTATTTCTGTGTTTGTATGTATAGTAAGGGAGTTTGCTCACGAGTTTACTCAACATTATACAACTGCTAAGTGGTACAACAAATTTTGTACACAGGGCTGCTGACTCCAAATCCAGTGCTTCTTCTACTACACCAATCTATCTCTTCAATATAGGAGAACAATAGCAGAAAGCCAGTAATTCACAGAAGAAAATATTCAAAAAGAATGCCAGCAAGAGTACCCATGGCATCAGATGTCTGATATAAAATTCAAATGGAAGAAAGGAAGAGGGGCATAGTAACAATATATATTTATAAGATGTTGTCTCAAAAGGAAATGCAAGAAGGGGTGGGGTGGGGGGGAAGGTGGAAGGGCAAGGGGAAGGGAGGCATGGAAGAGACCATTTAGGAAAGGATTAAAAGAAAGAGAAAGAGAAGGAAACTTTAGAAGAGAAAGAAACCTTAGAAGAATAGGAGTTGCGAACTGATCCAACCATTCTGGAAAGCAATCCGGAACTATGCCCAAAGGGCTATAAAGCTGTGCATACCCTTTGACCCAGCAGCAATACCACTATTAGGTCTTTTTCCCAAAGAGATCATAAAAAAGGGAAAAGGATGCACATGTACAAAAATATCTACAGCTGATCTTTTTGTGGTGGCAAGGAATTGGAAATTGAAGGCATGCCCATCAATCGGGGAATGGCTGAACAAGTTGTGGTATATGAATGTAACAGAATACTATTGTGCTGTAGGAAACAATGAGCAGGAGGATTTCAGAGAAACCTGGAAGGACTTACATGAACTGATGCTGAGTGAGATGAGCAGAACCAGGAGAACACTGTACACAGTATCAACAACATTGTGTGTTGATCAACTGTGATAGACTCTTCTCAGCAATACAATGGTCCAAGATAGTTCCAAAGGACTCATGATGGAAAACACTCTCCAAATCCAGAAAAAAAGAACTATGGAATCTAGATGTAGATTGAACCATACTATTTCTATGGTTTTTTTTTTCTTTTTTGCTCTGAATCTTCTTTCACAGTATAACTAATACAGAAATATGTTTAATGTGATTGTTCATATATAACCTATACCAGATTGCTTGCTGTCTTTGGGAGGGAGAAAAATTTGAAACTAGAAATCTTATAAAAACAAATGTTGAAAACTATCTCTACATGTAACTGGAAAATAATAAAATACTTTTAATTTAAAATAAAAGAATAGGAGGATCTCAAGATTGAAATTTTGAAGAAAAAGAATTCCAATGAAGAACTAAAGGGGAAGCCATGTAAAAAGACCAATGATGATACAATGAGAATTCATCAATGGACTCTGGTTTATAATATCCAAAAGACACATGGGAGTAGAGCAGATAAGAAACATGACATTGTCCAGTCAGAAAAATATTAGGTGTGCTCAAGTTCAGGAGGAAAGGAGACTGTAGCTAATATCAAAGACATAAAAAAAAATGTAATTTTAAAGGAGGAAGACCCAAGAAGGTATAATGTCTGCTACTTTATGGGGATGTAAACAGATAACAGATAAAGGAAAATTCAGTTCTAATTCTGCTTCTGTTTTCACTAGGGAGTATCAAAGGATTTTGTGCTGAAAAGTAATCTTGGAGATCATCTAGTCCAAGCACTTCATTTTACAGATGAGGATACTAAAAGTCCACAGAAATTAATTAACTTTCCCAGGATCCCAAAGGTAATAAAAAGCAGAACCAAGATTCAAACCTAGATCCTCTAACTCCAAATTCAGCACATTTTCACTGAGTTGCTGCAGAGAGAATAAAAAAGTTAATAGTGAGAAACCCAAGGTAAATTAGGAGATAGCAACAGTATCCAACTGCAGTCACTTGTTTAAGGCACTGAGTCTGGACAACTACATTCCAGACTTCTGACAGAGCTGACAGATGTCATCATTGAGCAGCTGTCACTGATCTCTGAAAGATCATGGCAAATGGAAAAGGTGTCCTAGCACTGAAGGGCAAATGCCACTCTGATGTTAACTTCAATTTCTGGCAATATTCTATAACATACTATTAAAGGGATAATTTATTAGCAACTACAAAAGGAAGAGGCAACCTGTAAGAGCCAAATACGATTTGTAGGAACCTCAACAAGAATAGATCACCTAGATCAACTCATTTACTTGCTTGATAGGATTATAAATCTAGAAATTCAAGGAATGAATATATGCTATATGCACAGTATACTTAAGATTTCAGGTAAGTACTTGACAGCACCTCTCATGTGATCCTTGTGGGCAAGATGTAGCACAGGTAAACAAAATGATGGTACCATTAGTAAATTCAAAACAGAGTGACTGGACCCCAATAATATTTTTTAACGGGTCATTATCAATTTTCAGGGAAGTTACCCTTGAATTTCCTTAACACAATGATGTTCAGTATTTTTTTTTAAATCAACTATTTGGGTATTAGTAAAATGAAAGCTCCTTGAGGTAAGGACTGTTTTGTTTTTTGTTTCTGTCACCAGCACATTGTGGTTGTTTAATGTTTGTTGTTTGATTGGATAAAGCATAGATGACAAGAGACTATGAAACCTACAAATATGAGGATACTGATAATGACAGCTATAATATTGGATAACATCAGAATCCAAGACCTTGCCAGGCTAGAATAATGGGCCACATCAAAGAAGAAAAAATTTAATAAGGAAAAATATGTTTGACTTCAAAATATTAAGTTCACAAATATAAAATGAAGAAGGTATAAAAGGACAACTTCCTGTGAAAGAAAAATGAGTGTTCTGGGGGACTTCGAGTTAGAATGAAACAAATCCCTGCATAGGGATGTAAACAATTAATAATCAATAAGCATTTATTAAATACCTAAGTATCAGGCACTGTGCTAGGAATACAAAGGAAAATATGAAACAATCCTTGCCCGAAAGGAGCTTACAGTCTAGCCAAGGGAGACAACAGTCGCACACCTACATGTAACTCCATTCAAATTAGCCACAAGATAAGTTGGTGGGGGTCAGGAGGAGGCACTAGCTACTGGGGGAATAAGGAAAGGCTTCTTATAAAAGGTAGCACCTGAACGGAGCCTTTAAGAAAATGAGAGCTTTTGAGAGAAGTTAAGGGAGTTTATTCCAGGAAAAGTGGGATAACTAGTGCAAGGCTATGAGATAGAATGTGAGGTTTGAGAAAGTAAGACGTATAATATGCCTGGAGGAGAATGGGCAAAAATGATAGAAAGATGGAGCTAAGAAGGCCTTTGAATGCCATAAAATTATTTATTTCATCCTAGAGTAAGAGAGAGCCAATGGGAGTTTATTGTGTAGGAGACACGGTCAGACCAGAGCTCTGGGCAAATCTTTTCATGTAAAGAAGATGAATTAGAGTAGAAGAGACATGAAGGAGGGAGAGCAATTAGGAAGTTAACCCAAGGTCTAGGCAAGAAAGAGGTGATGAAGGTTTGAACTAGGGTAGTGGCTGTGTGTGTAAAAAAAAAAGAGGACAGATGTGGGTGATATGGTGGTAGAAAAACTAAGATTTGTTAACTACTTGAAGCTGAAGGAGAGTGAAAGTTATAGAATGAAATCAAAGTTGCCTAGAAAGATGGTAATACCTCACTAATCAGAAAACTTGGGATAGGGCTGAGTTTTAGAGTAACAATGAGATCTGTTTTAAAGAAGTTGAGTTTGAGCTGTCTAGTATGTAGCTGTTTATGTAGAACTGGAGTTGAGGACTAGGGCTGGAAATATAGATCTGGCATTTGCACAGAGATGATAATTAAACCAATGGAAGTTGGTGGGGTCACCAACAAAGTAGAGACAAATAAGAGAAAAGGCACTAAAACATGGTACACCCACAGTTAGTAGTATGATAAGCTAGTAAAGATCAAGAAGGTATGATCAGACAAGGAAGAGAACTAAGAAAGCAGAATATCATGAAAACCCAGGGAAGAGTATCCAGGAAAAGAAGGGGGTCAACACTGTCAGCTGCTCAGAGGTCAAGAAGGACTAAGAAAAGGCAGTCAGATTTGACAATTAAGAGATCATTGGTAACCTTGAATAAAGAAGTTTTAGTTAGGTGGTGGGATTAGAAATTAGATTAAAAGGGGTAAAGAAGTGAGCTATGAAGTAGAGCATTCTGACCACTGAGACACATAGCTTCCCTACATATATATACACACAGTATATGTATGTGTACATACATACTCACATGGCACAGTGAAATTTCAAAGAACAATTATATTTGCAATGAGAATACATCCCCCAACCCACTCCTTTGCAGAGGTCAGAGGTCCACATATGGTAATACAATTTATATACTTTCAAACTTTTTAATGTATCAGTTTTGCTTTTTTTTTTTCCTTTAAAAAATATTATTTGTTACATAGGATGACTCTACCCTCTCCAGGGGTCCATGAACTTTAAAAAATATTTTTATAACTGCTTTCCAATATAAATGTTTTCCTTTGTAATCTTGTCATTTTGCCACATGCATTTAAAAATATCTTTTCTAAGAAGGGGTCCATAGGCTTCACCAGAATGTTAAAGAGGTCTATGAATCAAAAAAGTTTAAGTGAACTTGGCTTAAATTTGCTTAAATTACTTTCAAGTTGATTCATATTCTTCCATGCAACGAAAACATGGCTTTACACACTATCCTGATATAGAACAGTCCCAGGTTTGTCTTCAACTACTTAATCCTAATTTTCTCCCCCAATTTTACTTTACATTACATCTTCATGATTCCCATGTTTAAGTGAAGCAAAGAATGATAAAGATTAGATCTCACAATTATTCCACAAAGTTTTACCAAATCACTTGTGCCTCAAGATAAATATTTAAAGATTTGGCACAATTGCCCACATACTGTAGAAATTCATTCCATAACTAATTCAAGATGTTATTAAATCCTTACAATTTCCCCATCTCCATATAATAAAAGGCTTTCACTCCAATTCCATCTTTAAAGTTTTGAGTCATTTTATCCAAAAGTAATCTACTATCTTTTATCCTAAATCTAAATAATTTTTCCCCCAAATTTTGTTATATATTCTACTTGGCTCCCATAAGAGAATATTTCCACATATTCCTAAAGGTATTTGATCTGAGTTCACAACACTCATTCATTCACCCAATATTCATCAGGTGCCTACAAAAGGAATGGCAATGGGCCAAAATCCACTATCTACAATAAGCTGTGATTCTACAACATAATTTGTCGTATAAATAAACATAAAATACCACCTCTTGTGGTGCACATACATTTTATACATACAATCACACCTAAGTGGCAGTCACTCAGAAACAGATTTAAGGAAGACTGAGGCCTAGAGAGTTTAGTTGACTCGAAGAGCTGGACAGGTCCTACCTATGACTCCATATTCTATAATCTACTATAAGTGAAGGAGCGTAAGAAAAATCTCAGCTATTTTGTAGTTACAATTGTCTTTAAGGTCAATAACAGTAACAAAATAGAAAATAACAGACTAAACCAACAGTAACATACAATTTAGCAAAAGTTGCGGTAATCTTTCGAAAGAGACAAAGTAAATTTTTTAAAAGGCAAAAAAAGTTTTATAACAGATTCTGGAATTTTGGCACTGTCTACTAGACCTCTGTGAACTCGGAGGAAGCATAACAGAAATGCCAGATAAGTAACTACATGTTCTTTCCTACACCTGGGCTGTAATGGGACCCAATTTTATTCTTTGGAATAAAAGGCAATAGGTCCCATATTGTCTTTAATTGATTTTACCCCCCAGGTATGGCTTATTAAGAAAGAATAAAGTTGACAGCAGAATGGGGATGGGTAGGAGAGATGCAGAAGGTGACTAGGCAAACACGTGGTGCCAGGAGTGAGTTAATATCTTTATTTGGGAGTGGGGAGTAGAGGAACGCGGGGCTGGATGAGGGGTACGGGGGGTGGGGGACAGAGGAGAGAGGAGGCTTTGGGAGCAAAGGGTAGGGTGGGGAGAGCCGCATCACGACTCTAAGGCTCAGGATGGGGCCGGGGCGATGGCCGCGGTATGTGGTCAAATCGGAAGGAGGATGGCCAGAGGGCTGTGGGTAATGCACGGACAAGCTTAGAGGGGACTTTGCAAAGCCGGCCTGGGGCCGCGGGGCTGTCGGGCCATCCTAACTGGCCGGCTCACCGGTTCCGGTGGGGGCTGGGGGCGGGGGGGCGAGGGGGACTGGGCCAACCGAAAAGCCCGGGCCAGGGGGAGGAAAATGAAGAGGGAAATTGTCTTCTTACCATCCGTGTTGGTTTCAGGATCGAAGCGCTGGCCGCAGCCTCTATTGTAGCAGAGCAAGGACATGTCTCTCTCTCCGCCGCGGCGGGCAAACTGACAGAAGCCGGACTGCAGTGGCGGCTGCAGGGACTCTCAAACCGCAATCTGCTGTCTGACTCCTCCGGCGACAGTCAGTTTCCGGAAACGGCCGGTTCCGCTTCGGGAACCTTCGCGAACTTTCCGGTCGCGCGCAGGCGCAGTAGAAGCCCGGATGGGGCGGAAGGAGGAGGTGGGGCGGCGTGCCGGCGCGCGCGCCCGGGCTGCCGCTGGGGCCCAACAGCCACAACCGTCATTGCCTGTAGAGGTAGCGTCTGGGCTGGTGCTGTGCTCTCCCGGGCCGGGAAAAGCTGGCGGAGAGAGTGAATTGAAAGGGAAAGCGGTGGGCTTTGGCTCGTACACCGAGTCCCCTTCTTCAGAGACGCTTGGGGCCTTAGCATCCAAGTTAAGGCTCTCTGTAGCCTGTGGCTGTCACTGGAGAAGGTTGCAATGCCCAAGAGAGTGTTAATGGACCGATCCTTAAAGACTGGTTGCTTTGAGTACTACATAAAAGCCACGGGCAAAATACCGAATAGAGTCAATGTTCAAACATAAATAATTGTTAAAACGCCAGAGGCTGCGACTGATGGGTCTTATCTAAGAAATACCCTTCCCCGCATCCCTCCCCCCACCCATCTCCCATCATCCTTGTTTTGGTAGGTTGTTAGGTTTTTTTGTTTGTTTTTTTTTAGCCCTCCGTCCTTTATTTTTTCCTTTTGGTCACTGAAACTCTTTCTTGTCCTCAGCAATACAATTAAGCAAAAGAAATAAACAGTTTGGAGATGGATGAAGGGGGGAAAAAAGCATTTACTAAGTGCCGCCTTTAAGTTCAAACTAAAATCCCCTCTTCTATAAGGAAGGCTCTAACCCCGCTTAATTCCAGTGCTTTCCTTTTAATAATTTCCTATTTATCCTGTATATAGTTTGCTTTGTCTATATTTGTTTGCTATTGTCCCCTCCATTAGAAAGTCAGCTCTTTGAGGGCAAGGACTGTCTTTTGCCTCCTTTGTAAACCAGCGCTTACCTCAGTGCCTGCGCTTAATAAATGTTTATTGAATGAACACTTAGTATATGCTAGATACTGTGCTACGTTCTGGGGGATACAAATATAAAAAATACAAGACTAATTTTACCTTCAAGGGGCTTACATTCTAATAGATTAATACAATACAGATGCGGGATAGTGGTGGTCAGGGAAGTGTTTTGGTCAGAAAAGTCACAAGGATGGTAACTGAAAATAGAGGGCAAGTGATAGATATGTCCTTTCCAAGATTGGCAGTGTTGATTACTGTTCCCAGAGCTAAAGGTTAAAAGAGGGAAGGGGTTTGGACAGGGAAGGGAAATAGGTAATAGCAGCTGGTGCTTCTGAACCTGCCTTGATAAAGTTAAATCTCAGAACTGCAGGATCTCAGGTGAGAGCTGGAGTGCCAGGGTGGGAGTGGGAGGCTGAGTTCAGAAACATGGACTGAAAATGGCTTGGGAACCACCCAGGAGTTGTTACACAAATATGCCTCACTCAACACCGGTAGTCTGCCTATAAATTCACCCTTGGTCACAGAGTTCTAAGGTCTTCAATTAGGTTTTCCTTTTCATTTTTGTATTAATCATGTAAATTTATTCTGAATTTGCTTAATTCACCTTGTATTAGTTCCTACAAATTTTGACAAGTTCCTTGATTTCTTCATATTGGTCTTTTATTTTATGAGAAATAAAATACTAAGGGATATTCATACAATTTGTTAGGCCGTTTTTTAATCAACGGGCACATACTTTGAGTTCTTTACTACCACAAAACATGTGCTGCTGAGTATTTTAGTTATATAGAGCCTCTGTTATATTCTAGTAGTGGAAAACAATTCACCTAGGGATGTTGGAAAGCAGCGTGTGTGGAAGGGGATGGGGGTGTTGGGGAGGTGTATTTTGACAGGCTAGGAGAAGAAGGTAAGAGGCTAGAGTCTAGGCCAGTGAGGTGAACCATAGCTGGAATCCTTCCCCAAATGATGGGTAGGGTCCTGGAAGGTGGTTTCACAGGGTGGCAATGTGGCAGGTGAGGAGAAAGAAGTAGAATCTGGTTTATTAATGGTATTAATGGGCCAGGGGATACATACAATGAAGTTACTTTTTTAGCATAATTCCAAATTGTTTTCCAGTAGTGGCACCACTGTCAAGAACTAACTCTGCCCCCTACCACCATTTTAAAAAATAGAATCACTGGATCTAAAGTTGGACAAGACCTCAGATATAATCTAGTCTAGGCTCTTCATTTTACAAATGAGGAAATAGGGGCAACGAGGTGGCACAGTGGATAAAGCACCAGCCCTGAATTCAGGAGGACCTGAGTTCAAATCCAGCCTCAGATACTTGACATTTACTAGTTGTGTGACCCTGGGCAAGTCATTTAACCCTCTTTGCCCAGCAAAAAAAAAAAAATTTAAATTAAAAAAAAAAAAGCTAAAAGAAACCCTGGGTATTATTATCTAGTCCAACTGCCCTTTATAAATTGGGAAACAGGGTGAGAGAGAAAATTTGTTGTTCAAGGTCACACAGCAAGTTCATTGTGGAGTCAGGATTAGAATCTAGTTCTTCTAAACCAGTCCAGTGTTTATTACACTAGTTGTTAGTGTGAGAGTAAAACAAGGAAGTAGGACTTCATTTACTAAGGAACTTTGTAGCTTTAATGTTCTAGAGGTACATTTGAGAATGCAAGTTTAGCAATGAAAGTTCCAAACTGCACTAAGACTTTTAGAACAGTATAGAAAAGTAATTTTTATTTTTCCTGCCCCTCAAGTGTTTAGTTTTGGTTATCTTTTCATTTCCCTGATTGGAATAACAGTGTGGACTATACATGTTGGAAATTTCTGCCCAGATATACTCTTTCTCAGGTCCAACTTGATATGTCCTTTCCAGCTTGGCTAAAATTCATATTTCAATTAAAACCAGCTCTCCCTCTAATTCAACAAACATTTAACACTAGGAAGGGACTATTAGAAAGTCATGGTGAAACAAAGGTAGGTAAACAACACAATTCACTCTCAAGAATCTTAAGGTTGAATAGGATTGATAAAGCAAATAAATAACTATGAAATAACAGAGTATAATTTAAAATAAAAAAAGTTCAGTCAGCAATTTGAGGAAGGTGAGATCACTTTGAGCTGGTGGGAAGTGTGGAACGGGAACAATGCCCTGAGTTGAAGGGAACAATCAGAAAAGACTTTGTGAAAGAGGTAGAGTTGGTCCTTGAAGGAAGAGAGGAACTTCACTGGACATAAAGGAAGGATAGTCCATTCTGAAGGCACAGAAACAAGAGGTCAAATCAGAATGGGGGTGGTAGGAACTTTGAATAAGAGAGCAGTCTGGAAAAGTAGTTTAGAACCAGTTTACATAAGGCCTCGAATGTCACAATGAGAAGTTTTTACTATATTCAAACAATAGTGTGAAGGAGATAGGAGGTGAAAAGAATATTTAGAAAATATTATAGTATAATAATTTATACATTGCTTTAAAGCTTACAGTATATACTTTCTTTGTAACCTCTACTGTTTTAGTTGATGATAACCTTCCTCACACCCGGGAAGCACTTTGTTTTATAATACTTTAATGAATTGATCATGGAATATTTTTTATTACGGTTACTTGTGACAGGTGGTGTGGCCAAGATAATGAAATGGTTTGCCATTTCCTTCTCCAGCTCATTTTACAGATGAGAAAACTGAGACAAAGAGGGTTAATGACTTATGGAGGATCACACAGTAAATTTCTAAGACCACATTTGAACTCAGGAAGATGAGTCTTCCTGACTCCAGGCCTGGTACTCTATCTTCTGTGTTACCTAGCTGCTCCCCCCACATAATAATAACTAGTATTTATATAGTTTCTTCTATATGCCAGGCACTATGCTAACAGTTTTTCAAATGTTATTTCATTTGATACTCAAACAACCCTGGAAGGTAGGTGCTATTATTTATTAGCCCATTTTTTCAGATGAGAAAATGAAGGCAAACAGGTTAAGTGATTTGTAAGCTAGTAAGTGTTGAAGCTGGATTTGTACCAGGTCTTCCTGACTCCAGGCCCAGTGCTCTATTCACTGGGCCTCTTACTCCCTCTATAGGTCTCAGTTTCCTCATCTGTAAAATGAGAAGGTTAGACTTGATGACCCATGTGGTCCCTTCTACCTCTGTATCTTTGTTGCTATGAAGTAGGTTGTAGAAAATTATCCCCTTACCAGTTTGCCAATTAAGCAAACTGAAGTTTAGAGAAATCCAAGGACAATTTATTGGCTTTACACAGTAAGGAATTTTAATTTACTTGCACTAGAACCTAGATTTTTTGACTCCAAAATAATTTCTATACTATGCTGCTACTCACATGCTCTGCTGTCTCCAGGAGGTCTCAAGTAAAGTGGCAGCAGTGGAAGTTGAAAGAAGAGAGCCTACCTACACGAACAACTGGTTTTAGAGATTAAACTGAATGTGGGCAGTTAAAGTGAAGGAAAATAATCAAAGATTACTCTCAGGTTGTGAACTTCTGTGACCAGATGGTAGAAATCAGCAAAAATGCAGAAGCTAGAGTAGGGGATAATCTAGGTTTAATTTTCAATATGTTGAATTTGAGGTGCTAGCAGGGTATTCAGGTGAAGTTGTTCAGCAGGCAATTAGAAAAATGAGAATAGTTCTTGAGGATGAATGGGGTGGAAATAAAGATTTGGGAATCATTTGGTAATGATATTATGATTCTACTAGTCACCCTGGTCCAAAATCTTGGTTATGCTTGAATCAGTCCTTTAAGGCTCATGCTCATTCTTTATTTCTGCCATCTTGTATGTCTCATTTTTAACTCATTCCACATATCCAATTCATTGCCAAATGAATTCCTTTCTACTTTCACAATTTCTCACATATTTCACCTTTTCTCCACTCACACAGTCACTACCCTGCTTTAAGCCCTTCCTTATTACCTCTTACCTGAACTAGAGCAATAACCTACTAACTGCTTTCCTTGCCACAAGTCTTTCCCCATGCCAATCCATCCTCTTACACTCAGTTGTCAAGGTGATTTTTCTAAAGCTTAGATCTTACTATGTCACCCTCCTGCTTTATGAACTCCAGTGGCTCCCTGTTACTTGTAAGATCAAATACAAATTCCTCTATGAGGCATTTGAAGCTTTTTATAACCTGGCCCCTTTCTATCTTTTCAGTCTTTAAGAAGATTAAACTTTACCCACTCCACAAATTCTACGATCCAGCTATACTGGCCTATTTTCAATTCTTTAAAGAGGACATTCCATCTCTTGTCCCACTGCCTTTGCACTGGCTATTCCCCAGGCCTAACATGCTCTGGCCCCTCCCCTCTGCCTTTAGTTTTCCTGGCTTCCTTTAAGATTTAATTCAAATCCCATCTATTTTCGGGATGCTTTTCACAATCCTTCCAGTTGATAAAACCTTCCCTTCTCAGATAGACTTCCATCTATTCTGTATATATCACATATGTGCCTATTTAACATTTTGAATTCTATTAAAATTAAGCTTCTTTAGGGCAGGGACTCTTTTTGTGTTTCTGTGTATACTCAGCACTTAGCACAATGCCTGGCACGTAAAAAGCACTTAATAAATGTGTGTTAACCAACTGTCTCCTGTATATTCACTTCAGTTCTACTAGCACTTCTAAGTGCCTAAAAAATCAGCCAATCAATATATATTTAGTAAGCAACTAGTAGATACTGTGTAATTTAAAATTCTAAATGTGGGTTCTAATCTGTCCCCCCCCCCCAGTTTTGGGGGAAAAACTGACTTAAATCACTGATAAATGAGTTTAGAATTTTTTTAAGGGTTTATTGAAAGATAGTAAAAGAAAGAGAAAGATTGAGAAGAGATTTCTTATAACCTGGCAATCCTAGCCTTCCTAATCTCCCACTTCTGAAGTTCCCTGCTACCATGCCGATGTCTTGCAGTCAAAGAAGAAGCACAGTCCCACCAGCGTCTCCTTCCTCCTTCGTGTCCTCCTCCCAGAAATGGGAGGCTCCTCAATTTGATTGGCTGGTAGCCTTGATAGACAGTACCCACGAGCAAATGTCACTTCCTGACGCCAAGGACCTTGACTGCATAGCTTGCCCTCAGAGGCCTTCTCCTCATGGTGGAGCTTTGCTACAGTAAGTCTCCCATAGGTGGCATCATTGGGGGAAAATTCTAGCTAAACTATCTAAAATCTAATGAGTGGTCACCAATAAATTATAAGCTTTAGCAAGAGTATTTAAATGTTTAAGTGTTTATTACAGAGCATTAGGATCAGAGAGAAAGGTAAAAATCTAACTATTTCTAAGAGACCCTATCATCAGACCCACCATGGCAAGGTCAGCAGCCAAAGAAGAAGCACAGTCCCACCAGCGTCTCCTTCCTCCTTCGTGTCCTCCTCCTAGAAATAGGAGGCTCCTCAAGTTGATTGACCGGTAGCCTTGATAGACAGTCCGAACAAACGTTACTTCCTGACGCCAAGGACCTTGACTGCATAGCTTGCCCTCAGAGGCCTTCTCCTCATGGTGGAGCTTTGCTACAGTAAGTTTCCAGCAGGTGGCATCATTCCAATTATTATAGTACCAGACATCTATGCTAGATTCTGGGATATAAAGTAAAAGATGATCCCTGCCCTGATGGAGCTTACATTTTAGTAGGGAGATATAACACATGTTGTTGACTGGTAGCCATATGACAAGAGAGGTAGTCACAGAGATTGTGAGTGGAGCCATAGAACAATTGGTTATCATTGCTTTTCTAATAGTAGTAGTAATATTGATTGATTTATTGTTTCATGAGCAAGAGATGAAAAGAATATGGAAAGGGGGGAAGGCATCAAGTTATTTGGCAAGATACCTAGACTGCCTAGGTCCTGGTGTACTAGTGGGTAATTGGATGAAATAAAATATAGCCTGGGGTTCTGGAGAAAACCATATATAGGGGCTAAGGTGAGGAATTAATCACATCCTACAATCTAGGCAGCTCTGCCCCAGTGGCAGTTCCAAAGATAAATGGATTAAATTTTCAGAGGAAGGGCTAGGTCTGGAGTGTTTGTTCCTTGTGGGGAGAGTCATACAACAAGGCAGATAATGTTAAGTGGCAATAATTTCAGTGAAAACAGATCATGTTACTACTAGAAAGGAATGCTGTCTGAGACTGAATGACTTCCATGCTTTATAATAATAGCTAACATTTATATAGTACTTACTATATTCTAGGCATTGTGCTAAACACTTTATAATTATCGTCTCAGTTAATCTTCACAACAGCCCTGGGAGGTAAAGCCTATTATTAAGCCATTTTACAGATGAGGAAACTGAGGCAAACAGGTTGTGACTTGCCCCAGTCACATAGCTACCAAGTGGCTGGGGCTAGATTTGAAAAATATCTTCCTGACTCCAGGGCTTACACTTCATCCACTGTACCACTTCACTTTATACTTCTGCTACCTGGTCATTTAATAGCAAGACTGGAAGTCTGAATAAGCCATGGTAGCTATCTTCCCATTCTTTCCCAAACCTGACAATGCTATTTTAGTATATTTTATTGTTGTTGTTCAGTGGTGTCCCCCACATGGGATTTTCTTTTTCTTTTTTTTTAATAAACATTTTTCTTTAAAGTTTTGAGTTCCAAATTCTCTCTCCCTCCCCTCCACTCCCCTCTCCCCTCCCTGAGTTGTAAGTAATCAGATGTAGATTATACATATGCAATTATGTAAGACATTACATATGGGGTTTTCTTTGCAAAGATACCTGTGCAGTTTTCCATTTCTTTCCCCAGGGGATTAGGCAAAAAGTGGTTAAGTGACTTGCCCAGGGTAACACTTTTTCTCTGACTGAGAGCTCCTATCCTTTATCACTTTTTTTTTAGGTCATTTAAGAAAATGAAAAAAGAAACTCTACCAAATACCTTTGTGGAGAAAGTCATCACCACTCATCTCCTCCTTTCTATTCTACTCCCAATTCTTTCTCATATATTCAAATACAGACAAATAAAAAACAGTCCCTAACTTTAAGGAACTTACTTTCTTTTTGACAAAAAGAACCTCTACACTAATAAGTGTAACATATAAACAAATTCAATACAAAGTATTTGAGCTGAGCTGTGGAAGAAGCAAGGTAATTCTAAGTAGAGGTGATGTAGGGGTCATTCGAGGCATGGGAACAGCCATGGGCACAAAGACAGGAAATGGAAAATCATGGACCAGGAGCAGCAAGTAGCCCAGTTTGATTGACTGTAGACTTGGAAAGTAATGTACAATAAGACTGGAGAGAGAGGCTAAAGCCAGATTGTGAAGGACTTTAAATGTCAAGTAGAATTTGTGTTTAAGAGAGAATAGAGAAACAGGGGAGCTTCTGTAACAAGGGAATGACATGATCGAATATGTGCTTTAGGAATATCAGTTTTGTAGCTGTGGGAACAATGGATAAGGAAAGAGAGAGAGAGAGAGAGAGAGAGAGAGAGAGAGAGAGAGAGAGAGAGAGAGAATAATTAGAAGGCTATTGAAAAAGCATAGGTGAAAGGTTATGTCACTGAACTGAGATGATGAGTACTAGAGATGTGAAGATAGAATTGACAAGACTTGTCTACTGATTGGAATTGGGAGAGGGTGAGAGAGAGAGAGAGAGAGAAAATAGCTGATATTGTATATTTGAGGATTATGAAAAGGAAAATAGAAATAGGGATGCTAGTAAGAGAGAGTCTACAGGAAAATGTGAGTTCTGTTTTGGACATATTGAGTGTGAAATACTTAGAGGACATCCAGTTGGAAATATCAAATAGGCAGCTGATTACTTCTGTTCTCCTTTCCTTTTTCCCCAGAACCCAGATCCAAATCACTGAGTTTTGTTCTCTTTTATCTTTCATTACTCAAGAGCAGTAGTTCTTGAGTCCATACCCTCACTGTTATCAATCTTTCTATTCAGATATCCCCCCAACCCTTCCCTGTCTTAGTCCAGCCTCTGGTTTATTTAATTTACTTTATTGAACTGAGGATCATAGATTTTAGAGTTGGAAGGGACCTTAAGGGTTATTGAGTACAGTGGTAAAGGAATGGGGAACATGGATCATAGAGTATAGAAAGTATACTTTAGAGTCAGGAAGTCAGGAAGTTCATGCCCCTTCTTTGAAATAAACTGGCTGTAAACCCTGGGCAAGGCACTTCTCTTGTTAGTACTTCAGGCAACTCTCTAAGATTTTAATTTGCAAATAAAGTGATTATCTGTAGGTAAGTTCTTTAATGAAATCACAGGTTCATCTTAGAAAAAAAAAACACAAAGAAGTAAATGCCTCATTCTTTTGCCTCTAGCTTTTTTTTTTCTCCCTCTAGCCTTAATTCATTCTAATCTTTAGTATTCCTGATATTTTTTTCAATGTGGGCAGTTAAGGTGGCGAAATGGATAGAGAACCACGTTCATCTTCTTGAGTTCAAATCCATCATCTTCCTGAGTTCCAGTATGGTTTCAGACATTTACTAGCTTTATGACCCTATGCAAGTCATTTAACCCCATTTACCTCAGTTTCCTCATCTGTAAAATGAGCTGAAGAAGGAAATAGCAAACCATTCCAGTATCTTTCTTTGGGGGGCAGGGCAGGGCAATGAGGGTTAAGTGACTTGACCAGGGTCACACAACTAGTGTCAAGTGTCTGAGATTAAATCTGAACTCAGGTCCTCCTGAATCCAGGGCCGGTGCTTTATCCACTGTGCCACCTAGCTGCCCCTATTCCAGTATCTTTGCCAAGAAAACTCCAAAAGGGGTCACAAAAAGTTGGACACAACTGAAAATGACTGAACAGCAAAAATTCCTTTCAAGAATATCCAGTGCCGCAGGCAGCTAGGTGGCGCAGTAGATAAAGCACTGACCCTGTATTCAGGAGGACCTCAGTTCAAATCCAGCCTCAGACACTTGACATTTACTAACTGTAAATGTAACTGTAAATGTAAACCCTGGGCAAGTCACTTAACCCTCATTGTCCCAGGGAAAAAATTAAAAGGAAAAAAAAAGAAAAATTTTAACAAAAGAATATAGCATGATTTTGGATATATTTTTGTTTGTCTTACTTTGTTATCTTTAAAAAATGTGTTAAATTTCTTGTGCATACACCTGAGTTTTTTAAAACAACTCCCACCTTTCCTTTTCATTAGAACTCTTCCCTTTTATTTCTTTCCATTTTTTCCTCTACCTCTCTAACTTTATCTTCAAAGTCCTTTCTGAGTGCCTCTATGAACTGAGACCAATTTATATTTTTCTTGGAAGTTTTAGATATAGGGGCCTTGATGTTGCCATCCTCCCCTGAGGGTGCACCTCAATCTTCCTTGTCATTGAAGAAACTTTCTATGGCCCTCAGCTTTCTCTGTCTGCTCATCTGGTCTTTCTTTTACTTGGCTTTTAGCTCCTTAAAGTGGGGCACTGTTTCCAGGCTGCACTGTCCCAAGCTTCAGGGGGTCCCAGGTGGTATGATTTAAGGAGGGACAGGTTCTTCACTTGCCTGGCCTGTTCCCTGGTCCATAGATGACTCCAGACCAACTTGCTAATCAACTAGTTTTGTGTGTTGTGGTTGTCAGCTCCGATGAGCCTGTGCCCCTACCCCACCAGGGCCTGCTACTCAAGCCTAAATCCTGGTTCCCAGCAGGGGTAAAAAACCTAATTTCCACCTTAGCACCAGCAAAGACCCCTGTATTCCTCCCCACCCCCTGCCAAGGGCTCATCCCTCTCACCAGACTGTGATCTTAGTTCCAGACAATACTGGCACTGCAGCTGATTCAGAGGCTCTGGGGGTCTCCTTCTCTGATGAGGCCTTCCTGGGACTGGATCTGTTGTCAGCGTGACTGAGGTTGGGATCCACTCCTGTCTCAGCATAGCAGCTCCCTCCTTCTGACCTTCCAAGCCATCCTTGATTGGAAAATGATCTCAGCACATTCTTCTGTGGTTTTTGCTGCTCCAGGAATTGTCCTATGGCATTATTTGGATGTTTTTTGGAGCGATCATGTGGTGAGTTCAAGAACTCACTCTCATTCCTTTTGTTTGCTGTGCTGTGCTGCCTCCTACAGAGTCTTAGTGTATTGTTGCCTGGAGGCTGAGGCATAGATGGTATGACCTCCAAGACTTAGTCCACTTCTCTTCCCTTTTGTTTCAAAATAATTTTATTTTTGAGAGCTTTCCATCTCTCCTTTGATGACTTCTGAAGAATTTTAAGCCATTTTAATGTAGGAATTTGTTTTTACTAGACTAGGAAACTATATTTTGAGGGACATTTAAAAAATTTACTCTGTGGAAGTGGGGAAAGGCAGTGGGAGAGACAGATTAATTTACAAATACATGTTACTTGAAAAGTAAAAATAATAAGGTATTTTAAAAGGAATTTTAGGCCATATATGATATGATAGGAAATGATGTGATAAAAATTCAAGTGCCTACTATGTACCAGGCACTGTGCTAAGTTTTGGGGATACAAATTTAAAAAAAAAGAAAATGTTTGTCCTCAAGACACATACAATCCAATGGAGGAAGACAATACACAAAAGAAAACTGAAAAGAGGTGGGGTGACTTAAGTGTGGGGAGGTGACAGGGTGCCCCAGGAAGATCCATGATGTTAGATGATGGTGGATTCCAAATCAAAGAGAAGATCTGGTGACAATGAAGAATTGGCTGGGATTTTGAGCCCTCTATAAAGGGAGGCTATGGAATGAGGTTTTTTTGCTCCATTCTCTAGGCCTCCAGTCAGGAAGGCAGAACCAACTGAATGTACTGATGAGGTGTGAGTAGCAAAGTTGAAGCATTCTGCATGATGAGTAGTTTCCTGGTAAAGAGTTTATCTGGTGATATTGATTTGGCCATATGATCCTAGTGTTTTTTCTTTGAACCTTTTGAAATCTGTTCTCCCCAAAGTATGGAATGCATACCTGTCTGTGTAGCTTTTGAAAATTATGTTTTATTCTCTTTATTAATTCATCCCCTTCCCATTGAGAAGGCAAGAAAAAAAAACCCATTATAAATATCTATTTTCATAAAAAAACAAATTTATGCATCAGCCATGTTCAAAAAAGCAAGCAAGCAAGCAAGCAAAAAAGAAAGAAAGAAAGAAAGAAAGAAAGAAAGAAAGAAAGAAAGAAAGAAAGAAAGAGAAGAAAATATTCCTCATTGTGTTCTCTTAGCCCATTAGCTTTCTGTCTGGATATAGATAGCATAATTTATCACAAGTCCTTTGGAATTGTGGTTGGTTATTTTGTTGATCAGAATTATTAAGTCTTTCAAAGTTTATTATCTTTACAATATTGCTGTTACTATATAAATTGTTCTCTTGTTTCTATTCACTTTACTTTACATCAGTTCATGCAAGTCTTCCCAGGTTTTGGGGCTTAGTTACAAATTATAATTGGACTACTTCACAGTTCCACAAACAGTGAATTAGTGTACCTGCTTTTCTATAGCCCCTCCAGCATTTGTCATTTTCCTTTGTCAGCTTAGCCTATCTGTTGGATATGAAGCACCACCTCAGAGTTGTTTTAATGGGTATTTCTCTGATTATTAGGGATTAAGAGCATTTTTCACAGAACTATTGATAACTTGAATTTCTTCTTCTGAAAACTACCTATTCATATCCTTTGACCAGTTAGCAATTGGGTAATGGCTCTTCTTGTAAATTTGACTCAGTTTCCTATAGCTCATAGATGTGATAACTTTGTCAGAGAAACTTGCTGCAAAGGTCTCTCCCTCATTTTCCTGATTTACTTCTTTTTAAAAAATTTTTATTTTTATTTAAAAATTTTTTTCTAGTTACATGTAAAGATAGTTATCAACATGTGTTTTTATAAGATTTATAGTTTCAAGAAGATGCCGGTGCTGTAGCTGATTCAGTGGCTCTGGGGTAAATTCTTCCAGCAACATGAATGGGGTCTCTGTTGACGAGATCATGGGGTTGAATTTTACTCACAGCCCCCTATAATCTATCTATAGCTGGAGAATAGTCTCAGTCCATATTTTTGTGTGTTTTTCTGCTCCAGGGGTTCTTTTACTGCTGTTTTTGGGGTGATTGTATCAGGAGCTCTGCTTGTTTAATGTCTTTTCTCTGCCATTTTGGCTTGGCCCCCCCATTCATATTTTTCCTGGAAGCTTTGGATGTTGGAACTTTGACTTTGTTATTATCTTCTTCTGAGGGTTTATTCTGGTCTATCTTTCCCCCAAAGAAGCTCTCTATCATCCATTGTTTTCTTTGCCCACTCATCTCAAGCTGGAAGTTGATGTCTGATTGAAATCTGTTTCTCTATGGTTGGAAGCTTGGCATGCCTGTGTCCCTCCCGCACTGATCTGCCACCACATCCCAATTCCAGCAGAGACTAGAGCCACTTCACCCCAGCCAACTGCTGAACTCCCTATTGGTCTGCGAGCTGAACCTCAGAAAAGGCCCCTGGTGCTGAAGACTTGGAAGTGACTATTCCTGGGTGGGTCAAGGCCATGTGCTAAGTTCCTCGTTCAGCCTGATTAACAGGTGATCTCAATTGCTGTTTCTGGCTGGAAAATAGTGTCACTCTGTTCTTATGTGAGTTAGGCTGCTTTGGGTTTTTTTTTTTATAGCATTATTTAGGAGTTGATGGATTTGTTGGGAGCTAGGGGGAGTCACAGCCTCTCCTCTGCCATCTTGGCTCCACCCCCTCCTGATTTACTTCTTGTTTTTGTTTTTGTTTTTGTGGGTTTTTTTGCAGGGCAGTTGGGGTTAAGTGACTTGCCCAGGGTCACACAGCTAGTAAGTGATAAGTGTATGAGGTCAGATTTGAACTCACATCCTCCTGAATCCAGGGCCAGTGCTCTATCTACTGCGTCGCCTAGCTGCCCCCTGATTTACTTCTAATTTTAAGATTCCCTTGCGCTTTTCTCCCCTGTTCTTTAACAAATTGTAAGATAGAATGATTATTTTCCTCCAAAGTTTCCATCATTTCCATCTCTTCCATTTGTTATAGAGATTGAAGAAGAAAATAGAATTAGGTGGACCCTTGCTTGGAGGAAGGGCAAAAGAGAAAGACCTCCCTTAAATGTCAGAATAATTGAAACCCTCATTTGTAGGGTGTAAGAAATAGGGTTCAAATTGAATTGGGTTTCAACAAAATATTGAAATCCAAAGAAAACCCCTAGAACCCGACAAAATCTGAAATGAGCAGTAAACTGGTTGCAGAAGCAGAAATTAAACCGAGAGAGTTAAAATAAGAAAAGGAAATGAAATATAAAGGAATATAAACTGAAATATCTGATTCAATCTGCATACTCTAAACTCAGGTGTTTTAATAATAGTTGCTGACCGTAAACCACCCCACCCCACCACCATTCCTTTTTACCAACGTGTCTGATAGTTAGGGCAGACTTTTCTATTCTTTCTCCAGACTCAAGTGTGCCCATTATACCATGAACTCTTATACCATATTTTCCCCAGGACTCCCAACTAGACTTTGAAGCAATTACTTGTTGGGACAGTACTGATGGAAAACCTTTACCATTTCTGAGTTTAGGGATTATGGGCTTGCTTCTGTGTCCTCTCCTTGGCTTTATATTGTTGCTGGTCTAATAAATTAACATTTATTAAGTGCCTACTATGTGTCAGGTACTGTGCTAAGTACTGGGGATATAAAAAGAGGCAAAAGATAATCCCTACCTACAAGGAGTTTACAGTCTAATAGGGGAGACAACATGAAAACAAATATAGACAAAACAAGCTATATGTAAGATAAATAGGAAATAATTAACAGAGGGAAGGTACTGGAATTGTGAGTAATTGTGCAGGGTTTCCTGTAGAAGGTAGGATTTTAATTGTATTCAAAGGAAGCCAGGGAGGTCAGTAGTCACAGCAGAGGAGATGGAATGTTCCAGGTATGGAGGAAAGCCAGAGAAAATGCCCAGAACCAAGAGATGGAGTGTCTTGTTTGTGGAACAGACAGAAGGCCAGTGTCACTGGATCAGAGAGTATGTGTTAGGGAGGAAGAGGCAAGAAGATTGGACTAGAAAAGTCTGAGTTATTGTAATAAACAATCTTGTCCTGGGAGAACAGACAATGAAGCATACCTCCCCCATTTTCCTAAAAGAATGTTGCAAATACTGTCAGGGTCACTCATAATATCTGTTTTTTGTGCTTAATTATCACAAGGGAGATTTCAAGGCTGAGGATGGGAGGGAAGGGATGCTATGACTGGAAATGGCTGTGATATAGAAACAAAAGACATCAATAAAGCTTCTTTTAGGGGCAGCTAGGTGGTCCAGTGGATAGAGCACCGGCCCTGGAGTCAGGAGTACCAGAGTTCAAATCCGGCCTCAGACACTTAACACACACTTACTAGCTGTGTGACCCTGGGCAAGTCACTTAACCCCAATTGCCTCATAAAAAAGAATTAAAAAAAATAAAGCTTTTGTAAAAAATGTATACATTGCATACACTGATATAAACAAGCTATGAAAATTCCTTTAAAATTTTTTTTATTAGGAAAAATCACTTTTTAGTGGGTGAATGGGAGATGGATTGGAGTAGGGAGATTTGGGACTATAGATTCACTACTAAGCTATTGTAATATTCCAGATGTGAGGTGATAAAAGTTAGGACCAGAGTGGTGGCAGTATCAGAGAAGGGAAGAAGAGTATATTTGAGAGATGTTGCAAAGGTGAAATCAACAGGCCTTGTCAAGAGCTTAGATTGGGGTGGTGATGAAATATATTGGGGAATACAGGATGCCTCCTAGATTGTGTACCTAAGGGACTGGGATGATGGTGTTACATTCTTTGGTAATAAGGAAGGTAGAAGCTGGGTAGAGTTTAGGGAGAAAAATAATGAGTTCAATTTTGGACATATTGAGTTTAAGATGTCTATGGTGTGAGAATTAGAATGACACCCCCTGCTGGGAGGGAGATATAGTGAGCTCTGGCCTGAAAAGGAACCATGTGACTTTAGCATCTGGAAGTGACCTTTTCTGGAGTTTTGAAGGTCAGTTCAGCGTCAGAACGTGATGTTTGCTCATGGGTCCTGTCAATCAAAGTTACCAGCCAATTAGCTTGGGTGTGTGTGTGTGTGTGTGTGTGTGTGTGTGTGTGTATGTGGCCCTTTTTTCCTATTTCAGAAGAGGTTCTGGGAGAAGTGGAGGAGGGAGCAGCCCTTTTGGTTGGAGACTTCGGCAGGGAAAAAAGAGACAGGCAGGATATGGAGAGCTAAGCAAATTTCATGCTTGATCCACGTGTTTCTCTTTACTTAACCCTTATATACTTTAATAAATACTTAATGCCCAAAGATTGGTGCTATACTTTTTCTAATTTAAGGTGACCACTCATTAGATTTTAGATATCATAGCTAGAATTTTAGCCCCTTACAATGGAAATCTAATTTGAGATATGTGAAAGGCAGTTGGAGTTGTAAGATTGGAGGTCATCAGAGAAATTAGGGCAGGATAGGTAGATTGGAGAATCATAAGCATAGAGATGATAATTAAATCCACTGGGAACCTATGAGATCCACAAGTGAAGTTGTATAGAGGGAGAAGAGGAGAGGGTCCAGGAAAGAACCCTGAGGGCCACCTATACTAAGAATGATCTGGAAGAGGATTCAGCAAAGGAGACAGAGAAGGAGCAGTCAGATAGAAGGATTGGAGAGAATCGTATCTTGAAAACCTAGAGAGAAGAGAATATCAAGGAAGAGAATTATGATTAATAGTGTCGAAGACTGCAGAGAGGGCAAGGTGAATGAGGGGGTAAGAAAAGGCCATTAAATTTGTCAACTAAGACATCATAACTTTAGAGAGAACCATTTAAGAAGAGGGTGAGAGAAAGTAGAACAAATATGGCTTTTTCAAGGAATTTAGCTATAAAGGGCAGAAGGGATATAGGATGATTATTAGCAGGGATGGAAACATAAAAGGTCTTTTTTTCAGGATAGGGAAGACATGGGCATATTTATAAGCAGTAGGAAATGAACTAGTAGAGAAGGAGAGATTGGAAATAAGTTAAAGAGTTAGGATAACAGAGGTGGCAATCTACTGGAGGAGACAGACTGAAATGGGATCACTTGGACAAGTTGGAGGGGTTAGTCTTAGTGAGGAGTAAGGCCATGCTATCATGTGAGGTGGCTGAAGGAGAAAGTGGCAGAAGGCACCTGAGTGATAAAGATAAGGAAGAGGAGAGGAGAGAAAGTTCATGGGGAATAGCTTCAATTTTTTTCTATAAAATATAAGGCTAGGTTTTCAGTTGAGAAAGTGAGGGGAGAGGGAGCCATGAGAGGTTTGAGGGATGATACTGTAGGCAGACTTATTTGTTTCCATAGATAAAGAACACATCTGAATAATGTGTTCTTCTTGTCTATTCACAATTAGTGGTAGTTGGTAAGAGTGAAGGTGTTTTATGGCTACAGCCTCTAAAATTCATGAGTGATTGTGTTTAACATTTGAGAGAGTTCCCTGTGATCTACAACTGGCCTACCGTAGTAGAGACAGTTTCTACTGCCTATTAAACTTATTCTACTGCCTCACTAAACTTATTCAATCATTTATATATTTACATATATTTATTTAGTTATGTGTTCATTCATTCATTAATTTACTTATTCATTTATTCGTTCACTCATTCCCTCATTTGTCTATTTGTTCATTCATCTATCCATTCATTCATTTATCTATATACTTATTTATTTGTTATTGATTGATTGCTTAACTACCCCCTACTTTTATTTAGGGGGGGTACTTCATGTCAGTGGACATAACATGTTCACTTCAAGAAATTATACTTTAAGAGATCATGCTTTCCTTAAGAAAGTTACTCTTTATTCTACAAAGGCTATTTTGCCAACATTTTCATCTTTCAGGAAAATAGTTTTAAAAAACACATAAAACATTAATACACTAGAATAAGCTGCTATGAAACAGTTCTGAACAGGCAGAGAATGTAGGCTTTCCTTTTACAGAAAATGTTAATATTAAGTCTGTAATAGCAGCATCGTTTATATATATATGTATATTATATACAAATACATATACATACACACCATATACATATGCACATACATACATGCATGCACATACATATGTGTGTGTATATAGCCAGTGTTGAGAATAGATCTTCTTATACACGCAACATTTGATTTTGTTTTGTTCACATAGGGTTTATATTGGCAAATTGATTTCTTCACATTATTTTGATTCCCAACATGTGCAGATGCTACTTGAAGGTTTAATCAATCAGTTGTGATCGCAAATTTCCCCAATAGACCCTTAATCCAATATCTCGACTGACAGTGCATTCAGGTCTCTCATATATGGATGTGCTGTCAGGATCTTATTAATTTTCATTCTTTGCTTTGACTCTAGGAATATCTTCAGGAGGGCTTCCCTCAGCTGTTTGGTTTCTGCTGGGGATGTCTGTGGTTGAATTGTCAGGCTTGGTTGGATATTTACTAGATTTTGTAGGATTGGGAGGTTAGGTTGCTGGGAAATCTAGTTGCTTGGAAGAACTCCCTGAATCGGGGGTGTGGGTTGTTGGCTGGTGCTGGGGACCCTGAAGTAAGTTTCACATAGTCCTCCTTTTGGTAGAACTCCCAGCAGAGAATCTCACTAAATTTAATACAATTTTGTTGAGAGGTAAAGAAGCTCATCTAACATTTAGTCTAATTGAGTGGGTATGTTATAGCCCCTAGAAGAGAGGACAAATAGGTCTGGGTAAAGGTGTCCTGAATCTATGACTGAAGATTGACTTTAATAATATCTCTAGTTAAGGTTTAGTGATTACAAAGACAAACCTACCAAGATGATTGATTTGGTAGTTGTCAAAATTTGCATTTTTTCATGACAGTGCATGGGTTAGCAGATTACAATGTCTGAGAAGATAGGATGAAGATGAATTTATTGAAAAATAATGTCCAGCAGATGTGTTGCTGCTTGAACTATTAAACAATCTGAAGGTGCTCTAGGTTCTTATAGTCACACATGTTTAATGATGAGATAACACACATTCCTAAGATGGTGCCCTATTCCTAAAAGGAAGCTTTAATTTCAATTAGCTTCTACCTTATACTGGTATTCTTTTCTACATCAGTGACCTTGTTGTGACTTGTACTGGAGAAATACTTGCAGGTTTAGTACATGGAGGAAGATGGTGTGCCCTTGAGAGGATGGCTCACTTAGCAGTAGAATATTTTAGTTCCTTGATTAGACTATTTCTTCAGTTCCAAATGCATGAAAACAGGAACTGAGATAAATTCTCATTCTTTAAAAATCTGTGTTGTTATTATCAGTTGTTTCAGTTGTATCTGACTCTTTGTGACCTCATTTGGGGTTTTCTTGGCAAAGATACTGGAGTGATTTGCCATTTCCTTCTTCAGCTAATTTTACAGATAAGGAAACTGAGGCAAACAAAGTTAAGTGACTTGCCAAGAGTCACACAGCTAGAAAGTGTCTGGGGCCAGATTTGGACTCAGGAAGATGTCTTCCTGATTCTAGGCCTGTCACTCTATTTCCTGTAGGTAGAAAATTACACCAAATGATAGAAAATTAACCTTTTTGAAATATGCTAGCGTAAATTAATATATCATAGATATATGACAAAGAAAACTAAATCAACAATAAAATTAACAGGACTATCTGAAGTACTTGGCTTCTTTACATTATTTTCTTAAGGCTGGAATCAAATAAAAATATTGCAGCTGCCCCCTGTTTCCTGTACAAACACAAAGAAAGACATAGCTCATCAGTCACAGCTTAGAAGGATACACGTAGCTTTGCATCAGTTGGTGAATAGCAAACTTAAAAAAAAAAAACTTTAAAAAATTATAAAAAAGGCATTCTAAAAGCTACCATAATTGCTTTATAGAAAAATCACCTTATTTTTTTTTTTTTTTAGTGAGGCAATTGGGGTTAAGTGACTTGCCCAGGGTCACACAGCTAGTAAGTATTAAGTGTGTGAGGCCAGATTTGAACTCAGGTACTCCTGACTCCAGGGCCAGTGCTCTATCCACTGCACCACCTAGCTACCCCAAAAATCACCTTAATTTTTAAAGTGCCAACCACATTTTGTATTTTACAAAAAAAAAAACCTTCAATTTTTTATGAACCACAATTATTTAGAAAACTTATTTTTGATTGGATTCAGATTTAGAGGTGGAAGCTCTCTAGTAAAACAGTCCTGTCAATCTGTTCATGTTGTTTTTCTTGGGCCTTCTTGATTCCGTTAGCCAAAAGCTCAACTTATTCTGCTTCCTCTTTCTTGTTCTTCTGGGTATGTTGCTTCTTCAAAGTACTGCATTTATGCTTGTACTTCAAAAGAAGGGAAGTCATCAGATTTTGAATTTTAGGGGCCTTCTTCTCTTAGCTACTGAAATTTCTGCTGATGTTCTAGGTGAAGAATGGAAGTGTTATGTGGTCTGCATTATTGTTGGAAGCAACAAACACGGTTTTCCTTCGAAGTAGATTATTTTGGCTCATTGCTGTCTCTGCTTGCTGCCTAGTAAGAGCCATTCTTGCTATCACCCTAAGAGAATGGGAGAAAGAAAATGTAAATCTGTTAGGGCTTATATTGTAGATGCAATATGAGTGTCTTCAACTTGGTTATTATGAAGATGAAAAAGCTATACCAGGATATATAGATACTACTGAGCCTCATCACTTGAAGCCAAAAAGAACTAATACAAATTAAGAGAGCAGGGAATAGTTGATCTGTCAGATTTATGCACAGGGGAAGGATTTAGGAACAAAGAAGATATATAGAGTATTACAAAATATAACATAGATAATTTTCATTATGAAAAATTAAAAAGCTTTTGCACAAACAAAATCAATGCAACCAAAATTATAAGGAAAACAGAAAACTGGTAAATTTTTGAAACAAGTATCTCTGATAAAGGTCTCATTTCTCAAGTATATAGAGAACTGTGTCAAATTTATAAAAATACAAGTCATTATCCAATTGATAAATGGTCAAAGGATATGGACAGGCATTTTTCAGAAAAATAAATCAAAGGTATTTGTAGTCTTATAAAAATGCTCTAGATCATTATTGATCAGAGAAATACAAATTAAAACAACTCTGAGGTACCACCCCACACCTATCAGAATGGAAAATATAACAAAAAAGAAAAATGTTGGAATTAGGAGATGTGTGAAAACTGAGTCACTAATCCATTGTTGGTGGAATTGTGAAAAGATCCAACCACTCTGAAGAGCAATTTGGAATGATGCCCAAAGGGCTATAGAACTGTGCATACCCTTTGATCCAGCAATACCACTGCTAGATTTATATCCCAAAGACATCCCCCCAAAGAAAAAAAAAAGACCTATTTGTACAAAAAATATTTATAACAGCCCTTTTGTGGTGGCTAAAAATTGGAAATCAAAGTAATCCTCATCAATTGGGGAATGGCTAAACAAGCTGTGTCATATTATTGTGCTATAAGAAATGAAAAACAGGATGATTTTAGAAAAACCTGGGAAGACTTGTATGAACTGATGTATAGTGAAATGAGCAGAACCAGGAGAACATTGTGAAGAGTGACAGCAATATTGATTGATGAAGAACTGTGAATGACTTAGCTATTCTTAGCAATACAATGATCCAAGACAATACCAAAGGACTAATGAAGCATACTATCTATCTCCAAAGAAAGAACTGTAACGATTGGAATGACGCCACCTGCTGGATACTTACTGTAGAAGAGTTCTGCCCATGAAGGGAAGGTCTTTGAGGGCAAGACCAGGAGTCAGGAAGTGACGCGGGCTAGTGGGAGGAGGAAGGAAGAGACTGGCGCTCAGTCTCGCGCTCTTTCCTCTGGACTCTGGCGGAGAAGGGAGCTAGAAATGTGCTCTCCCTTTAATAGATAGGAATCTAGGCCTTTTTCTCTCTCTTTACCAAATTCTTATTCTCCTTAATAAATGCTTAAAAGTCTAACTCTTGCTAAAGCTTATAATTTATTGGCGACCACTCATTAGATATTTTAGACAGACTAGCTAGAATTTTAGCCCTTTAACAGATGACTGACCATGAAGAGGAAAGCTAACCCTCAGTCTTCTTCTGATCTTCTGGTTGGGTAAGAAATTTCCCCTCCCTCTCCCTTTAACTGCTAAGTACTGGTGTACTGCCTGTGTTTTCCTTTAAATTTTTTCAAATGGACCTTTTAAACTCCCTAATTATCCTATTTTTGATTTTAGTCTGTTTAACCTTTTGGAATTAGTGGTATAGGTTTATTTTCATGGAGATTTTAATGCTTTTGAGATTGTGTCTTATACTTAGTTTCTAAAACAAGGAGAATATTTGTAAAAGCTTTTTATAGTCATGTGATCAAGTTTATATTTTATAATACTCTTATTAATATTAAGTTCATATTCATTTAGATTTCCCTAGTTTGAATTTCATTGTCTTTTATTATTCCACGTGTATTTTCTTCTATTCATTCATCTATCTAATTTTGAAAGATGGTTTTAATCTCATAATACAATGTTAATTCTAGGAGTATTGTGCTCCCATATTCTGAGTTGTTTGTTTTTGTTTTTCTCAACTGATTATTTGATCAAACTCTTTAAAGTATTTCCCTGGCAAATTGGTTGCCACGGCAAGTGTAAATTGATTCTAGAAGTATTATTTTTGACAAGCATATTCCAAAAAAAAAAAAAAAGAGGGGAACATTTGTAAAAGTTTTCTTTTCTCAAAAAAAAAGTTTTCATTGAGATTGTGTTGTGCTTTAACTTGTATTTAAATATGTTCTGATTTTTCACAAAAGTAATTGTATACTAAGTAAAAAAGGGGTATTATTTGAAATTGTTGCATAATTATATATTGTGTTCTGAGTTAAGATGTATTCGCATTTTTTGCAATCATTTATTATCCTCAATTTTTAAATCCATATGAGACTTGGATTATGGGAACTTATCATTTAAGACATTAATTGCCTTTATTCTGAGTTATCAGATGCCAGTTGGCCAAGATGCCATCCAATCACAAGAGGAATACATGCAAGAGCAGACACTGAACTGTCACATGAGGGGAGACATGCATGAAGTCAAGGTATGGCCGAGGGAACGGCTTTTGACTAATGTTGAGGTTGGATTCTCTTGGTTTAATATTTTATTCTCTTTTTCCCCACAATATTGTACAGATGGCTGGAAGTATTCATCCCACCCATCTCACTTCTACACCTGGCTTCTATGCTCCCTCCTATATGCCTGATGCCATGGACATCTCAATCCCATGCATCTGATTAAGTCTGACTCAGTTTCCTCCAATATGTTCGGTGGCATGGACATATATTCCATCCACCTATTTTAAGCCTGGCATACTGCATGGACAGTACATATTGCTCAAGTGTGGGAATGCTCATATCCCATCATTTCTCTGTTCTTTTATGGTAACCCCCATAATTATCTCAGGTGTCATGATAAATAACAGTGTTGAATTTGGCCTTGACACCTGTTACCAATTATATTAGATTTTCTAATTTCTCATAATGGCATGAGGATAATTAGGCAGATGATGCAAAAAGTGATGAAACAAAGATAAAAATTATTTTTAAAAATTAATATCACAGCAATTGTCTTCTCAATTACTCTCCATAAGGGGGGACTATAATAATAATGTAATTTTAAAGAATGGTTCAATTTTTGTTTTATTGTATGTTTCACGTGTTAACAACTAAGATTCTGTATTCCCTTAGACATGTTTTTGAGAACTTTCATTGTTTGATTTGATTATTGACAAAGCTATTTTAAAGTTGTGTTAAGCTCAATTTTGTAGGAAATTTCCTGGCTGATTACCAGCATCCACACATCAACCCCTGAAAAGACTTCCATTCCACGACTACACCTAGAGGACATCTGAGAAAAGACTTTCAGAGACTTTAAATGAACAGTTTTGATTTGTTGTTTTTGTTGTTTTTTTTTCTCTTTCTGTTATAATATACACCATCTGTAACATGTATTCTCTGCAGAGGCCCTCCCTTTGCAAGACCAATGTCAAAGCGTCGGTTCATGAGGACAAAAAAAAAAATCGCCCCTCTGGACAAAACTTTCCTCTCTTCCTTTTCTATATTGTTGTTCACATATTATTAGTTAGCAATAGTTATTATATTGTTTTTACTGTTCCGTCAAGGAAACATTTTGTTTCTTGAGGAACAACAGGGGGGACTGTAACGGTTGGAATGACGCCACCTGCTGGATACTTACTGTAGAGGAGTTCTGCCCATGAAGGGAAGGTCTTTGAGGGCAAGACCAGGAGTCAGGAAGTGACGCGGGCTAGTGGGAGGAGGAAGGAAGAGACTGGCGCTCAGTCTCGCGCTCTTTCCTCTGGACTCTGGCGGAGAAGGGAGCTAGAAATGTGCTCTCCCTTTAATAGATAGGAATCTAGGCCTTTTTCTCTCTCTTTACCAAATTCTTATTCTCCTTAATAAATGCTTAAAAGTCTAACTCTTGCTAAAGCTTATAATTTATTGGCGACCACTCATTAGATATTTTAGACAGACTAGCTAGAATTTTAGCCCTTTAACAGAACTGATATTGATTGAATAGACAGAAGCATGCTAGTTTTCACTTTCTTTCATTTTATTCTTTTGAGTTTTCTTATACAAAATGACTAATATGGTAATGTTTTACATAATTGCACATGTATAACCTATATCTGCATACTGCCTCAGGGAGGGGCAGGAGAGGGAGGGAAGGAGGGATAGAATTTGGAACTCAAAACTTTAAATAAAAATGTTTAATAATTTTTTAAAAGGAGCTAATGGAATTGACAAAATTTTCACTTAGTCCAAAGAAGATGATGTCTGGCAGGCAGTATAAGTCTCTAAACAAGGAGGGTAAGAAACCCAGGGCCTTTTTGTTTTTTCTTAGCTCTATTAAGAGACAAAGGAGGATTAAAGAAAAAATAGGACCTTAGATTGGTGAATATGAGGATGATCATAACTGACAACAATGGAAAGACATAAATGCTAAATTTTTTTTTTGTTTCTGTTTTCTCTGCCAAGGGGAATACCCTTTACACTGTAAATGACAGAACAAGGAATGGATGATTAAGATAAGTAAGGAGTTGGTAAGAGAGCACTTAGCTGCCCCAGATGAATTTAAAACACCTGGCCCAGGGGCATACAGGTGACACAGTGTATAAAACACCCGTCCTGGATTCAGGAGGGACCTAAGTTCAAATCTAGCCTCAGACACTTGACACTTACTAGCTGTGTGACGCTGGGCAAGTCATTTAACCCTCATTGTCCCACAAAAAACACCCCCCCCCAAAAAAAAAACCCAAAAAACACCTAACAAATAAAGAACAAAAAAACGCCTGGCCCAGATGAATTGAATCCTTTGGTTTTGAAGGAGCTGGCAGATAATGACTACTGAGTCACTGTCAGAGATTTTGAAAGATTATGGAGAATTGGGAGGTATGACAATATTGGAGAAGGCCAAATGCTGTCCAAATTTTTATAAGGGAGAATTAAAACAGATCAGTAAGGAGATGGCTGGTTAACATCTATAAAAAGAAGTGGTAATTACAAAGAACCAGCATGATTTGAAGAACAGGTCATACCAGACTATCCTTTTTTCCTATTTTTGGTCAGGATTGTTAAAATTAGTAGATAAAGGGAATCATGTGATTGTAGTTTATCTGTATTTTAGCCAAGCTTTTGTTATAGCATCTCAGTATTCTTGTGATGAAAAGAGAGATAGGTTTGATGATAAAATCATATGGCTTCAAAACTTTTTGGAAGTCTAGACTCAAGGAATAATTGTTAATGGTTTAATGTCAACAAAAATATACCTCAGGAATGTATACTTAACATTTTTTCACAATGTGTTAGATAAAGGCATAGATGTTATATTTAATAGATTTACACCTGACATATAACTGGGAGGGATAGCTAACATTTTGGGTGACAAATTCAGGATCCAAAAGGATCTTGGTAGACTAGAGAATTGGGCTGAATTTATTAAAATGAAATTCAATAAGAATAAATGTAAGGTTTTGAATTTGGTATAAAAATCAATTTCACAAGTAAAATATAGGAAGGGCTTTGATAACAGTTATTCTGAAAATAATCTGGGGGTTTTAAAGGATTTCAAGCATAATAGGAGTCAACAATATAATGCAGCAGCCAAGAACACTAATGCATTGTTGGACTTCAGTAAGAGAGGCATAGTCTCCAAGAACAGGGAGATGAGAGTCCCACTGTACTCTTTTCTTCTAAGACCTTATCTGAAGTTATATTATCTTGTGTTCTATTTTAGGTGCCATGGTTTAAGAAGGATATTGATAAGTTTGATAGTATCCAAAGGAGGACAACTAAGGTGATGACAGGTCTTTAGTCTAGGACAAATAAGGAGTGGTTAAAGGAACTCCTTGTGTTTAGCCCGGAGAAAAGAAAACTTGGGGTGGGGTCATGAAGGGCTGTCATTTGGAGGAGAGATTAGTCACAGAGAGACCAATTTAGGTTTAATGTCAGGAAAATAAAAACAAACAAACAAAACAAAACTGCAAACCTCCTAACAATTGGAGTTGTTCCAAGGTGGAATGACTTGCTTCAAAAGGTGTTTGGTTTCCTTCCTTGAAGGGAGGAAAAAAGCATTTTATTAAGCATGTACCATGTCCTAGGCACTGTGCTAAGTGCAGGGGAGACAAATAAAAGCAACAAGACAGTCTCTGACCATAAGGATCTTACATTCTTTTTTTTCTTGTTATATTTTAATCTGTTGATATTTTAGTGTTTATCATCATAACTATTATATTAACTTATGAGTTATGCTTGAGGTGGAAGGGAGCTAAGATCCTTTTTATTTTTTTGCTAAGATCTTTTTTAAAAAAAACTTTTCATTGATATGTAGTTTCTTACATCATCATAGTTATCTCAAGTAGCCCTACTGTTCTCTCCCAGAGAGATTTCTCTGTAACAAATAGTATTCTTTAGAAAGGGGGAAAAATTAGCACAGCTGATCAATACATTAAAAAAGCACCCAAACACGTATAATATGTAACACCCATGGATTTCCCACTTCCACAAAAGGATAGGATAGGGGTATCCTCTCATATATCTTCATTCAAGTCCTGTTAGTTCTTTATAATTTTATTACATATACTTTTTTTTTTGGCATGTAGTTCTTTTCATCTACATTGTTGTAATTACTATGTGGTTTTTGGCTTTCTTACTCTGCATCAGTTCATATAGATATTTTCATGCTTCTTTGTATTCATTACACACAATTTCTTACAGCTCAGTAATATTCCATTTTATTTACTTACCACAATTTGTTTAGTCATTCCCCTATGGATAGGCATCTACTTTGTTTTCAATTCTTAGCTAGCTCAAAAAGTGCTTCCATAAATATATTGGAGCACATGGGGACTTTCTTCTTATCCATAGCTTCCTTCAGGTATAAGCCCAGGATGTTTGCTTTCAATTTTGTTGGTATCTTCTTTAATTTTCAGAGTTTCTACTTTGGCATTTAGGTTTTTTCCCCCTATTTTGTTGGCTTTTTCTTTTTTAGTTATATGGCAAACCAATTCATTGAACTCTTTTCTCTTTTTTTACTGATGAAAACATTTAGTTAGATATGTATTATTTAAGGATTTTTTTTTTTTAGATTTTTGTATGTTATCTCATTATTGTCATTTTCTTTGATGAAATTGTTTATTATTTCCATTATTTGTTCTTTGAATTTTGAAATTTTTTTAGGATTGAGTTATTTAGTCTACAATTAATTTTTAGGTCTTTCTTCAAAAGGCCTTCAATGAACATAATTTTTATTACATTTTGGTCAGTAACAAATGTATTTAGTATTTTCTTTCTGTACTTATTTGTGAGGTTTTTAGTGACTTAATACAGGCTCAATTTTTGTAAAGGTTTCATGCCCATGTGAGATATATACAAATTCTTCTGTTCCTCTTCAGTAACTGTCAAAGATCTACCATTTCTAACTTTTCCTCAAGTCTTTTCTAGTCTTTAATCTTTTTTGTTAGATTTGGCTATGTCTGAAATGAGGTATATTAAGTAGAGTTTCTTCCACTATGCCATTTGGCACAGACACACAGACACACACACACGCATATATAAAATGAATAACTATTCGCTTATCTCTCCTCTCATTTCATTCATACACACACATATATACACATTTACTTAATTTTGATGGTATCTTTAAACAATATAATTTCTTTGTTTACTACTTTATTATATATATTTTTTACTGTTGCCTTGTCTGAAGTTGTTACTGCTACCCTGGCTTTTGTGTGTGTATGTGTGTGTGTGGTAATTTGGACCATCATACATTTTGATTGTGTCTTATTTTAACTCTCTTTGAAATTTTACGTTTCATATGTTGTTTCTTGCAAACAACATACTGTTAAATTCTGCTTTCAAATCTATTCTTCTATCCACTCCAATTTTTTTGAAAGTTAATCCCATTCTTCTTCAATGTTATTATTATTAATTTGTAACTTCTTTCATTCTGTCATTTTGTACTTTTTTTGTACTCTTCTCCTGCCCCCATCCTTCTCTTTATGAAGTGATGAAAGAGAAGCAAATTGCCTAAAACTGCTGATTTTTAATTGTTTTAGTTCTATAACTTCTCTTTTCTTCCCCTTGCTCTAACCCCAATCTTGAGATTTTGCTCTTCCTTTCTTTAATTTTAATTCCCATATTTTGCTCTATTCTCTGACACTCAAGTTTTTTTTTTTATTATGACTACTGCCTCACTGATCTTAACCTCTCTCTTAAATGATCCAATCATCTTTCCTTATCCCCATCTATTTCTCTATTGAGTTTAATGTATTTCAACATTATGCTGTGTGTATGTGTGTATGTGTGTGTGTGAGAGAGAGAGGGAGAGGGAGAGGGAGAGGGAGAGGGAAAGAGATTCAACCATCTTTTTCTGGTTCAGAGAAAGTGAAATTTATGGAATACCTGCTCCTCCTATCTTTTCCTCTACTTCATGCAGTCCCATTATGTAAGACATAAGTTCTCTCTACTTTGTTCTCCTTTCCTTCTCAGTATATTCTCCTTTATGCCCTATTTCTTTCTTCTAAGACCATCCAAACAGAAGAAAACTGTGTTTACAGGTCTTTCACCTTCTTTTCTAGATCCCTGGAAGACATTAAAGCTCTGGGAGGACACTGGTTTCTTAAATCATCACCACATGATTTTTTATAAATGATCAAATTAACTTACCTTTTTATGTTTTTCTTGACTCCTGTATTTTCATTTCAAAGTTTCTATTCAGATTTTTCATTTTCAATAAGATTTTTGGAAGTTTTCTATTGAATTAAAGGTTCATTTCCTCAAACTATAGAATTATACTCAACTTTTCTGTATGGGCTTTTCTTTATTGGTATCTTCATCTTTTGCCTTTTGCAATATTGATTTTTTCCAAAATCTCCTTTAAAGTGCCAGCTGCCAAGTTATATATAAGTCTGTTGCTCCTTGGAACTTTCTTTATATGTTTCTTTTTCCTCAGTCCTGAAAGTGGAATTGACTCTATACTTTACTGGGAGCCTGAAAGATGCCAACCAAGTGTTCTTGTAGGAGATTTTCTGTAAGATCTCAGGTGCTTTGCTTTTCAAGTCCTGCCCTGGCCCTTTCTCCTGGATCTCTTGGAATGTGGTCTAACTTGATTCTGGTCTGGCCCTGTCTCCTGCTATTTCTCTGCCATGGGAAGTCTGTGCCACGGGTTGGATGATGGTTTTTTCCTTTATCCTTTTCTGCTGTTTACATGCTTTACTTTACTTTTATTTTATTTTATTTATTTATTTATTTATTAATTTTTGTGGGGGCAATAAGGGTTAAGTAACTTGCCCAGGGTCACACAGCTAGTAAAGTGTCAAGTGTCTAAGGTCCGATTTGAACTCAGGTCCTCCTGAATCCAGGACTGGTGCTTTATCCACTGTGCCACCTGGCTGCCTTCTACATGCCTTACCTTTTACCAAACCTGTTTTCTCTCCTAAGATGTTCCACAGGATTCTGCCTATATTTTTATTTAGTCTTAGGGTGGATGAAGAATCTTATTGTTGCTTCCCTTTGATTTTCTTTATCATAATTCCTTCCGGTGCATTTTTAGATATTTACTAGGTTGTTCATGGGGAATCTGGACTATTCTATTCCTCCTTTTCCTCCCTTTCTCTTTCTCTTTTCACATTTTAGATGAGGCATACTTCTCTTCTTCAGTGGTGTAGCAAACATAGCAATTGTCTTAGAATCAGAAGAGCTTGGATCAAATATTAGCTATATCACTTAACATAATTTTTATTCTGGACTTAGTCATACCTTTTCTAGGACTAAGTTTCTTCTTCTATAAAATGAGGAGTAGATGACCCTTAAAGTTTTTTTTCTAGCTCTAAATGTCATGTACTTTACCTATTCACTATTACTTTTTCTTCCTCACCGTCCCCCCCCCCCCAATACTTGACACCTGGGTTTCTTTTCACATCTCATAACAATCCCTCTGAATTTGTTGATATCTATGATTTTTAAATTTGACGGAAGCTCAGCCTTTTGTTTCCTTTCTCTACTTACACCTTGGTAACAAGAAGGTTGAGAGCTTCCCTTTTCCCTGCCCCACCTCCCCTCCACCTCCAACAAGCACATACTTTCATTCTTTCCTGGTGATTTACCTTAATCCTCCATCCCCTTAGGATGTATGAATCTAGAATCTAGTACAAAGATCTAGGCACTGTGATGAGTAAAACTAAATGTGTGGTCCCCTTATTCCTGTCCCCAGTGTAGGGAAAACTAGCTAGGGTTTACTTATAAATTAGAAGATTTATCACCAGTTTTTGGGTATTAATAATTTATTAAAGAGTAAAGAGAGAACACATGGAGTTCAGAAAGTTAAGAAACCTATCTACCCTAGAAGAGAGATAACAGTTCAGCTTGGCCTGTTTCTTCCAATAGTCCTCTGCTACCAAATGCCTGTTCAAGCCACCAACTGAGAGAGAAAGCTCTTCTTGCATCCCCAGAAGAGGCAGTTCTTACACAATGCTTCAAGCTAATTGGCTAGCATCACCCAAATCCATTGGTTCACTGGACTTGAGGGTAGTCCCATGTTGAGGTTAGCTGAGAACAATACCCTCTTCAGAGTCAAGCAGGTGTGGCTTCAATTGAATTAACTTTAAGTGGGTTAATCAGCAAAGTCAATCCAATTGGTCCAAATCAATCTGGGGCCTTTGGGTGTTGGCAAAAGCCCATTATTTTCTTACAGCACCTTAGTTTGGGCTGGATTGAGGAAGACTAATTTAATTGCAGAGATTTACTTCAATTCAATTTTGAAAAAAATTTAAAAATTCAATAAATGGGGGCAGCTAGATGGCACAGTGGATAGAGCACTGGCCCTGAAGTCAGGAGTATCTGAGTTCAAATCCGACCTCAGACACTTAACACTTACTAGCTGTGTGACCCTGGGCAAGTCACTTAACCCCAATTGCCTCACTAAAAAAAAATTCAATAAATAGTCAAATTCACAAAGCATTTGTTAAGTGCCTCTTATGTGCAAGAATATTATTAATGTTTTAGAATTCAGAAATCATGGATTCAACCTTTAGTTCCACTCTGTTGACAATAAAAATATGCATTGCTCCATTATAAAATTATGCTATTAAATTGTTAATAACTTTCATTTAATGTATTTAGAAACAAATATATAAATATAGTGCAGTAGTGAAAGATTAAAATTCCCCAAAAAGCTAAAAAAAAGGTGTTTAACCAAAAGCAACTCTAACCTGTCATGCAGAACATTTTTTTTTCTTTTGTGGGGCAATAAGGGTTAAGTGATTTGACCAGGGTCACACAGCTAGTAAGTGTCAAGTGTCTGACACCAGATTTGAACTCAGTTCCTCCTGAATCCAGGGCCAGTGCTTCATCCACCATGCCTACTAGCTGATCCCATACAGAACATTTGAAGTAGTTATAGTTCAGGGGAAACTTCCCCTCCAAAGGCTGACCTTTCCATTACTTACATTTACTTTAATTGGGTAGTGCCTTTTAAAAAATGCCAGATTTTCTAAACAATTTCAATTTTCCTTAAATTCTGGCTGCTTTTGCTAGCTTGTGCAAATGCCAATTTACTTTTTATTTGGTGTATGAGCTAACATGATAATTTTTCAGTTTGTTATCTATTTGTTACTGGCTTTTTCCATTTCTTTGTCATACTATTCCTGGAATTTGCAGGATTTAGAATTGCCATTATGGTTGTCAGTTACCATAGTCATAGCCTAAAATTCTGGATGTACTTGGAATAAATTGGGGTGTGTCTATGTGTTTGTGTTTGTGTGTGTGTGTGTGTGTGTGTGTGTGAAATAATCTGTTCCATTCATTGTTATTCCCTTCCGCAATGTGTAGCTTAGCAACTTTGTACACCTTTTTTTTTTTCTTGCATTACTCTAATGGAATAGAACTAAAATTGTTGTAAATGAAGCATGGTAGAAAACTATAATTTCTTAACTGTTCTGTAAATATGCCTTCTGTAAATAAAGTTATTCTTAATGTCATTTATTTTGCTAGACAAAAATGAAAATGGAACCATTTCTATACATGAGCTTATATTATCTATATCATTTGGATTTTAATTCCATAGAATTACATTTTCTAATTGAAAGGAATCTATTCATTTTGCAAATGAAGAAACTATAATTTACCCAATGTGACACCTAATTAGTTCCAACCAAGGTCTATTATGAATAAATAAATGAATGAATAAAAATATTGTGCTTATGTTTTAGGCACTGTGATAAATGCTAGGGATACAAATACAGCAAGCATGACAGTGCCCTCAAGGAGCTTAAATTCCAGGGAAGGAAGGCAACACACAAGGTGGAATATGAAAAAGGGGTGGTCTTCCTATGGTGAAATGGTTTGGAAATGGACAGGAGATGACATGGTAGCCTGATTCTAGACAATATAAGATTTTTAAAAGCTCATCTATCAGAGTTCAGATTCCTGGGGGACAGAGTCCAAGTTACAGTGGGAGGGGGATGAGAAAAAAAATTAATTCAATCAGTATTTACCTGTTTTCCAGTAATAGTGACTTATTTTATTTTTGTCTTTGTAATTTCAGTGACTGGTATAGTGCCTGGCACATAGTAGTGCTTAATAAATGCTGTCAGTTGATTAATTTAGGGTCACAGCTATGCTTTAAAGACATCAATTTAGTGGCCCTGTAGAGGGGTAGCTGGTAGACAAATTAGAAAAATATTTTAATAGTGTAATTGAAAAGTCCTTAGGGCCTTAATGTGGGATAGTGGCCACATGAAGAGAAAGGAATGGACATGAAAGCTATTGTGGATGTAGAACTAACAAGTTGTGGATACTGATTAGATATTTAATGAGGAAGTGAGAAGAGCTAAGATGGTGCCTAAATTACAACATTTAGCACAATTGGAAAAATGGTGATACCCTCAATGGAAGCAGGGAAATTAGGAAGATGAATAATTTTTTTAAAACTTAATTTTATTTTCCCAAATTCTCTCCCTCTATTCTCTCTTTCATCCATTGTAAAAGCAAAAAATAAAATATTCAATACACATATGACATCATGCAAAACATATTACTGTCTTAGATATGCTATGGAAAAAAAGCAAAAACAATTTCCTTCTGTATTTTGAGTTGTAAAGAATTAAATGTTATTTGAGGTTTTCATGACCCCATCTTTTGGCTAGAATTTTTTTTAATAAAAACCTCGGTGCGCACTGGCCTCTGGGGCTCTGCAAACAGCATGGTGCTCCACCCACTGGTTGTAGTCATCTCCATGGCACTGGCACCTCACATAATCACCACTCACCGACGCCTACATGAGTCTGGAAAAATTATAATGATTGGAAGATTAGTGAGGATGGTCATGTGACTGTCAGAGCGGCCAGCCAATTGGCTGGGGGCTGCCTGGGGTTTGCTGGGAAGGGGGAGAAGAATTTGCCATTCTAGCTGGAAGCTGGAAGGCGACAGCAGCGCTGCTGTGTATTCTCAGCTGATTCCTGGGTGGTGGTGTTTTTCAGGTTGTATAATTTCCCTTTCCCCATTTTATTTCCTTTCTCTTGATCATACTGATCCTGTTTATGTTTTTTATTTTTTTAAGTTCGTTTCTTGTTAAAATAAATCCTGCTCTGTTTTGAGGGAGGCTGCCGGTCTCCTTTGCCCAAATATTGCAGTGAGTCGCTTAGCTAACACTCCCCAATTAAAAATTGGTACTGGGGGCGGCTAGGTGGCACAGTGGATAAAGCATCGGCCCTGGATTCAGGAGGACCTGAGTTCAAATCCAGCCTCAGACACTTGATACTTACTGGCTGTGTGACCCCGGGCAAGTCACTTAACCCCCATTGCCCCGCAAAAAAAAAAAAAAAAAAAAAATTGGTCCTCACTGAGCCCATCACTTCTCTAAATGTTTCCTCATATATTTCCTACATAATTGAGAAATGAGCCCTTTATCTGAGAAATGCTGCAAATATTTTCCCCCAGTTTCTTGCTTTTCTTCTAATTTTGGTTTCATTGGTTTTGTTCATGCAGAACATTTTGATTTTATGTAATGAAAATTAAGGGTTGCATGAGGTAGTTAGGGAAGACTAGAACTTCTGGTGTGAGGGCTTGCAGAGCCCTTTTCATTGCTGATCATCCACCTTTGGTGTCTACCCATCACCCAACTCTCACCTGTGGCTGGAAGAAGCTGTAGGATGCACAGTGGTTACACACTGGTAAAAATATCTTGTTAGACAGGTTAAACCAGATTGAAGATAACCGATAGAAGTCAAACCTGTCATTGAGTTAGGGAGATGTCTAACCTAAGCATGTGAAGCCTTCTCCCAATTGAATGGGCTGGTGAGAATAATTTCTTCCAATAACCCTGAAGGTGGCTGAAGTGGGCATTGTAGAGCTGTTAGAGTTTGGTCAGACATCAAAGACACCAATGTCACCCACTGCATCCTGGGACACCACCAGTCATCTTGATTTTGTCATAGTCATTGATTCTAACAAAACAGTAATATTTAATTACAGGGATGTGCCATAACTAATTTAGCTATTGCCCAGTTGATGGACATCTTCTTTGTTTCCAATTCTTTGCTATCATAAATAAAAGCAGCATATTTCATAAATAATGATTGTTGGTTCAGGAGTCAAAAGATTTTAGTTTGAATCCCACTTTGCCATCATGTATCTGACTTTCAGGAAGTCATTTAACTTTTCAAATGTCTTCTAAGGCCCTTTCTAGCTCTAAATTTTTGATGCCATGATCCTATAGCCATACAGTCAAAAAGTAAATTTACATGAAAGCAAATTATGGGAAATTTCAAAAGAGGAAGCACCATTACTATTTTTTCCCTATAGTGTCTAGCATGGTACATAATAGTGTAATGATTGGAATGATGCCACCTACTGGAGACTTGCTGTGGAGAGCTCCACCATGAGGAAAATGCCTCAGAGGCATTGTGGCTTTTCCTTGGTGTCAGGAAATGATGCTTGTTCATGGGTGCTGTCTATCAAGTCTACCAGCCAATCAACTGGAGGAGCCTCCTATGGTCTGGGAGGAGACAGGAAGGAGGAAAGGGAGCCTGCGCAGAGAGCGCTGGCCTTTTTTGGCTTCCGGACTTGATGGTGGTGGCGGCAGAGGACTTCACAGGAAATTTGAGGAAAGATAGGAATGCCAGGCTGTTAGAATTCTGTTCTCAATCTTTTTCTTTCTATTTTCCAATAAACCCTTAAAACCTAAACTCGTTTTATCAGTGATTTTTAGTCAGTTTCCCCCAAACTGGGGGAACACATTAGAATCCACATTTAGAATCTTAAATTACACAATAGGCACACACACACAAAAAATACCCAAGCCTGAAAAAGTTACATAGTATAGGAGAGCAAAGAAAAAAAGTAAATCCACTCAATACCCAGAAGGTGGCAGCAGGGATCTCTTTTAGAGTTACAAAAACAAGCAGTAATTTTTACAATGTAGAGGAATAGCAAAAGAGACAACGGCAGTTTTGAAAGTAATCTCAGAGGTCCTCTTGTTCAATTTACAGCTGATGGAGAGAATCCCTTACCAAAAATATTCCCCCAATGGACCTTGAAGATGTCTAATGGAGTGTGTATGTATATGGGGTGGGGGCATGGGGGAACTATTAACTCCCAAAGCCATTCATTCCAGTTTTGGATAGCTCTAATTAGAAGTTTTTCCTCACAGGTAGTATTAATCAACTTCCTTGCAACTTAAACCCACTGCTCCTATTTTTAGTCTCTAGGAAAATATAGATCAAGTCTAATCTCTCTTCCACATTTTAGTCCTTTAAATATTTGAAGCCTACTATCTTGTCACCCTGTAAATCTTTTCTATAGGGTAAACATCTTCAGTAACTTCCCCTGGTCCTAGTTGTTCTTCTTTGGACATTCATCAGTTTTTCAATATACTTCCAAAAAATGTGCTGCCATGAAATGATTGTAATATTCCATATTTTAGGTGATCAAGACAGCATAATAGAGTTATCACCTCTCTTTTGGTGGGTACCATTCCTGTCTTCAGCTGCTAGATAATAAAGTGGATCAATTACTGGACTTAGAGTTAAGAATTACTGAGCTTGAACTATCTCAGATGTTTTTTAGCTGTGTGATCCTGGGCAAGTCATTTAACCTCTCATAGCCTCGGTTTCCTTATCTGTAAAGTAGGGATAAAAATAATAGCATCAACCTCCCAGGACTGTTGCAAGTATGAAATGAAATAACACATGTAAAATGTTTTGCAAATCTTAAAGTGCTATATCAATTGGCTACTTTAAAAAAATAATGTAGCCCAGGATATCATCCTCTTCCTCATCCTCCTCATTATTATTAGACTGTCATATTCTGCTACTGACTTGTATTGAATTTATAGTCCCTAGCATGTTGAATAGCTTTCCCAGCTTTGAGCAATCTGCACATTTTTAAAAGCACTCCATGTATGCCTTCATATAAGACATTGATAAAATTATTAAATAGCATAAGATTAGAGAAAGATCTTTGGGGGGAACTCCATTAGAGTTCTGCCACTAAACTGACAAGGTTGTAGGTATATTAGGACTCTGAGGCCTTCTTTGGGTACTTATTGTTCCTCAGCACCATCATTAAAAAACAAGCAAGCAAACAAACAAACATTCTGCATTGGAGGAACATTCTTACTGGAGTTTCTTCATATCACTAATTAATAAATTGATAAATATCAATTACCTTCCTAATAAGCATTTATTAATCACCTGCTATGTGCCAGGCACTAAAGCTAAAGACAAATATTGAATTTACATTTTACAGGGGGGAACAATGTCCAAATAAAATGTATATACAGAACATATACAATATAAAAGCAAGATATATATATCTTAGTGAGGCAATTGGGGTTAAGTGACTTGCCCAGGGTCATACAGCTAGTTAGTATTAAGTATCTGAGGCCAGATTTGAACTCAAGTACTCCTGACTCCAGGGCAGGTGCTCTATCCACTGCGCCACCTAGCCACCCCACAAGGTATATTTTTTGGGGGAGGAAAAGGCACTAACATTTGAGGATGAGAATCAAGAAAGGCTTCATGTAGAAGGTAGCACTTAAGCTGAGTTTTGAAGGAAATGAGGGACTCTAAGAAGTAGAGGTGAGAAGGGAGCACATTCCAGGCATAGGGGAACAACATGAGCAAAGGAACAGAGAGAGGACATTCAGTGTTTTGTGTGAGTGTGAGAAACAAGAAGAAGACCACTTTGGGTAAAGTGAGATGAATGGGGGAAGAATATCCTGTGGCAGTGGATAGGGTGAAGCAGGGGAAGAGGGGAGATTCAGAGAATAAACAGAAAACACACAGCTGTCTCCTTCCTGGTTTTAGTTCAAGCTACTAAATGGGAATTGGGGAAGAGCTATTTCTGATCATTAGTGATTGAAAGTACTGTGTGATGGTGAAAAGTCTTCTAATTGACTGGCGTCAGAAAAACTGATTACTCAGGGGGTGTTGAAATAGAACTCAATGGGCATACAGAAGTGATTCACCTTTAATTGCTGTCTTTCCATCGAGGTTGTAAGAAAGCAGGGTTACTTTGAGTTTCAACCAAGAGCTGGGCCAGGGGAGGAACAGTCATCTTTTTTCTCACCCTGTAATGGCAGCTGTGAGCACAAGGTTGCTTCTGTGTTTGCTTTTTATGATCTTAGGCAAATGGGTATTCTAGGATGCAAGTGTCCAGGAGACCTTTTTTTTCCCCTCAGGGCAATTGGGGTTAAGTGACTTGCCCAGGGTCACACAGCTAGTAAATGTTAAGTGTCTGAGACTGGATTTGAACTCAGGTCCTCCTGAATTCAGGGCCGGTGCTCTATCTACTGTACCACCTTGCTGCCTCAAGACCTTTTGATTGTAGAGGTGCCATTAGAGATCCCATTGGAGTTGAATGGTGGTGGTGGTGTTAGCAGTGGTAGCAGCAGCAGCAGTAGCTTCCACCTCTGGAGTATTAGTCACTGGAAGTGATGGAAGTATCTGAAGACAGATATGGAAATACTATCACTCAAAGATGGTGACAACTTCCTGGAGGATATGACCTCTTGAACTAGAAAAGAATGCTGACTACGGATTCAATATGGAAGTTTTAGTCCAGAAAGCACCAGGAATTGTTACCTTTTTGCCACATGTGATCTCTATACGTGTGCCTCACTACTATAGTAATTCAAATTTTGTTCACTTTCTCCATGAATATTGTTTGTATTTGTAGGAGGATACATTTTAGTTTTTTGGGGAATTTTTTCCCCAACTTTTCTTAATATAATTACTCTGTGAATGCTTTATTTAACAACTTCAATTGTCTATTTGGCTAATTATTAATGGACATCGCCATGGTGAGGGCACAAGAATAACAGTAGTAGAACTTGTGCTTCTCAGGTCTACTCCTAAAACCTTGAGTGTAGTAGTAGCAGCTATAAGCTCTGGGGATCCTAGTCTTTGAGAATCATTGCAGGTTAGGCTATATGAGTAAAAAGTATTAATATATAATCTTAGAATGTTTGGTTGAAGTCAATTTATAAAAGGCTTTGATGCCAAATAGAGGAATTTTAATTTTATTCTAAAGATAATTTTGAATCACTGGAGATTATTGAGTAAGGGATTAACCTTCGTAGACTTGTACTTTAGGAAAATTTGATTTGTGGTTTGCAGAGAGGAGAGTCCTCAGGTAATAAGATCAATTAGGAGACTATGGCAATAGTCTAGGAGGAAGGTAATGAAGACTTAATCTGAATTTTATTATTAAGGTTTACTTGCCTTGCTTCAAATCCATCCTCCACAGTGTTCTCAGATTATTTGTTTTAATACACAGTTTTGACCATATTCTTTGCCTGTCAAAGTTCCCCAAAGCCTGATAGTCTAATATCCTGATTCTCATATTTAAGGCCCTTTATTTCCTGGCCTGAATCTGCCTTTCCATTATTAGTTGCAATTATCCCCTAATACTCTAGCTAAAAGAGACACCATGATGCATTTCCCCACCACCTTTGTTCATTCATTCATGTTGTACCTGTGGACTAAAATTATACCCCTCTTTTGCCATGCTCACCTGTCAAAATCCAATCTATTCTTCACGAGCCAACTCTGTCACCTTTTCCAATGTGTCTTCTTTTACCAATTTCTGCTTGAAATGATCTCCTCCTTCTCTGAACTCCTATAATACTTTGTGATTGTATTCATTCCTATCCACTTTGTATTATTTGTATACCCGACTGTGGGTGCTATGTCATATCCACATTTGTTTCTCTCACAGTGATAAATATCATGCTTTGCATGCAGTAGGCAACTAATAAATGTTTTTTTGAATGAATGAATGATCCTGGCATTAGAAACATAAAGGATTTCAGTCTAGCATTCACTCTGACAGAAATAATTTTAATTCAGTATCATTATGGTCTCTAAAGCAAAAGAAAGCATTAGAAAACTTGTGATGATCAAAATACAACACATTTCTCTTTGACAAATATCCAAAGATAAAAAAAGTTGAGACAATATTATCCTTTTTTTTTAACATTTGGGATGTTGAGACAATTTCTGTGGTAACAGAATCCTTTCTTCATTTGCTTCCTCCCTTCTTTTTAAAGTAGACTACCATGAAGAAGATATATATCATAATGAGAAAATGGGGAAAATAATAGCAACATTGGTAGGAATCAGAAGAATCAAAATTGCAGGTGACCCAAAGGGTAATGGAAAAACACATGATGGGTGTAAATAGACTACAGTATCTTACCAAAGATGATTTGTGTAAGAGAAATGTCATAAAAGAGATCATGAGTATAGTATATGACTGAAAAGGAGGTGGCTGATGATGCAGTGTGTGTGTGTGTGTGTGTGTGTGTGTGTGTGTGTGTGTGTGTGTGTGTGAGAGAGAGAGAGAGAGAGAGAGAGAGAGAGAGAGAGAGAGAGAGAGAGAGAGAGAGAGAGAGAGAGAGAAGACAGATGACTTGAACAATGTACTCCTTCAAGGACATAGGAAATGAACTAGAGAAATTCTTCTATTATATTGGGTAGATTGTCTTTGGAAGATTTGTTCAATGTAATGGACAAGAATTACAGGATGAGAACGTATGCTTTGCTTGTGATCACATGGGGGTAGAGTATCTACAAGGATAATCTTACAGATTTAATGAAGTATAAACAATATATATGTGAGTAACTGTTTGGATTATTTCTTACAAAATTGAGTGATTGAATAAAGAGGAGAATAGACTATATTCCTCAACTTATTAGGGCCTGGTGGCATTTAGAATAATATATTGGTCTCTTATAGCTACTTTTGTGGCAGAGATTTTCACAGGAGTAGCAAATTTGACAATTGTGTTAAAAGCAATAAGACTTTATTATGAACACATTTTACCTCTAAGGAAGATGCTTAATTTGAGGAAAGGAATAAGGTATGGTGAAGAAGGGGGAGAGAAGGATTAATTGGGATAATAGTTCCCAAGAGATAGATACATACAACTAGATCTCCAGAGAGGCAGTATATATAGGTAGTAGAATGTGAGCTTTGAGTAAAATGATCTTGAAGGCACAGAAGGAAGAGGAAGATAAAGAGTATTTATCACAATATGAGATGTAGATCCAACAGCCAATGCCCTCCTCCCGAGTTCTGCACAGGTACACGAGTCAGTGTCATACTACAGAATCAATTTCTGATATATGAAAAAGGAGCATATATTGTATAAGGAAAAGTGGTATCTTGCTTAGCTGTACATGATTGATTCCCCACCTGATAAATCAATAGGCATTAATTCAATAATCAAACAATCTATTAACTTCTGACACAGGCAGGTAGGCACCAATAGGAAGATGTAGAAAAATATTCCAGGCATTGGGATTTCCAGTGAAGGATCTATGGAATATCAAGCAGGAGGGAGAGGTCCAGACAATCTTTCCAAGAAAACTTAAATCTGATAAACCAAAAACTATTTGGGTCTACTACAAGGAGCTACAACAGAATCTTCTTTGGGGAAGAAATAATTCTTTTATGCTTGCGTGTATAATTCTTCCATTTTTGTCTTTTGTCATTAAAGTTTTTTTACATTTATGTCCCTAGCTATATTATAAGTATGTGTGGCCAGTGACCATAGCCTTATACGTTTTCATACCCCCACTGTTTCTTACATATACTAGGTACTTAATAAATATTAGCTGACTGACTGACTGGTTGTTTCCTTTAGTGCCTAAGGACAAAATAGGTTCTTTGTACATACTTTTTGAAATGAAGGGAAAAATCCCAGGGCATTCCTATTTCATAGTATGGTTCAGAAGAAGTGAGATGATATTGCAAATAGATGCCTGGGATTGAGCCTGAGCTCAAGCAAGTCAAACAAACTATTTCACTTCTCTGAGCCTCAGTTTTTTCATCAGTAAAATGGGGACAATAAAATATATAGTGCCTACTTCATGGCATTGTTATGAAGAAAATACTTTTCAAAGTAGCATATAAATATAAATTCTTATTATGCCTTAAATTTTTCTTTGTAGAAGTAGAGATTCTATTGTCACTGTCTTTGCTAGCCTTTTTTCCTTGAGAGGCAATATGGTCTCAGTGGAAAGTACAAGATCACTTGGGTTCAAATCCTGTTTCTGTCACTTACTATAATGCCTCTCATTTTATCTGTTTGATATGTGATCATCTGTTTAATCTTAAGTTACTTTGCTTCTTTTGGGCTTAGTTTCCTCATCTAGAAAATGATAAGTTGGATAACTGGCCTGCAAGATCTCTTTTAACTCTAAATCTATAATTCTGTCGTAAAAATTATTCATTATTTCTTTGTATTTTTCATCTCCATGAAGAAACTATTATCAAGCCTGATCAAAAAGGCTTCAGAAAATCTGATGATTCTTAATTGTCATAGTTGGAGTGTAAATTTATGATTTGGCTTATTTTGGCCATTGATTTATTAGCATTAAAATGAAATGCATCATAGGACAGGGCATGGAATGTTGGAGGTGGAATCAGGTCAATCTAGATTTAAATCCTTCCAAGTACTTATTAGCTATGTAAATCTAGTCAAGTTATTTGACCTCTATCAGTCTTAATTGTTTGTAAAATGGAGATAGGGTTGTCATAATGATTTATGAGATAATGTATGTGAAGTGAGCTTTGCAAACCTTAAATTACTGTATAAATTTCAGTTGTTATCCTCCTCCTCCTCCTCCTTTCACCACCATCATCATTATGAGTAGTTACTATTCCTATTACTTCATCCCAGGGCCAGAATTGTTACATATAGCTGGTCATGATCATGTAGACAAGGGCTCTAGCCAAGACTGGGAGACACAGACCGAGGTAAGTGTTTGCTGGTTAGGCAGGATTTGCCTTTTAGTGGCATCATGAATAGAAATATCAATAGAGGAAATGAAAGTAAAAAACAGACAGAGAAAAGAATAATTGTGACAATGGAGATAGCAAGAGCAGAACACAAGGGTTTCAGGCTGGGTTAGTACACTGGAATTGCTATATAGGGGCAGAATCTGAAATGAGAACCAAGTATCAGAACATGCAAGAAATAAGAGGAAATCTGAGAAAGAACAAAAGGAGGTGGGAGCAGAGCATATCACCAATGGACTGTTTGCTATGTTTGGTGTGATTTGAATTATAATCTTTTTATACCAGATTAATGAATACAAGCTATACTGTTAGTATCAGTTTGGCAGGGATTGAAAAGTACTTCACCTCATTTTACCGCTGGCAACTTCAGGAGTTGGGAATGTTTCAATCATTCATTAAATCAAAAGGCCTAAGACTAAGTACAAAAAAAGTCCTTTCAACTAGAAAAATATTGCAAAAAGATTCTTTTTGCATGGTCCTGGAAACTTGACCACAACACAGAGATGTTCTGTAAATTATCAACTGAGTTGAGAAAGGAGGGAATTTCAGAAATAAGAATGAGTATGGGATGTTAGTTGAAGATCCTGAAAAGGAATTGCTTATGGGAAGGGGGAGGAGAGGCCTCAGTCAGGTCTCTTTCCTTCCTCCCCTTTGACAGGAAGAAGAGAAATCTGACATCCTCTAAACCCTTTGAAACTGTCAATTTCCTAGAATGACCCTGAGACATCGACAACTCATATCTTCCTAGATATCCCTAGATCAGTTGGTAGCAGTGTCTGTATAATCATCAGCCAAAGACAAAGTGTGCTCCTGGCTCTATAAGCAGCTCAGATAGAGATCATACCACACTTATGGAGAATTTCTTGAGTACACCAAAAATGGAAGAAAAGGAATCCCAGAAAGTAGGAGATGTAGGTTATACTTTGGCCATATATGCTCTTTAAGCTTGAACCCACTTTCCCCTGAACTCTGTATATACTCATGGGAGAGTATATCATAGACTTTCTTTTCTTTTCTTTTCTTTTCTTTTGGAGGGGGGAGGATTTTGTACCAACTCTTTATATTGTATTACCTTAGTAAATACCCTTTAAAAAGCTATTTTAGACTGGCTAATTAAATGGATTCTCAACTGATAATTTTGAAGGGAAACACACTTGTAGGGACTTAAATCAATGGTATTAGAAAATCACCCCTGAGATCTGAGAGATATCCCTAGAATCCTGAAGGGTAGATATAGCCTGTCTGCTTCTGAAACTTGATTCATCTTTGTGAAAGGGAATTGGGAAATGGATGCATACATTAGAACTTATATAGGGTGCAATTTTATTCATAGATAATCAAATGAAAGGAATATCACTATAATTTATATTTGGCTTTGAGAATACTGATGTTTTGGTTAAGATTTCAAAAAAAATTAGAAAATATGGAGATGTATCTGGGCGGTTAGGTGTCTCAGTGGATAGAGTATTGGGCATGAAGTAAGGAAGACTCATCTTCCTGAGTTCAAACCTGGCTTCAGAGACTAGCTGTGTGGCCCTTGGCAAGCCATGTGTTTGCCTCAGTTTGATGATCTGTAAAATGAGCTGGAGAAGGAAATGGCAAATTATTCCAGTATCTTTGCCAAGAAAACCCCAAATAAGGTCACAAAGACCCAGACATAATTGAAACAACTGAACAACAACAAGAAGCTAGTTCAAGCTATATGGAAGCAACATAGAATGGTAGCAAAGCTTGAGGCAGTATATGTTGCTGAGTTCAAATCCTTCCTGAAATATTTATTAGCTTTGTAACAATAGGTAAATCATTCAACCATCTCTGAGTTTCAGTTTGCATATTTGTTAAATTAAGTTAATAATTCTTTATAATACACCACTGGGTTTTGGAAGGAAGGTACTTTTCAAACCTCAAACCACTATGTAAATGTGAGCTTACTATTAAACTAGTTCAGTGGCTTGTTTATGCATGTGAGTTGTTAAAAAACACACAACAAATTCATATAAGTAATTTTAAAATATGCACTTGTATCCAATTTGTTTTGGAGGTTAAGAAGTTGTGATGTTTTGTTCCAGTTTTTGGTTCAGTGATATCCAAGTCCCAGTTTCCACCAGGGAATAAGTATAGGAATGGAGAAGAAAGGAAACTTCAGTTCATCAGCTTTGGGAGCTTATGCCTAAGTTTCCTATCAATCACTCAGCTATGCTGAATTATTTGGACATTTCTATATGACTTGTAACAACAAAGAATTTTTTCTTGGTTGAGAAGTTATTTTTATCTATCATGAGAGAAAAATTCAGGTAAAATTGTTTGCATGTGCAAAAAACAAGATTGGGTAGAAAGAATGCTCATTTTTATTGGATTTCTTAGTAGTATTCATGTTGAAGGTTATAGTGAAATCTTGTAACACAACCGGCTATTGTGTAGAATTCAGTTATAAGATAGGTCTGCCTTGTATTCTGCCCAAGGGAATTTATTACTGGAAGCATGAGAAGGAATGGCTATAACAGTTTCATCTATATTCTAGTCCTGCAGCATGTCCTCAAAAACAGTATTCTGAGAAGGCTCCAATGTAGTTCATTCTATTATGTTTATACATACAGTACATTAAATACCTTGTAGATTCACCCAGACTCACAAACACAATTTAAGTAGAAATTTTAAGAAGTATATATTTGGCTGGTAGTCTCTGATGCTCTGTATAATAAATTATAAGATTTTTTCTGTTGCCTTAAATAATTGAGAGAATATGAATTAATTTACAGGAAAAGATTAAAGACAAAATGTTCACTGGTTGGTCATAAGATAGCCTAATGAGAATATCATAATCAGTAAAGAGAGAAAAAAAAACCCTTTATGATGTTAAATGGATATAAGAATAATGGCAGGGAAACAGGAAGAAAATTGAATGTGGTTTCAGGGGAATATTTTCTAATAGTGAAATCATATTATGGGATATTCTCCCAAGGGAAGTCTGAAAAAACTTCAGTTATTCAAACGTGGCCTGGAAACAGCATTAAAATACGTACTCTGGGGAACAATTGTACCCTGGCAGCTGAGTCAAATAGGAGACTAATAGGCCTTTTCCATATCTAGTTTCGTTGATTCAAGTTAAGTTACAACTTTTACATAGTATTTGCCCATTAAAAGAAATGTAAGAATAATCTGACCCTTTTCCAGTAATATGATCCTTTTAATAAAATTCCATCACATTTTAGTAACCAGCCAAACAATAACAGTAATAATTACTTCCAAAGCATTTTTTTAAAAGTGTCTTTAGGCATTATTCCTTATTTGTTACTTGCACAAACATATATTACTTATTACTCCTCAGGAAAAAGAATTCTTTAACCTTTAAAGTGGAAGAGAAGGGGTGAATATAGTAAAAAGAGAAAAAAAGGAACTCAAAGAAAAAGCAGAAAACAACTACTAAGGCCTCAGAAGGGAACTACAGTTTAATAGAATCAATCTTGAGAGTACTTACTCTAAGTGGAACCAAAAAAGAAAACCAGACTTTTTTTATTAGATATATTAAGTTAGCGCGCACACACACACACACACACACACACACACACACACACACACACAATCTTTCATTAATGTTGAATGCTACTCCTTTACTAGTAGCTATAAGGGTAGTACAATGCTTCCCATGATCTTATAGTTTTCACACAATAAGAATTTTGAAATCTTGTTTCATAATATTCACTACATTTTTTAATCTTTAAAAATTTAGGGGAATGCAATACATGAAGAAGAGAAGATAATTGAGAGCCCTAGAAATCAGAGATGGTATTTGTCTTTCCTATATGCTTCTAGAAGTTTTAGTGAAAAACAATCTGAGAAATGTTAACAGAATAACTTCTAGATATGAATATTTTCCTGAATTATTTTGGGATCTATCTTGTTATAATGTTTCTCTAACTTAACAAAAATAATCTCAAATTTATTTTCCTATTTAGTCTTAACACTTCTAGTTTTTCTGGTCTTTAATCTATCCTTTCGGTACTTGCAAAATTGTTATTTCTAAAGTATAGGTCTGACCATGCAATTTCCCTGCTCAAGAATGTTTAATGGCTTCCTATTATTATTATTTTTTTTTGGTAAGGCAATTGGGGTTAAGTGACTTGCCCAGGATCACACAGCTAGTGTCAAGTATCTGAGGCTGAATTTGAACTCAGGTCCTCCTGACTCCAAGGCCAGTGCTCTATCCACTGCACCACCTAGCTGCCCACTTCCTATTATTTCTAGGACAAAATACAAATCCCTCTGTTTTGTATTTAAAGCTCTTCACACTCTTGATCCAGTTTACCTTTTTAGGTGTATTATACATTATTTCCCTTTACACAGTCTACATTTCAGCCATACTGATCTACTGGTTCTCTGCACATGAAATTCCATCTACTTCCTCTGTTTCCCACAGTCTATCTCCTACATCTACAATGTTCTCCCTCCTCAGTTCCATCTCTTGGAATCACTAGTTCCCTTCAAGGCTAGTATGTTCTAGTGCAAAGAATGCTAAACTTAGGGTCACATGAACTAATTTCAAAATCTAGCTCTGTTATTCATTACCCTGGGCAAGTCATTTAACTCTGCAAGCCTTAGTTTCCTAATTTATAAAATGAGACAGTTGGATTGAGATGGCCTCCATGGTCCCTTCCAACTTAGTCCCTATACACAAGGTCTTTTCTGTCCTACCTCTAAACACAAATGTGAGTCTGGGTCTCTGTCTGTCTCTACATATACACATATATGTCTATGTGTGTATGTAGTTTCCCTTGGTTTACTCTTTTGAGGTATACTCAGTCCATAATCCCTTCAGGCACATGGAAGCTTGGGCTAGGGTCTTCTGCTTGTGGTCTTCTTTCCTTTGATACAGTGTCTTGTCTAAAAGATGGCTGGAATTTTTTCCTTTCCAACAGAAGAATTGTGGCTACCAGGACAGTTATGGCAGCTAACTACAACAGAAGGAAAGAAGTTGAAGAAGAAAGAGTTGCAGAGAGAGTGGGGAGAGAGGAGTAGAGAGGGAGGGAGAGAGATAACATATTGGAAAGAAATATTCAATTTAATGTTGATCAGGCTGTGCTTACTAAAAGTGAAATATAAAATGACTATTTTGTAGTCTTCACAAAGAAATTTGTAAATATCTCAATGAGGCTTGAATATTAGTCTCTTGATTAACCTAGTAGTGAGAAGTTACTGGATTCTATTATAATCATTCTTTTATTATTTATTGCTTAGCATTCCCTTTTTGTATTAGAATAAAACTGCTTGTTCCATATCTGATTTATGTTAATATTGTGTAATTCCTTTACTTCTCCATTTGAAGGGGGCAAAATCCTAGACTATAGGCAAAGTGTATATTTGTTTCAGGGGAATCTGAAGTGGAGGTTGAATAAAACATTAAGGATCCTAATTCCCCTGTTGAGAAGATGGGCAACCACAGAACAATGAACTCTGAGAAACCAGAAGGGCTGGTAAATAGTAGGGATAGGAGCAGGTCACCAGACCCTATAGCCATAGCCAAGTAGTGCCTGGCTAACCATTTTGCCAGATATTTTTTTCTCCTGTCACTAAAATATATGGCCATTGAAGATAGGGACACTCATTTTTATTTTTGTATTGCTAGCAGGTGTCTTACATATAACAGGTACTTAATAAATAGTCATTGAATAAATGAATGATATGAGAGAATATATATGTATAAATATTGCTATATAGAGACTCCTATGCTATAACTACGACAATTATTATTGTTGCTATTTACCTACCTATTATTATTTACCTATTTAGGTAAAATTTCATTTCATTTCAATTCGACACTATTAAATGCCTATTATCTTTGTGCCAAGTCCTTCCGATATAGGTACTAAACAACTCCAATGGATCTTTTATTTCATTGATTTGAGAGTTGCCTCTAAGGGTACAGATTATAATCCATCTAAGTAAAAATTTTGTCCATAATTTTCTACATTTCAATAACACGGTAGAGGTCTTACTTGCCTTTTCCTGGTATCATGGAGGGTACCAGTAAAGTATTCTGACTGTCTCTAATCAATCTCTTGCTCTTAACATGTGACCAATTCATGTTTTCCTTCTATCTTAAATTTCATTGGTAACGTCTTTAACTCCTATTTTCCTTTGAAGTTCTTTCATGGGCATATGTTGAAGCCTTGCTCATACATACCATGCACCTCTTCATTGCCTATTGTGTAGTATTCATTTTCTATTCTTTGATGGCTATCATGTTCTATATGTTGCTGCTCTACAGCAATACTGGAAAATGTTGCAATTAAGAAGATAGACCTTTGTTTACAAGGGAAGCTTAGAGTCATGAAAAGTGCTTTGTAAAACCCAAAGCAAATTCGGCCTATTTTTTCTCATGGTCAACTTTAAGTCCATATATATATATATATATATATATATATATATATATATATATATATATATATATATATATATATGTGTGTGTGTGTGTGTGTGTGTGTGTGTATGTGTGTATAAGTACATGTGACTATAGATATAGACACACATATAGCATATATCCACATAATACATAGTTAATGTATATAATTATATATCTCATATATCTACATATGTATATTATACAAATATACCTACCAATGATCAAATTCTATAGAATTTATACCTTAATGCATATAAAAATCTGGGCAATAGACATTCTTCATTCACTTGACGTTTCCTATGATAATGATGTCTTGTACATAGTAGGTGTTTAATAAATTCTTGTTGAATGAATGAACACAATACAGTATATGTAAAATGCTACATACTAACTCAACTCTTTTTTTTTTGGTGTGGGGCAATGAGGGTTAAGTGACTTGCCCAGGGTCACACAGCTAGTAAGTGTAAAGTGTCTGAGGCCGGATTTGAACTCAGGTCCTCCTGACTCCAGGGCCAGTGCTCTATTCACTATGCCACCTAGCTGCCCCCTAACTCAACTCTTTCGAATGATTACAGATCTTTTTTTCTTTAAATCAGGCTGTGAAATGTTTCAGGGCTTAAAGTGGTCAATACAATGTCATCTGCAAATAGGGGCATCTGGAATAACTGACCATATAATAGAAAAATCCATTTCAATTTAAAATCTTGCATTGAATCTTATGTATCCATCCCAAGTTAAAAAAAAATCAAAAGATGTGACTCCTTCCTCCTTGAATCTATCATTTTACTACTCAACATCTCATTTATTAATTTCATTATATTTTTACTTTCATTATAACCAAGTACATGTCTTATCACAACTATTGCATTATAAACTTTTTAATGGCAGAGACTATGATTTTTGTCACCTTTGTATCCTTAGCACCTATCACAGAGTTTTCTATATACTTAAATACCTCAACAGATCTGGAACCTCTTTGTTCTCTCCATTGACACAGGTTGAAACCCATCTATGACTGTAATTCCTGTGTGACTCTTGCCTATAATCTCCTATATCCCCTCAACAATGGGTTTACCAAAAGTTTGTGTGTTGAAGGGGAGAGGGACTTCTTTTAGATCCCTTGACAATAGGTAGGAACCAATGAAACGTGTGAGACATGCATCTGTTATCTCTCCTTCTGCCATAGAAAGTGATATGGTTTTATTTTTTGCGGGGGTGGGGTTCTAGATCTTGCATGCAGTGGGTGGTTAAGAAATGTTTGTTGATTTGAATGTAATTAAAGTTCATAACATTATTGGATTACATTATTTTTTAAAAAACAACATCCATGGAATATTTCACGTGAAGTTTAACAGATAAAGTATTCTAAATGTTTGCCATAATGTTAAATGTAACTTTTTCAACTGATACAGCACACACCAACCTAGTCATTTCTGCAGTGCTTTGTCGTCCTGTTCTTGTTTCACGTACATCAGTATCTAGATAACTTCTGCCAAATTGTCGTGTAACCTTGAAATGGGCTTGTTTGTGGATAGCTCAGCTTTAAATTGATATCTCTCATAGCTCTTCACAGTTCATTAACATTTCCCATCTTCTAGTAACACTTTAAAAATTTATGCTGCTCACACTCAGATACAATTACCTAATTCTTAATTTTTATTTTTTACATACATGTCCCACAACACCACAATAAAAATAGCATAGGAAAAATAATTCTGGTTTTGGAATCAGAGATCTAGGTTCAAATTCAAGCTCTACCATTCACTATCATTGTGACTTTGGGCAAATTGTTTAACCTATTTGGGTCTTATTTTGCACATCTGTAAAATGTGGGAAATTGTACTAAATGATCTCTAAGGTTCCTTTTAGGTCTTTTATAGTGGCAAGACTACTGCACTTAGAGTCAAGAGATCTGAGTTCAAAACCTTGGAAACATTTATTACCCATGTGACCTTGAGCAATTCACTTTACCTTTTGAGCCCCAGGTTCCTCATCTGCAACATAAGAAGGTTGGACAATATAATTTCTAAGGTACTTTTCAACTTAAAATCCTATGAATAATGGCAAAAATCTATGCTTCTATATTACTAATTCTCACTAAAGGCCTTTTTGAGAAAGAGCATAAATGATGATATTTCTAGCTACACTTCTAAACATCCTATCAGCATGCAAACTGCACATAAATTTTATTGAAATATTCTATGTGGACAGAACATCTGGTTCACCACAGGGATTGTACTTAAAAAAAGAGCCAGGGGATCCAGGACAAGCTAGTGATACTTTTACCTCTGCCCCTGTCTCTGTTCTGGCTCTTTTCAGGTTCACTCACTTTTATTATGGTCTCCCTTGAATTCCTCCTTTAGCCCTTATAGAGAATTGAAACTAGCTGTCAGAATTGGAAATACCCAGTGGCTACTGGCAGAAGTCTGAAGCTCTGGCATTTTTTTTTCTGTGAGAGTAATCAAATGGATCAGCTGGAAACTTTTCTTCAGTGAAAACAGAATAGACTTGTTCCAAAGGCACATTTCCTCCAAATGTCTGGCCAAGCGGAGCTTCCTATGTCTGCACTCATTGGTTTATTCTCCTCAAAATGGAATGTTGCCTGCATTCAGAAATTAGCTAGAAGCTAATATCATGAAAGGACCAAGTGTTTTGTAGGGAGCCATAGAAATAAATAATGAATTCAACCAACATTTATTAACTTGTTTTTGTTGTTCAGTCATGTCAAAGTTCATGTTTGTTGTTTTTATGATACTATCTATCCACCTCATTTTCTTCCATCCTCTTTTCCTTTTTCTTTCAATCTTCACCCACAGCAGGGTCTTTTCTAATGAGGAGTCTCGTCTTCTTATTATGTGGCCAAAGTATTTAAGTTCAGCTCCAGTATTTGACCTTCTAGTGAATAGCCTGAATTAATTTTTTAAGTATTGACTGATTTGATCTCTTTCCTATCCAAGGGACCCTCAAAACCTTTTTCTAGCACCACAATTTAAAAGCATTGATTCTGCAGCTTTCCTTATTGTCCAACTTCACAGTCATACATTGCTATTAGAAAAATCATAGCTTTGATTATATGAGCTTTTTTTTGGCAAGATGATGTTTCTGCTTTTTAGTATGCTGTCCAGATTTGCCATGCCTTTCTTTTCAAGGAGTACCTTTTAATTTCATGGCTGCAGTAGCTGTCTGCAGTAATCTTTGAGTCCAAGAAATAAAATCTGACACTGCTTCCTTTTCTTATCTCTCTGTCAGAAATTGATGGGAGTAGTTGCAAAGATCTTAATGCCAAGCTTCAAGCCAGGTTTTCACTTTCTTCTTTCACCCTCATCAAGAGGCTTCTTAATTCCTTTTCACTGTCTGCTATCAGAGTGGTATCATCTGCATAGCTGAGATTGTTGATATTTTTCATGGCAACCTTAATTTTGGCTTTTGGTTCATCCAGCATGGCATTTTGTATGATGTACTCTGCATATAAGTTAAATAAATAAGCTGACAATACACAGCTTTCTTTTTTTTCCTGAGGCAATGGGGTTAAGTGACTTGCCCAGGGTCACACAGCTAGTGTCAAGTGTCTGAGGCTGGATTTGAACTCAGGAGCTTCTGAATTCAAGGCTGGTGCTTTATCCACTGTACCACCTAGCTGCCCCCAATACAGTTTTCTTATACTCCTTTCCTAATCTTACTGTGGCTTGTTGGCCTGTATACAGGTTTTACAGAAGATAAGTAAGATGATCTGGTACTCCTATCTCATTGAAGACTTGTCATATTTTTCTGTGTTCCACATGGGCAAAGGATTTAGTGTAGTCAATGAAGCAGAAGTAGATTTTTAAAAATTCTCTTGCTTTCTCCATAACTCAGTATATGTTGGCAATTTGGTCTCTATTTCCTCTACCTCTTCAAAAACTAGCCTGCTCTCCTGGTAATTCTTGGTTCACATATTGCTAAAGCGGGGGCAGCTAGTTGGCTCAGTGTATAAAGCACACACCCTGGATTCAGGTGTACCTGAGTTCGAATCTGACCTCAGACACTTGACGCTTACTAGCTGTGTGACCCTGGGCAAGTCACTTAACCCCCATTGCCCTGCAAAAAAACCCAAAAAACCAAAAACAAACAAACAAAAAGACCCAAACCAAACATATTGCTAAAGCCTAGCTTACAAAATCTTAAGCATAACCTTGCTAATGTGAGAAATGAGCACAATTGTTTGGTAATTAGAACAATCCTTGGCATTGCCTCTTCTTTAGGATTGGGACATATACTGATTTTTTCTAATCTAGTGGCCACTGCTGTGTTTTACAAATTTGCTGGCTTATCAAATCCAGTACTTGAACAGCATACTCTTTCAGGATTTTAAATAACTTGGCTGGAATTCTATCACCTCCACTAGGCTTATTGTTAGCGATGCTTTGTAAGATGCACTTGACTTCATTCTCCAGAATGTGTGATTCTAGATCAGTAACCATATCATCATGGTTATTGATGATAAGTTCTTTCTTGTGTAGTTCTTTTGTGTATTCTTGACTCCTCTTTTTAATCTCTTCTGCTTCTATTAAATCCCTACCTTTTTTTTGTCTTTGCATTAAACTTTCTCTTGTTAGTTCTGATTTTTTTGAAAAGCTTTCTTATTTTTCCCATTCTATTATTTTCTTCCGTTGCTCATTTAAGAAAACCTTATTTCTCTTTACTATTCTCTGGAATTCTGCATTTAGATGGGCATATCATTTTCTTTCTCCTTTCTTTTTTGTTTTTATTCTTTCCATAGCTATTTGTAAAGCCTCATCAGATAGCCATTTTGCCTTCTTGCTCTTTTTTTTTTCTTTGGAATGTTTTTTGTTGTTTTTGTTTTTTCTTACAGGAATATTTCCTGTACGATATTGTGAACCTCTGTCCATAGTTCTTTAGGCACTCTATCTACCAGATCTAATCCATTAAATCTATTTATATCACTTCCACTTCTTATTCATAAGGGAAGCTATTTAGGTCATACTTATATGGTCTCATGGTTTTCCCTACTTTAAGTCTGAATTTTGCAATAAGAAGCTCAGGTTCTGAGCCACAGTCAGCTCCAGGCCTTGTTTTAACTGACTGTGTGGAGCTTTTCCACCTTTGGCACAGATCATAGTTTCATTGAGCTATGTAAGTTCCTCTACCATGATAAGGCAGTGAGCCATAGGAGATATTTATTAGTAGTTAAGTAATTAGGGGGAACAGGGACAAAAAAAGAATAAAAATCTGCCCCAAAGAGCTTATGTTTTATTTTAGAAAAGGTGAAATACATATATCAGTAATAGTACTACTAGATTTCAAGATGAAATTAGCCTTTGTAGTCATTTAATCCAATACCTTAATGTTACAGATGAAAAAAATGATAGCCAGAGTAGGGATGTTATTTTCCAAGGTTACACAGGTAATAATTGGTAGAGCCAGGAATCTATGCAAGGTCTTCTGACTCTAATGGGGAGGAATTGGGAATCAGTTAAGTAATTGTCACAATTGTCTTTCTTTGTTTCGTTGCTTTTTCCTTCCTCCCTCCCTCCCTCCCTCCCTCCTTCCTTCCTCCCTCCCTCTCTCCCTCCCTCTCTTCCTCCTTCCTTCCTTCCTTCTTTCTTTCCTTCCTTCCTTCCTTCCTTCCTTCCTTCCTTCCTTCCTTCCTTCCTTCCTTCCTTCCTTCCTTCCTTCCTTCCTTCCTTCCTTCCTTCCTTCCTTTCTTCCTTCCTTCCTTCCTTCCTTCCATTTGTTTGTTTGTTTGTTTGTTTGTTTTTTGTGCAGAACTCTTAAATATTAGAGAATCAGAGAATGTTAGTGGAAAGGAACCATGGAAATAATTTAGTCCAAACCCTCTTGTTTTACAGATGAGAGAATTGAGTCCTAGAGATATAAAAATGAATGCTCTTGATAACTACACAGTTCACATAGAAACATCAATAAGTGGTTTTGTCTTCAGAAACAGCTTTGTATTCTAACTTAATTGTATTGGGAAGAACTATCTCTTTTTCTACCCCTGCCCCATAATTAGGATAACCAACCTACTTCCCTTAGTCATAAAAGCCAGTTTTTTACATTATTCCCTTTTGACAGTTGTGTTATCCAAAATGCTCCCATGAGATATGGTGTCAGATTTCTTCTATCTAATTGCTTTTAGAATTAAGGTTTTATGATGTTTTTCCTATTTTGTATAAAAATGCTTTAGCCAATTGCTTATATTACTATTTAATGGTAGTGCAAATGCACTTTTCCTTTCTTGATATTATTTCCTTAAAACATCCAGATTCTCGTACTTCTACTTCTCCCTTTTAACAATGAACAATATAAATTTCTCTCCTTTTGATCTGATATATCCTCCTGTCCTTAATCACATAAATTGCCTCCCTCCATCTTCCTTATTTTTGTTTTCTATATGGTAAAAATTCTGAATATGGTATTAGAGTACAAATAGTAACCCAAAATTGCAAGATAAAAGTCTATAGGGTCATTTTTTATAATCAAAACACTGTAGATATAGGAGGGATGAAACATTTTATTTTTTGTTTTTTAAAGCCAAACCAATGAAATTAAATCCAAGAAGCACTTATTAAACATTCACTATATTCTAAGCACTGGGGATACTGACGCAAAAATGTAAACAATCCTTGCCCACAAAAACAAAATAAACCCCACAACAACCACTTTACATTATCCTTAGCAGACACAACATGTTCACAAATAAATGAATATAAAACACATGTTAAATAAATCCAAAGTGATTTTAGAGTGTGTGCGTTGAGGAAATGGATTGCTAGTCACTTGTGGGGAGGAATCAGGAAAGACATTGTGTAGGAGGTGGCACTTGAGCTGAACCTCAGATTTCTAGGTAGGGATTTCAAGAGACAAGGAAACTGTCATTACTGCATTTAACATGTACAACAATAATGACAAGCATCTGCATTAATAGGAGGATAGAGTTTATAGGATATTGCAGTCCAACTTTCATTTTATACATAATGAAGATGAGAACCAGAAAGATGAAATAAAGGTCATATAAGTAATAGGTAGCAGATTTTGGATATGCACTCAGGTCTGCTGATAACCAATAATCAAAGCTGGCATTTATATCGTGTTTTAAGGTTTGCAAAGTACTTGACATTATCTCACTTAATCCTCAAAGCAACCCTGTGAAGTAGGTGCTATATAATCTCCATTTACAGATGAAAAAAAAGAGGCAGATAGAAGTTAAATGGCCTGCCCATGTCACATACCTTATGAATTCTAAGGGAGGATTTGAACTCAGATCTGCCTGACCCAAGGTCCTTTGGCAAATCCATTCTGCCACCTGGGGACCTAATCTCTAATGTTCTAATTCAGTATCATATTCATCAGTTACTAGACTCTTAAAATCATTATCTATTACCATATATGTTCTAAGGGAACAAGATAAAATATTATTTATGCAATAATTGTATAATTATTAGTATTCTATGAATAATACAGATAATTACTGAGTAAGTAGTGACATAATTTAAGTTTTTCCCTCAAAAACTCAAACTAGCAGGCAATATTACATTTCACTTTCTTTTTTTTTTTTTTTACATTTTTACAAAATGTGTGATAAGATGGCCAAAGAAAAGAATGAAAATTTAAACTTCGTTAGGAGAGACATAGTGCTATGAACAAAAGAGATCACAATCCTAACATACTTTATCCTAATCATGTGACATCTGGATGACATTTTGTTTAGTTCTAGGTGTCACATCTTAAGAAAGAGCTGGAAGGCATCTAGAGGCGGACAACATGGATGGTGAGATTCCTCAAGACCAAATCATAGGAAACTAACTAGTGGAAAAAATCAAAATGTTTAGCGTGGATAAAAGAAGACTTGGGCTAGAGGTATAGATGACAGCTATCATCAGTCATTTGAAGGGTTGTCATATGGAATTATCTTTAGGCTTGTTCTGCTTGACCTCAGATGTCAAAATCAGGAGCAATATTTGGAAGTTCTAGGGAAACTTCCATAAACGAGGAAAAGTACACTGATAATTAGAACTGTCCCTAAGTGGAATGAGTTGTCTCAAGAGGTGGTGAGTGGTGAGTAGAGCCATGGTAGGGAGAGAGAATTATCACATAGGAGCAATGGCATAGTTAGCTTGATCATAGTTCATGGTTCTAGAATTGGAGAGCGGGGGAGAGAGAGAGAAAGGAATCTCTTCCTCTGGGATCCTTAGGTATACATGGTCCCTTTCAAAAAATGTCTTTAAACAGTCTAGTTTATCAGGATTAAGAGATGTTCTAGGGGGCGGAGCCAAGATGGCGGAGAGGAAGCAGCAAGCTGCCTGAGCTCTCCTTCTGTTCCCTCAAAACGAACATTAAATCAAGCCTCTGGACGGATTCTGAAACTACAGAACCTGCAAAGAGACAGAGAGACACAGTCCTCCAACCAGAGATAATTTAGAAGACTTCAGGAAAAGGTCGGTCTGACTCGGGCAAAAGGGAGGCCCAGCGCAGGGCAGCAACCCAGCGCCGAGGGGGTCGGGGCAAATCAGCAGGAGCTGTGGGTCACAGCCGAACAACTGAGGCTCCCGGAACCTGCTTCAAAAATCTGGTGGCCAAGAAGGACAGTGGAAAAACTTACCTGCACCGGCCGAGAGGGCCACGAACGGCGGGATCAGACGCCGGGGTCTGACGCCTGGCTGGCTGAGCACAATCAGACAGGAAGTGCAGGACAGGGGATCTCCACACACCATAAAGGCCTCAGAGTAAAAGCCCGGTCACACAGCACCTATACACCTGCACAAGAAGCCCAAAACAGGGACCCTGGTGCCCCCAGAGCAGACCTCAACTTAAAGAATAAATAAATAAGCTGCAATAATGAGTAAGAAGCAAAAAAGAGCCCTCTCCATTGAGAGCTTCTGTATCAATAGGGAAGAAGCCAACACAAACTCAGATGAGGACAATAGCCTCAAATTGTCTACATCTGAAGCCTCACAAGGGAAGGTGAATTGGTCGCAAGAACAAAAAGCCTTCCTGGAAGAGCTCAAAAAGGATTTTAAAAATCAATTGCAAGAGGTAGAAGAAAAAATGGGGAGAGAAATGAAAGCAACACAAAAAAACTATGAAAAAAGAATCAGCAGCTTAGAAAAGGAAGTTGAAGAAAACAAAGCCTTAAAAAATTCATTTGGCCAAATGGAAAAAAAGCTGCATAATCTCACTGAAGAAAACAATACCTTAAAAAATTCACTTAGCCAAACGGAAAAAAAGGTACATAATCTCACTGAAGAAAACAATACCTTAAAAAATTCACTTAGCCAAATGGAAAAAAAGGTGCATAATCTCACTGAAGAAAACAATGCCTTAAAAATTAAAGTGGGACAGTTGGAAGAAAAGGAATCCATGAGACACCAAGAATCGGTCAAGCAGAATAAAAAAAAATGAAAAAATAGAAGAAAATGTGAAATACCTCATTGGAAAGACAACTGATCTGGAAAACAGATCGAGGAGAGACAATTTGAGAATCATTGGACTGCCTGAAAGCCATGACCAGAAAAAGAATCTAGATACCATATTCCAGGAAATTATTAAGGAGAACTGCCCTGATATCATAGAATCAGAGGATAAAATCATCATTGAAAGAATCCATCGATCACCTCCTGAAAGAGACCCCAAAAGGAAAACTCCAAGGAATATTGTAGCCAAATTCCAGAATTATCAGGTGAAGGAGAAAATACTCCAAGCAGCCAGAAAGAAGCAATTTAAATATCATGGAGCCACAGTCAGGATTGCTCAGGACCTGGCAGCTTCAACATTAAAGGACCGCAAGGCTTGGAATATGATATTCCGGAAGGCAAAGGAGATTGGATTGCAGCCGAGAATCTATTACCCAGCAAAAATGTGCATTTTCTTTCAGGGGAAAAGATGGACATTTAATGACATTGGGGACTTTCAATCTTTCCTGGTGAAAAGACCAGAACTGAATAGAAAATTTGATCTCAACATACAAGACTCAAGAGAAGTTTAAAAAGGTAAACAGAGGGGGAAAAAAAAAGTTACCCTATTAGGTTAAACTGTTTATATCCCTACACAGGAAGATAATACTCATAACTCTTAAGAATTGTAAATGTATTTGGGCAGAGAGAAGGACTTTATATAGAGGGTATAAATATAAATTGTCTTTGATGTGATGATACAAAAGAATTAAGGAGATAAAAAGGGAGTCTATGGGGAGGAGAGGAAAGGGGAGGTGGAATGGGATGAATTATATCATATGAAGAGGTGGAAAAAAACCTATTATAATAGAGGGAAAGAAAGGAGGGGGGAACATGGTTTCAACCCTATTCTCATTAGATTTGACTCAAAGAGGGAATAACATATACGTTCATTGGGATAAAGAAACTTAACTCACTCTTTAGGGAAACAAAAGGGGAAGGGAAAGGGGGGGACTGAGAAGGGAGGACAAAAGCAAGGGAGAAAAGGGTAAAGAAAAGAGAGGGGGGTGATAAAAAGGGAGGGCAGATTGGGGGAGGCAGGGGTAAGAAGTAAAACGTCGGTAAGGAGGAATAGGGTGAAAGAAGGGGGGAAAAGTACAAAGGGGGTAAATAGAATGGAGGGGAATAGACAGTCAGTAATAATAACTGTGAATGTGAATGGGATGAACTCTGCTATAAAACGGAAGCGAATTGCAGAGTGGATTAAAAACCAGAACCCTACAATATGCTGTTTACAAGAAACACATTTGAAGCAGAGAGATACACACAGAGTAAAGGTAAAAGGCTGGAGCAGAATATATTATGCCTCAGCTAAAGTAAAAAAGGCAGGGGTAGCAATCCTTATCTCAGACAAAGTGCAGGCAAAAATAGATCTCATTAAAAGAGATAAGGAAGGAAATTACATCTTACTTAAAGGTACTATAGATAATGAAGTAATATCAATATTGAATATGTATGCGCCAAGTGGTATAGCATCCAAGTTCTTAGAGGAGAAGTTAAATGAGTTACAAGAGGAATTAGATAGTAATACTATACTAGTGGGGGATCTGAATCGCCCCCTCTCAGAATTAGATAAATCTAGCCAAAAAATAAATAAGAAAGAAGTGAAAGAGGTGAATAGATTACTAGAAAAGTTAGACATGATAGATGTCTGGAGAAAATTGAATGGGGATAGAAAGGAATATACCTTTTTCTCAGCAGTACATGGCACATTTTCAAAAATTGACCATGTATTAGGGCACAAAAACATCATAGTCAAATGTAGAAAGGCAGAAATAGTAAATGCATCCTTCTCAGATCATGATGCAATAAAAATTACATGTAAGAAAGAGCCAGGGAAAAGTAGAATGAAAATCAATTGGAAACTAAATAATTTCATTCTAAAGAATGAATGGGCCAAACAAGAAATCATAGAAACAATCAATAACTTTATCCAAGAGAATGACAATAATGAGACAACATACCAAAATCTATGGGATGCAGCCAAAGCAGTGCTTAGGGGAAAATTTATAGCTCTAAATGCTTACATGAATAAAAAAGAGAAAGAGGAGATTAATGAATTGGGCATGCAACTTAAAAAGCTAGAAAAAGAACAAATTAGAAATCCCCAATTAGACACTAAATTAGAGATCCTGAAAATTAAAGGAGAAATCAATAAGATTGAAAGCAAAAAAACTATAGAACTAATCAATAAAACTAAGAGCTGGTTTTATGAAAAAACCAATAAAATAGATAAAATACTGGTTAATTTGATTAAAAAAAAGAAAGAAGAAAACCAAATTACCAGTATCAAAAATGAAAAGGGTGATGTTACCACCAATGAAGTGGAAATTAAAGCAATAATTAGGAAATATTTTGCCCAACTGTATGCCAATAAATTTGACAATCTAAATGAAATGGATGAATATTTACAAAAATACAAACTGCCCAGGTTAACTGAAGAGGAAATAAAATCCTTAAATAAACCCATATTAGAAAAAGAAATTGAACAAGCTATTAATGAACTCCCTAAGAAAAAATCCCCAGGGCCAGATGGGTTTACGGGTGAATTTTACCAAACATTTAAAGAACAATTAATTCCAATATTATACAAATTATTTGGAAAAATAGGTGAAGAAGGAGTTCTACCAAATTCGTTTTATGACACAAATATGGTGGTGATACCAAAACCAGGCAAAGCAAAAACAGAGAAAGAAAATTATAGACCAATCTCCCTAATGAATATTGATGCTAAAATCTTAAATAAGATATTAGCAAGGAGATTACAGCAAGTGATCACCAGGATAATACACTATGACCAGGTGGGATTTATACCAGGAATGCAGGGCTGGTTCAACATTAGGAAAACTATTAACATAATCAACCACATCAATAAGAAAACCAACCAAAATCATATGATTATCTCAATAGATGCAGAGAAAGCTTTTGACAAAGTACAGCACCCATTCCTAATAAAAACACTAGAGAGTTTAGGAATAGGGGGAGCTTTCCTTAGAATAATAAACAGTATCTACCTAAAGCCATCAGCAAGTATTATATGCAATGGAGATAAATTAGAGGTCTTCCCAATAAGATCAGGGGTGAAACAGGGATGTCCATTATCACCCCTATTATTTAATATTGTCCTAGAAATGTTAGCTTTAGCAATCAGAGAAGAGAAAGGAATTAAAGGAATTAGAATAGGCAAGGAGGAAACAAAACTATCACTCTTTGCAGATGATATGATGGTATACTTAAGGAATCCTCGAGAATCAAGTCAAAAATTACTTGAAACAATTAACAACTTTAGCAAAGTAGCAGGATATAAAATAAATCCACATAAATCATCAGCATTTCTATACATGACCAACAAAGTCCAGCAGCAAGAGATAGAAAGAGAAATTCCATTTAAAGTAACGGTAGGTAATATAAAATACTTGGGAGTCTACTTGCCAAGACAAACCCAGGAACTCTATGAACACAACTACCAAACACTCTTCACACAAATCAAATCAGATCTAAATAATTGGAAAGATATCAATTGCTCATGGATAGGCAGAGCTAATATAGTAAAAATGACAATACTGCCTAAATTAATTTACTTATTCAGTGCCATACCAATCAGGCTACCTAAAAATTATTTTATACAGCTAGAAAAAATAATAACAAAATTCATCTGGAAAAACAAAAAATCAAGAATATCCAGGGAAATAATGAAAAAAAATTCACAGGAAGGTGGGTTAGCGGTACCAAACCTGGAGCTTTACTATAAAGCGGCAGTCATCAAAACTATCTGGTACTGGCTAAAAAATAGAGTGGTAGATCAATGGAATAGGCTAGGCTCAGGAAATGCAGTAGTAAATGACACTAGTAATGTAGTGTTTGATAAACCCAAAGACTCCAGCTTCTGGGATAGGAACTCAGTATTTGACAAAAACTGCTGGGAAAACTGGAAGATAGTATGGCAGAAATTAGGCTTAGACCAACATCTTACACCTTATACTAAAATAAGGTCAAAATGGATACATGATTTAGACATAAGAGGTGATACCATAGGTAAATTAGGAGAGAAAGGAATAGTGTACCTATCAGATCTTTGGAAAGGAGAACAGTTTTTGACCAAACATGAGATAGAGTATATTATAAAATGCAAAGTGGATGATTTTGATTATATTAAATTAAAAAATTTTTGTACAAACAGAAGCAATGCATCCAAAATTAGAAGGGAGGCAGAAAGCTGGGAAACAATTTTTGAGGCCAGTGCTTCTGATAAAGGCCTCATCTCTAAAATATATAGGGAATTAAATCAAATTTATAAGAATCCAAGTCATTCCCCAATTGAGAAATGGTCAAAGGATATGAACAGGCAGTTTTCTGATGAAGAAACCAAAGCTATCTATTCCCATATGAAAAAATGCTCTAAATCTCTAATGATTAGAGAGATGCAAATTAAAACAACTCTGAGGTACCACCTGACACCTATCAGATTGGCTAAAATGACAAAAAAGGAAGATAATAAATGTTGGAGAGGCTGTGGGAAAATTGGAACACTAATGCATTGTTGGTGGAGCTGTGAGCTGATCCAACCATTCTGGAGAGCAATTTGGAATTATGCCCAAAGGGCGATAAAGCTGTGCATACCCTTTGACCCAGCAATCCCACTTTTAGGTCTTTTGCCCAAAGAAATCATGGAAGGGGGAAAGGGACCCACATGTACAAAAATATTTATAGCTGCTCTTTACGTGGTAGCAAGGAATTGGAAGTTGAGGGGGTGCCCATCAATTGGGGAATGGCTGGACAAGTTGTGGTATATGAATACAATGGAATACTATTGTGCTGTAAGAAATGATGAGCAGGAAGAGTTCAGAGAAACCTGGAGGGTCTTACGTGAGCTGATGATGAGTGAGATGAGCAGAACCAGAAGAACATTGTACACAGTATCATCAACATTGAGTGTTGACCTACTGTGATGGACTATATTCTTCTCACCAATGCAATGGTACAGAAGAGTTCCAGGGAACTCATGATAGAAGAGGATCTCCAAATCCAAGAAAAAAAAGAAAGAAAGAACTGTGGAGTATAGATGCTGATTGAACCATATTATTTCTTTTGTTTTGGGTGCTGTTGTTTTTTTTTTTCTATTTTGAGGTTTTGCATCACTGCTCTGATTCTTTCTCTTGTAACAGGATTAATGCAGAAATAGGATTAATGTTATTATGTGTATATATATATATATGTGTGTGTATAGATATATCTATATGTATAGATATATATAGATATAACCTATATCAGATTACCTGCTGTCTAGGGGAGGGGGGAGGGAGGGGAGGGAGGGAGGGAGAAAAATCTGAAATTGTAAAGCATGTATAAACAAAAGTTGAGAACTATCTTTACATGTAACGGAAAAAATAAACTATCTCATAATGTAAAAAAAAAAAAAAAAAAAAAAAAAAAAAGAGATGTTCTAGAGGGAATTGCAATAAATGTTGGACTACCTATACAGATATGATTTGGACTAGTTCTTTGAGACCCTTCTGATTCTGAATTTATATAACAAGTATCAATCATCTAACATCCAACAGTATTTATTAAGTATCTACAATGGACTGCTGAAGGCTGATGATATGAACATAATAATGAAATATATGTATAAAAAGCATGATAAGAGAAGGGACTCTGAAACACCAAACTTTCTGAGGATCATTCTCATGTTAAGCAAGCTGGTGATATTGATAAAGTACAGGATCATTTATATAGAACATTTAAGCAAACATAGCTTCTGAGGGGAAAAAGACCTGAGATTTACAAAGAGAAATCACATTTGGTCAATTTATTAGACTTCTTTGGGTAGTGAATATAAAACTAGGATCAGGATTGTGTGGAGGAATATTATTTTAATAGAGTCTTAGAAATAATTATGGACCACAAAAATGGTATAATGTGTGTGTGTGTGCACTAATCTGAAATGTTTTATAATCTGTAAGATGGTTGTTATTAGTTAATTGGTCATTGTACAGCGCTTGCTGCCCTGATGCTGATTAATACTATAGTCATGCAGTGGCTAGAGAGGCAGGCATGATCTACAAATCCCTTTTTCTCCTGCTTATCTACATTAATTCAACACAAGATAGAGAAGACAGGTAAAAGCTACTCATCTGGAAAGGTTGGAGTAACAACAGTAGAAGTAACAAAAGAATTTCCAAAGGCTCTGCAGTGTCTATGTTGCCACTTCGTATGTCTGAGGTGGAGGGAGAGGGCCCTCATGAAGCAGATGTTTTGAAATATGCCAAACATTTTGGCAACAGTGTACATAAAAAGAAAGGTGGATAAAATTGGTCTGGATTCACATAAGTTTTTGGATAAATTTCTACACAAAAACTATGAAAAAATAATCATAGAATTGGGACCACTGTTTCTTTCTGGTTAAGGAAATGGGTTAGGAACAGGAAACAAAGGGGAAAAAAGATCCTTCCCTGGATGGAGAACTATGAATAAATAGCTTCCTCTGGGATCTTGAGTTATAGAATAGTTGTATAAGTGATTTCAAAGCTGGAGTGACACAAAGAAATCTCTAAGTCTGAAGAAGACACCAAGTTCCCACTGGTAGTAAAATACCAGTTTAAAAGAGATCAAATGGAGAAAGGTTTCTCATGACCATGTCAGTAGGCATAAAAATAGTAGATATATTTTCAATATGGGCACATGTATAATATATACTCTGAGACACTTATCCCAACTCCTGCTCATGCTGATGACCAGGGTCCTCAGAGCATGACATCCTCAGAGGGTTTATTTTTCTAGTACTACTGATGAGAGCCACCATACCAGTGTGTTTCCCACCATTATTATGAGTTGATTATCCATTAGTCATCCAGGTTTAATTAGCTTTTAGAAAGAGATATTTACTAAAGTGGTACACAGAACAAACAATTGGTACAAAATATCCCTTTCCCCCAATGTCATTTTTATACTTTTTTTTTTTCGGGGCAATGAGGGTTAAGTGACTTGCCCAGAGTCACACAGCTAGTGTCAAGTATCTGAGGCCAGATTTGAATTCAGGTCCTCCTGAATCCAGGGCCTATGCTTTATCCACTGTGCCACCTAGTTGCCCCCCCCCCCATTTTTATGCTTTTCCACAAGTACTTACAGAGTTCATGAGAAAATGAGTTCAAGCTTAGAAAGTACGTGGCAAAAAGGCACTCAGAACTGTTTGCTAGAAGTCTTTTTCATCCTTTTGTGAGGGTGTTCAAGAAGTTCCAATTTTCCAGGCTTTTAGTGCAACTGTGAATCTGTCTCTAGTCTGTCCTTGGTTTCTTATGCTGATACTGATGCCAGTCTCTGCTGTCCTTTTGGAGGGATCCTCAAAGACCAACGAGAAGATGGGAAGTCCAGAATCTTTTGGAGCTTTTAAAGCACAAATGGTCCTTCATTGGCTAAGAGGTAGGGAGAAGATCTACTATAACTTCCCTTTTCCCAAGTAGTTCTTTAGGAATTTTGCTAGAACTACATGCTTATTTCAATCTTTCAAATTATTATGATTGTAAATAGATTGGTATTTTATAGACACCTTCTACACTGTAATTATGTTTCACATCGAATTCAAACATCCTTTCTGTACAAAGTCAATCATCTTGGGGCAGCTAGGTGGTACAGTGGATAAAGCACCAGCCCTGGATTCAGGAGTACCTGAGTTCAAATATGGCCTCAGACACTTAACACTTACTAGATGTGTGACCTGGGGCAAGTCACTTAACCCCCATTGCCCCACAAAACCCCCCAAAAACAAACAAACAAAAAACAAACCACAAAGTCAATCCTCTTTTAAGGACTTTTTACACTTAGTCTAAAGCCTGTGAATGATCTATTGAAAATAAATCTTATGATTGAGATTGATTATTTTCACCTGGGTAAGGTACTGTGGCATATTATCACTTATTTTAAATGGGGATGGGATGAATTGTTTTTACTTACTCCATTGACAACCCACTCATATGCTAATAAGCTAATGTACTTAGGCTTTTCCTTACCCCTCAGATGCTAGTGCCACAGCTCCCTCCCTCCCTCCCGACTATATTTACTTTATCTATCTTATGTTTATATGTTGTTTTCTAGATAGAATGTAAGTCCCTTGAGGGCAAGAATTTGTTGATTTTTTTCTTTGTTTCTCCAATGCTTGGTATAGGAGGTATGGAATAAATGCTTGTTAATTGACTAATTGTTTGGAAAAAAAAATCCAAATAATACTTATGGGATAGTTTGCTTTAAGGTGGAAATTATGACCCATAAAAGGAAACTGGGAATAGTTGTCATGTCTCTTGAAGATAAAGGGCAAGGTTCAGATTGACCCAAATGTCAAAATGCCTTAGCATCATAGAGCCAGTGAGTTAGTCAACAAACATTTATTTAGTGCTTAATATGCAAAAAAAAAAAGAAAGAAAGAAAGAAAAAGAAAAGAAAAAGAAAAAAAAGATAATCCCTACTCTAAAGGAATTTACATTCTAATGGGGAAAATAACACATAAAGGGAAGTTGAAGAGGGAGTGTGTATCTTGATAGAGAAATCCATGGTGTAGCCTAGTGGGAAATTAAGAGATGGCCCTCCTGAGCACCCTCCTTAAAAGAAGCCTGGAAGGAGTCCTCCACCCTCCAGTAAGAGGGAGGGGCCCCAGTTGTGGAGTGTAGTTCCAAGATGTGCCTTTTAGGGCTAATGCAATCTTCCAGGTTGCTAGGGCATGATAGAGAAGTTCTGAAGAGTAGAGCCTAGAGGGAAATGAAGATATTTGGCCTGGGTACCTTTTTTAAATGGAGGTTCTAAAGTATTAAAGATAGAAGCAAGGTCATGAAATTCAATATTTTCATTTTAGATATGGAAACTAAGACTCAGCAAGGGAAATGACTTGTCTGAGATCCCATTTCTAGTGACAGAGTAAAGACTCAAACCAAGTTCTCCCAGGACAGGTCTGTTTTCACTGTAATACAGTACCACTTGAATATAGCTACTAGACAAAGAAATGTCAGCATAAGTGGCAATTTGAAAGACTCTTCAGTTTTATAGTTTCATATTGAAAACAGCAATCCCACCAAGGGGAAAAATGGATTTATTCACAAGGATGCTAATTACAAATAAACACAGGCTGTTCACTAAGCTATAAAATGCCTTTAAAAAGTCTTGCAGCTTAGGGGCAGCTAGGTGGCACAGTGGATAGAGCCCCGGCCCTGGAGTCAGGAGTACCTGAGTTCAAATCCGGCCTCAGACACTTAACACTTACTAGCTGTGTGACCCTGGGCAAGTCACTTAACCCCAATTGCCTCACTAAAAAAGAAAAAAAAGTCTTGCAATCTAAAGAGAAAAATCATATAAGGACTAGTCACTATAAAATTTTAACATTCATCTTAATGTATATGTATATAAATATATACATGTATATACACATACACATATACATACATATGTATGTTTGTATGTGTGTGTGTGTATATGTATATAACTTTTTTCCCCCTGAAGAATTTGCTTGAATGGACTGGCTATTGAGATTCAGAGTGGAGTATGATTTCATACCCAGAAAAGTCATTAGAGAATTTAGAGATCCCAGTTATGGACACAGTAAGAACCTTTATTGTAGTTTATGGAAGTGAGCCTCTTTCCTGCATTGGCTGACACAGAATTCCTAAACTATTCATTCAATTAAAATCAATGAATGGTTATTACTTGCTTTTACCAGGCTGGGAAGTTTGCTAGATGTTTGGGACACAGAGACAAAAATGAAACAATCTCTGCTGCCAGAGAGTTTATATTCTGTTGAAGGAAACAACATATATACAGATAAATAAATACAAGATAATTTCAGGGGATTATGGGGGACGTGTTTGTAGCAGGAAAAACCTCATGTAGGAGGGGGAACTTGAACTAAATCTTGAGAGGAGCTTGAGTTGCCAAGAAGTGAAAGTGAATCCATAGAGTGTGTGTAATATATGTATGTATATATGCATGTATGTATACACGATATACACATGTATATGTACTCACACAATGCACATGTTTACATGTATATGCACACACGAACACACAGACATATATACATCAATACGCAACACACATAGGCAATATACACAGGCATGCATACACATGTATATATATATACACAGGTGTATATATGTGTACACATACATGTATATGTGAGTATGCATGTGTGTATGTATGTGTATATGTATATATGTGTTTATATTATATCTAAATCTTTCTATCTCTATTATCTCTTTCTCTGTCTCCCTCTCTCTGTCTCTGTCTGTCTCTCAGGTAACATATACATATATATGTTTGTGTGTATATATATGTATGTAAATATATATGTGTATATGTATATATATCTATATATCTATATCTGTCTATCTAAATCTTTGTATCTCTATTATCTCTCTTTGTGTCTCCCTCTCTGTCTCTGTGTGTCTCTTTCTCTCTGTTTCTCTCACTGTCTCTGTCTCTCTTTCTCTCTCTCTCTCAGGTAACCTGACCCAGGCTATTACTCTATCTCCTCTCAGAGTTATTTACATACCTATGAGGGGCTAGAGGCTTCTAATACTGTTGACTTGAGTCCTCATCTAGTGAGCCCCCAATATCTTTATTAGTGACTAGCACCCTAATATAATTTTACCCATTGATATCTCCTTTATATCACTGATAACTGATTAAAATACACTATCTTTTACAAAGGGATATTTATTGAAAAGCTATGGCAAGAAGTACAAACATATCCCCTTGAACTTTGGGCACAGGATTCTCATCTCTATCATTTAAGGCCCTAGGAAGAGTAGGCTCAAACTTAAAAAGACTGCTGAAAATATTATTTTGCTCAAGTTCATTTCTGAATGCAACATAGACAATAGCATAGCAACTTGCTTTCCTGCAGGACATGGTATCTTGGCTAATGGGTTGATTTCCCATTGGATGAGTTCATATAGGTCATTGCTTGATGCTATACATTGTCTCCTTACTAGATTTGCCTTCCTACTAAACTCAAGGTGATCCCCTCTCTGTGAGGAGAGAGCAAAAACAATGACGACAGGAGAAAGAGTAGGACCATGCATCCATGGACAACACAGTAGCCCAGCTGGCAGAGGAGATAAGGGCCTGAGGATTCTTTCCCAGTCTGGAGGTTTATAGCATTTCTACCTTTGGTCACCATCAGGAAAATGAGAGCTTGAGTTTCTCTCCTGGAATCTTCTGTATATACTCTCATTTCTTATTCAATAGCCAATTAAAATATTTTTCTTTACCACATGGTAAAGATATAGGAAACAGTCACAGAGTACATCCAAGATAGGACCCCTCCACTAGGACCACATTTCATCATGTACTTCCTTTCAGGCTCACCAACAGGAATCCCCTCCCTCCATATATACACACATAGTTTGGAAGTAGGCAGAACTCCTGTACATACTCTTGTGAGATCTGGACCTTCATTGACCACTTTCCCACTTTTTTGTTTGTTTGTTTGTTTTTGCTGGGCAATGAGGGTTAAGTGACTTGCCCAGGGTCACACAGCTAGTAAGTGTCAAGTGTCCGAGGCCAGATTTGAACTCAGGTCCTCCTGAATCCAGGGCCGGTGCTTTATCCACTGTGCCACCTAGCTGCCCCCCACTTTCCCACTTTATATGAGGTATTGGCAATAGCCTGGACAAGGGCAAGGAGATAGGAGATGAAATGTCCTGTATGAAGAATAATTTGGCTAGTTCGACTCGAACACAGAATGTGAAGGGTTAAAATAATAAATAGGTCTAGAAATAAAACCTGTGGTCAAATTGTGGAGGGTTTTAAATGCCAAAGAGAGAAACTTATAAATTAGAAGAAATAAGGAATTTTTGATGTTTCTTGGACAAAGGAATGACTTGGTCAAGAGAATGATCAGATCTGTATTCTAGGAATATCAAGTTGGTATCCAGGAGGAAATTAGAATGGAGTAAAGATAGACTGGAGGCAGGGAAAGCAATTAAATGATTATCGCCATAGTCTATGTGAGAGGTGATGAGAGCTTGAATTAGGGTAGTAACTAGATATATCAGTAAAAGAGGATGAATGTGAGAGATATTGTGAAAGTAAATTAATAGGATCTGCCAGTTGATTGGATGGAAGCAGGAGGGAAGTACAAGACTACTCTCTTAGCATGCAAACTGAATTCTGCAAACTCAGTTTATTTTTCTAGCCTCTCTTTGTCAGGAAATGGTGATTTAAGAATCCTGTTATCTTTCACACTAGTGATTGTTGATGTTGTTCATTTGTTTCAGTCATGTCCTATTCTTTTTGACCCCATTTGGGGTTTTATTGGCATAGATACTGAAGTAGTTTGCCATTTCCTTCTCCAGCTCATTTTACAGATGAGGAAACTGAGGCAAGTGGGGTTAAGTGACTTGCCAAGAGTCACACAGCTAGTAAGTCTCTGAGGCTGGATTTGAACTCAGGTCTTCCTGACTCAAGGCCCACCACTCTATCTACTGTACCACTTACCTGTTCATCATATCAGTTATAGGATCATAGATCTATAGCCTGAAGGGATCTTACAGTTTACATATTATAATCCTCTCATTTTACATTTGAAGGAATTGAGGCCCAGAGTATATAAGTGACTTGGCAAGGTTATATAGATAGTATGTAGTAGAAGCAGAATTTGAACTTGGAACTTCTCATTCAAAAACTAGTGCTCTTTCTTCTACACCAGAATGATGTTTTCATTAGAATTTGGGCAAGTCATTAACCCCCATTTTGATTCTCAGTTTCTTTGTAAAATGAAGGTTTTAGACTAGATAACCTGTAAGATCTCTTCCGACTGTAGATCCTATGACTAAGAAATCCAAATAAGCAGTTGACTAAAAGGTGAGGGTCTATATGCAATATACACTGATGCAAAGAACTCCCCATCACTTTGTTTCACTGGAAGATGTTCTATTCTATGTGTTTTGAAGGAAACTATCATTTACATTATGTGTTAGGTTAATGTGGTCAGAAAATCATAGGTTAAGAGCTGGAAAGGACCTTAGAAATCATCAGATCCAACCCTTTAATTTTATAGATGAGTAAACTGAGGCCTAAAGAAGTTAAGTGATTTGCCAAACAAGGACACAGAAGAATAAAGTGGCATAACTGGAATTTAAATCTAGGTCAACAAGTCTTCAAGCATTTAAAAAGCATCTACTATGTGCCAGGCACTGTGCTAAGCTTGAAGGATACAAAGAAAGGCAAGAACAGTTTGTCCCTCAAAGAACACAAGTCTGGTGCAGGAGGCAGCATCTATGTACTAATGAGATATATACAAAATAAATTGGATATAATCTCGAGGGAAGACTACTATTATTAAGGTGGAAGGACTTCTTGCACAAGATGAGATTTTAACTGGAACCTGAAGGTTGACAGGGAAACAAGGACATGGATGGAGAGGAAGAGGGAGAGCATTCCAGTCATGGGGCAAAACCAGAGAAAATGCCTACAAAAGATCGTGTGCTTTGTTCAAGAGACATCAAGGAGGGCACATCCTCAGACTATAGGCTCACCATAATTTGCAGGGTACACTAGGTCTGTCATTCCAGTGGGTTTATTAACGTCCAAGTGCCTTTCTTTTTTCCTATTATCCAATGAGTACAAATGTTTGAGTTCACTGAGAACCACCCCACAGCAATCCATTTCTCATTTCTCCAACAGAGCTTTTGCAGATAGAATAAAGGATGTAGTAGCTGACAAAGAATATCAAATTAAAGGCATTCATACATGTAAAATATGTACGGTGTGTTTTCACAAACAGCCAGTATTTGTTTAGCAGTGTAGCAACTCAATGAATGCAGAAGGAAAGGAACTGAACCAGAAACTCACTGACAAATCAAGAAATACTAGTATGTTTCACATCAGTGCATGTTACCCAGAATAAGCCTTTCCTATTCTCCAGGCATAATAATATGTTAATAACAACAAGAGCAATGAGACGAGGGGAATACAGAAGGCTGTGTGAATGACATTTTCATCATTCAGCAGAGAGAAACAAGGATATTTGCTAAGACTGAACCATGGATATTTTATTGTATATCTAATGTTAAATTCCTCACTTCATTCCTCCTCTTGGAAACTCTTACTTTTAGTCATGCTTCTGGAATGATGATGAGATTGGGTATTTCTCACCTTTCATGTGATGCTTGCAGGCTTGGATGCATTTTATGTTATCACAGTTCCATCTCCTGTCCATTCTGTGAGATTCAGTTAGGTCTAGTGGATGGTAGAAAGGCTGGAGGAATAGAGACTACTTCTATGGAGGCAAGGGAGACTCTCTATCCTGTCACTTTCACCTCCAGCAGCTAATACACTATACAACTTGCAATATTTAGTGTAATTTACTTTTATTTTACTTTACTTTTTTGGCAGGGGGGTTGTTGGGCAATGAGGGTTAAGTGACTTGCCCAGGGTCACACAGCTAGTGTCAAGTGTCTGAGGCCGGATTTGAACTCAGGTCCTCCTGAATCCAGGGCCAGGGTGCTTTATCCACTGTGCCCCCTAGCTGCTCCAAATGTAATTCTTAAAGAAGAGATTGATTCTGTCTAAAATTAGCTAAAATTATGAAGTTAGTAAAGGTTTGAGTGTTTTGGTTTGTTTTTAGTGTTTTCTCAATTCCTTCAGCATTGCCTTGCCTCCTGACTCAGCTCCTACCTCCAGGTGCTTATCTTGTATACTCTTTCTATAAAGCCTTCCATGAAGTTTTAGCATAATCTCTAGGAGAGGAGTAAACATTTATATAGTGCCTACTATGTGCCAGGGACTGTGCTAAACTTTTATAAATGTTGTCTCATTTGATCTTTACAACAACCCTGAGAATTAGGTGCTTTTATGATCCCTGGTTGAGGCTGTATCCCTAGATGATACAGTTGAGGAAACTGAGGCAAACAGATTAAGTAACTTGCCCAGGGTCACATATAGAGTAAATATCTGAGACTGGATTCTGAGACTAGATATGAACTCTGGTCTTCCTGACTCCTGGCCCACCACTCTATCCACTGCACCACCTAGCTGCTACGAAGAATTTAGGTGATGAGCCCCCAAGAAATTTTTTCATCTTCTTTAGTTAATCTTAAGGAGAGGCTCAGAATGTCAAAAAGGTTCTAAGACTGAAAAGAATGAATCTAATAGTGGAGTTTCAGGCACTGTGGTATCTGGTATGAAGATATTTTATGGAATGATGCCACACTGTATCCTTCAAAGTATATCATTCAAGTCACTTTGGCTTTATGTGGAAGCTAGGCTATCAACAAATGTGGCCTATTTAGAACCAGGAAAGGAAGGAACTCTCACTGGTGACTGCAAATCATCCCATACCTTGTCACTCTAGATTCATGTTCCTATAACACTACTTTATTTTATTTTATTTTTTTCAATATTTGTTTTCATAAGATTTTTAGTTCCAAATATTTCTCCCTGCCTTCCTTCCCTCCTCCCTCCGCAAAGACAGAAAGCAATATGATATAGGTTATATATGTACAATCACATTAAACATATTTCTGCATTAGTCATATTGTGAAAGAAGAATCAGAACAAAAGGGAAAATCCTTAAAAAAGAAAAAAAAACAACAAAAAAGTAGAAACAGTATGGTTCGAACTGCATTCAAAATCCACAGTTCTTTTTTCTGGATGTGGAGAACATTTTCCATCATGAGTTCTTTGGAATTGTCTTGGATCATTGCACTGCTGAGAAGAGCCAAATCTATCACAGTTGATCATCACACAATGTTGCTGTTGCTATGTACAATGTTCTCCTGTTTCTGCTCACTTCACTCAGCATCAGTCCACTTAAGTCTTTCCAGGTTTTTCTGAAATCTGCCTGCTTATCATTTTTATAGCACATATCACAACTTGTTCAGCCATTTCCCAATTGATTGGCATTATCTTGATTTCCAATTCTTTGCCACCACAAAGAGAGTTGCTAAAAATATTTTTGTATATGTGGGTCCTTTTCCCTTTTCTATGATCTCTTTGGGATACAGACCTAGTAGTGGTATTACTGGGTCAAAGGGTATGTACAGCCCCATAGCCCTTTGGGCATAGTTCCAAATTGCTCTTCAGAATGGTTGGATCAGTTCTGGAGAGCACCACTTTAATCTTATCAGTTCTTTGGTTAGAAAAATGTCAATGAAAGCCCTCTATCACTGATTTTTTAAAAAAAATTAAATTTTATTTGTGATATTTAGTTATATTTTATACATATATCAAACATAGATATATACATAAAGACACATATGACATATATAATGTAAATTTTCTACATTATTATATTTAGATATACCTAGATATATTTGAATACATATAACTTAGTATTTTAATTCCTCAAATAACTTTTATAAATAACAAATACATATAAATTTATAGAAATAATGTATATGACAAATTTGTTAAAATATAATTTCTATATAATACCTAAGTAACTTACAAATGCATAACACACACATATGTTCATGTGTATAAATAAATATATACCTCCTGTACACTTCCCAGCACACCCTTCCCTCACCTTTCCAGATTAAACATTTTTATTTATATTTTTTTATTCCAATCTCTATCCCTCCTTTGTCCCCTCCCCTCCCCCTTAATCTGTATATTAGTCAGATAGCTAGGTGGTACATTGTAGAGAGTGCTGGACCTGTAGTCAGGTAGACCTAAATTTAAATTTAACCTCAGCTACTAACTAGCTTTGTGACCCTATGCAAGTCACTTAACCTTTGCCTGCCCAGGAATGTTGTGAAGACAAGATATATGTAAAGCTCTTTCTAAATTTTAAGTGCTATATTGATGCTAGTTATTAAGTATTTACTCTGTGCCAGAAAGCCATTGTGGCATAATGTGTAGAGGGCTAATCTTGAAGCCAGGAAAACTGGTTTTCAAGTCTTCCCTTTGACAAGTACTGGCCATGAGATAGTGGCACAGACAATTAGCCTCTTGGAACTTTAAGAAGCTGTGTAGATTAGAAGTGGCTGAGAAGTTGCTGACCTGTATTAGGAGAGTGAGTTTTCTCACTAGTGGTTCCTTATATTAATGATATCCCTAACCCTTAATAAGTACCACAAATTTGTGCTAATTAGGAGTGGGAGAGCATGGGAGCAAAAATATAAAACAGTTCTTGCCCTCAACTAATCTCAAAAGGTTCTATGGCAAAGGAAAGAAGATACAAAAAGGTGGCAGTCCCATTCCAGACACAGGGTCCCCCAACAGGCCATGAACTCATGGCTTGCTACCTGGTGGGGAGGTGAGACAGGATTTATCCTTCACTAATCCTCTGCAACTCAAAGAGCAGAACTTATACTTTGAGGTCATTAGGGAAAAAAAAAACACCTGACAAATGGGGATTGTTCTTGTAGCATATTCATAAAGTTGTAATTCAGTAGCCCATTGAGAGAACCATCATGGACTACTAGAAGAAGTCAAAGGATATATGCACTTGCCCTGAAATGTGGGACAGGGAAGGCTTCACCATCACACATACCCAATGGGGTAATACATTAGATTATTAATACCTTGAGGGCAAGGCCTGTATTTGCCTTTCTTTGTATTCCAGTGCCAGGCACACAGCACTGGAATGTTTGTTCACCTGATGATGGATTCTATCACTTATTACCTGTGTGACCTTGGATAAGTCTCTGGGCCTAAGTTTACTCATCTTTAAAAGGAGAGGGTAAAACTAAATGGCCTCTAACATTCCTTCTAGCTCTAAATTTATGAACCCACAAAACCATATCTGGCCTTTGTACCTCTGTTTGGGTAGCCCGGTATAGTAGAAAGGACATTAAATTTTGTGTCAGAGATCTAGCTTTAATTTATGATCTCATCAGTTACTATGTGTGCTCTCTTAGGCAATTAATTTAAGCTAACTGGGACTCAGTTTCTTCATCTGAAAAAAAATCTGTTTATGATGCTCCCCATTCAAAAACAACACCAGTGTCTGCCTACTTCCTGTTTTTGTTGTTCATTTGATTTAGTCATGTCCTATTCTTCATGACCCCATTTGGAGTTTTCTTGGCAAAGATACTAGAGTGGTTTGCCATTTTGTTCTTCAGCTCATTTTGCATATGAGGAAACTTAGGGAAAGAGGGTTAAGTGATTTGCACAGAATCACACAGCTGGTAAATGTCTAAGGCCAGATTTGAACTCAGGAGGAAGAGTCTTACTGACTTTAGGCCTGGCACTCTATCTACTATACCACCTAGCTGCCCCTGTTTCCTTTAGGAGTGAATATAAACTCATTTCGGCTCTTAAAGTTCCTCACAATCTCTACTCAATCTGCGTTTCTAATCTTATTACTTATCATTCCCCTTGATGAACCTGGCAGTCCAGTCAATTTGGCTTTCTTACTGTTCCTCATACATGATATTTCATCTGCTTTTGTCTCTGTGCTTTTATAATAATGGTCCTCCATATCTGGAATTCATGATTGTCTTTCAGATTTCCTTGTTTCCTTTAAGACTCATTTCAAACACAACCTTCTCTATGAGGTCTTTTCTAATTTTTTATACAGTAGTTCCTCTGCTTCTCTCCCATAACTTCATACCTATTTTGTATTTTCCAATTTATGTACATGTTTTTTCCTCAATAGAATGTAAGCTCTTTGAGGGCAGGGACTATTAAATATTGCTTTTGTATTCCTAGTACCTATCCCAGTGCCAGGCCCACTGTAGATACTTAATAAATCTGTCTTGATTGCCTGATTTAAAGGGGTTGGAGTGGATAGTTTCTAAGGTCATTTCCAGCACCGAATAGAATATCCTATATGCTGCGATGTGCCATATGTTCTATTGTTTTGAACTATGAACTAGATCTTATATTATCACACTTTTCATTTTCTCTCTTGAACTTTATGGTATACTCTTTGAAGAGACTATGTTTTATGCTTCTTGGAGGGCCCAATAATGTCTAGGTACTCTTCACATAGTAGCTGCTTAATAAAGAAATTTAATGATTTGATTTGATATGCAATAATTTTGGCTTCATGCAAAGTAATTGTTCTCCAAAGTCCTTGTTTGATCTTCCTTCTAGGAGGTTTTAGCTCAATATAGCTTGGGATGGACTGTGGAGGGTCTTGTATGCCTGGTCATTAGAGTTTCTTTAAACATGGTTCTTCCTGTTTCATGAAATTTCTTCAATTTATTTGGCCCTTGAAATAGCTTATTCCTAACAACTGTCCCCTTGATGAATTCATGGCAATTCTAAGGCAGCAGTCCTAGGAGAGGAGCAATAAGGAAAGCACACAGAGATGAGGAATCCTGATATAGCACCCCACCAAATAATGTGACAGTCTGTTATAGAAAAAATCATTTGGAAGCAACTTTAATTAAAATTGACCCTGGATGATTCTTACTTGCATTGTAAATGTCTACTTCACTTAACCTTATTATTAGACAAATTAGGAGGCAATCTCCAGGTAAGATGATTTCCTTTTTTATCACAATTTTAATTAAAATTAAGTATATGTACATAGTTTGAAATATCTTTGTAAGCTTTCTGATTCATTGTGGATGAAATTCTCATTTTTGTACCTTATAGCAGCTAGAGATAATAAAAAGGATTTCTACAGGACTTTAACCTCCCTCATCAAAAACCTTGCCCCAAGCTCCTGCCTTAGGCAAACTGTTTCTACATATAACAAAGAAGAATTAGACTGAATGAAAGATACTATGATGCTTTTAACTATTTCCATTCTGGAAAACAGGGAATCTTAAACTACCAATCTGTAATTCTGTATAGAAACTACCAGTCTATAAATCTGTATGTTTCATATACTATGATGAATCAAACAAAATTGTTTGGCTAATGGGATGGTCTGGTAAGCTCAACTCTATCCCTTACTAAGTCTCCTTTGAATCTTCTCCCTCCCTCTTTTGCCCCTGGAAAGCCAGCAGGTTAACAAGTCTTGATGATACTTCCATCACAACATTCAAAATGGCAATTTTGTTTTTCACTGTAACCAATCTAGCTGAAATCCTTATTAACCAATGCCTAGACTATTACAAAAGGGTTCCAAGTGGTCACCCTGCCTTTGGCCTCTCCCCATCCAGTTCATCCTGTACACATTTGTCAGATTAATCTTTCTAAGTCACTCTGAACATGCCACTTTCCAGTCAAACATTTTTAATGACTCTTTACCACCTAACAAATAAAAGTTCATCACACTTTTCTTGCTGTCTTGCTCAGCTTCATTCTTATCTAATTCCAGCTCACATTTCCATGAAGTGGTACTGGTCATTTATATATGGCCATACTACTTGTTTTCCCACCTACACAATTTTGTTCATTCATTTCCAAGTGCTTGGAATGTTTTTCACATTTTAGCCCATTAAAGTCCTACATATTTCTTAAAGCCCTAATCAGACACTATCTCTTATGTGAAAATTTTTCTGGTCACTTTGATCTAATCTAATCCAACCTAGTATAACATATTTATTAAGCCAGATACCATCTCTCCTTCTTTCAAGTCCTATCTCTCTTTGAATGGGGGAAGTTACTAGACTTAGAGTTGGTGAGAAGACATTTCTATTTCCTCTACCATTTAGGAATAACTGTGTTCTAAATAGGTTACTTTGTGATAAGTCAGTGGTGATCACAACAAAATGAAAGATAGTCCACGTAAAATGTATGTTCCTGAAGCCAAATTTATTGGGTTGAAATTTTAGAGTAAAATTGGTTAGCTCTTGGTCTCCTGGCAAGATACAGGGATTCAGCTAGAGAAATGGGTCTGGGGCAGCACAGTAGATAGAGCACTGGCCCTGGAGTCAGGAGGACCTGAATTCAAATCTGGCCTCAGATACTTGACACTTACTAGCTGTGTGACCCTGGGCAAGACACTTAACCCCAACTGCCTCAGAAAGAAAGAAAGAAAGAAAGAAAGAAAGAAAGAAAGAAAGAAAGAAAGAAAGAAAGAAAGAAAGAAAGAAAGAAAGAAAGAAAGAAAGAAAGAAAGAAAGGAAGGAAGGAAGGAAGGAAGAAAGAAAGAAAGGAAGAAAGAAATGGGTCTGTTGGTATTTCTAATTGGGAAAATGTTACACTTGCTGGACCTGCTTTGAATTTAGGGCCCTATATACTGCCTTCAGGCCTGCTGCTGATCTCATAGGTCCATGAAGAAAGCAGTAGCTCAAGAATAGGGGTGTCTGATATTCCCTGGAGTATAGGCAGAGCCCCATCTTCCCACATGGACTATGATATTCCCAACATTTTTTCCAGTTAGAATCTCTGGCATGTTCAAGCGGTGGTGACTTGGAGGTGGGGAGGAACAGGCTCCTTCTCTTTGGGCACTCAGTGGTGAATGGCCTGAACAACAACAACAAAAAAATATATGGAGAAATAGAGGGGAAGGCTAATATATACTAGTCAAATAGGATTCTGAGATCTTGCATACCCCATGAGCTCCACCTTGAACAGGCCATTCCTTACTTGTTTTTTTTTTGTTGTTGTTTGTTTGTTTGTTTTGCAGGGCAATGAGGGTTAAGTGACTTGCCCAGAGTCACAAAGCTAGTAAGTGTCAAGTGGCTGAGGCAGGATATGAATTCAGTTCCTCCTGAATCCAGGAACAGTGTCTTATCCACTGTGTCACCTAGCTGCCCCCATTCCTTACTTCTTTGGTGTTGGCGATTGGGTTTTTTGATGTTTCTGTCTCCTCACCATGGAGTAGTATACTCAGATCTCTCTTCTCACAGGGACTCGTGTCCTAAGATCTAAGGTCTTTCCCCAAGCTCTCTTCCCCTGTGTATAATAGTATACTTATTCTTGGTGTACTTAGAGCTCTTCTTACAAATTGGAGTTTGTAGGTCAACACCATTGATAGCTGGTAGGCATGTTGCAGTTATACTGTGTACTTTTAAGCTGTTTAGCAACAAGACAAGCCTAGTCTCCCTGATTCTAAACTCCTGCATATTGTATCTCATTTATCTGAACAGTTGAAATAGCTCTTTTTACCTCTAAATTGTCATATTCTTATATGCTGTTGCTTCACATGCTTGAACTCCTCTATTTATAATTCAGTTTTTTGTCCCCATCTGTGAGATGTTTTGATCAGATAAATATTGAACTGGCAAAGATTAAGGCAGTTAAAACTTTATAAAATTCGGTCACTTTTATAAAATATTTATTGTGCCATCTTCTTAGAATTGAGGAAAAATAGAATGTTTACACAGTAAATAAATATGAAACATGCATATTATTTTCTGGTTAAGAAAAACCTAGCCATACCACAATACTCTAAATTGGTTTCTTAGTAGTAAATATGTAAATATCTTACTCTGTTCCCTCAGCAGGGGAATTTGATACATCCTGTTCTTTAGGTTCTGATCATAGTGTTCATTTCACACAATCTACAAGCCATTACCATGTCAATCTGGGAAGTGTGAACATTAAACTACTGGAAATGACTTGGAGATGTTTTATTGCCATGTTAAGGCATTTTGATTCCATTTCACTACCTTGAACTTCTGTTGTAAGGAGAGTTAAATAATTAAGGGAAGTTAACTCATGGGGAGAAAAAGGCATGCCTATTATTTTTCTAGTTTTGGTGAAGAAAAAAAACTTGGTGTTTGAGAAAACGCTCAAAAGGACATTTTCTCACAGATTAAAAAATTGCTTTAAGCAAAAATCACTTTCACATACCCACAATATATCACTGCCCTGTCATGGGGGACTAATGAGCATGCTTTTTGGTTTTGATTTCAATGTTCCCATAAAATCTCTTTCCTCTTAGCATGTTCACTAGTAGAGGTATAACTAAGCGGGAGACAAGGGAAATTGTTACTAAGGTGTACCTCTAGAGGCATGGAAGGGGCAAATCTACCTTATAAACCTTTTTCATTTCTTTTAGGTTTATTCTTCGTAACTTTATTCCTTCTTTTGTCCACCTTTCCCATTGAAACAGGAAGTAGCTATATGGTGATATCACTTGTTACATCATTACTTCTTGTTTTATATTCATGTGTACACACTTTGTAATATATGGTTTTTTTGTTTTTTTGTTTTTTGAGACTGGTTCTAGGGCCCTATCTTGTCCTAGCTGAAAGTGTAGTAGCCACTCATGGACAAGTCCATGATGTGAATTGCACAACTTCCTGCTTCTATAACAAGCCTATTTTCCTCCCCCACTAATACTGTGACTATAGGCACACTAAAATTGTCTAGGAATCCTTTTAGTAGAAGTGATTCTTATAGAAGTCCAGGCAATTTCCTTGGGTCCCTTATCCCAGAGGACAATTGAAATTCTCTTGTGGATCCTTGTTACTGCCAGGGCAAAACAAATGGAATTGCAAATTCATCCATCAGGACAAAAAGAAAAGTAGTCTCAGTTACAGAAGTAGCATAGAATGTGAGCTATTTATGGATTTAAGGACTTAAGGCACAGAAATTCTCTCTTTTAGAAGTTGTAGGCCATTTTGCTTTCACCAAAGACAAACTGTTTAAATGCAAAAAAGAACAAGATGAGCATTTCTACCAGACAGTAGCAATTTAGTGACTCTAGATTTCTCACAGCACACTTAATACCAGTACTTTTACAGGACTTAATAAGACAACATATCAGTATACTTTCCAGAATGGCTTTTTAGAATTTTATTGCTGTTAAAATACCACTGGTCCTTTCCCAATCTTCATTCAAGGCCCCCTATTATTTGAATCTAAGCTACATTTCTGTATATATCCAACACTTTACCCCTTCATGTATTTTATGATATCATTGAACTTATCCATTCAACATTTGATAACTTTATTTTGTATTTTTCATCTCTATATTTTCTCACACTATCCTCTGAATCTAGAGTACATCATCAGCCTTTATCCCTGAACCTCTTCTTCCTCTCATCCCAATCAAGTTTTACTTTAAAAATCCAACTTATCCTTCAATGTCTGGCTCCAATGTCCCTTCTTCTATGTAGCTTTTTTTGACATCTGTAGCTAAAAGCAAGCTTTCTCTTTCTTTGACATTTTTATTTAGTTTTGAATTAATTACAAATTATTTTGTTATCATAAAAGTATTTTATTATTTTCCAGTTACATGTAAAGATAATTTTCAACATTTGCTTTCATAAAATTTTTAGTTCCAAATTTTTCTCCTTCTCTCCCTTCCCTCCCTCCTCCCCAAGACAAAAAGAAATCTGATATAAGTTACATATATATGTACAGTCACATTAAACATCTTTCTGCATTCATCATATTGTGAAAGAAGAATCAGAACACAAGGGAAAAACCTCAAAAAAGAAAAAAAACAGTAAAAAATAGAAACAGTATGGTTCAATCTGAATTCAGAATCTGCAGTTCTTTTTTCTGTGTGTGGAGAACATTTTCTATCATGAGTTCTTTGGAATTGTCTTGGATCATTGCACTGCTGAGAAGAGCCAATTGAATTCCATATTCTATTTCCTTTCCCTCCCCCTCCTTGAGGCAGCAAGCAATCAGATAGATATAGGTTTTACATGTACAATTATATTCAAGATTTTTATGTTAGTCATTTTGTATAAGAAAATTCCAATAAAAGAAAAAAAGAAAGTAAAAAATAACATACTTCAGAAGTCCATATTAAATCTTCATCAGTTTTTTCTCTGGAAGTGTATAGAATGAGTCATCATTAATCCTTTAGGATTGTCTTGGATCAGTGTATTGCTGAGAATAGCTAAGTCACTCATGGTACTTCACTGAACAATATTGTACTGTGTACAAGGTTCTTGTGGTTCTGTTCACTTCACTATATATCAGTTCCTGTAAGTCTTTCCAGGTTTTTCTGAAATCATCCTGCTTATCATTTCTTATAGCACAATAATATTCCATTACAATCATATACCATAGCTTGTTTAGCCATCCCCCAATTAATGGGGAATCCTTTGATTTCCAATTCTTAGCCACCACAAAAAGAACCAGCCTATTGGATTTGGAGTAGAGTTTGAATGTTTGACAGAAAGGACCTCAGTGCCTAGTACCTTATCTTTTTGTGTGTGTGTGAGGCAATTGGGGTTAAGTGAATTGCCCAGAGTCACATAGCTAGTAAGTGTCAAGTGTCTGAGGCTGGATTTGAACTCAGGTTCTTCTGAATCCAGGGCCGGTGTTTTATCACTGCACCACTTAGCTGCACCCTCCCCCCCCCCCCCCCCCCCCCCCCCCCCCCCCCGCCCCTGCCCAAGTACCTTTTCTTGTCATGTGATCTTCAGAATCTTCCTAAGACAATTCAAGTGGAAGTGATTCTATTTCCTGGCATGGCACTGGTATACTGTCTAGGTTTCACAGGCATACAACAATGAAGTCAGCACAACATCTTCAGTTTGGTAGGTAGTTTAATACCTCTTCTCTCCCATACTTTCCTTTGGAACCTCCCAATCACTGAGCTAGCTCTGGCAATGTATGCATCAACCTCATCATCTATATGTACATCCCTGTAAATATATTGTTAAGGTAGGTGAACTTATCCACAGTATTCAAAATTTCTCCATTTGTTGTAACCAATGGTTTCATGTTAGGATTGTGTGGTGTTGGCTATTGGGGAACCTGTGTTTTCTTGGTGTTAGTTGTGAGGCCAAAATTAGCACAAGTAGCAGAGAATTGATCTATATTTTGTTGCATCTCAGCTTCAGAGCTTGCATTGAATGCATAATCATCTATGAACAAAAAAATCATGTACCAACTCTCTTTCCATTTTAGTCTTGGCTTGTAGTTTTTTCAAGTTAAATAATTTACCATTAGAAGTAGCTGACCTTTATGCCACCTTCATCTTCATTGGCATTAATTTTTCTGGTAGTTGTCTTGCCTTGGGGCCACTGCTTTTGTTGAATGTGAATATTTAACTTGGAGAGAATAAGTTTATGATCACCGTCAGTATCCTGGCCATACATTGCCTTTGTTACTCCCATGTCCTGTCAGTCTCTTCTCCTTACAAAGACATAGTCTAATAAACGGCAGTGTTTGCTGAGAGGGTGCATCCATAAAGTTTTATTGCATTTAGGTAAGTGAAAGGTGATATTGGTGATGAGAAGGTCATGAGATGCACAGGTCTTTAGTAGTAAGTGACCATTGCTATTGCTATTTCCAACTCCATTCTTCCCAAGAACTCCCTGTCATATCAGGTGTCTGTTCTTGCATTAAAGTCACCCAAAATTATAAGCTAGTCCCCTTTTTGGCACATTGATGATGAGGGTCTCTAGGTCTTCATAAAATTTTTCTTTCACCTCATTAGGGTTAATCATGGTAGGAGCATATACACGGATGATGATGGCTTAGTACTTTCCTGCAAGTGTCAATTGCATTGTCATGAGCCTATCATCCAGTTCTTTTGGTTGGCATATGAACTTGTTGACTAGGTTAGTTTTCATTGCAAAACCTATGCCGGCTTTATGGCACTCTCCTTCACTGTGGCCACTCCAGAAGAGCATATGTCCAAATTCATCTTTGGTAAGCTGGCCTTCATTTGCCAGCCCTGTTTTCCTCAGGGTTGCTATTTGGATTCAATACCTGCTGAGTTCTCTCACAAGAGCTGTTTGTCTTTCAAGTCTACTGGATTTCATGTTATCCATAAGTGTGCACACATTCAATGTACTGATGGTGAGTGGAATCATTAAAGAAATTTTTGTACTTTTTTGTGTTTTGACTACAGGGAGGATCCCTCTTTGCCATGGTAAATAGGCCAGGGTTGGGTAAAGCAGACAATTTTGGGGCACGTTTACTTGCCCCTTCCTCACAGAAGGAGGTGATCTTTAAAAAGGTGGTCTTTAAAAAGTCTTTAAAAAGACTGCCCAGACACTCAGGGGGTTGCTGAATCCCACTGCTGCTTCCAATGAGAAGATGACCCTATGGCCTGGACTGCCTTTGCACAGGATTGTGACTACAGTTCCCAGTGTATCTGCACCTGCTGCTTTGTCACTTGCCTGTTGCCATAGGACTTTGAGAGAGGTAATAGTGGTAGGTGATATCTTTCCATTCGTGTTTAAATTGGATTTAGGTGAGGCAGAGTTGCCCAAAGTCACAGCCTCACTCTTTCTTCCAGAGTCATCAAAATACAGTGTCAAGATGAAGTCAAGATGGCTGGCGGTGGCTTGGGATGCAGTGGCTGCCCTTGGTGTCTTTGATTTCTAACAGCTCTAAGCTCTCTACAATACCTACTTCAGCTACCTTCATGGCCATTGGAACAAATTTGTCTCATCCACCTATTCCACCAGGGGAAATCATCACATGCTTAGGGCAGACACCCCCTTAACTTACTGAAGAATTTGAGACCTCTTGGTTACCCTCAATCTGCTTTAGCCGGTCTGCCAGGACAGTTTACTAGGGTGTGGCTCTGAGCATGCTAAAGCTTCTTAGCGCCACAGGCGAGAGTCGGTGGATCAGGTAGACACCAAAAGTAGAGAGCAGGTGTGAAGAGGGGTTGGCAGCCCTCACACTGGAGGTACTAGTCTTCCCTGAATATATCCTACACTCACTATAGATATTATAAGGATACCGAGGTCATAGATATTAAGTGACGTGTTCATGGTCACCTAGTAAGAAGCCAGGGCTTCCTTAAGCCACTTAATATCTCATCTAGGGAAAAGGAGATTTCCACAGTTCTGGGATTCACATAGGAATGTTTCATGGCATTGCAGCATTCATGTATTTCTTTTTCCCCCTAGGAACCATACTTAGTTGTTGACTCTTTTAATTAAAATGACAATAACATATATTCAGTTGACAATGAACTGAGAGAAAAAATGTGGTGGTTTGTGCATGGTTTAATTTGGAGAAAATAGAAATTGTGTTGTTTGCTAGGCACAGTCCTTCCAAATAATCTGCTAAATGGTACTTCCTTCAAAGCTCAGTTTATTCACAGCATCCTATATGAAACCTTTCCTGATTTTTCTAATTAGTAGTTCCTACCTCATAGCTTCACCAAAATTACTTAGTCTTTATATAATTTGTGGTACTTATATGCATTCTTATTAAAATAATATGTTATCTAAGAGTGTGAACACTTTCATTTGTGTCTTTTGATATTTCTAATGACTACTATGGTGCCTGGAACTTGTTGATCCATTATTTTACAATTACAGACCTCTCACTCAGTAAAGAAGTAAAATGACAAGCCATTTCATGTCCCATATTTCCTCAATGCCTTGGCTTACCCTTCTTCTAAGACAATTCTATGGACCAGGAGTTGTATATTATTGTCATAATGAAAGTCATGTGCAAAACCTGCAGTTTACTAGACTTATGTTTAGCTCTTTCAGGAATGCTATCCACATGCCAGTAGATGGCAGTGCATAAACATGGTTCAACCTTCCTCCCTCAAAGGAGAAAGTGAGTGAGGAAGGTAAGACTGAATGCAATAAATAGCTCTGAAACAGCCCCTTGCTAATTTCATTGTTTTAGACAAATGGATATTTGAAAGCTAAACCTTAAGAAAAACAGAAAATCAGAATTTGGACCAAACTAATGGGAAATAGGACACCCAGCACAATCTACTTGCCCATCACTTTTAGCCAGGAGTTTGCTTCTGACTGAACAATGCTAGGTTTCTTCCTGTGGATTATCTCATCCAGAACCACATGGTAAGGGTGGGTGGTTTTCTAAGGAAATGTCAGTGGTATCACAAGATATTGCTGCCAGGCTGCCTCATTCAGGTGCAAAAGGCTTTATTCTTTTAAGGTGTTTGGTGTCCCACTTGTTCCCAACCCAGTGCCCCAGAATGCTTAAGGAAAGAATCAGACTATTTTTAGCCATTGCTTAGCTACTTGGGATGCTGATGATGCCTGGACAATTCTGAACATGGGCACAGTAGCATAATACTGAAAATCATCCCAACAGGAGCTCATTATACATTTCCACAGAGATTCCCAATATGTGAAACACGCTGATGCATTCAAATTGCATCTTCAGTATAGTCATTGCACAGGGAGCAGTGGAGGCCAGAAAACTCATTTCCTATTGAAAGTATCTTTATTTGTGACCTAAATCATGGAGTCTAGGTATGAGTTGTCTATTCAGCAGTGATCCTCTCCCTCAAACCCCCTGGAAATAAGTTCTAAGCCTTGGGGAATCATTCTGAATTTCAAATGCCAGATACTGGTTTTGACTTGATTTTTCTGTATCCTATAATTTAGACCATTTTACCTTTTGCCAGTCACCTAAAAGCACAGCAACCTTATATGTCCTCTAATCTATAACCATTGTTAACTAGAGAATATAGATCATGGTAGAAAAAAATTAAAGGGTGAGTATGCTAGCATAGATTTCTTTTGTCTTCTGTACCTCTGAAAATAGCATAAAGCATAATTGTTTTGCTAACCGAATCATATAATCAGCTCTGTATTTTTCTTTTGGTATTTATAGAGGGGTATAGAGGATCAACCCGAATATGGAGTTGTTGGTGGAATGAAAACTGATGCAGAAAAAAAAACTCAGAGAAAGTTCCAGGATGCAAAGCAGGTCATGAATGCTCACCATTCAATACTTTGAAGACTTCTAAATGTAGTCCCAATATCCCAAAGAGAAGTAAGTGCCAGGAGCATAAATTCAGAGCCAGAAAGAATCATAGAGATCATCTAGTCTAATGCTTGTCATTTTATAGATGAGAAAACTGAGGCTCACAGTGGTGAAGTGACTTGCCCAAGATCACAAAGATAAAAGAGATGGGTTTAAAACCCAGGTGCTCAGAGGCTAAATCCAGTGCTCTTTCCATGACACCCCATTCTATACTGCCATTCACAATAAAGTACTGACTGTGAAGTGGCTAAGTTTTGTCAAGCGTTATTATGCAGGTGGACATTTATGATATGTAGATGTGTTAGTTGTTACTATTTGGTTTTTGTTCTTAAAGAGGATAAGCATGATGATTGTGACTTGGATTTGAGGGAGGCAGAGCTGTGCAGAGTTGTCAGCTTTGTTCTCTCCTCTGGAATCATCAGTGGCAAGACAAAGGTCAAAATGATTGGTGATGGCCCAGGATGCAATTGGTGAGCTTGGCCTTTCTAAATTAAGATCTTTCCCAGGTCTCAGTTTTATTGTGTTTCCTGACTAGAGCAGAAGTTCCTTGATGACAAAAGTTTTAAAATTTTCTTTGTATTCTCAGTGCCTAGCACAGTGTCTGCCACACTTAAGTACACACAGTACACTTAAAGATATGTTTGTTGAATTTGTGGGATCATAGATATAAAGTCAGAAGAGAACTCAAAGCCTAAGTAGTCCAGTGCCTCCATTTTACCAATGAGTTTGAAATATAGATTGGACATTTGTTAAGCACCTACTTTATGTTAGGCTCTGTGCTTAGCTCTGAGGATACAAGTAAAAGCAAGCCAGACAGTCCTACCCTCAGGCACTTTACATCCTAATGGGTGAAGAGAAGGGGCAGTTGGTAAGGACAAGGAGTATAAGTAGAGAAAAATCAAGTAAATGAAGCATGGCTGGGCTGCTTTCTGAAAGTCAGTCAGTCAATTGACATTAATCAAATACTTATGTGCCAGGCACTGTGCTAAGCACAGGCAGTCAGCCAGTAATTAGGAGAACGGGCAAGTATATTTGAAGTTTGAAAACTTTGGCTCAATCAATAACTCATACCTGTGTGAAATTGAGTGAGTGACTCAGTTTCTCTGGCCCATAATTTCTTATCTGTAAAATAAAGGGGTTGTAAAGAAAGGTTTCTGCCGTCCCTTCCAGCCCTAAATTTTTGATCCTAAGTGGTAGAGGCAGTATTTGAGTTTCACTGTCTCCACAACTATTGTACTCTTTACTGTATCATGATACCCATGACTTTTGATGAATCAGGTTTCTCATGTTCCATTTTAGGTAACAGACCTATAATTGGCTAACTTAGAACCAGCACATGGTTATGCCAAAGGTTGAGGTCTAAGTTGTAATGAAGAAGAAAACATGAAAAAAAATCATCAAATAATCCCTATGGGGGCATCTAGATTAGCACAGGAACTTCAAGAGCCTGCTCCCTGTCACAACAACAGGCTGTGATCAGGGAATGCTCTGCCTGTAGCATGTTAGAGATACAAGGGACCTTAGAGAAGATCTCATACTATGTTGCTATTTTACACATGAAGAAACAAAGAACCAGAGTGGTTAAATGACTTGTTTAAGATGAAACAGCTAGTTTTTGACCAAGACAGGATTAGAATCCAGAGAAAAAAATCCAGTAAGGAGGAAAAAATAGTCTGGAGAGACTGATGTGAATGTCCAGAGGATTTGAAAAATAAATCTAAATTTGAAAAAAAATGAACAAAATATTGAAACAGGACCAGGCAACAGAAAATGAATATAAGACTATGGCATGCTTTTCCACCCCAAATAGCATCAGCAATTATAAAGCTCAAAATGTGTCAAGGCTAGTGAAGGAAGCTAAGGATATTTTTTGTTTGTTTGTTTTTAATGAAAGTGGCAGAAGAAAAAGAGGATCAAAGAAATCTGAGACTGTTTGGGGATGGGATAATGATAACTGACAACAAAAAGAAGGTAGAGCTATTCGGTTCATTTGTTTCTGTTTTCTCTGCCGAGGAGAATAACTTTTATACTGGAAAGAACAGAACAAAAATGCTTAACAGGGAATTGAAGCAAAGTTAAGTGGGATAATAAAAGATCTTCTCACTCTTCCTAGTAAAATCAAGTTACCAGATAAACTATATCGCCAGATCCTGAAAGAACCAGTAGATGTAATTGCTGAGCCACTGTCAATGCTATTTGAAAGATCATAGACACATCATAGAACTGAAGGAGACCAACTGTTGCAATAATTTTCAAAAAGGAGGAAGAAAACAGAGTATGTACACCATATGCCAGTGAACTTGACTTTAGTAGAAGAAATCTTTAAAGAGATGGTTGCTGAACATCTCAAAGGGGAAGCAATGATCACAAAGAACCATCATAACTGTCAAGGTAGCTAAATGGCGCAACAGATAGAGTGCTGGACTAGGAATCTGAAAGACCTGTGTTCAAATGTGGCATCAGACAGTTACTAACTGTGTGAACCTGGGCAAGTCATTTAACCCTCTACCTCAGTTTCTTCATCTGTAAAAGTATAATAACAGCATCGACCTCCCAGGCTTGCTATGAAGATCAAATGAGATAATATCTGTAAAGTGTTTTAAAAGCCATGAAGTGTTATTTTATTATTAAAGTGCTAATATTATTGTTATGACTAAGTATAGGTCATATCAGAATAACCTCCTTTCCTTTTTTTTTTTTACAGGATTATTGAACTAGTAGGTAAAAGGAATGCCATGGATGTAGCTGTCTTCAAGTATCTGAAATACTGTTATGGTGGAGAAAGGGTTAGATATGTATTGTTGGTCCCTAGTGGGTGGAACTGAGAGCAATGGATGGAAATCAAAAGGAAAATTTAGGTTTGATTCCAGGAAATTCTTCATAGCAATTAGAATCCTTTAAGAATGAATGCTCAGGCTGATGATGAGTGAGATGAGCAGAACCAGAAGAACATTGTACACAGTATCATCAACATTGAGTGTTGACCTACTGTGATGGACTATATTCTTCTCACCAATGCAATGGTACAGAAGAGTTCCAGGGAACTCATGATAGAAGAGGATCTCCAAATCCAAGAAAAAAAAAGAAAAAAAGAACTGTGGAGTATAGATGCTGATTGAACCATATTATTTCTTTTGTTTTGGGTGCTGTTGTTTTTTTTTCTATTTTGAGGTTTTGCATCACTGCTCTGATTTTTTCTCTTGTAACAGGATTAATGCAGAAATAGGATTAATGTTATTATGTGTGTATATATATATATATATATATATGGGTGTATATATCTATATCTATATGTATATGTATAGAGATATATAGACATAACCTATATCAGATTACCTGCTGTCTAGGGGAGGGGGGAGGGAGGGGAGGGAGGGAGAAAAATCCAAAATTGTAAAGCTTGTATAAACAAAAGTTGAGAACTATCTTTACATGTAACGGAAAAAATAAAATACCTTATACATTTAAAAAAAAAAAGAATGAATGCTTAGGGGGCAGCTACGTGGCGAAGTGGATAGAGCACTGGCCCTAGAGTCAGGAGGACCTGAGTTCAAATCAGGCCTCAGGTACTTGACACTTACTAGCTGTTTGGCACTAGGCAAGTCACTTAACCCCAATTGCCTCCCCCTCCCTCCTCCCCCCCCAAATGAATGCTCTCCTTTCAGTCAAGCAATGACTGTTTTGTTTTGGAGTAGGGAAGGATTCCTTGGTTGTGTGGTTTGGATTGCGTGGCTTGTGAGGCCCTTTCTAACACTCAAATCTCTGTGATTTTTGTCTCCTGACTTTCAGATAAATGGTCCATTTATATGTAATTGTAGTTTATGTTGGAAAAACCAGATGGAGATTTCAAGGAGGCTCTTTTCCATCTGTATTTGGGATGTACTAGGGCTTGTGCTCCCAGAATGCTTCAAATCATCAAGGATCACTGATTTGGATCCTTTGATATGGACACATCTTCCTCTTGTAAATAACAGTGTCTCAGTCACTTAGTTAAAAAAAAAATTTAGAGTTGTAGGGGTGGGAAAAATGCACCATCCTGCAGATAACCTGGTAGTGAAACTTTGAATTTGACTTGGCTGGTCCTTATATTACAAATATATAGTTCATCATGGCTAGAGCTTGTGGAAGCATAGTCCATGAGAACTCAGGATCATCTCCACCCCACCAAAAAGCAGAGGAGGTACTCTCCTTCAAGCAAAGGGCAAACTGAAGTCCATTTTGCTGATGTTGATCATCCATATATACTATAAATGGAAGAAAATACTTTCTCTTTCATTTTGAAAAGAAAAACTAAAGAATTGCAGACTAAAAGCAGAACCCTAGATTTGAGTTGATGTCATTTAATTCCAAGTCAATTAGTGAGCAGTGGATAATATTCCTTTATGAAAGCTTATGTCTTCTCTTGACTTTATTCTTGAATGGATTGCTTATCCATTTCTGGAAAACTAATATAAATATTAGGGTTTCTTTCTATCATTTGGTGGGTAAGAACTGTTCTATGCCTAAGGAACAAAAACTGAGCCGATTTTCATGATCTCACAGCACAAGAAGATTTATTCCATTTTGTAAATGAACATCATTACATCCTGTAGACATTGCCTCTTGTAAAACTGAATGGACAATAATGAAAAAACAGATTGGAGATATGTTTCAAGTTTAAAGAACTTATACTTAAATGTATTTAACAAAATAAACATTCAATAGGAAAGCAGTTTTATAACCATTATCATCTTGCTCTCTGGTAATCTCATCTACATTAGAATGAAATGAGAGGCTATAGTTTGGAAGTGATAAAATGAAATATAGTTTATAAAAATCAATCATGTGCTCATGATATATTAGCATATGCTTCATTCAATTCATCATTTCAAGAATACATAGATTTTTGCAAAATAACAGGAGAAAAATTTAATATATTAACTGTAAAGAAAATCATTAATCAAAAGTTGTATATAGCACAATGTGCAAAGCACTTTGGAGTCTAATGTAAAAAGTCTTCACCTTCAAGGAACTTAAAGCTACTTAGAGAGACAAGATAAATAAACATATTAAGATCCTGGGTTATTTGCTAACTACTTTCAGTCTCATCTTTCACTCTTCTATTGACTCCTACCTATTATTCATTGTTTATTCCATATATTAGAATTATCATCTTTCACACACTGGCTTCTCCATGGCCTCATTCTTTATGTTATGCAGTCTCTCCAAAGTATTTTTCTTTTAATTTTTGTTCATTTTTCATTCTTTACTCTGAATTTTTAAATTTTGCATTTCTTTCTGTGTGTGGATATATATGTATACATGTGGCTACTTGTTAATCTTCTATACATACACATTATGGAGAACAAGTGTATCTATGGATTCACAAATGAATATGAAAGTGAGTGAAGAGGTTTGAGGAGGCCCAGGACATAGAAGGTGTCAAGTAGAGGTTAGTCACTGAAAGAATTGATTCTACAGACATTGAGAAGGTGGCAGATGGAGGTGATTGATTTTGGTCATAAGAAGGTGACTGGTTATAATTCTGTTGGTGATTTCAAGGCCTCAGTGAGAATATAAGCCTGATTATATAGTCTAAAGGAATGAATTTGAGGAGAAGAATCAGAAACAATTGCCGTTGGACTGAAAAATATGAGAAACAGGGGAAGGGCAATTATTTCCCAGATGCAAAAGGAAGAAAATAATCCATTTTCCTAAAAATATTATTTGTCCTAAGAACAGCTGCATCAGTCTGAAATACATTTTCCAGTACTTTATTTTAAGCTTGCTATTGAGATCAGATTTCTTTCACAGTTAAATCAGATATTCTTTGGTACACAAATCACTTCTTGCTATTATGAACTCTCTTTTATCCAGAATGACTTGGAAATATAGTCTTTTGAGGCTGGCAATATTCTGGTTACCCGAAATGTAACAAAGACTCTATATATGTCTGTCTATCTATCTATCTATCTATCTATCTATCTATCTATCTATCTATCTATCTATCTATCTATCTATCTATCTATCATTTATATTATTTGGGGGGACTGGATGGGAGGAAAGATGATATCAAGCCTAGGTTTTAAAAAACTGCCCTTATCAATGCAGAATGTCACCTACCTTGCAACTTGAAGTACTAGAAAGTTTCTTGCCTCATTGAGAGGTTAAGTGATTTGCCTAGGGTAACTCAGACAGTATATATCTGAGGCAGAACTTAAATTCAGGTCTTTCTGACTTTGAGGATGACTCTCTATACATTATGATATATTTCTGGTACATCTTTTATTGTATCCTAATTATTTGAAAACCAGTCTATGGACTACAGGTTTTCAAAGAATTTGAAGACAACAATGTATAGAAAATACTAAAATTATGTGAAAAGAATGAAATATTTCTTTTGAATATTTAACATTTTTCACAGCCTTATTCAGAGTCTTCATTATGAAAACCAATTTTCATTGAATAGGGTGCAAGGCTATAGAAGATTAGGCAGGTGGGTTAAATGTGTCATAAAGATCTTCTGATATGCCTAAGAAACTAGTTTTCAAAACAAATACTATCACTTGCCATTTGTCTCTTTATTTCAAAGGGTAATGTAGATCATGCAAAAAAATTTTTAAATGGCAGTAATTTGAGCTTACCTGTTGTCAGAATTTGGCATAAATGTTTGGGATAAATAGTTTACACACACCAGCTTCAGAAGGTTTTTTTTTTTTTTTTTTAAAGTAGCACAGTGGCAATGATTCAACTTGTCTTCAGGACATGCTCTAGTCATATAGAATTATATAACAGTAGAGTTGTAAGGAACTTTAGAAATCATTTCATACAAGCCCACCTTATTTTACAGATGAAGAACCTGAGACTCAGCTGGTTTAGTTACTTGTCTAAGGTCACAGTAGGTTTACCACTAATCTATGACCAAAATTCAAGTCTCTTGACTTTTTCTAATACTCAATGGTCCATTGATTTAAGCCCACTTATGTTGAGTAAACAAGATGGAAGCTTAATTATAAAAAAATAAATCTGATCTCTATACTAAGTTATAAAAGTTTTAGTCACTTAGGTGCTTAGAGAAGATTAATTTTAGTCAACTAAGAAATAAGCTTAAATGTTCTTTGTAAACAGGAAAGAATTCTTTGTTGAACCATTGCTGTGTGAATGGATTTACTTCATTAATCTACCCTTCTGGATGATACTGATTTTCACCTGTTTGGAAACTGAAAAGCAGTAGAATACTGGAATTAAAAAAGAAGTACCGGGGGGCAGCTAGGTGGCGCAGTGGATAGAACACCAGCCCTGGAGTCAGGAGTACCTGAGTTCAAATCTGGCCTCAGACACTTAACACTTACTAGCTATGTGACCCTGGGCAAGTCACTTAACCCCAATTGCCTCACTAAAAAAAAAAAAAAAAAAAAGATGTACCGGGATAGCTAGGTGGCACAGTGGATAAAGCACTGGCCCTGGATTCAGGAGGACCTGAGTTAAAATCTGGCCTAAGACACTTGACACTTACTAGTCATGTGACCCTGGGCAAGTCACTTAACCCTCATTGCCCTGCCTCCCCCCAAAAAAGAAAAAAATAGAAAAGAAAAAAGATGGACCTTTAAGAAATTTGGGTCATTACAAGAACTTTGTAATTTCTGAAAGGTAATCCAATCTGATGTCCTTCTTCTATTTAATTCTGGGTCCAACACTGCCCAGTGAGCAGGCTGCAACAAGGAATTACCAAGGAGAACCAAGGTAACAGATGTCATAAAAAAGTATGAGTGAAAAAGAAGTTGGGCTGGCTACATAATGAGAATAAGGGATAGCTGATATGCACACATGCCTGTGTACTTCCATGTTATCTTCACAATATCAAGATAAATCTAGGAAGGCCCCTCACATATTTGGTGGGCATGTTGTGGAGAATTTATAGTAAGACATGAATGAGAATTGAACCAGATGGACAGGAATGGCTAGGTTGAAATATGCAATGTTGGGAGTTCTACCACCCTCAGTGAGATCACAGATCCATTTTAGTGTCTGAATATAATGTTTTTCTTTCTTTCATCAATTTGTTTATTCATCTATTTATTTGTTCATTTATTCATTTATTTATCTATTCATTCATTTATTTGTGCATTTATTTATTGACTTATCTATCTATTGATTCATCCATCCATACACCCATCCATCCATTCATTCATTCATTCATTTATCTATTTATTTATTTGTGGGGCAATGAGGGTTAAGTGATTTGCCCAGAGTCACACAGCTAGTGTCAAGTGTCTGAGGCCAGATTTTAAATTGGGTCCTCTTGAACACAGGGCCGGTGCTTTATCCACTGTGCCACCTAGCTGCCCCAGAATATTATGCATTTCTAAGCAAGAGAAAGAAGACATATATATATATATATATATATACATATATATATGTAACATATAAAATAAACTTGACTTTAAACAAATATATTGTTTAGTTTCAGTTTTATTTGAAAATATGCCAAGTTTTTTGATGGCTTTATTGAGACTTCTTTATTAAGTCATTTTTGCTGCCTACAATTGTTTACTGTTGTTTGAGAACAACTTTTTTTTTTTTGATGAGGCAATGGGGGTTAAGTGACTTGCCCAGGGTCACACAGCTAGTAAGTGTTAAGTGTCTGAGGCTGGATTTGAACTCAGGTCCTCCTGAATCCAGGGCCGGTGCTCTATCCACTGTGCCACCTAGCTGCTCTGAGAACAACTTTTAAAGACATTTAGATTTTTATTTTTTGATTAGTAATTAGTATTAGAGATTTTTATTTATTGGTTAATATACTGAGCACCTGAAATAGTGCCTGGTACTTAATATTTTGGTTTTGTTTTTTTGTGGGGCAATGAGGGTTAAATAACTTGCCCAGGGTCATGCAGCTAGTAAGTGTCAAGTGTCTGAGGCTGGATTTGAACTCAGGTCCTCCTAAATCCAGGGCTAGTGCTTTATCCACTGTGCCACCTAGCTGCCCCCCCCCCCCAGTATGTTGAATTCCATTGAATTAGAATGATGGGTGTTCAGGTGTTCAGGGAGCACAAAAATGATAAACAATACAATCCCTTTCTCCATAAAGGCAATATGAGGCACACAAATAAGTATGATTTAAGGTAGAGTTTGGTAGGAGCAAAGGAATGAAAGGGGGGATCAGGGAAAGTTTTATGGAAAAAACAGAATTTGAAATGGGCCTTGAAAGAATAGAAAGATTTCCATAGCCAGAGATAACAAGGGAGAATGACCCAGGGATTGAGTAGGGTGTTTGGGGGGGGCACAAATCTAGGGGGCCAGTCAGACTGTATAATTGAACATAGGAGGCAAAGGCAGGATGAGACCGGAAAATATGTTGTACATTAGTCTGACAGGAATATTTTGTAGATGAAGGTGAGTAATTTGAAAAAAAGGCAGGAAATGTTTGTTGGACTCAGACTGTGTCTGGCTTTAAATGCCAGTCTAAAGATTCTGCATTTCATCCTAAAGGGAATAGGGAGTCACATGAGGTCTTTGAACAAGGGAGTGAGATGGTCAATTCTATGTCCTTCTCCAATACAAATATACATGTACCTGATATTTTCCATGGAATTCAGATTGCTACACCTCAAGAAATATGCATTTGATCCTTAGGATATCCTGAGATTAATTAAAGTGATCAAGGCAATACAAGGCTAGACTAAAATAATTAGAACTTTTCAGTTATGAAACATGATACCCATGAGGAGTTATCTCCTAAGGCTATAAAACTGTGAAATTTACGGGAAAAGGGAATGGAATTTTATTTATGGGGGGGTACCCTGAACTTGAAAGAAGTACTTCAAGGCAAAGAAAGGAAGAAAGACTGCAAGACATCAAATGGTGATACAGGATGGAAATAAAAATAAATTCAAGGAGGGCTTAGATACATTCATGAATACAAACTCTATATTGTGATTTTAAGGGAAGTTAGGTTAGGTACATTCCTATTCTTTTAAAATTGAAACTACAGAGAGGCCTTATTTCTTCAAACAATATCTGTGATTGAAATTTTCAGAAACAAAATGCTATTCTAAATGATTTAGACAGAATTCTAGAATAGCTTGAACTAGTATAGCAGACTCTATATAGAAATAAGAGTTACATAAGTAGTTCTTCTAATGCAATTTTCATTATTCCCAGCAATTTATAGATTTAAAGCAATGAGATAGTGTAGTAAATAGATAATTGGAGTTGGTGGAAGGAAATTCTTAGTTCAAATCTGGCCTCAGACACTTATTAACTGTATGATCCTGGGTAAATCACTTAACCAGCCTGTGCCTCAGTTTCCTTACCTGTAAAATGAGGATGATGATAGTAGCTACTTCTTTATGTTTTTTACTATAAGGATAAATGAGATAATACTTATAGAGTGCTTCACAAACCTTAAAGTGCTATATAAATGCCACCTATTATAATTGTTATTCTTTTGTCTTTTGGTTTGGCAATCAGGGTTATTTGACTTGCCCAGGGTCACACAGCCAGTAAGTGTCAAGTGTCTGAGGCTGGATTTGAACTCAGGTACTCCTGACTCCAGAGCTAGTGCTCTATCAACTGCACCACTTAGCTGCCCCTTGGTTTAGCTTTTAATGCTCTACATGATCTGGCCTCACCCTATCTTTCTATACCCATTAGACATTATTTCCCAAACCACATTCTGTGATCCAGTCAAATCAGCTTCCTCTGTTTTTAGCATACAATACTTCATCTTTGAATTTGAAATGTCAGTTTTTGAGCTTTTGTGTGGTTATCCCACAGCAGTTAGGTGGTACAGTGGATAGAATGTTGGGCCTGGATTCAGGAAGACTCATCTTCCTAAGTTCAAATCTGACCCCAGACCCCTACTAGCTGTGTGACCCTGGGCAAGTCACTTACCAGTTACCTTTACCTCAGTTTCCTCATCTGACTCCAAATGGGGTCATGAAGAGTTAGACGCAAATGAAAAACAACTGAACAACAACAAAGTGGCTGTCCCACCTACCTTCTTTCTTAAGGCAACCTCAAAGAATCCCTATCTTCCTTTAAGACTTAGCTCAAGAAATTTTCTGCATGAAGCTATTCCTGATTTCCAACTGCTAAGGCCCTCCATCTCAAACTAGCTTGTTTTTGAATACTTTCTGTGTGCATATGTATATATGTGTATATGTACATAATTTATATTTTTATTTTTATTACATATACATGTTTTATACATATAGGCATATAAAGATTGTTTCATTTTTGTGCTTTTATTCTTGGCACATAGCCTGGCATATTTTGATGCTTAATAAATACTGGTTGACTGATTTAATATTTAGAGATTATAATCTAGTTAGCAAAAGTAATTGGTAGAGATCTAATTTAAATTTAATATACTATTTTTCAATTTATATGTATATTTTTAACCTTTTTTCTTTTTCTTTTTTTTTTAACAAATTTGAGTTCCAAATTCTCTACAAATACCCTTCTTGCCCTCTTTCCTTATTAAGAAAGCAAGCAATTTGATAAAAGTTATACATGTGGAGTCATGAAAAACATTTCCATATTAGTCACGTTGTGAAAGGAAATATGGATGAAAACCCCAAGAAAAATAAAGAAAATTAAAAAAACAAACAGTGTGCTTCAATCTCCATTCAGACTCCACAGGTTCTTTCTCTGGATGTGGATAGCATTTTTCGTAAGTCTTAGATTTTTGTATTTCTGAGAGTAGCTAAGTCCTTCACAGTTGATCATTGTATAATATTGCTGTTACTGTGTACAATGTTCTTCTGCTTCTGATCACTGATAGCTATCTATTTTTAATCAAATAGAGAGGCCATATGGTCTTCATTTCTAGTTCTGCATGTATACTACATACTAGCAGTATGACCAATGCCAGTTGCTCTTAGTTCCACAGAGGACTATAATACTATGAGTTACAGAGATATTTTCAATCTGAATCAATGAAAGGATTTTCACTTTGATTTGACCCTATATCAACGAAATTAGAGGTTTGGATCAGAAAAGCAACAACAACAAAAGGAAATTTTTAGACGGAAAGCTGGAGTGAGTCCCTGCTCTGCTTCGCCCTCTTCCCCATTCCTGTGCGATGATCTTGTATTGGTGTCCCATAGTCTCAGTTTTCTGTCTCCCTTTTTTTTGGGGGGGATAGTTTCTTGCTATCCCTACTCTCCACCAAATTAGAACACCCTGCCTGCCCTAGCTATGATTTTGGTGCTTACTCTACATTCAAAAATTCCTAGTGACTGCTCTGAGTACTATTAACCTTAGATAACACTTTAAAGTTTACAGAGTGCCTTTCTGAAACAACTCAAAGAGATTTGCCAGAATATTTTATTATATGTCAAAGGTGAATTAAGAGAAAAATCTGCTCCTTTGTGAGACTAATGTGAACTAAGGATGCCACATTTTAATGTTTTCATAGAATGCAGATTTTCCCATAAATGACAAGTCCTTGAATTAAAAAAAATTGAATAGAATGGCATTAAAATAATTTCATCTGGTTACATTAGGCTTGATAATTTTACTCTTCTGTTTTGGGGATAGTCCTTTCCTTCACTATTCTTAACTCCTCTATAAAATGAGGGTAGTAGAGTGGATGATTCCTTGAGACAATAGATCCAATAATCTTAACTGTTAATTTGGGCCTTACATTTTTGTAAATGAACTTTTTTTCTTTTGAGCTAAGAGCCAGTGTCTACAAGTTACACTTCCATATAATGAATGTCATTTAGTGAAATCTCTTTTGGTTCTTAGTACATAGTAGGCCTTTAAAAATGCATATTGACCGATTGAATATAATAGTTTTTCCTGTGATAAAATCAGAAGACAGTCAATGCAAATTAAGATGATAAGATGGAGTTTTTTTTTTAAAGTGAGGCAATTGGGGTTAAGTGACTTGCTCAGGGTCACACAGCTAGTAAGTGTTAAGTGTCTGAGGCTGGATTTGAATTCAGGTACTCCTGATTCCAGGGCCGGTGCTTTATCCACTGCACCACCTAGCTGCCCCTTAAGATGGAGTTTTGAAGGAATAAGTCATTTGTAAAAAGAACTCAAACAAGTTTAAACAAAGAAGCATGGTACTTGCAAGATGTGCCTATTCTTTTCTTTCTTTAAATGTAACAGCAATGCTTCTCAGCTCTAGTGGTAGAGAAGCAAGCAGCAGTTCTATTTTTTTCCCTCTTTTTCTGGAAGTCTGAGGGCTTTCCAGGCACAAGTGACTTCCATTCTCAGTCAGCTCAAGATCTTTTAAGCAAGTGCAATAGGCCAGACCACACTCAATAAACTGAGATGATTTTGTTTAAGAGAGAGGGAAGGGGCAGCTAGGTGGCACAGTGGATAGAGCACCGGCCCTGGAGTCAGGAGTACCTGAGTTCAAATCCAGCCTCAGACACTTAATACTTACTAGCTGTGTGACCCTGGGCAAGTCACTTAACCCCAATTGCCTCACTTAAAAAAACAAAACAAAAAAAAAAGAGAGAGAGAGGGAAAGAGTGGCAGCTAGATGGTGCAGTAGATAAAGCATCAGCTCTGGCTTCAGGAGGATCTAAATTCAAATCCAGCCTCAAACACTTGACACTTACTAGCTGTGTGACCTTGGGCAAATCACTTAACCCTCATTGCCCAACAAAAGAGAGAGAGAGAGAGAGAGAGAGAGAGAGAGAGAGAGAGAGAGAGAGAGAGAGAGAGAGAGAGAAAGAGAGATTTGATAAGAATTTTTGAGTATATAGACCTTTGTGGATATTTCATGCAAATTTGTTAAAAATGACTCCTGTGAATTCCGAACACAATTCTTAGTAATAACTTTAAAGACATATACACACATTCCTGTAAAGAGTGTGGAATTACATTTCAAATTAATACCTGCCTTATGCCCCATTGGGGAAACCTTGAAATACATCTACTCAGGGTCCCAGCAAAAGAGAGATAGAAAGTAGATTTGGAATTTGCTTCTCTGACTGATAGAAGTGAGAAACATGGTTGTTTACTTTAATTACAGAAAAGAGTAGGCTATTTAAAGGAATGGAGGAAGTCCTGGTTACTTCTACTCTATGTCCTTCCTACTGTAAACAGTATCACTCTCATTTGAGTTTCTGTGGTCTGCTCCTCAGTATCCCATGAAGGTTGAAGGTACAATTACACATTCTGCATTCTAATGTTGAGATCTGTTCAGAGATCACTCTGGGTGTCCCCTTTTTTATGTCGGGTCAGTTTTATACCTGAAAAGATCCAACACTTTTAATGAAAGAGAATCACTTTTTCTGTGGAGGCAAAAATATATTGCTATTTCCTTTCCCAGATTCATTGTTCCAGGAAGAAACAAGTTGGGGGGAAGAGAAGTATTATACCACTCCCTCCACCCAATTCCATATAGAAAATAGTAAGATACCAATTATTATTTTGCTAATGATAGATAAGAAGGAAGGCTCCTATTCCAGTGTTTGCATTGAAATAGTTAAAGAAATGTTATAGGTAAATTAGGAAAAAATACTGCTTCCTTTACTTATATGTTCCACTTCAGTTTATTGCCTGTTAAAAATGACTTAATCTTTGTTGACAGATTATTAGTTGTTCATATTATTGATTGTTCAAGAAATGATGTTTTCTTGCCCCATTTTGCCCCTTCATTTATCAACTTGATCTTTTTCAATCCTTAATGCTTTCCCCCTTTGTTTCCTTCAGAGCCATTGTCTGTTAGATACAATATGCATGCTGATTAAGTGCATCACAGGGATTAAAAGGCAAATATAAAAAAAATCTCAAATAATCAGAATTTCTTATAAAAATCATCTTCATTCACTTTAACTATGTACTTCATATCTATACAAGACTGATATATATGTATTATATTTTCTATTTATAGAAAATATTCTAGTTATTATTTGCATTGAATCCTTATCTGAGCTATTTCTATAACTTGCCACCAAACTGATCTATTTTTAAATTCTTTATTCCAAATCTAATGCTCTCTCTTGCCATGAACTGGTGGCAAGAAGTCAGGGCTCCCATCCATCTTTTGGATCACCTTATTCTTTTTCTTCTGGCATGATTTGTGCCTGTCCCATTGATAGTGACATTACTGCTTGTTCTGAAATAATCTATATGGGGTGAACACATTTGGCCAAATATAGTCACTCAGTCAATATATATTTATAAGTGCCTCCTATGTCCTAGGTATTGTTCTAAATGCTGGCGATACCGAAAGAGGCAAATAATAGTCTCTGTCCTCACAATATAATGGGGGAGACAGCAAGGAAATAAATATATCCAGGATATATACAGGATAAATAGGAAATAATTAATTGAGGGGAGGCACTAGAATCTAGAAGGGTTGGGAAAAGCTTCCTGTAGAGGACTTTAAGGAAGCCAGGGCAGCCAGTAAGTGGCAATGAGGAGGGTCCAGGACAGGACCCTGTGGGACACATGGTTAGAGGGCATGATCTGGATGAGGAAGATGAGGACAACCAGGAGAGTGTGTATCCCAAAACCCTAGAGAGAAGAAATGATGAAGGAGAAGCTGGTGATGAACAACATAAAAAAGCAAACAAACTCCAGAGAGGTTGAGGAGAAGGGGATTGAGAAGAGACCATTGGATTTGGCAATTAAAAGAGCATTGGTAACTTTGGAGACAATAGTTCTGGTGGAATGATGAGGTCAGAAGCCAGATTTTAAGGAGGTAAGAAGAGAATCAGAGAAAAAAAGTTGAAGCACATATTACAGATGGTATTTTGGAGGTCTTTAGCCACTAAGGGCAGAAGAAATACAGGATGATATTTAGCAAGGATGGAAGAATCAAGTAAGGATTTTTTGAGGCAAATGGAAATATTAGACTGGAGATCACAGAGAATTTGAGGATGGATATGTAGAACTGAGAAATGATAAAAATAAAAATGATAATTGGATTTATATTAGCTGATTACCTAGAGATCCAACAATAATTCTAGCTTCTCTTTATGACTTTTTATGGTGGGCATTTACTTGAAGGTATAAAATGAGGAAGACATCAGTGATTCATGGGTTGCTATCAACAACAGGTGCCAAATAATCTGATTTTCTACCTGAAATGTAGTTGTTTGGCATATCTCCAAAGCCGAAGTGGGGCCCTGGGAAGAGATTCTGCCAAAGGAAGAAATTACCTAAGTCACTCTGTCTTTTACATAGTGCTTTAAGTTTGGCAAAGTCATTACAAATATTCATTTTACTCTGACAACACTGGAAAACAGGTTCTACTATTATCAAAATTTTATAGATGAGGAAACTGAGGTTAAGTGACTTGCCAAGGGTCACACAGGTGTTTGGGGTCATCTTTAAACTGAAGTCTTCCTGACCCCAGGCTCAACATTTTATCTGCTGTACCACCTGGCTTGTAATTTACAGTCAACACATCCTTCTTGGATATCCGTTAAGGCTCATGGTCCTTAAGAAATTATTTCAGCCCTTTGAATGTTGAATGCCAGTTGAAAAGTAAAATATTGCTTGAACATTGATATGTGTAGTAAATATGTTTGTACTGGATAATATACTATGAATTTCATTTTTTTCTCTTTTGGTCATGGGAAATCTATAGCCCCTGTGGCAATAGAACCTTACATCGTCTTATTTTTTTTTTTTTTGTTTCAACGAAATGGTATATTTTCATCCAAAATGATCAAATACATATAATGAAACTTGCTTCTTTTCCTAGGTTTCACCATCTGCTCCAGCCCCCTCCCCCCACAAAAAAATCTGGTCTGCATGGGAAACTTTTAAAAAAAAAGTGAACAATTTCAACATTGTTATTTTGTAATTTGTTCTCTTGATTTTGACATTATTTGATGTCATGTAGTCTAAGAAATTTAGTATAAATTTATATTTTCCCCTAATTCAGAGAATTAACATAATCAAAAAACCTAGTAACTGTAAGGAATATTAGAGGCCATCTTGTCTGAACCATACCTAAATAAAAGTTACCTCTACAGAATTCTCCCCAGTATTTGGGAATCTATTATAGCCTGAAGCTGCCCATTCTAATCTTAGCCATAATCCATAGGAAATTCTTCCTTAGGTCAAGTCTAAATCATCTTCTTTGTAAATCAACTCAACTGTTCCTTTTTTGCCCTTTAGAGCCAAACATTAAATTTCAACCCTATGTCACAATCATTCATTTAAATACCTGAAAATAAACATGATATGTCCCTTAAATCTTTTTTAAACTAAATGCAGCTTACCCCCACTTCCTTCAAGTGATTCTTGTATCTCATCATCATGAGTATTCTTGATTACCTAGTCGTATTCATCAGATGTGTTAAAGCTTAACAATATTACCCTTAAACTGTCACCCAAAATTGAGCCCAATAGATCATATCTTGTTTCACTTTGGCAAAGTATGGTGAACTTAAAATTGATGAACTGAGTTCACTTCATTCAATCAGAGATAGTTTTATACAATTTATTCATCCATTTATTCATCCATCCATTTATCCATCCACCTATTCATTCATTCAATGAAATGTTTGCTGACTTGAGATGTCTTGAATTGAATTTAATAAGTATATACTAAATACAAGACAATGTTCTGGAAACAAGGGCAGATAAAAATAAATAAGATGTAATTTATATCTTCATGGAGCTTCTTTTTTGTAAGTTTTAAAAATACCTTGAAAAAGGGGAAAACAATACAAGGATTTTCCCATAACGATTATTATACTCTTCCAACTTTTTTACATAACCAATGTAAGAATTTATTTTGTTTGACTATACATATTTGTAATGGATTCTGTCTTTCTTACTTTCTAAAGTCTACCACCTCTCTCGCTGAATAAGGGTAGCATGATTCTCATGCATTTTATGGCATTGTTTGGTCACAGTATTGATCAAAGTTTTTCAAAGATATTTGTTCTTGCAACATTGTTAATATTTTGTAAAGTGTTCTCACTGCTTTCTTCCTGCGCTCTAGGTCCCTGTTTATTGTTGATGGATCTTGTTTCTACCAATGCAGAGGTTCCTAATTCTGGCTTTAGAATAAAACTTAATCGTAAATTTGGCTTTTTTAAATTGTTGCAAGGTGTCACAAAATTATCACTAACTTCTCACATCAAAGTGAACTTGGATGATTTTTTTTTGCCACAAACATTTACTTTCAAGTTACATGTAAAGGTAGTTTTCAACATTCATTTTCATAAGATTTAGAGTTTCAAATTTTTCTCCCTCCCTCCCTTTCCTCACCCCTCCACAAGACAGCAACCAATCTGATATAGGTTATATATGTACAATCCACAAGTGCTCTTTTTTTTTTAGTCTGTGTTCAATCAATATCAGTTCTTTCTCTGGGAGTGGATAGTATGCTTCATTATTAGTCCCTTTGGATTGTCTTGGATCATTGTATTGCTGAGAATAGTTAAGTTATTGACAACTGCTCATAGAACGATGCTGCTGTCACTGTGAACAATGTCCTCCCAGTTCTGCTCACTTCACTATACATCAGTTCATATGAGTCTTTCTAGGTTTTTCTGGAATTATTCTTCTTGTCATTTCTTATAGCACAATAATAATCCATTACAATCCTATACCACAGCTTCTTCTGTCATTCCTCAATTGATGGACAGTCCCTTGATTCTCAATTTTTAGCCACCACAAAGTGTTGCTATAAATATTTTTGTACAATTTTCCCCCTTTTCTCTTTTTCACAATTACTATTGTTAACTGTTTCCCTCCATCCTATTCCTTTCCCCGTATTTACTCTATTATCTATCTTCTTTTGCCCTATCCCTCTTCAAAAGAGATTTGCTTCTGACTGTCCCCTCCCCTAATCTGCCCTCCCTTCTTTTCCCCCTCCCTCTTTATCCCCATTCCCTACTATTTTCCTGCAGGGTTAGATAGATTATTCTACCCAATTGAGTGTGTATGTTATTCCCTCTTTGAGCCAATTCTGATGAGTTCTAGGATCATTTACTGCCCAGATTAAATATATTACTCCACCCAATTGGGTGTGTGTGTGTGTGTGTGTGTGTGTGTGTGTGTTAATCCATCATTGAGCCAACTCTGATTGAGATTAATGTATTTAAACCTATTCTGATGAGTATAAGGTTCATTTTACTGCCCTGCTCCTCCACCATCTCTTCCCCTACTCCATAAACCCTTTCTTATTTCTTTCATGTGGGATTTCACCCCATGCTACTTCTCCCTTTCTCCCTCCCCTAGTGCATTCCTCTCACCCCTCAATTTTACCCTAAAGATGTCACCATGGGGCAGCTAGGTGACATAGTGGACAAAGTACCTACCCTGGACCCAGGAGGATCCCAGCTCTAATGTGGCCTCACACACAAGACACTCACCCACTGTATGACCCCAGGAATGTCACCTAACTCCAACTTTTTATGGTTCTCTAGGGTCTTGTATTTGAAAGTCAAATTTCCCATTAAGTTCAGTTCTTTTCATCACAAATACCTGAAAGTCTTCTTTTTCATTGAAGTCCTATTTTTTCTCTGAAAGATTATACTCAGTTTTGCTGGATAAGTGATTCTTATTTGTAATAACAATTCCTTTGCCCTCTGGAATATCATATTCCATTCCCTCTGATCCTTTAATGTAGAAGCTGCTAGATCTTGTGCTATACTGATTAGGGCTCTGCAGTATTTGAATTCTTTCTTTTTGGCAGCTTGAAATATTTTCTCCTTGACCTGGGAGCTCTGGAATTTGGCTATAATATTACTGGGAGTTTTCCTTTCAGGAGGTGATTGGTGGATTCTTTCAATTTCTATTTTACCTTCCACTTCTAGAATATCAGAGCAATTTTCTCTCACAATTTCTTGGAATATGATGTCTAAGTTCTTTACTTGATCTTGGTTTTCAGATAGTCCAATAATTTTCAGATTCTCTCTCCTGGATCTATTTTCCAATGTAAACTGGCTCTGTGTCAGTGTGACTATGGGGTTGGGCTCCATTCATGTCTCAGCACATCAGCTCCCTCCTTCCAACCTTCTAAACTGTCCTTGGTTGGAAAATGATCTCAGCACATTCTTCTGTGGATTTTGCTGTTCCAGGAATTGTCCTATGGCGTTTTTTGGAGTGATTGTGTCATAAGTTTGAGAGCTCACTCCTTGGTTAGAATTTTAAGGAAACCAGGGAGGTCCGTTGTCATAACAGAGGGAAAAAGCATTCCAGGCATGGGAGACAGACAGAGAAAATGCCCAGAGTTAAGATCAACTGTCTGGCTCTTATCATAGGCAGATGGCCAATGTTACTAGCTCTAAGAATCCCTGATGGGGAGCAAGAAGCCCTTGATGGCTCCGAGTTTCATTTCCACCTTCATTAGTTGACCGAACTTGGGTGAATTTAATATAAGAAATACATATATGTTGTTCATCATTCTTAGGAAGGGAGGCACCTTCCTATTATAACTTAAAAAATCTTTATAGTGCAGAATGAATACACAAATATAAAGGCAGTGAGGTACAGAGGATGGCAGATGACCTCAGATTTAGGAAGACCTGAGTTTGATTCCTGCCTCTAACAAATATTGGCCCTGTGACCTTAGGCAGATTACTTAAAATAAATGTTTCTCAGTGAATCAGTCAGTGATTCTCAGTGAATCTAAAGCCACAGAGAGTTTATCTGCATTGGTAGGGGTAGTTTTCTTGTTTTGTTTTGTTTTGTTTTTTGGTGAGGCAATTGGGGTCAAGTGACTTTCCCAGGGTCAGACAGCTAGTAAGTGTTAAGTGTCTGAGGCCAGATTTGAACTCAGGTCCTCCTGAATCCAGGGCTGGTGCTTTATCCACTGTGCCACCTAGCTGCCCCTGTAGTTTTCTTTATGGGAGTCTCCTATTCCAATGGAATCACATAACTTTTTTTTTTTAAAGTATAACATTTTCTACATTGGATTCTGGACAAAATGATTACAATTCACTTCCATTCAACAAGCATCCAACTATTAAGTGCCTGATCTTGGTTAAGTACTAGGAAAACAAAAATGATCCCTGTCCTCAAGGAACTTGTATTCCACTAGGAGGATAAGTCATGTATATGGATAGGTAAATACAAAATCAGTTCAGGGTGAGGGCCCTAATAAGGAGAGAGGGAATTAAGAAATGCCTCGTGAAAATACCAGAACAACCATGGCATAACACTTGAAATACCTCTAACCATTCTGTGCTGGTACAATGTTATAATGCGACTCCAATTTAGTCTGTTCTCTCTTTGTTGCCGGACACTGTCATAGGGAAAAGAAAGTTTAACCCAAGTCATGATTGCAATTGTTGGTTACTAGATTTAAAAAAAAATCCTAAATAAGAAAATAAGGCTGTCAAATGGCAAATTTTCCCCAACCTCAACACCAATATTGGCAAGTAGTAAGCTCTGGAATTTTCATGGACTACAAGCCACACTTTATTTCATTCATGAAGTCAGCAAGAGTCAGTGGAAATTGCAACAAAAATAAATCAGCAGCCTTAAGTGGTTTTCATTTGGAAATAATGAGAAAAACATGGGCAGGTGAAGATTTTTCTGCATTTGGAAAAGCTTTCAAGAAGAGCATTGGCTCAGGGAAAATAGAAGGCAACTTCAGTTACTAGAGTGTAGTATATATCTCAAGTCATTGTAGAATTTGGGTTATCCTCAAGTTGCAAAGGCAATTTATTATTTTTTTTCCCTTATAAAATTTTCACATGTGTAATTTGGCTGAAAGACCTGCAGGTGTTTAACCTGGAGAAGAAAAGACCAAGGGGGAATGTGATAACTGTCTTCGAATATCTGAATGGCTGTTATGTAGAAGAGGAATTATATTTATTCTGTGTGATTCCACTGGGCAAGACTAAGATAAATGTGTAAAAATAGGGAATTAGAATTTGGCAGATATAGATGATCCCAGAAACTATTAGTCCTTACTGAAAAGAAATTATATTGCCTCAGTAGATAGATATCTCTATGATTTTAGGTTCTCCAAGAAAAAATCAAGACCATTTTTCAGTTATGTAGAAAGCATTTTTATTTTTTTCTATTGGTGTTTAGGTTGAAACAGATGGGTCTTTCACAGAATCAGAATCTTATTGTTGTAATGGACCTCAGAGACTACGGGAGTACTAACTGCACCTGAGTAGGAATCCCTTCTATAACATGAACAGCAAGTGATAATTCAAACCTCCAATTAATGACTATCCTTCCTCCCACCCTGTAAAGTGGATTTCACAACCTCCCAAGGCAGCCCATTCCACTTTTGCACAATTTTCACCATAAGAAATTTCATCCTTAAATGGAGCTGAAATTCGCCTCTGTGAAACTTTACCCATTGCTCTTAGTGCCGGTCTCCTGATCAAAGCAAAAAAGCCTAATCATTCTTCCATGTCACCCACCTTTAAATATTAGAAGAGAGCTACTTCCATCTCTCCCTCTCTCGAGTCCTCTATTCTCTAGGATAAACATCCCAGGTCCCTTCAGCTAATACTCCTTTGGCATAGTATCTAGCCCTTTCACTGTTCTGTTCTCACGTAAGTTATGGTTTCATTTTAGGAGCTCTCATCAGTTCTTGATGAAATCTAGTTTGTCAATGTCCTAACATGTGCCCCAAATTCACCATAACATTTCAGCAATGTTTTAGAGGCAAGAAAAGGTTAAAGAGAGGAAAGGAGCATTTCTTATAGTGGATGGGACAATGACATGAGTTTTCTGATTTCTGAAATAGCAAAGCTATTCCATTGTGGCCTTAGACTGCCTCAAGAGAAACATAGTATACATAATTCTATAGAGAAAAGTTTCACTGTACTCTGCCCTGGTCAGACTATGTCTAGTGTGTTGTTTAAAAATCTAAATGTGGGTTCTAATCTGCCCCCCCACCCTGTTTTTGGGGAAACTGGCTAAAATCACTGATAAATTCACCAAGAGTTTAGGCTTTTAAAGGTTTATTAAAAGATATAAGATAGTGAAGAGAGAGAAAGATTGTGAACAGATTCCTTATAGCATGGAAATCCTAGCCTTCCTAACAGCCCATGTGAAGTCCTGTCTCCAAGCTGATGTCTTGAACCAAAAGAGAAAGATCTGTCTGCCAGCCTCAGCTTCCTACTTCCTGTCTTCCTCCCGGAAATGGGAGGTTCTTCAAATTGATTGCTGAGAGTGGCCTCCTGTTGATATTGCAGTCCATAGCCTCTGAGAACACACTGTCCTCAGGGTTGGCTAAATTTAAACTACGTGGCTAACAGGGAAGGCCAGGTGTGGCTAAAATCTAATCACCTTTAAGTGGGTACTTAGTAGTTCCTCATTCACACCCAATTCAAACACTACTAAGTCAAGTCAGACCTCTAGGTGTCTGCCAAATTCCATTATTTTACCACACTAGAGTAAGGTGTTCATTCTGAACATAATTCAAGTGTGACATAAACAAGCTAGAATACAGACAGTTCTTACATTATGTAAATTAATATTATGCAAATTCAACTTTATGTAAGGAATTCTGAAAGAAATGTACATTCCCCTAAAAACTCCTATGTTAACTTTACTGTACAGTACTGTGTTCTCTCTCACCATTGAGTACTCTGAGGTCTACCATCTCCCCTTTCACCAACCCCTCCCCCCAAAAGAAATTCATCCAAGTGAAAGTAGAAGAATGAACTATGTAGAAACCACATTGGCAGATTGAGGGTCTTGGCTTGAGACCTAGGGAACAGACCTTTGCCTTACTCTGCCCACCCATGGTGTGTCCTGCCTGTGTGTCTGTATTCACCCCTGCTTCCCTCCCTCCCTTTTTTACCCAAGTCTAGGCAAATTTGCATTAATCATTTTACATAAACTTCTGCAGAATGGTCCACTTATGTAAAGCAAAAACTGCCTGTATATGCAGAACATTCCAGTGGGGGAAGATTAGGAAAAAATGTGCAGCTTTTTACAGTATCTTATCAAGAATTTTGTATTGTGACTCTTCTATACTTCATCAACTCACATTCACAGTGTTGAGTCAGAAGCATCACAAGACTCCGGAGTACCTTCTGGATCATCAAAAAAAGAATAATATACTTTTTTTTTTTTTGTGGGGCAATGGGGGTTAAGTGACTTGCCCAGGGTCACACAGCTAGTAAGTGTCAAGTGTCTGAGGCTGGATTTGAACTCAGGTACTCCTGAATCCAGCGCTTTAACCACTACACCATCTAGCTGCCCCTAATAATATACTATTGATGAGAAAATTTTATTGATTATAACATGCTATCCCTAGACCATGCTGAAAGGTACAGTATTTATACTATGTTGGAAAATTATCAACTTTAGAAAGGCTGTTAACTTCAAAGTTGAAAAACTGGGAAGGTAAGACTTATTTACAAGACAGAAATAATTCTATTTTTATAGTAATCCAAAATGTTTACTGAACCTCTACAACAACACATGAGACCTAACAGTTTTGGTTTCATTATCCAAGTAACCAAAAGGTACTATGTGCAGTTACAAATCAATAAAATGTATTGACCTGTCCCTGGATATGACAAATAGTGTAACAATTTAAACTTTGAGTGAATTTTGGGAGAAACAATGCTCAAAGAAATGCTAATATGTTTCTTCAGCTCCTTATCAAAGGCCTTTGCAATCCAGCTTAAATTCTCATCCAAATGTCTATTGAACACCAAATTTAAGCTTTATCTATTGAGTACCAAAGGATGTCACATAATTCTACAATCTCAGTGATAAAGAGGATATCTGAGTCACCTCATCCAACCCATACCTGTATGTGGAAGTCCTCTCTACAACATCTTAAATCATGGTCATGTTTCCTTTTCTCTGGAGATTTCTGGCAAAGGAAATCTACTCTACTTATGGATACCTCCAGTGCTTGGAAACTTTCCCCTCACATTGAGTTTGAATCTACCTCTGTAATCTTTACCCATGTTTTCCCGTCTCTGTCCTTTGGGGCCAAGCACAATAACCCCAATGCTTCTTCCCCATGAAAACTCTTTAAATACTTGAACACAGCTATCATGATAGGGACAGCTAGGTGACACAGTGAATAGAGTGCTGGTCCTAGAGTGATGAAGATTCATCTTCCTGAGTTCAAATCTGGTCTCAGACACTAACTAGCTATATGAGCATGAGCAAGTCACTTAACCCTATTTGTCTCAGTTTCCTCATTTGTAAAATGAATTAGAGAAGGAAAAGGCAAACAACTCCAGTATCTTTGCCAAGAAAACCCTAAATGAGGTAACAAAGAGTCAGACATGACAGAAACAACCGAACAACAAGCATAATACTCCTCCTCCCAGTCTTCTCTGAGTTAAAAATGGCCATTTTCTTGATTTTTAATCCATGTCTGGTATGATCACAGTCATTCTGCCATCCTGGAAGCCTCTCTTTGTAGGCTCATCCAGCCTAATTCAGTCAAAATTTATATTAAATGCCTAACATATACAAGGCAACATGATAGGTGTTAGACATACAAAATAAACCCTTTACATTTTTTAGTTTATCTATGTTCTTCCTAAAACGTTGTTTGTTCTTCAGTTTCAAAGAGGAACGAGGACATCATTGACTACTGTCTTTACTCATTCATGAATTGGATTCAAGTGAGGCAGAATTGCACAACGTTGTCAATCTCACTCTCTCTTCAAGTCATCAAAGGCCAGTGGCCAGACAAAAGTCCGGATGACTGGCAATGGAGCAGGAAGCAATGGATGACCTTGGCATCTTCAATTCCTGACCAAGCTTTAAATGCTCCATAGCTCCTATTTCATCTGCTTTCATGGCCATTGGAACAACTTTTTCTTATTCACCCATTCCACCTGAGGAAGTCTTCACATGCTGGGGGTAAACAGCCCCTAACTCACCAATGGGTTTGAGGCCCATTGGTTACTCTCAACCTGGTTTAGCCTGTCTGCTGAGAAGGTTTACTGGGATGTGGATACTGTGTGTGCTGCAGCTTCTTGGAACCATAGGTGAGAGTTGAGTACCAGGCTGAAAGCTAGTGGATGAGCAGCCCTGAAAAGGGCTTGGCAAGCCCTCACAACAGAGGAGCTAGTCCTCCTTGAACACCCCATATGGTGCCCAAGTACACAAATATATGATGATCAGGGAAGAATATGAGAGAACTAGCACCTATTAAATAAAGTATTCCAAGTCAATTATCTGAATGTTGCATCTACATTATGCCAAACATGTAGATGGTGAATTCTTTCCTCTTTTTTCTCCCTGAATGTCCAGTGTCACATATAAATATCTTAAAATATGAATTACTTTAGATCTTTAAAAGCCCTAGAGCTAAAACCAAGATTGTATGTGTGTGTGTGTGTGTGTGTAGTTAGATTTATCTAATTCTGAGAGGGGAAGGTTCAGATCCCTCACTAGTATAGTTTTGCTGTCTATTTCCTCTTGTAATTCATTTAACTTCTCCTCTAAGAATTTGGATGTTATAATACTTGGTGCATATATGTTTAGTATTGATATTACTTCATTATCTATTGTACCTTTTAGCAAGATGCAGTTTCCTTCCTTACCTCTTTTAATTAGATCTATTTTTGCTTTTGCTTTTTCTAAGGTAAAGATTACTACCCCTGCTTTTTTGACTTCAGCTGAAGCATAATATATTCTGCTCCAACCTTTTGCCTTTACTCTACGTGCATCTCTGCTTCAAATGTGTTTCTTGTAAACAGCATATTGTGGGATTATGATTTTTAGTTCACTCTGCTATTCCTTTGTGTTTTATGGGAGAGTTTTATGTAGGAGGTAAAAAAGGGGTTAATAGAAAAACCCAAGCTCTACTTCAGATATGAGCTCTAAAAGGGATTCAGACCCCAGTTAATGGATAACTTACAAGTCAGGATGCTAGGTTCTCTTCCCCACAGTAATCACTACCCATAACAAGAACAGAGGGAGCTTGACCATGAAGGCCTAAGACTATAACAATGATACATTGACAGGCTATAGAAATTCAAACTAGGAATAAATGATAAATGAAGATGTTTTGAAACTAAGCATGGGAACCAGAAAGAAACATGCACAGAAAAGGCCAAATTTGTCCCCAGATTCACCTTATGATGTGTAAACCCCCAAAACACACCTCCACTGAAAAAGGTACCTGCCTCGGGGGTTGGCTTAGGACCCCAGGAACTTCAAATTAGGATAGATCCTCCCCTGTACCTCCCTAAGGTGGAGATTATTATAATAGACTGATAATCAATTTATCCATACTATAAATATAGCTGTCTTTCCTTTCCTTATTTGAGAGATACCTTTCCATTATTCTGGTTCTCTCCCTGTGGTCACCCACAGTATTGCAATAAAATTTGGGAAACTGAGTCACTCAGTCTTGTAATTCTTTTGGGATGAGTCATGATCAATTTGACCCCAAATTCCAGCCCACATCAAGTTCATCCCATTCACATTCACAGTTAAGATTACAAACTGTTTATTTCCTTCCATTCTCTTTTCCCTTTTGTTTGTAATCTTTTTATTCTTCTTTCACCCTATTCCTCCTCACCAGGGTTTTGCTTCTGACAACTGCCCCCCTCAACCTGCCCTCCCCTTTATCACTCACCCTTCCTTTTCTTTACCCCTTTTTCTCCTGCTTCTGCCCTCTCTTCTATCAGTACCACCCTTTTCCTTTTACCCTTTTACTTCCTCAAAGAGTAAGCTAAGTTTCTTTATACAAATGGATGTATATGTTATTCCCTCCCTGAACCAAATCTGATAAGAGTAAGGTTGAAACAATGTTCACCCCTCTCTTATTTTCCTCTATTGGAATGGGTTCTTTTTGTGCCTCTTCATATGATGTAATTAACCTCATTCCACCTCGCCCTCCCTCTCCTCCTATTCTCTTTTTTATTCTGACACTTAAGTGTTTCTTTATATCATCACATCAAATCAACTTAATAATAATACCTTAATAGAGATACAGATCCCAAGAGTCAAAAGTATTATCCTCCCTCATAGAGATGTAAACAGTTTACCCTCATTGAACAATTTACCTCCCCCCCCAAACCCCCCAGTTCCCCACCAAGCTAACCTCTTTATACTTCTCTTGAGTCTTGTATTTGGAGATTAAATTTTCTCTTCAGTTCTGGTCTTTTCTTCAGGAAACCTTGGAAGTCCCATATTTCAATGTCCTTGAAAGATAATGCTCAATTTTGCTAGGTAGTTGATTCTTAGTTGTAATACAAGCTCATTTGTCTTCTGGAATATAATATTCCAAGACTTGCTATCCTTTAATGTTGAAGATGCCAGGTCCTGTGGCTCCATGATAGTTAAATTGTTTCTTTCTGCCTGCTTGGAGTATTTTCTCCTTCACCTGATAATTCTGGAGTTTGGCTACAATATTCCTTGGAGTTTTCCTTTTGGGGTCTCTTTCAGGAGGTGATTGATGGATTCTTTCAATGATGATTTTATCCTCTGATTCTATAATATCAGGGCATTTGACCAATTTTTTCTCCCATTTGGTCAATTATATTTTTTGAGGAATTGTTTTCTTTAGTCAATTTTTGTGCTTCTTTTCCCAGCATAACTCTCATTTCTCTCATTTCTTTTCCCATTTTTTCTTCTGCATCTCTCATTTGATTTTTAAAAGTCTTTTTTTTTTTTGGCAGGGCAATGGTAATTAAGTGACTTGCCCAGGGTCACACAGCTAGTAAGTGTCAAGTGTCTGTGGCTGGATTTGAACTCAGGTACTCCTGAATCCAGGGCTGGTGCTTTATCCACTACACCACCTGGCTGCCCCAAAAGTCTTTTTGAGCTTTTCCAAGAAGGCTTTTTGGTCTTGAGACAAGATCATCTTTCCACTTGTAGGCGTTTTGACAAACTCATCTGAGTATGTGTTTTGGTCTTCCCTTTCACCATAGAAGGTGCCAATGGTAAGGGTCCTTATTTGTTCCTTACTCATATTGTAGCCTATTTTTAAACTTATAAAGTTGAAGTCTCCTCCTGGGGCACAGGGGTCACTGTTGCAAGCTTCTTACTGCTCTCAGCTGTGCCACTTTCAGCTGTGCCAAGCTGTGCTGAATTGCCCTCCCCTTTTGCCCAAGTGAGACAGACCTTTCCTGAAGTATTCTAAATTATCTCAAGTAATAAGATTGTGTCTCTCTGTCTATTTGTAGGTTCTGTAGTTCCATTTAGAGGCTTGATTTAATGTTGTTTTTGAGGGAAACATGGGAGAGCTCAGGCAACTTCCTGGCTTCTATCTGCCATTTGGCTCCACCCCTCATGGACTCCCAAGATTGATTTTTATCAGAATTCAAAGCCATTGATTTTTTTTTTTTAGTGAAGCAATTGGGGTTAAGTGACTTGCTCAGGGTCACACAGCTAGTAAGTGTTAAGTGTCTGAGGCTGGATTTGAACTCAGGTACTCCTGAATCCAAGGCCGGTGCTCTATCCACTGCGCCACCTAGCTGCCCCCAAAGCCATTGATTTTAATTGTTCATTTATTTTACAGTCAATTTTGAATTGAATTGAATTTTCAAGAATTTATTAGCATCTATTTTGGGGAAAGCACTGTATTATTCATAGGCCATACAAATATGATAAATGACACAATCCCTACTTGCAAGGACCTTACAATCCAACAGGCTTAAGAAAGATTCAGCATCCAGAACATGAAAATGGATAATATTGCTGTAACCTGCCCTTATCAGATCACATTTGAGTTATTGCATAGTACCTGGCACATAACAAACACTTAATAAATGTTTGTTGTTGACTTATTGACTTCTTTATTGACTTTATTGACTTTAAGCAGCACATTGACAAACTGAAGAGTGACAAGAAATATCAAGAATCAGTAGAGCATGACATAGAAGAATAAATTGAAGGAACCAGGAAAGGTTAAGCTAGAGAAAGGAAGATTTGCTGGAGTATAACTGTCATCAAGTGTTTGAGAAACCATTGTATAGAAGAGGAATTTGTCTTGTTGTGTTTGTTTCAAAGGGTCAAACAAGGAGCCATAGGATCAAGTGGCTGATCTAGGTCCTCCAAAATATAATATAAATAAAATATAACAGATTCTCTTGGGAGATAGTGGGTTACTATTAATTAGAAGTCTTCACATGTAACCTAGGTGATTATCTATTGGTGAAGTTTTCAAAGGGATTCCTTTTTGTGTATGAGTTGTACTAACCAGATAGACTCTTGAAGAGGCGACATAGTATAGTGGAAGACTAGACTGGAAGACAGGTAAAACTTGAAATTTGAATCCCACCTCTGATGCTTACTAGCTTAGTAAAGTGAGAGAAATAATATTTGGAATACCAATCTATACTGTTCTTTAACATTGGAGATAGTGTGCTACTTAGAAAAGAATGCTTACTTACTACTTGGGTAACCTCTCTGGGCCTCAGTTTCCACATCTACAAAATGAATGAGTTGGACTATATGAGCTTTAAAATACCTTCTAGCTCTAAATCTATTGCCTATGACCAAAGACTTTGTGAACATCAAATGAGATGACATGTGTAAATCACTTTGTAAGCCATAAGTTCTGCAACCAAAACACTGAACATCTTCCAATTCTGTGATTATTATAAAATCAACTATGTCAAAAAATTAGTTACCTGAAAGTTATAACGTAGGGAAAGTGATAATTAAATTTTAGTTTCCTTTTTCAAAATAACATATTTGGCAAAGTTGCCATAATTTCTTCTTCTGTTTGCATTATTACTGATGGGAAGCCATCAGCTGAAATAGCAGAAACTCTGCAATTAAAAGTGAATAGAATATATTTATCTTACACAGTTTCTTATCATGGAATGCAGCTCTTCTCCATGTGAATTGTTCATTATGTCTACACCAGGTGTCCTCCTGTAATTGGTCTGCTCATTGCAATTTTTGAGCACAGTATAAATGGAAACAAAGCATGCAGCTTCTCAAGAAATATCTCTTATGTCAGGAAATATAAAATGTGGAATGCAGATGTCAAACTGGAAATTGTTTTCTTCATCGTAACCAATCTTTGTCAACTAGCCTCTTCATTCTGCTCTCTTTTTCCCTCCCTCCCTCCCTCTTCCTGTCTGCCCTTTTACTTATTTCATTTGTTTGTCCCCCTCTCAAAACAGTCCTCTGCTCCAAGTTTTCCAACAACAGACATCAAGCTGTCATCTAGGAGTACCAATACACCAGCTGATGGCCCAGTAGTAAATTATGCTAATAATTTTTTGCTTTCTTTATAGAATATAGGTTTTTTATTTTGTTGAGCAAATGGATCATTGCCTATGTGATACACTGATAAAATAAGATCACAACATACTAAATGAAGATTTCTTTTTTGGAGGGCTACAGTTAAAAGTCCATGTACTGTTTTGTTTATACTACATTCATCTATCCTGTTTCTTGACTCAAATCTTAGATCCCAGCTATACTCTCATATACCCTGCTTATCCAGTGATTTCTAAGGTTCTTTTAAGCATCCTTTAACTTTCCATGCTCCTATAACTGATGCTGGCAGTCCTCTGCTACAGGTGTAAGCAGTGAGTTTGTTAGACACCTAGATTTTTCCATCTTATGGCTCTACTGAAACCAGTGGACTTGAAGTAGCCTAGGGCTGTCCCAATTAACACTGCCCCACAGTCCCACCCAGGGCCATTCATTTAATTATTCATTCAGCAAGCATTTACTATCATAAAGTCACTAAAATGGTCTCCTTAAAAGCTGACTAATACTTTCACAATTCATTTTGTATAGCTTATATTTTTGTGTATAATTTTTTAAAAAGTTACTTTTCTCCTCCTGAATTTACTTTAACTCAATATAATTTTTTTCCTGTAAACAATCAAAACAAAATAACAATTAAGCTTTCTTTCTTTCTTTTTTCTTTCTTTCCTTCTTTCCTTCTTTCTTTCTTAATTTCTCTTTCTTTCTTTTCCCTCCTTCCTTCTTTTCTTCCTTTCTTCCTTGCTTTCCTGGAAACAAATTGACTTCTGATTAATTTAGAATGAGAAGTGATGACATGCAATGTCAGCCCATCATACTAATAGTAACTCATCCAAAGTCACACAAAGAATTCAGAGTAGAGATGAGACTACAGTCAAATGGCATTGATTTGTATACTCCTGATTTATAGTTTATGCTAAGACCCTTTCCACCTTTAAAATTCTATGGTTCTCTAATAATTCCAACAAGAGAGAGGCTCCCAAATTTGTCATTGTGCCAAATATGAAAGCAGTTTGTTCTACAAATTAAAAGTAACAGGAATTGAAAAGGGATATTTACCCTAACTTTTAAAATACAGTGTTTTAAGCACTTTAAAGGAACCAATTTATAAACAAAATATTTTTTACAAATTATCAGTTAATTAAAGCACAACATATAATTAGAAGATATCACAACTAAAAAGGTCTTAAAGGTCATCTGGTTCTTTGGAATGTATAGCAATACTCTTTTTTTCTGACACTTTTTCCCAATTGACACTCCGTGAGTTAGGTCTGTGAGGTTATCTATTTTTTCAATGAGGAAAGAGGTAATAAAAGAGGTGAAGTGATTTCCTAAAAGCCACATTGGCTGCCAGATGTTCAGTGGGAACTGGAGCTAATATTGCAGTTGCATTTTTATTTTTTGATCATTTGGCTTCTTTTTGCATTGCTTTATCCAGCTGGTAAGTAGGCCTTATGGTACAGAAGGGGAAAAAAATAGAAGAGGATTATAACAAAAAGAATGTTCTATTTTTTCTTCTTTTAGACATTTTAATGAGATCCTTTCCACATTCTATCTTGGTAGTATTAAAAAGTGTTGGGATTACTTGGAAAATTGAATCTTTAAAGTAACAATGACCTCAAGCAGGTAGGTGGTACAATGGATGGAGTGGTGGATCTGGAGTTATAAAGACTTGTGTTCAAATTTAGTCTCAGACACTTAAACTAGTTGTATGATCTGGAGAAGTCACAACCTCTGTCTGCTTCAATTTCTTCATTTGTAAAATGGGGATAATAATAGTGCCTATTTCCTAAAGCTACTGTGAGGATAAAGTGAAATATTTGTCAATCCTTTTGAAAAACTTAAAGTGCTATATATATGTATAATTATGTTTGTCTCATACTTTGACTTTACAAAGAATTTTCCTATTAATTTTTTTATTTGATCCTCACTAAAATTCTATGGGGTAGGCAGAGAAGGTGTTATAATAAGAAGTTCACATTTATTTAGGTTTTAAGGTTTACAAAACACTTCCCTCCAAACAGACATGTAAGGTATGTAGGATTATTATTTTCATTAATTCATCCTAATTCTCCTTTTGATATGTAAGACAGTTCTAGTAAGAAGTTCTACTGGGTATCTAATGAAGAAATTGCTTTAGAGCATGTGTATCTTAGAGAATTTTAGGGATCCATTTGTTAGTTTTCTCTCTTTTTGTTCCTGCCTCATGGGCTCTCTAGGTTGCTGTGGGGCATGAAGGTCTGGTGAGGAGGGAATGAAACAACTGGTGCATTACACCCTGCTTCAAGTCATACAATTCCACACAAAGGTGGGGAAATTGAGGCTAAAACAAAAAAAAAATAAATTACATTTTTAACATTACATTTACTTTAAAAAGAAACATCAAATGAAAACTCAAGAATGTTTTTCTAAATATACAATGTTTTTAAATGCTTCAGAAATTTCACTCAAACAAATGCAATATTAGTAAAACTGTGCTCCAGTTAAACAACTTTTTGAAATGTCTACAAATCTTGTTGCTAATGAGGATGAGTAAATAATGCATATATGGAAGCATACATTTAATAGTACAGTGATGGTAAGAGATCTTGTTCGGATGATATTATGGTGTTTAATTCTTGTAATACTAGTCATTTTGTCATAAGGCATCCTGAGCCATGACCAGTTACCTTGACTTTTGCCTTCCGACTGGATTTCAATGACTCTGGAGGAAAGAGTGAGACTAACAACTTTGCACAGCTCTGCCTGTCTTGAATCCAATTCATATGTAAGTCAAAACATCATGCTCATGATGTCTTTGTTTTTCTTTGAGAATGAAGGAGGAACAACAATTTTGGCATAAACTTGTTTAAAAAGAAGTAATTCAGTCTCCAGGGGAAAGCATAGCAAGATCATGATGAAGATTATTGATTATATTTTATTCCTAGGGATTTAGTTTTGGTTGCTGAAGTACAGTTCAGTGTGAAGAATGTGGTATCAGATTTAGGATACTGTAGGTTAGATGATAAAACACAATGATAGTTCCCCTTTCTATTCACATTGCCACCACCCAAGTTCAAGTCTATTGCAATAACCTTTGAATTGGTCCTCCTACTTCTAGAGTTTCTCCTCCTGTCCTCCTCTGTTTCACAACTGTCAAAATAATTTTAAATTACTCCCCTGCTCAAAAATCTTCATTATCTCTCTACTGCTCTAGGATAAAATACAAATGCTGCTACTTGGCATTGAAAACCCTACACGATCTATTTGCAGTTTACCTTTCCAGATTAATTTCATATTGCTTCCCTTCACACATTTTTACATTTCAGCCAAACTGGCCCACTTCCTGTTCCCAGAACTTGGCATTCTATCTCCCATTTCTGTGTCTTTATATAGGCTGTGTCCCACATACTTCCTCCTCACTTCTACCTATTGTAAACATTCAAGCCTCAGTTTAATTGCCATGTCCCATAGGAATTCTTCCTTAATACCTCTAGTTGTTAGTCCTCTCTCCCTCCTCAAACTAACATGTACTTACTTATCTGTTTACATCTATTAGAATATGAACTGTTGGAGGGAGGCATTTTTTTATTTTCCTATTTGCATTCCCAGCATCTAGCATAGTGCCATGCACATAGTAACTCTTTGTAAATGTTCTTTGAACTGAATTGAATTTGAAAGCTGTTAACACAGAAACACTTTGAATAAATAAAGTAGTTCAGTATAATGTTATCTCAGCATACTTTAGTTAATACCAATCTGGGAATTTCCTTTCCCTTTAAATATTACAGTATATTAATCTTTTTAATATATCAAACCATGTTATTATGACACTAAGACAGTAGGAGTTTTTGCTACAAATCACTTTCTAGATAAGTACATTTAACTTATTTCCTGTTATGAACTTACAAGTCAACTGAATAGCCCTTGAATTCAAGAAATCCTATAAGATGTGCATGGGAGGAAAGAAGATTCTTTACTAGAAACCTCCTTATTTGGAAGTTAACAAAGGGATCCTTCTAGAAATTTCTGCTTTGAGAACCTGAATTTCAATACAACTCATGATGCAGGGCCCTTTAATCTCTAGGTACACATAGACCAGGTGTAAACCTGGGGGTAGCTCTAAATGACCAATTCCTTTTTGGTTCATTTTACTCTCACTTGGAATTTACTTGGAAAAAGTCTCAACTATAGTATGTGTCTAGGTTTAAATAAATGTCCATTATAGGACCTTCTGCTTCCATACAAATTTTGAGACTTCTGTCCTGCAGCTGAGCTGTCTTGAATGGTGAATAGGTAAGTGCAAATTCACCTAGTTCATGATATTTAGCTGGCCCCAGACCCAATAATGCTTCATATCCCATCTAGCTTTCTATGCAGGCAATCTTGTTATCTCTCCCTAACTGACATGCTGAACCTATCCTTCAACCCCACTTCCCAACTTCCCATCTACCCCTCTTCAATTTCTATGTATTTATTTTGTGGGGCAATGAGAGTTAAGTGACTTGCCCAAGGTCACACAGCTAGTAAGTGTCAAATGTCTGAGGCCAGATTTGAGCTCAGGTCCTCCTGAATCCAGGGCCTGTGCTTCATCCACTGCATCACCTAGCTGCCCCCTCCACCCCTCTTCACTTTCTACCTCTTTCTTTGGGAACTGTAATCAAATAAATACTATATCACTTTAAGGAAGGGAATGTCAATTGAATACCCTATGGATCCTAAGGGCACGGCCCTGATTTTTGAAACCCATCATCTTATATGTTACCTAGAAAGGCTTCAAACCAACCAATTCTTCTTGGTACATTTCCAGTCACTGAGACTTAATTAGGTATTGTGTTTGTCCTCTGATCAAGGTACCAATAGCACCTTCCATGGGGAAAGGTATGGATAATAAAAGGTTCCAAACAAAAACTTACCTCTCAATAAACACAACAGATTGATCTGAGTGTGTACCTGCAGTCTACTTAGGACCCTAACCAGGGCCTCAGGGAGATCATAGAATTAAATGACTTTTAGGATAATGATTGAAGACATCCAAGCTATAGTTTTCCATATTCAAGGTGAAGAGCAATCTAATCCTGTCTCATGATACCCAATATCACCCAACTGTGTGTAATTTCATCCTCATAACCTGTAAATATTCTTGCAGTCAATTGAAACTGACAAGCCATCTTGACAAGAGTTTGTGAAAGCAGATTAAACACTTCTTCTCTTCTAAATTGTTGAAACATGCAGCCATTCAGAGTAAATCACACAATGAGCTCATAATTCAACTATATAACCTAGTCCTATAAATTTTCCAATTCCATTCAATCTGAGCATTGTCAGATTTAGGCTGGATGGGTTTGTAGAGGCATCTAGACCACAGATTTTTAACCTTTTTGTGTGTCATGGACTCCTGTGGCACTCTGGTGGAATCTATAAACCCTTTCTCAGAATAATATTTTAAAAATTTGAAGAAAATGCTAAATTTTTGATAGAGGTCATTGGATATAAACCTGATTTTTTCTTGAACTTCATGAAGCCCATGAAACTGATCCAAAGACTCCCAATATAAGAACCCTTAATGGAGGCCCATCCCTTCCCCCATTTAAAAATTATTAAAACGATTCCCAGAGAAATTGTGTTTTTTGTAAGATCTCTTAGATTATAGGTAGTTGAGCCTGTTTTGCAAGGCCAGGTCTTTTCAAATCATGTTCCATACAAAGTTGTGAATAGGAGTAGGAGTGAGGATGGGGGTAGGGAAAACTTTTCAAACTAGATTTTGGTTTTAGGAGTGCTGGGGATTTCCTGATTTTTTTTCATATTTTATGTTTGTGTGGGAATAATACTTCTAAAAAAGTTTCATTCTCAAATGTTCAAATTAACCTTTCATCCCCACCAGAACCCCTTCTCCAACCCTTACACAAACTTTGTAGAAGCATATTTACTACCTGAAGTACACTGTAAACTCTTTGGGAAATGAAATACCATTTTATATAAAATTTAAAATTCCTTCACAGAGCTCTGCTCAGTGACGTACACAGAGGAAGTGCTAACCAAATGTTTGTTAAAATTAATTTTAATATATATCGGGAAGTATCATAAAGAAAAAAATAGCTCTGAAATTGTAGAATTGCTTACTTCTAAGCTCTAAGTGGGAAACCTTGTGCTATAATGGAAAGCTAAGAGGCAGTTATAGAGAGGACATAGTACTGGTTCTAGAGAGAGAGGCTCTGGGTTCAAATTCCACCCCTGATAATCACTACTTTTTGTTGACCTTCCCTAGTCTCAATTTCCTCATCTATAAAATCAGAGGACTAGCCTACATGGGTCCAGAAGTCCTAACTCAATCAATGATCCTATGTTGTGGCTTTGAATTCTTGCTCTACCAGAATTTGGTCTGTTTTTCATATTTTAAGTTTGTGTGGGGTTAATACTTCTAAAAGAAATTTCTTTTTCTTCTTTATTGTCCAAATTTACCTCCCCCTTTTCTTACAGAATTTTTGCTTCTATATGAGTTTTGACAGATCACCTGACCTCCCTGGGCCTCAGTTAATAGATAATCTTTAATGTCCTATTCCAACTTTAAATCCCATGATCCTAAATGCTGCCACATCCAGGAAGAAAATACATGACATATTTTACTGTTACTGGATAAGAAACAATATAATAACAAAGCTTTTTATTTACATAATGTTTTATAATTTACAAAGTATTTTCTTCATAGTAACCTTGTACAGTAAGAAGAATAGATCAGAGTGTGCTAGAACCATGACTACTGAGAGACTACTATTAAATTTTCAGAGTGAGCATTTAAACCTTTGATCAGTAAACTATAAATTAGGGCCTTATTAATTATTTGGTTAATTTTTTTAAACTTAAGAAAGTGATGGAGAAAATGTTTTAAATGCAGATTTAACCTGTGTGTGTGTGTGTGTGTGTGTGTGTGTGTGTGTGTGTGTGTGTGTATTCAGAGAGCTGGTTGTTAAACATTTACCAGTACATCCCTGAGTGTTGGCATTTCAGAAGAGCCTAAGGGAGTTTAAATTACTTGCTCAAGTTCACATAGCAGAGGTAGGCTGTGAATCCAGATATTTGATTATAGTAAAGACATTTCATTATAATCTCCATAACCTTCACCCCCAAATTTATTATTATAAGCTTTCCCCTGATAAAAGTGGAAAATGAATTGCTGGCTCTAAATGATTATCAATTTAAATTAAAAATTTTAATTGTTTTACATCTTTGTTAAAATTTTTTTGTTTTACTTTTTTGCATTAAAATTTTATTGTTCAATCATGATTTCATGCTTTTATTTGATGACATTTCTAAAACCTTGAAAAGTTTGAGAACAGATTGTTGCTCCTTTATGTCTAGGGCTACAATTTCTGATAGTGATCAAGGTGACTAGACATAAACTTATCCAAAGGATGGGGATATATTGAGCCTGAGGGAGGCCTTTACTTTTTTTTTCCTGTGTTTCCATAGCTTTAGTTGCCAGAGTTTGTAAAGGAGGAATATAGGAAGTGAGTAGATGTTTTATGAATTACCCCAGTCAGTTGTGTGGCATTGTGCTTTTGTGTGAAGAATGACATTTGTATAAACAAGTTGTGGCAGAGACTCCTGAGCAGAGTTCTCAGTGTTAGACTTATTTTTAAACATTGCATAAAAAGATGTAATGAAATGCTAAGTAATTACTTTGATACCCTCTGGGTACCATGGCACAAAAAGGAAGCAGATAATATGGAAAAGATTCAGAACGTAGACTTTTCCCCATTTACTAAAGAATCCTTTTGGGCTAAAGTAATCTATATGAAGAAAAGCTAAATGAATTAGGAAAAACAGGTAAAATATAGCATTGCTAGGTTGATCCTTTGGAAGAAACACTGAACTAGGTATTACAAAAAGCAACAAGAGCGACACAAAGAAGAAAAAAGAGACATAGTCCCTGCCTTGGGAGATGTGAGCGAGGAAGGTATCAGAATGCAGAGTGAAGAAACTGGAACTAAGAGAAGAATATACTAAATAACCACAAGTAATGTAAAAGAAAAACAAACAAACAAAAAAACTTAACAAAACACTTTAAGACCTAGAAATTCAGATTCATGTAATGATTAATCTTGATTCTATGTGACAAATGATAAATACTTTCCTCCTTTTAGAAAAGAAGTTGTTGAGTCATATTGAGCATTTGATCCATTAATATCCTTTGATCTTTTTCAGACAAACTAATGTTTATCCTTATCATACTCACTTTGTACTGATGAAGTTGATTTTTCTGGAAACCAAATAAAAGACTTTATATTTGCTTCTATTAAATGTTGTCTTAGTAAAGCACTTGCCCTGGAGTCAGGAGGACCTGAGTTCAAATCTGGCCTCAGACATTTGACACTTACTAGCTATGTGACCCTGGGTAAGTCACTTAATCTTCATGCCCCCCCCCCCAAATGTTGTCTAGTTAAGGTGCTTAGGTTTAAATGGATGAAGTGCTGAACTAGGATTTAGAAAGATTTGAGTCTGAATCTTGCCTCAGACACTTACTAGCTGTGTGACCCCAGGCAAGTCACTTAGCCTTTCTCAGCTTCAGTTTATTCAAATATAAAATAGCATCTACTTTACAGAGTTGTTTTGAGGCTCAAATGAAAGAGTCTATGCAAAATGCTCTGCAAACCTTTGTTGCTGTTCATTTGTTTCAGTTGTGTCTAACTCTTTGTAATTTTATTAGGGATTATGCTGGCAAAGATCCTGAAGTGGTTCACCATTTCCTTTTCCAACTTATTTTACAGATGCAGAAATTGAGGTAAACAGGGTTAAGTGACTTGCCCAGAGTGACACAGCTAGTAAGTGTCTGAGACTAGATTTGAACTTGGGTCTTCCTGACTTCAAGCCCAGCACTCTATCCATTGTGCAATTTAGGACATACACAGGAGTTAGATGAATAGAACTACAAAATATTTTTTGCACAAATAAAGAATGACTTAAATAATTAGAGAAATATTAATTATTTATGGGTAGGCCAAGCCAATGTAATAAAAATAACAATGCTACCTAAGTTAATTTACATATTTAGTGCTGTACTAATTAAACTCCTCCAGAATTACTTTATAGAATTAGACAATGTTAAGAAAATTAATCTGGATGAACAAACAGTAAAGAATCTCAAAGGAAATAATGAAAAAAGTGGGAAGGAGGGAGACCTAGCACTATTAGATCTCTATACTACAAAGTAGTAATTATAAAATATCTTGCTATTGCTTAAGACATAGAGAAGTCAATCAGTGGAATAAATTAAATAAGTACAAACTATGTAGAAAAAATGAGAAAAATAATGGAATATTTGAGCACAAAGACATTAATTTGAGGCTGTTTCCTCATTTCCTTACTTATCGCAGTAGTTTCAGGTAATTTACCAACAGGCTGCTTACTGACATTTGTATAATGATAACACTTTCATGTGGTCATCCCCAAATACTTTCAGACAGATGCACATTGAGTTTCCATGTAGAATTTCTGCATATGCCATGGAAAAGGCATAAACAGACAACTAACCATATTTAAGAGAATGAGTAGTTGGAAATCTGAACTGAGGATGATAGAGTCAACTTTTATTTTTCAAAATATTCCTTGTGCTAGCCAATACTACCCAGGAAAAGATACAGAATAGATAAAGTGTTGAACTAACAGTGATGTACATAGAAATTTTGCTTAGAGACACAAAGTTTCCAAAAATTTTAATCTATGAAGTGAGGTAGAGCATGAAGCAGAAGCTAAAAATGTTTTTTTTTTAAAAAAAGGAAATTAAAAAAGAAATATGTCCTAGCATTTAAGTACTCATTATAGATCCAAGCCCATATTTAAAATGATGTATTATGTATAACTTTATTTTCTCATAATATTGTCATGTTTTATATATTTAGAGATGTAGAGCACTGGGGGGGAAAAGTAAATAAAAAAGAATGCAGAAAAAGAAAAAGATTTTCTTTCTCTTTTCCCCCACCTTAATTTTTGGAAAATTAGAGAAAAAAAAGTTCTCCAATGAGAAGTTTTTTCTTTCCTATTGAATTTCTAACTCTATTCAATTCAATTTGGTTCAATAAACATTTATTAAGCACTGCTATATGCCAAGCATAGTGCTAGGTACTCAAGCTAGAAAGATAAAAAATGAAAATTGACTCTGTCTTAAAAGAGCTTATATATCATAGCATTGTGAGGTTGAATGATTTTCTTGGATTACACAGCTAGCATGTATTAAAGGTAGAACCTGAACTCAGGTCTTTCCATATTTGAGGTTAAATTTCTGTGTGTTATGCTATGCTGTCTTTCATACGTATGATGTGACATATCTGTATGATACCATATGTCTATGTCTATGATCTCTATCTCTATCATATCTATCTTTATATGTTGTTGTCCTTTGTTCTTGAAGAGAACCAAAATGACATCACTAGTTAGAGTCAAGTTATAGTGTGTGCAATTGTGGTTGATCAGACCAATAAAAGCTGAGAATGCTCTACCACAGGTTGGGCACAAATAATCCATGTGAACATTTGGGGTGGATTCTCTAAATTTGTGCATCTCATGTTTCTTTTTGGCTACTTCAATTCTACTTTGCTCATAGAGCACAGCACCTTCTCTGATGAGGGCATGCCATGCTAGGTGGTCATTTGCCTGTGTCTTCCATGGCTTGAGATCAATTACAAAGTTATTGAGAGACCTTGAGAGTGTCCTTATATTGCTTTTTTTTTTTTTGCAGGGCAATTGGGGTTAAGTGACTTGCCCAGGGTCACACAGCTAGTAAGTGTTAAGTGTCTGAGGTCGGATTTGAACTCAGGTACTCCTGACTCCAGCGCCGGTGCTCTATCCACTGCGCCATCTAGCTGCCCCTATATTGCTTTTTCTGACCATCATGTGAGCATTTGTCTTCTGTGTGTTCTCCATAAAATATTATTTTCTGCAAGCATACATTTGGCATTTGAACAAGGTGGTTACCTCATCAGAGTTGTGCTCTCTGCAGTAGAGTTGGAATGCTTGGCAGTTTAACTTGAGAGAGCACCTCACACTGATGGGTGATTTTCAGAATCTTCTTAAGACAATTCAAATGGAAGTGATTCAGTTTCCTGGCATGGTGCTTTGTATGCTGTCCAGGTTTCACAGGCATACAACAATAAGGTCAGTTCAATGGCTCTGTAGACCTTCAGTTCAGTAGTCAGTCTAATACCTCTTCTTTCCCACACTTTACTTTGGAGCCTCCCAAATGCTGAGCTAGTTCTGGCAATGCATGCATCAACCTCATTATCACATTTATACACACACACACACACACACACAAATATATATAAACAATACATTATGCCTCAATTTCCTCATGTGTAAAATAAGCTAGAGAAGGAAATGGGAAAGCATTCCAGTAATTTTGCCAAGAAAACTCCAAGGAGTCAGACACAACTGAAAGGATTAAAAAATGACACAAATGTGTGTGTGTGTATGTGTGTGTGTATATATATATATACACACACACATATATATACATACATATGTATATATACATATACACATGTATACATACACACATATATACATATACACACATGTATACATACATATATATGTTTTACATAGAGCAAGTACAGAGTAATTGGATACCGAGACTCTGACAACGAGGGGAATGTGAGAAAATAATTTTTAATAGTAAGAGTCTTGGGGGTACCTAGATCAGTTTTAGCCTTTTCTCTCTCCCCCATTTCAGAGAGGTCAATTCTTAGGAGGACAGTTTAATATTGTTCAGGGCAGAGCTAAGGAATGGAGATAGACTCTTTTTGTCTATTTCAGTGAACTGATGGGATTATATCATACCTATCTGGACTTTTCTTTTGCCCTTTGGGGTGTCTCTCCCATTAGGCCATGATGTCATCTGGTAGAGCTCAATTTTAAAAAGTCATGTCAACTGGGGTAGCTAGGTAGCACAGTGGATAAAGCACTGGCCCTAGATGCAGGAGGACCTGAGTTCAAATCTGGCCTCAGGCACTTGACACTAGCTATGTGACCCTGGGCAAGTCACTTAACCCTCATTACCCTGGCGGGGGTGGGGGGGAGATAATGACCTTGTATTGGTTATGTTGAGTTTAAGATATTTATAAAATATTCAGGAAGAGGAGTTCACCAAGAAGTTGGTAATGTAGGACTGGAGCTCAGGAGGGAAATGAACACCAGAAATGTAAATTTGGAGGTCACCTTGATAAGTTCAAGAGGATGCAGAAAGAAGGAGAACCAGGAGAAAACCCAGGAAAGGCAGACTATCCAAGCAGATGGAGTGGTGAGTTTCAAAACCTGCAGAGATATCAGTAAGGATGAAGACTGAGAAAAGGTTATGAGACTTGAGAATTAAGAATTGTTGGTAAAATTGGAAGGAGAGAATGATTTCAGCCAAGCGAGGAAATCACAAGCCAGATTAAAAGGAAAGAAGTGAGTAAGATAAGGAACTGGTGGCAAAAAGTGTATATAAACTTTGTATGTAGATTGGCTCTGACATCTCTCATCAAACAATCCCAGCTACTTTGATTTGAACAAGAAGTATTTTTTAATTGTTCTAGATATGATTACCACAATTTTCTTCTCTCTCTCTCTCTCTCTCTCTCTCTCTCTCTTTCTCTCTCTCTCCTTCCTCTCTCTGTCTCCCTCTGTCTCTGTCTCTCTTTTTCTCTGTCTCTGTTTTTCTTCCTCTCTCTTTCTTGCTTTCCTCTCTTTCTCTCTCTTCTTCTTCATTATCACCATCATGAGCATCATCATCTTCTCTTTGTTTCACTCTGTCTCCATCTCTGTGTCCCCCCCCCGCCCCGCCCCATTAACACATATCAACTTGCTGCTGCTGTAGCTTGAAATGTAGGGTATTGTGATAGAATTCTATTGGGTTTTGAGTTATATGACTCAGCTTCAAGTCCCAGCTCTGCCACTAGCTGGCTGTCTCACTTTGTTGTTGTTGCTGTTCAGTCATTTTCAGTTATGTCTGACTCTTCTTGATCCTATTTGGGGTTTTCTTGGCAAAGATACTGAAGTGGTTGCTATTTCCTTATCCTGTTCATTTTTCAGATGAGGAAACTAAGGTAAGCGGGGTTAAGTGACTTGCCCAGGGTTGCTAGGAAGTGTCTGAGGTGGCATTTGAGCTCAAGAAGATGAGTCTTTCTGATTCAGGGCCCGAATTCTATCCACTGCACCAACTAGCTGCACTTGTTTTATTTTAGGAATCACCTCGCCTTTCTGAGTCTCAGTTTCCTCTTTTGTAAAGGAGGGGGGGAGGAGGGGAAAAATCCTTACTCTATTTACCATAAAGGGTTGTTATGAAGACAAAAACTCTTTGTAAACTTAAAAAAAACCCCTCTTAATATGCATGCGATATAATACAATATAAATGAGAGATAGTATTCTCTTTAAAACAGGGCTAATGATACTTGCACTGCCTACCTCACAAAGTTCTGAGAAAAGTACTAGGAAAAGTGAACTATTATTATGGCTACAGATGTTTACCACAGAGATTGATTCACAACCTTTCTGAAACTGCTACACTTCTTTGTTTGATTCTGGGATTACTGCCAAAGGTGCCATATGGCATACACTTGTTTTTAAATTAAAGTGAATCAAACTTCATTTTATATTCAGAATTTTCATTTAATTCTTGATTCAATTCAACAAATCAACAAACATTTATTCAGTACCTACCATATTAAAGGTGCTGTGTTAGGTGTTAGCCCACTGACATGAAAGTGATGGACTTCCTGCCCTCAAGGAGATTATAATCTAATGGAAGGATAAAATTTGCAGGTAAATTCTCATGGTATAAGGCAGGATGTATTTGGGGCAATGGAAAGGTAGAGATAAAGTGCTCTAGAAAATATTTAGCATAGAATTGAAAGAACTTCAAGTGTCTCAAAGCCAAGGAAAATCATTGCCTTTAAAACCATATTGTCTTGTTTAGTCTATAATAATTCTTGGTGGCTCTTCATTCTTGTCTCTACCTTATTCTATGTAAATTAGAAATGCCGTTCAAGGGGCAGCTAGGTGGCACAGTGGATAGAGCACTGGCCCTGGAGTCAGGAGTACCTGGGTTCAAATCCGGCCTCAGACACTTAACACTTACTAGCTGTGTGACCCTGGGCAAGTCACTTAACCCCAATTGCCTTACTTAAAAAAAAAAAAAAAAGAAATGCTGTTCAAGAGAAGGCAGGGCTAGGCACACAAACCATGGGTGCTAATTGAGCAGGATAACTTTTCTAGAAGTCTTTCCTTCAAACTTCTGAAGCTAAAGTTTTCAAACTCAAATGAAACCAAGATTGGTACTTCATCTACTTCAAGAAACCTTCCTAGGCTGACACACCTCACTCAAGCCAAGTCTATACGAATTGGTTAAGTGATGACTATGTGGCAGGCACTGGGCTAAGTGCTAGATGTCCTTTTTGTGTTCTTTGTACATTTGTATATACAGTCTATTTTGCATCTATTCTGTACTTTACTTTCCCATAGAGGGCAAAGCTAGACCCCTTGAGGTAGAAGAAACTTATCTTGCTCCAAGGAATGCTGATAAGGATCCATGCTGACACCAGGAGAGAGTTCATACAGTACTTGTCAGAAGAAGAAAAAGGGATTGAGTGCTTGGCAACTTCCTGATAAGAGCTACAAGGTCTTATGCCACCCTGACAGAAACAGTCAGGAAGTGTACTTTCTTCCTTTGCTTTCCATGTGTCTGATAAATGACAGAGAGTCAACCAACATATGTCAAACCAAAGAATCACTATTTATTTCTAGCGATTTTTTTGTTCAGCCAAATTATACTAACATAAACACTCATACACATATACATATAAATGTGTTTATGTATTAATATATACATATATACACACAGAGAAAAAGAGAGTAAATTAGAAAAATTCAAAGCAAGAAATACTTATGATTTAAAAAGTGCTTTAGCCTTGCTCACATGATGGGTGACCCTGACATATATACTTCTTATAACCAACCAATCTAGCTACAAACAAATACACATATATCCACTATATATGTGTTTTATATATGTGTGTGTCTGTATGTATTGTTGTCCACTCATTAGAGTTGTATCCAATTCTTTATGAGCCTTTTTGAGGTTTCTTGGCAAAGGTATTTCCTTCTCCAACTCATTTGACAGATGAGAAACAGAGGCAGAATTAAGTGACTTGCCCAGGGTCACACAGTTGGTAAGTGTCTGAGGCCAGATTTGAACTCAGGAAGATGAGTCTTCTTGACTTTAGATCTTATACTTTGTCATTGTACCACCTCACTGCGCGCACACACATACATACACACATATTAATACATAGAAGTACACACATATTTAGTATATATAATTTATATATAAATATACTACATATATGCTATATCCTAAGCATTATTTATAATATGTGTCGCGAAAAAATTTTAAGTCCGACGGAAAAATGTTTCCAGGCTGAAGCAAATAGGTTTATTGAGAGAGGGCCAGTCCCTCAACGAAACCGGTCATCCAGGCTTTGGGCCTGAAAGACCCAGAAGTACAAACTACATAGGTTTATATACCCCGGGTGGGGGGCATTATCTAAAATTAGGACATAGTCTTGAGTAATAACAAGGGATCAGCACTATGATATCAATAGGGTGGATCATTGTTAGGCCAGTGTAAAGCGGCATGAACAGTAGGCCAGTGTAAAGCGGCGTGAACAGTATTACTGACCACCTACAGACCCTGTGACATTTCCTAAGGCGGATATCACAAGATCAACTACACTATGTCATAGGAAAATTGAGAAACATGGAAAAAGGACTTGACCTACTAACCTTATGCAATCTATATGAATCACAATTATTTTTTTTGTTAATATATTGAATATTATTTTAATTAAAGCACTTAAAACTATAGTAAATCTCTTATAACTAAGTTATAACTAAGGGACGGGGAAAATCTCACTCACATATGTATATGTAAATAATCCAGCTTTTTCGTTAGGTTTCTAATCACAAATTGGCAGAATGACCAGCCTGGTGATAAATCTCTCTGAATTTAGAGTGGTCCTCAGAAGACAGACCTGATCCATTATTGAAAGTTTCTAGCTTGCTAAGTACTGCCTGAACTTTCCTTTTTCTAGTGCAGGCTTGGAGAAACTAGATTCTTCGCACCAAACTGAGGCATCCAAATAGGTCTTTATTAGAGTGTAAACCTCAAAACACTCTAGAAATGTGAGGTATTATTATACAGCTGTTACAGATGCTGAATAAATGAATTTTCCATATTAAAACATTGACACCTAAAATCATACACATTAGTTTAATTCCTATCAAAACATTTAATCACTGTCATGTATTCATAGGACAATTTTACAGTGGGCTAATAATAAATATACATAAACAAATACCAACAGATGAGATTTTTCTATCTGTGGTAAATGGCTTTGCAGTCAAGGGTTGTTTTTTTTTTTTTTTGATCACCACGATGTATTTTTTGAGGAGACATTGAAAAGTTGCTTTTAAAACATTGTATATTTGCAGGGAAATGAATGCAATCAATCATTTATTGGTTGCTTGTCTTTGTCTTTAAAAATACATAAACACAGTTCCTTCTGGGCTACTGGGCATCTATAAATTCTTGAGGGTGGCTCTAGTTGTCCAAATCCTGTCAAAATGTAAAGACAAAGTTTGTGTCTGTGGGAGAGTCAGTACTCTAGGACCAGTAGACCAAAAAGAAACCAAAAATGGAGGCAATAACAGAGGTATGTAAACTAATTTTTCTAGAGGGAATGTTGCTAGTGGTACAGGAGACACAACATTTAGATAAAGAATGACACCTACCTTCAGGGATTTTACTGTTTAGCAGAGGGATAAAATATAAGTACAGATAAGTAACAGATTGGTGGGTTGTAACATGGGGTTAGAGAGCTGATGAATTTCCCCTATTTCCCATTATTTGTATTGTGTGGTAAACTGTAGCAACTCTTGGGAAGTAAAAGAATCACCTTACACACAAGTCACTCTAATTTCAAGAAATTTTATCCAAGTAAATTAATAATTCAATTAGATCCCAGATAATCAATGAGTACAAGAAAAGCATTTTCTGAAAAGCTCTCACAGGGGTTTCTATGTGAGGGATGAATTCTACCATATCTCTGGTACCCTGTCTACAATCAACACTCAGAGACAAATCCTGAAGTCTATGTGAGGCTCAGAGGGCACAGCAGCATCTTTACTTTGGGGCGTGGTTCCTTGTATTTTTGCAGAAAAATTCATATTTCTAATGGGTAATCAGCATGCCTTGCCTTACAATATATATAATGACTGGACAGGAAGCAAGTAACTGAGCTCATGATTACTTTTTCTTGACTGCCCAGACTATGATAATAACATACATATGATCTAATATATGACAATAACTTCAGGCATAATCTTGTAGGTAGATAGTCCCTTGGGCTGTGATACCTAAAAATTAACCTTCTAACAAAGCTCAGGAATGTTGGATAGCAAATAAAAACAACAACAACTAACTGAAATCTTTAAAATGTTTGGGTTACAGTACAAATCTATATATATATGTGTTTATAGGTTATCTAGTCAAACTTTTTTTTTTACTTGAAAACTAGTTTAAAGATGTGTGCTTCTTGTAGTCTGTCTCTCTGTGTGATTATATATGTATGCATATATGTATATATATATATATTTGATGCAAAAATAATATTTATTCACACATATAAATAAGACCTCACAGCTGACTTTACAGTCATTCATCAGGGCAATATGTAGTGTTCCCTTCAATACACTATAATATATAATGTTTTATGACAAGTGCATTAACAAAACACTATATATTGACCTACTGTGATGGACTATATTCTTCTCACCAATGCAATGGTACAGAAGAGTTCCAGGGAACTCATGATAGAAGAGGATCTCCAAATCCAAGAAAAAAAAAAGAACTGTGGAGTATAGATGCTGAATGAACCATACTTTTTCTTTTGTTTTTGGTGCTGTTGTGTTTTTTTTCTATTTTGAGGTTTTGCATCACTGCTCTGATTCTTTCTCTTGTAACAGGATTAATGCAGAAATAGGATTAATGTTATTATGTGTATATATATATATGTATGTATATATCTATATCTATATGTATATGTATAGATATAACCTATATCAGATATAGATATAACCTATATCAGATTACCTACTGTCTAGGGGAGGGGGGAGGGAGGGGAGGGAGGGAGAAAAATCTGAAATTGTAAAGCATGTATAAACAAAAGTTGAGAACTATCTTTACATGTAACGGAAAAAATAAAATACCTCATTCATTAAAAAAAAAACAAACAAAAACAAAAAAACAAAAAACAAAACACTATATAGTGCCCAAGAGGAAAAGGCATTTTAAAAATATTTTATTTTTCCCCAATTACATATCAAGACAATTTTTAGCATTAAGTACCTACTTGCAGAGTGCTTTGCTAGTTGTTGGGAAAACAGAGATTAAAAAAATGAGGCTTACCTCTCTAGTATAGGGACAATATGCATACATATAACCAATATACAAGTTAAAAAGTAGTAATGACATAGGAGATATCAAATAGAAAGAGATGATGATAGGATGAGGGAAAAGATTCCCTAATTCTCTAATTACTTTTCATTGGGATGATCGTTGAAGCCTTCATGGACAAAGATAGATTTCTTTCAATAGGTAAAGACATGAAGTAAGTTCCATTTAAGAATTGAAGGTGGTCTGTGAAAATGTATAGAGGTAGGAGAATAAGCTAGCATTTTTATAGTGCTTTAAGGTCTGCAAAGTACTTTACAAATATTTATCTCATTTGATCCTCATAATAATCCTAGAAGGTAGGTGCTATTATTATCCCCGTTTAGCAGATGAAGAAACTGAAGCAGATTGAGATTAAGTGACAGCTCAGGGTCACAAAGCTAGTATGTGAGACTAGATTTGAACTCAGGTCTTCCTGACTTCAGCTTTAGTGTTTGATCTACTAGGTGATGACATAACCAAAAATTGATGAATAGTTCACTTTGGTTAGAATGTAGCTTGTACAAAAGGGTATTGGTATTAAAGGAGATTGGAAAATTCAACTCAATTCATTTAAATTCAGTTCAGTTAAATGAGTATTTGTTAAGCAACTATTATATAATAGTACTTCATAGCAGGAAGGTATTTTGTTAGGGCCTGGACTTTGTAATTTATCAGATGGAGGAGGCCTTGAATGCCAGGATGAGATTTTATTTTATTGAGTATTCATTAGGGAGATACTGGAAGTCTTTGAGCAGAGGAGTGATATGATTTTATCTGTTTAGTAAAAATATTACTTTTATAATGATTTAGAAGGATTAATTGCAGAAGGAAGAGACTGGGAAAGTGACATCTGTACTATATTTCAAGCAAAGAATGATGAATGCCTTTATTGGAAGGGGGGTGACTGTGTGAATAAACTGATGCAAGAGATATTGTAGAGGGTGTGTCAATAGGGACTGTTCAACTGATTGGATGTGGCGAAAGTGGGGTGAAGAAGAGGAAGGAGTCAAGGCGTACATCAGGCTTTCAGGATTGAGTGATTGGAAAGATAGACGTACCAGAAACAGAAAGAGAAGACTTGGGAGGAAGGGATGTTTAGGATGGAAAATTATAAGCTCAGTTTCAGACATGTTCAGGACATGGAGATGGAGTTACTCAGCAGAGAGTAGGAAATGCAAGATTGAGCAATAGCCTCTCAGTTTCTTAATCTGATGTATATTGTCTCCTTGGAAATGGCATTTATTCTTTTAGGCCACTCATTAATTGGAGAGGTAACATATGATAGAAAAAAGAATACTAGACTTGCACTCAGGAAAAACCTGGGTTAGAATCCCACCTTTAATATTTATTAACTGTATTAACATAGGCAAATTACTTAACTGTTCAGAGTCTCAGTTTCCTCATCTATAAAATGGAAATCATAGTACCTACCATATAGTGCTATTGTTATGATCAAATGAGGTAATGTGCATTAAGTACTCTGAAAATCTTAAATCACCATATAAAATATCCTCAAGTTAATACAATGAAGCAATGAGTTTCCAAACATATCTGGTTTGTTTGAAACGTTTGAAAAAGACTTTTTAATATTGCTTCCAAAGAGGCCAAACTTAAAATCTAGGATTACCTTTGGCAACAGAGGAAGATGGATCAATAACCAGCAGCAATATTATCCCTTTTAACCACAGGGTCCATGGGAGGTCTTACAATGTCTTTGCTTATTCCATTTTTGGATCTTGAGATGCGAATTCCAATAAGCACTTCAGTTATTGTCATCTTTTATCAATCTCTGGCCCCTTCCCTGCTCTCCCAGGAATAGTGCTGAAATCATAAACTCATACCAGTCTTTAAAAAATAAGTATGGAGCCAAGACTTATTTTTGCTATAGATGCAAGTTGTATTAGAAGCAGCGACTTAGAGGAGAAAGTCTCTGCAATTTTCTATTATACATCTCTCAAACTAAACAGACTGCTGAGTTCTGTGATTTTTCCATACAAACTCATGAATAAACTACTTAAACTTGTTAGGCATGTGTTTTTGTGTATGTCTTTAAATATCTACATATATATGTACACCTATATATCCACACACAAACATATATATACATACTTGCAAATCTTAAAATTTATATCTAGAAAAAGTGATATTTTATCTTATAATATATCATATATAATACATATCACATCATATCATGTCATATAATATCATATCCCATCCTATCATATGATATAGTATATATGATGTATTATGATTCATTTCAATTTCAATAACTTTTTTTCTAAAAAGAAATATATATGGGAACTATGGTCCTCAGATTCTGGAAATCTAAAGAAAACAATGGGCCTTTGTATAACAGATTTTGAAAAGGACCAGCACATGGGATCATGGCAGAGCTAGAAGAAACCTCAGAGCTTATTTAAACTCCAGATAATATAGATCAAGAAAAAATGACTTGGAGGGATTAAATGATTTGTCCATGGTCACAAAGTTACAAATAGTGCAGTCAGAATTTGAACCTAGGTCTTCTATTTCTAAATCCAATGCTCTTTCTAATACACCCATATCTATTTTATGGTACATTTTTATTTATTTATTTTGAAGGATTTCCAAAATAATTTGTGACTTTTCTGAGAGACTACTATTATATCTATTTCTATGTTTGAAAACTGTTTATGTCCTTTGACCATTTATCTACCGGGGAATGGCTCTTTATCTCATTACATGTGGGTCAGTTTCTTATATATCTTGAGAATAATATTTTTATCAAACATACATGCTGCAAAAGTTTTTTATCATTTGATTGTATCTCTAATTCTAGTTGTATTGATTTTATTGGTACAACCTCTTTTTATTTTATATGATAAAAATGATCTATTTTGACTTTAGTTATTTCTACCTATCCTATGGATATGAATTCTCTTCTTACATTTTCCTCTAGTTATTTTTTAATAATGTGACTTTTTATGAGAAAATCAGTTTCTATTTTGAATTTAATTGTGATATATAGTGTAAGTTGCTGACCCAGATCCATTTTCTTTCTGGCAAACTCCTTCCTGTTTTTCCTGGCAGTTTTTTTAGAATAAAATTCCCCCAGTAGTTTGTTTTCTTGACTACCTCTGTAGCTTTGAAGAGACCATACAGATACGGAAATCAGAGTGCACTTAGAGGAAGAGAGGGTGAAGTTAGTTTTTAACTAATTATTTTATTTAGCATTAGTTTAGGTTTTTTAAAGTTTTTTTTTAATTTAGCTAGTTTTTCTTTGACTTAACTGTTTTTGCACATATATGTAAAGATATGAAACAACTTCTGTGGACTTAAATAAAAAGTAAACATTCAAATAATACATGCTTATTACACTGAATGCACATTTCAAATGGAAAAAGAACAAAATGGGTTCTAGATCCATAAAATATAAGCTCATTGAGGACAGGAATTGTTTTATTTTACTTTTTTAGCCCAAGTACCTGGCTTGGTATATAACACAATAAGCACTAAGTAAATATTTGCTCTCAAATACATAGATATCAAATGCTTTGGTCAGGTCTATGAAGGCAATGAAGAGGGGTTTTCTTTGTTTTCTGCACTTTTCTTGCAGTTGGTGAAGCGAAAAAATCATATCGATAGTTGACCTCCCTGCTCGAAAGCCACATTGTGATTTGGGGTAAACACGGCTGGCAAGTTTACGTAGTCTTAGCAAGATGACCTTGGCAAACATCTTCCCAACAACACTGAGGAGTGAAATTCCCTGTAGTTGTTACAGTTACTCCTGTCTCCACTCTTATTATAAAGAGTAACTATGCGGGCATCACACATATCCTGTGGCACTTCACCTTCTTTCCAACACAGGCACAATTCATGCAGGGGCTTTAATAGGACATTTTTAGAGCATTTGATTTCGAAATTCTCTCGACAATTGGTTGCCCTCCTAAACTCCATAGCCTCATTCGCTCCTTTCATTGCAACATGCAGGGTGTTTTACAGTTCTAAGGCAACATCTCTGAAGCATTCAGCATAAACAGCGGAGTCAAGCAAGTATGCATGCTTGCTCCCATGCTGTTTGGAATTTCCTTCTCCATGCTGTTGTGTCATGATTTTGGTTCGTCAACTGATGGCATCTATCTGCATTTCTGGTTTGATGGAGGCCTGTTCAATGTTTCCCATCTGAGATCCAAAACCAGAGTGAGAGATAGCACCCTTAGAGACTTGCTTTTCACCGATGATGCCGCACTTGCCTGTCACTCAGAGCATGAATTTCAGGCCTTCTCCGAAGCTTGCACAGACTTTGGCCTAACCATAAATCTTAAAAAGACGAAAGTCATGTGTCAGAGTGCTATGTCACCTCCATTGATACACATCAGTAGCTACCAGTTGGATGTTGTAAGCCAATTCTCATATCTTGGCTGTATTGTCAGTGTCAATTTGTCACTTGATTTTGAGATCAATCAGAGGATTGGGAAAGCTACTTCAACCATGGCTAAGCTTGCCAAGTGTGTCTGGGCAAACAGTAAACTGACAAGATGAACCAAATTTGCTGTCTATAGAGCATGCGTCCTGAGTACCATACTGTATGGCAGTGAAACATGCATTAAGTATACTAGACAAGAGAAGAAGCTTAACAGCTTCCACATGCGCTGTCTTCAGCACATCCTTGGAATATCTTGGTCAGATAGGATCACCAACACAGAAGTGCTCCAATGAGCACAACTTCCGAGCATCTACACGCTACTGAAAGAAAGACGGCTGTGCTGGCTCCGTCATGTGCACCGCATGCGTTCCTAAAAACCTACTCTATGGCGAGTTAGCCTCAGGTCAAAGACCTGCTGGATGCCCCCAGCTTTGCTACAGAGATGTATGCAAGCGAGATTTGAGGGCTCTGGGAATAGACATTAGCAGCTGGGAGGACCGCACCCGATGGAGTTCAGTACTCAGGAGCAGCTTGCGCACAGCTGAGATGGACCTTCAAGCTCAGGAGGAAGAAAAACGAATGAGATGCAGGAACTGACAGGCAACAAAGAACACAGTTTTCAGATGTCCTTGTTGCGGCAGGAGCTGCGGCTCCTGTATTGGACTGCACAGCCACACTGTGGCTTGTGGCTCTTCAAGGCGCTGATCCATGGTTGTCCGCGACTGGTGGAAGCCTACTAAGTACATCGATGATGTATGTATACTTATATAAAAAATGTCATTAGCTGAGTGAGACAATCAACAGATTTCATGAAGGTTATCAAGAAATTACCAGTTAGTACCCACTCTTGATCACAACCAACCTTACCTGAATTTTAAATAATGACTTTAAGATGAAGGATTTTATTGTCTATTTCTAAAATATGAACACCTCTAATTTTCTGTTGCTCTAAATATGCTCATATACAAGGACGCCTTCCTTAAGCTTTGATCAGTAACAATGAAAAAAAAAAAGATGATCATGCACAAGTAAAGAACTGCAATTTCAAAGGATTTCCTACTTAATTGGATATTTCTATCAATATGGAGGTTAATGGAACTAAATTTTAAAATTAAAAAAAAATCATAGATACTAAATTTAAAAATTTTAAAAATTTAAAAAATCATAGATACTATAAGGTATCATTTACTGAGTGCAGTTCCCTAGTGTTGAATCAGAGACAGAAAGTTTTCTCTAAACACAGAGACTAACTCCATTTAAATTAAAATGGAGTTAGTCTCTGTTTTTAAGTCATTTTAAAAATATGTAAAACCTTCTCTAGAGGAGGTAGAATGACTTAGCCCATGGAGACTACTGGGATTTTAGTTTTTTGCTTATCTCCACAGGCAAAGAAATACCATGTGGTTTGGAGTTGCTGTGGGACTAAAAGAAGAACCCTTGAAAAGAAAAAGGAGAGATGACATTAAGAGGAGGGCAGTGGAAAGCATTGCCTTTTACAGGAGGCCTCTAGGATCTTAATCAGGCCAATCTCCCCAAGATCTTTGTTTGATGAGTGTAATGTTTAGCTACAATAATTGAAGAGATGGGAAGAGATTACCTAGTTGTCCAAGGTGAGCTTGTATTTAAATTTAGGGAATATTTTGGGACCTTCCTAATCAAATTGACAAGCTTATAGGGAGGAGATTCTTTGTTTGAAGCTTTTTCATGTATTTCCTCATGGAAGGTATGGATATGTCCATCGGTCCCCTCCTCCTCCTTCTCTCCAAGGATGGACTGATTGTTTCACTGAAGTGAGACTGACTGCTGCAGGAGGATTCACCTTTTGTTGTGGTATATAAAAGAGTCACTCTCCCCCTATTTAACCTTCTCTGTGAGATACAAAGGGTATAGCATATCTAGGAGAAGGCCTGAATCTTGTATTCTTTCTCTTGCCAACTTGGAGCCTTTAATAGTTATTCCTAACCTAAGGCATATGGACAATGTTCTCTAGCCCACAGGGCCCAGGATGAGAGTTCCTGGACCCAGTCTTGGAAATGTGGTGGAATAACTTTTAAATCCCAGGTGACTTGAAGGGCAGCATGATCGCAGAATCTAGCCAGAGAAAGGGGATTTTCTGGGAATTACTAGCCTTAAGAGTTGCTTTACCAAACCATATTTTGAGACCTCCAGAACTCAACCTCCTGTCAGTGAAGAAGGAAATCCTAAAAGGCATTGCTTAGAGGAATGTTAACCTTTTGGGGAAGAGAGGTTCATATTTCTACAGCTAGAAGAGCAGCAAGCAGTAATGGAATAAAGCCTCAATTTAGAGAAGCAAGGGACTTGGAATCTGCAATTTTGAACCATTTTGAGTTATTCAGATGATCTTGTCTCAAAATCCCAATTACATTTCTTTTTTTTTTTTAAATGATAAACATTTTAATTTAACTTTTTGAGTTTCAAATGCTATCCCTCCTCCTTTCTTTCCCCTCCCCTTCTCTGAGGTAATAAGCAATCAGATATAGGTTATATATGAGCATTTATATAAAATATTGCCATATTAGTCATTTTGTATAAGAAAACTTGAGTAAAAGAAAAAATGAAAGTGAAAAATAACATGCTTTAGTCTATATTCAATCAACATCAGTTCTTTCTTTAGATATGGATAGTATGCTTTATCATTAGTTCTTTGGGATTGTCTTGGATCATTATATTGCTGAGAAGTCAATTGCAGTTCTTCTGTGCACAATGTTCTCCTGATTCTGCTCACTTCTCTATACATCAGTTCATACAAGTCTTTCCAGGCCTTTCTGAAATCATGTTGCTTGCCATTTCTTATAACACAATAATGTTCCATCACAATAATATACCCCAGCTTGTTTAACTATTTCCCAATTGATGGATATTCTTATGATTTCCAATTCTTAGCCCCTACAAAAAGAGCTGCTATAAATATTTTTGTAGAAATTGATCTGTTTCTCTTTTTTGGGGATGTTTTTGGGATCTAAATCTAGCAGCAGTATTGCTGGATAAAAAGATATGCACAGTTTTGTTGTCCTTTGGGCATAGTTCCAAATTGTTCTCCAGAATGATTTGATCATTTCACAACTCCACCGTGGATTAACATCCCAGTTTTCCCACAACCCCTCAGCATCCAATATTTTCCTTTTTTGTTATACCAAATACATTTCTATCTCAGGGGAATTCCACAAGGTTATTGAGAACAGGATACTAAATATAGACATAAGAAAAATAGGAGTCAGCAACACATCAGAAAGATGCCTCAGTAGTAACCCTAATTTTTAGGTTTATTTTTGTTGTTGTTGTTTCCCCTTTAAAATTTAAATTCTATTTTTTTCAATCAGCAAAATTCTGACTTCTCTCTCACTCTACCATCCCCCTCCTAATTGAGAACAAAATAGAAACAAAATCCCTGTTATAAACATATATAAATAAGACGAACTTCCATATTGGCCACATCCAAAAATATATGTATCATTCTACAATATGAGTTCTTTGCCTCTCCATCAGGAGGTGAGTTATTTGGGGTAGGAGTTGGTTGTTAAATTGATTAAGTTCCTAATTCTTTCAAAGTTGTTTATCTTTACCATACTGATATCAGTATATAAATTGTTCTCTTATTTCTTTTCACTTCCTTCCGTATCAGTTCATAGCAGTCTTTCCAAGTTCTCTGAAACCAGCCCCTTCATTATTTCTTATAGAAAATGGTATTTTATCAAATTTTTTCATATGAATAGAATTTTATTTTCCAAAATATATGTAAAAACAAAATTTTAACATAAATTAAAAAAAAACTTTGTGTTCCAATTTCTTTTCCCCCTCCATCCCCACCCCCACCCACAAGAACTAAACAATTCAAAATAAGTTATACATGAGTAGTCATGGAAAAATTCCCATATTAGCTAGTTGTTAGAGCAAACAGTCAAAAAACCCCCAAAACTTCAGATTAAGGAATTGTCAACGAAGAAAAGAAAAAAAAATTGAAAATGTGTTTCCATCTGTTTTCAGATACTATCAGTTCTTTCTCTGCAGATGGGCTGCAATCTTCATAAGTCCTTCAGGTTTATATTGGATCATTGCCTCGATGAAAATAACCACATGCTTCCCAGCAGATCATCCCCCACTATTGCTTTTATTTTATATATAGTACATTTCACTCTGTTTCAGTTCATGTAGGTCTTTCCAGGTTTTTCTGATAGTATCCTGTTCATTATAACCTGTATATAGTACCTTAAACTTGACAGATAATTTTCTTCATAAAAGCCCAGCAGAGTAGTAGTTTTGCCATTATAATCAATCATCATAACTATTTCCCTCTATCCCACTCCCTTCCCATGACATTTACTCTATCTTCTTTTTACCTATTCCTCCTCAAAAGTGTTTTACTTCTGACTATCCTCTCCCTCGCTCTGCACTCCCTTTTTTCACCCTTCCTTCCTTATCCTCTTTCCATCCTACTTTCCTGCAGGGTTAAATAGATTACTCCTCCCAACTGGGTATGAAATATATTCCCTCCATGAGCCCACTCCAATGAGATCAGGGTCCCTGAGCTAATTCTGTGTTCTAAATTTTTCATCCTCCCTCCTCAACCCTCCCTGTGAGATCAAGCAATTCAATATGTCATACTGGTGCGGTAATGCAAAACATCATCATCTTCCTTGAAAGTGTTTTGCTTTTTACTGCTCTCACCCCTAATCTGCCCTTTCCTCCTTCCCTTCTTCCCCCCTCCCCTTTGCTCCCTCCCTTCCCTCAGGGCAAAAATATATTACTATGCCTACTTGAGTATGTGCGTTAGTCCTTTTTTGAGACAATTCTGATGATATTAAGGTTCACTCACTCCCCAACCCCTTCCCCCTCTTCTACTCTCCTCCATAAGCTTTTTTCTTGTTTCCTTCATGTGAAATACCTCTCCCCAGACCATCTCTCCCCTTCTCCCTCCCCCAGTTTATTCCTCCTACATCTCAACCCTATTTTAATGATGTCATCATGGATTAGTTAGGTGGCACAGTGGACAAAGCACCAGACCTGGACCCAGGATGTCCCAAGTCTAAATCCAGCCCCAGACATAAGACACCACAACCCTGTCTGCCCCACAAAGAACAAAACATACATGTTTTACAGATTATCATCCCTTCATATTCAGTTCAGATCTGTGTCTTCTGCGAATTTCTTACTGAGATAGTTCTTATGATTTCAAAGTATTATCTTCCCATGTAGGAATGTAAACAGTTTGATCTTTTAATATCCCTCATGAAGTCTTTTTCCTGTTTACCTTTTTATGCTTCTCCAGGGTCTTGTATTTGAAAGTCAAATATTCTATTCAGTTCTGGTCTTTTCATCACAAATGCTTGAAAGACCTCTTTCTCATTGAAATCCCATTTTTGCCTTTGAAAGATTATACTCAGTTTTGCTGGGTACATGATTTTTGGCTGTAGTTCCAGTTCCTTTGCCCTCTGGAATATCATATTCCATGCCCTTCGATCCTTTAATGTAGAAACTGCTAGATTTTGCTTTATCCTTATTGGAGCTCCACAGTATTTGAATTCCTTTTTTATAGCTGCTTGCAGTATTTTCTCCTTGACCTGGGAGTTCTGGAATTTGGCTATAATATTCCTGGAGGTTTTCCTTTTGGGATCTCTTTCAAGAGGTGATCGGTGGATTCTTTCAATTTCTATTTTAGCTTCTGCTTCTAGAATATCAGGACAACTTTCCCTCACAATCTCTTGGAGGATGGTGTCTAAGCTTTTGTTTTGGTCATGGTTTTCAGGTAGTCCAATGATTTTCAAATCATCTCTCCTAGATTTATTTTCCAGGTCAGCTGTTTTCCCAAGGAGATATTTCACATTGCCCTCTATTTTTTCATTCAATTGGATTTGCTTTATTGTGTCTTGGTTTCTCATAAGGTCACTAGCTTCCATTTGTTCAATCCTAATGCTTAGGCAGTTATTTTCATCAGACAGTTTTTTAAATCTCCTTTTCCATTTGGCTTTTCAAACTGTTGAGTTTTTTCTCATGACTCTCCTGCATCACTCTCATTTCCCTTTCCATTCTTTCCTCTCTTTCTCTATATCTTCCTTCTATCTCTCCTACTTTCTCTTCAAAGTCCCTTTTGAGAGCTTCCATGGCCTGAGACCATTTCTTATTTTTCTTGGAAGCTTTGGATGTTGGAGCTTTGACCCTGTTATTATCTTCTTCTTCTGAGCTTGTATTGTGGTCTACCCTATCCCCAAAGAAGTTTTTGATGGTCTTCTGCTTTCTCTGCCTACTCATCCTGGCTTACTATTTCTTGGCTTTTAACTCCTTCTTAAAGTGTGGCACTGCTTCCAGGACACACTGTTCAAGCTACTACATGGCCCGGGGGATGGTTGGGCTTCTTCTTAGCCTTCCTGGCCTTGTGTTCATTTGATTTTAAACTCTCCACTGCGGGGTGGGGGTAGGGGTGAGGGTGGGGCTGCTTCTTGGCTCTGCTCCTGTTCCCAGCTTCAGAGGGTCTCAGATGTTTTGGGTTGAGGGAGGACAGGTTTTAATCTCAGCTTGCCTGTTCTCAGGTCTGGAGATAACCTCAGGCCTACTTACTAAGCCACCAACCAGCAAAGCTTTCTGTGGTGTGGTTCTCAGCTTCTGATGAGCCTGCCTGCTCTCCTCCCCCACCTGGGCCTTCAGCCACTCAGGATTTCTTCCTAGCTGTTCTCTGGGATGGGACAATCAAATCCCTCCCCCCAGTCCACTGGTACCCCTGCACTTACCTGCTGCTGCCTCTCCTCCCCCCCACCCCACCCCCAGGCCAGCCGTTCAGCCTGATCGCGCACTTAGTTCTAGGAGACATGGGTGCTGCAGCCGATTCAGAGGCACTGGGGCAAATTCCTCCAGTAGGTGTCTGGTGTGTCGGCCCAATTGTGGGGTTAGGCTTTATCCATGGCCCAGCATGGCCCCCTGAAATCTATCTATAGCTGTAGAAAACTCTTAGCCCGAATTTTTGTGTGTTTTTCTGCCCCAAGGATTCTTTTATTGCTATTTTTGGGGTGGTTGTATCAGGAGCCCTGTGTGTTTAATGCCTTTCCTCCACCATCTTGGCTCTGCACCCCCCCCCCCATTTTATCACATTTATAAACCATAATTTGTTCAAGAAGCTGACCTGATCCTTTCATGCCTGATTACTATCTTTGTATATGTCTTGTCTTTTTTAGCTAAACTTGAAAAGGCATTTACTATAGGTGCTTCCACTTTCTGTACCCAGCTGCACGTATATTTATTCTTCCTTCTTTTGACTAGTTCAGATGAGAATGATCAAGTCCCCTCCCCTCTTCCTTCTTCATATAGATGCCTACTTTTGCACTAATTATATGAGATAAATTTTCTTAACCTTCCTTTCCCTCCCCAATTCTTCAAGTGTATTCCTCTTTCCCTCTTTTCATTCTCCTCTTAATTCTAAAGACATAACTGAACCCCTTTCAAGTCTTGCCTAATTGTACTCCCTCTGTGATCCTTGATGATGATAGTGTTAAGAGCAGACATAGGTATGATCTCTCCACATAATAATGTAATCAGTTTATCCTTGTTTAGTCTTTTATCATTGATATCCATGTTTACCTTCTTATGTCTCTCTTAATTCCTGTGTTTGTTTGAACTGTAATTTTCTACACATCTAATCTTTTCATCAGAAATGTTTAGAAATCCTCTGTTTTATTAATTCCATTCCCTCTCCCTCTACTCCCTGGTAAGATTATATTTAGTTTTACAGGGTGAGTTGCTCTTGGCCATAGGCCTATAGCATTTTCTTCTGGAATATTATATCTCAAACTGTCCATTCCTTAAAAGTGATAGCTACTAAATTTTATATGATCCCTATTGTGGCACTTCAGTCCTTGAATTCTTTTTTTCTGGCTGCTTGCCATATTTTTTCTTTGACCCAGAGGCTCTAGGTTTTGGCTGTAATATTCCTGACAGTTTTCATTTTGGGGTTTCTTTCAGGAAGAGATTGATTCTTCTATTTTCACTATGTACTTTGTCTCTAAAAGCTCTGGGCAATTTTCTTTTAAGATTATCTTACAATGTGATATTTAGGCTCTTTTTTTGTCATGGCTTTTAGGTAGTCAGGTATTATTCATAGTTCATGATATCCATGAGGACAAGATGGAGAGATGTCAGCTAGAAAATAGTAAGAAGGATTTGTTACTAGTTCAATGAATGTGCTCAAAGAGTAGCTGTTGTTGGATATGTGTTGAAATGGAGAGAGATCTGTAATGGAGCACCCCCAGGGATTTGTGTTTGGCCACAATGTATCTTCCCAGCTTCATTGGACATTACATCTCCTTCCTGACTTTGAAATCCAGCCAAAATTGGTTACTCTCTGTTCCTCTTATACAGTAGTCCACATCCTGTCTCTGTCTTTGTACTGGTCATACCCTATGCCTAGAATGCACTCTTCTTTTTAGCTGCTATTGCATAGAGTTTCTCTCATTCACTCAGATGCAGCTCAGCATCATCTTTTGTATGAAGACTTTCCTGATCCCACCGACTGTTAATGCCCTCCCTTTAAATTACCTTGTGTTTATTTTGTCTATATTTATATTTATTATCTTTTGAAATATGTTTATCAAAATCTATCTATAATCTATCTATCTATCTATCTATCTATCTATCTATCTATCTATCTATCTATCTATCTATCTATCTATCTATCATCTATCTATCTATCTTTGTTTTCTTCTCCTATTGGTATATAAGCACCTTACTAGTAAGGGACTTTTTATTTTTATGTGCTTGTATCCTTAGTGTCTAGCACAGTGCCAGGAATATGGTATACATTTAAAAATATTTGTTATTGATTGATTTGACCCTATATGTTCAATATTTTTTTTAATCAGTGACTTTGTTGGAGACCCAGAAAATATGATTACTAAATTTTCAGATAAAATATATGGGATGGGAGAGTCTGGCTAGATAATGGTTTATGACTTGATTATAAGGTCAAAATGAGTCAAGAGTATGACATGGTGGGGCAGCTAGGTGGCACAGTGGATAAAGAACCGCCCCTGAATTCAGGAGGACCTGAGTTCAAATCCAGCCTAAGACACTTGACACATTAGCTGTGTGACCCTGGGCAAGTTACTTAACCCTCATTGCCCCACCAAAAGAATAAAAAAAGAGTATGACATGGTAGTAAAAGATCATGCTTTACTAAGAGAAATGTAGCACCTAGAATAATGAAGATCATAGCCTTTTAAATTCTTCCCTGGTTACACCACATTTGGAATACTTTGTTTCAGTAAGAATATGCCTTTCATTGAAGGCACTGAGTACTTCTAGAGAAGGATAATAGTGAAGGGATTGGGAACCATGCCATAGGAGAATCACTGAAGGATCTAGGCATTAGAAAAAGAAGATTTAGGGGAGGTGTGACAGCCGTCCTGTCAAACAAGGATGAAACTTGTTCTGCTTAATGCCAGGGGATACAATTGAGGGAACTGAGTGGAGATAGCTATTGTAAGATGGATTGTCATCTGGGCACATTTGAGTTCTCTTCCAATCCTGAGATTATTTTATTTTATAGTCTCTTTCCCTCATATCTTCATGTCCTTTTTATCCCTTATGTTATCCTCTAGAGTTTTCAGTTTCCCCTATAGCATCACTCTGCACACAATTTAGGTAGCCACATTTTTTGTACTGTCTTCAATGGGTCATTGTTTCTCCTTCAACAATATTAGTACAGAAAAATTGTATAGCTGCAACTCATTTATAATTCAATTCCTCTAATTCCAGTCAATCTGGAGGTCTTGAAGACACAATGATTTCAGGAGATGAGTATTTGCCTTAGTAATAGTTTTAAGGAGAACGGATTATTAAAGTTGATGAAAATAAGAGCTTGGTGAAAATTCCTTGGCAGCAAGTGTGAAGCACCAAGTTCTGGTTATGCCCAAGGCTAGTATCTTATTCTAGGTTTAGCTCTTTCAAATGTAAAGTTCTTTGATGTGGTGAATAATAATGTAGTTATCTTTTGAAAGTATTTCTCGGCTGAGCTAAAATGACTGCTAGCATCACTGATCTTATTAAATTATCAGAGAAAATCTGAGAACCAAAGTGATGAGAACAGGATGTCAGATTGTCTTGAATCCTAAGGAGCTAGGGTTTTTTTTTTGTTCTCATTTTCAAATGTCCCTTTAGAAAAAAGGTGACTTCTTTCCCAGTAGTATTATTTTATCAGGAGAGATGAGTAAGAATTGCCTATAGGGTTAGTGCCTTAAAAAAATGGAAAGGTTTTTCCTTAAAGGCTATGGAAGAAACTTACATGTAGTTATCATTGCAGGATTTTCTGTATTTTAATAATATATCATTATTGCAGAATTTTCTGTATTTTAATAATATATATTTTCTTGTTTTACTACATCAAGGTTGCCAGTATTCAATCAGCTGGTGCCTGAGATGATATGCTATTGACCCCGAATGTACTCCCTCATGGTTGAATAGCAATAGTTCATTGAAGCAACTGTTTATTTTCACTGCAGAAAATCCACCTTCCTGATTTGATGCCAATGAGGTAACTGAAGCTCAGAATAACTAATCAAGATGAACAATATCATCATATACACTAAAGTGCAACTTGGGGGTTTTATTGAACCTTTAACCATCCTCTACTATTTTGATGATAATTTTCAGATCCAAATATTAGTACATTTCATCCATTTAATAAGATGGCAAGTGAATTATTATTCACGGAATCTCTAAGTTGGAAGGGATCCCAGTGGCCATATAGTCCAAATAGTACATGAATGAAAAATTCCTTTTATCACATACTCAACAAGTGAGTCTTCATTTGACCTGTAGTTAGGCAAAGCCTACCCTGCCTGAAGTAGCTCATTTCACTTTTGGATAGCTCTCATTGTTAGGCAGCTTTTCTTCACACCCAGTCTAAATTTGCCTCTTGGCAACTTGTACCTGATTCACCTTTTTTTTTTTGCCAGGGGGGGTGGGAAGGGGCAAGTAGAATAAGTCTAATCTTTCAGCCTTTCACAGATGACAACTCTTCATGTACTTGAAGACAGTTTTTATATCTCTGCTGAGTCTTCTCTTCTCCAGGTTAATCATCCCCAGTTATTTCAATGGATTCTTATTTGTAGTTAACTTGAGGCCTTTTCCATTCTGGTCAACCCTTTCTGGATGCTTTATAGCTAGGCCCTTCCTAAAATGCAGTACCCGAAAATGAAGATATTACTGTTAAAGTGATCCAGCTAGAGTTTAACTGTAGTATCATTTTATTCTTGGGTGATACTGCCTGGCTTGATGCAGTCTTAAGTCACATTGTTGATTCATCCTGCATTTACAGATTACTAAAACCCTTATCCCCTAGCTATATAGTTCATTGGATAGAGTGCAAGACTTAGAGTAAGAAGGACTTGAATTCAATTTCCACCACAGACGTTTATCAGCTGTGTAACTCTAAGCAAGCCATTTAACATCTCTATGCCTAAGTTTTGTCATCTGTAAAATGGAAATAATAATAATAACATCCACATTACAGGATTGTTGTAAGGATTAAATTTAATAAATGCAAAGTACTTTGAAAAACTTAAAGTGCTATGTAAATCCCAGATGATGATGTTAATAATAATAATAATAATAAATAAAATACAGTCTGACAAGTTAGCCATGCCTCCCCCATCTTGTACTTATGAAACTTTAGGTCACTGAAAAAATGAAGATAAACATAGAGGTAGAGATGCAGAAGCAAAAATGGACTCATGGTGAGTTCCAATTTTATTGCTACCATTTAAAAAAAGTATTATTTCATTCCTTGGGTTATGTCTGACAGTCTCAGCAGGAACAAGATAAATTAATAATTTTTAATCACTGATGTTGTCACTGCACTTGATCTCAGACAAAAGTAGCAGTAATTGGCCATTAAGGCAAATGCAGCCTGTCTAAGCTAAGCAATGTTAAGATGTTCCTATTTTGTGGTATATCCTTCTCACTGTTTATCATTTCCTACTTATTTTGTCTACAGCTCATTTGTACATAGTTGGTTGCATATTATTTTCCTTGGATTGTGAGCTCCTGGAATGTAGGGACCATTTTTTACCTTTCTTTGTATGCCCAGTGCTTAGTACAGTGCCTGGCACATAGTAGGTGCTTAATAAATGCTTATTGACTGACCTCTGAAATGACAGTTGTTTAGCTAGTTTCTCGAAGGCCTGGACAGATGTTACTAAAGGAGTCTCTTGAAAAGACATATTCCTACTGTAAATTATTGAGAAGTATGAGATGGTCAATCCATAAGTATTTTCTGAGTACCTATATGGAGGATGTGATGTTAGGTGGATGAGCTATACAAAGAAGAATTAGATATAATTCTTCCCATCTAGAAAAGTACAAAACATATATGCTATCATTCAGTAAATGAGCATGTTAAAGGATTACTACAGTACTAAAATATAACTAAGCTATAAAACATAGCTGATAATAAAAGGCAACATATGCTAACTAAGTGCCATGGGAGTTCAGAAGTGGGAAAGATCACTTTGGGTGGGAATGGTCAAGAAAAGCTTGCTTCACAGAGGAGTTAAGACTTGAATCCTTCAGGATGAAGGACTTGCTGAGGCAGAAATGCATGAGACATATTCCAGACTATTCAGCAAACCAGTCTCTAGAAAAAAGAGTCTGGGTAGCAGGAGAGAATTGAAAACAAAAACAACACTGCCAGATAGTGGAGGGTCTTGAATGTCAAACTAAGAGAAGGATTCTAGACATGAGACAAGTCTACAATAGCCTTCAAGGATTTTAGTGGTCATCTAGTCCAACAACTGTTTTCTCCATCATTCCAAACAGGTGGTCATATATACCCTTTGCTTAAACACTTCTAGTGATGGGGAATGCAATACCTATTAAAGCAACTCATTTTCTTTTTTTCATAGCTCTAATTATTAGGAAATTTTTCCTTATATTATTCCTAATTTTAACTCCTTATAGGCTTCAATGATATTAACATTGTTTATTTAGTAAAAATGTTATTAAAATAAAACAATATGGCTATTAAAGTGGTCTTCCTCTTGCCCCTATCCCTTTTTATGGGTTGGTCTGGGGTCAGGGTCTGTTAGGAGCTCTGGTTGAATAGGATGGGTTTTTATTATACTTTTCACAGGTGTGAAGAAGGGGTGGGGTTGGTTTGTAGTTTAGATGTTCCTGCATTAATGGAGTTCAGAATGGTCATAAAAATAATACAAAATTAAATGGATGACAAATTGAGGAGCTGAAAGAATCAGGGTTGGGACATGGTGTCTGAACTAGAAGCAAGGTTAGAACAAGGAAGTAGTGAGAGATAAACTCTGGGGCTTAGGCTACAATACCTGACAAATGGGCAAATAACAGGTTGTTAAGCTGAAAGAAGAGTGATTTCAATTTGCCAAGTAGAGTTGGTCTGTAGACCCATAAATGTTTTTAATTCCTGGTTACATAGAATCATACCTTACTTCCAGGCCCATGTAAAGTCTATTTAGACAAAGTACTCCTGGAATTACCATTTTAAGGACATGTAGTATACATATACACATATGCATATATGGTAAATATATTTATATACAACATGCATGTAATATATTTTTATATAAGTAAACACACAAATATATCTATCTGTATTGTTTAAAATCTAAATTGTGGGTCCTAATCTCCCCCCCCCCCCAGACTGGGTGGGGGGAAGCTGGCTAAAATAACTGATAAATTCAGCAAGAGTTTAGACTTTTAAAGATTTATTAAAATATATGTTACAAGTTAGTGAAGAGAGAGAGAGAGAGAGAGAGAGAGAGAGAGAGAGAGAGAGAGAGAGAGAGAGAGAGATTGAGAACAGATTCCTTATAGCATAGGAGTCCTAGCTTAGATCTAATTCAGTATAGCCAGAGACAAAGAAATCAATTTCCTTTCCTAGCAGCCCATGTGAAATCTCTCACCACCAAACTGATGTCCTGAACAACAAGGGAGACTCCTGTTCTCCCTCTCTGCCACATGCCCCTTCCTCACCAAAAAGAGTTCTTCTATGAGTGAATGTCTTTTTCCTAGTTCCTCTCTCCCTCCCCCAAAAGGAGTTCCTTTAAGCTGGTTAGTTGAGAATGGTCTCTTGCTTACATCAGTATTACACCAACACTCAGGGCCAGCCAGGTGTGGCCTCCATCCAATCATGCTTAAGTAGGTACTTAGTTTCTCATTCTCACCCAATTCAAACAATAATAAATCAATCAGGTGGGGCCCCTGGGCATCTGCCAAATTCCATTATTTTATCACATATCTATTTCTCTATATTTATTTGTGTTGTAATGATTGGAATGACGCCACCTGCTGGAGACTTACTGTAGAAAAACTGCGCCATGAGGTGAAGGTCTTTGAGGGCAAGACCAGGAGTCTTTTCTTTGGTGTCAGGAAGTGACATTTGCTTGTGGGAGGAGGAAGGGGGGAGCGTGGTGCTCTGACTCGCTCTTTCCCTGGGGACTCTGGCGGAGAGGGGAGCTAGAAATGTGCTCTCCCTTTAATAGATAGATGAATGTAGGCCTTTCTCTCTCTCTTTACCAAATTCTTATTCTCCTTAATAAATGCTTAAAAGTCTAACTCTTAGGGGGCGGCTAGGTGGCGCAGTGGATAAAGCACCGGCCCTGGATTCAGGAGTAGCTGAGTTCAAATCTGGCCTCAGACACTTGACACTTACTAGCTGTGTGACCCTGGGCAAGTCACTTAACCCCCGTTGCCCTTAAAAAAAAAGTCTAACTCTTGCTAAAGCTTATAATTTACTGGTGACCACTCATTAGATATTTTAGACAGACTAGCTAGAATTTTAGCCCTTAACAGTGTGCATAGTGTTTCTCTCCAGGAGAATGTAAACTCCTTGAGGGTAAGAACCATTTAGGTTTTTCTTTGTATTCTTAATGCTTAGCCTGGTGCCTGGCACATGGTATTTAATAAATGCCTACTCTTCTCTTTGGTGGTGAAAGCTTGTATAGGACAACTATTGCCCATGGAACAGAATGATAATATAAAACTTTCACTTTATTGTATAAGGTCAATGCTTCAATTTATTCAAAGTATATGCTCCTTTAGCTCTTACCAACAGCCCTCAGAGAGCATTCTGGGTGTCTAATTTTACTCTGTATTGTGCAATTACCAAAGGAGTTCAAAATAAAAACCCCAAACCAAGAAAAAAATTGAAGAATTAGGCTACATATTTAGTTTTCCAATCCAATGTTCTTTATAAGAATTTAGAGGTGTGACAGGTAAAACTAAATGTGTGTGGTTACTCTACCTGTCCCCTTTATGGGGAAAGCTAACTCACAGAAGGAAGGTTTGCTTGTCTTATGTGCCAATGGGGAGATACATAAAAGTTTGTCTGGTTACTTTTCAAATGAATTTTTTTGAAGAATGTTAAGAACAAAAAGAAAAGGAAAAGAAACTGCAGGAGTTTTACCTGAGGCAAGGCAGGTTTTTTTGTTATTGTTTTTGTTGTTTTTTTTTGAGATGGATATATCTCTGGAGTACTGTTCCCATGTATTCTGCAAAGACTAAGTAAGTACAAAATTCCATTCTTAAACTATTAAAAATACTTTCAGGATTTAAACTAAACTATCAATTTGCAAATAAACAATTTTCCTTTGTATAAAGGCTAGTAGAGGATCTTCTACTCTTCAAATGAACCCTGTTTTCACTACTGTGGGGACTTGTGACTTTCATTCAACATATCATGACTTAGTAGATTCTTTAATGAGTTTCATAATTTAATAAAAAAATCATCTTTTGTTAGCTAACCTTCTAATGATGCCTACTGAACCACAAATCTATTGGGAGCTAGAACTCCTGAAATCTTTTGGGCCTTGGACAGAAAGGAAATATACAGTTTTACTCAAGAAAAAGAGGTATAGAATATGAAACATATGGATCACCAGAGGATTATAAATAGCCAACTTACTATCAAACATATGGACCATCTCTGAAATTTTTAGCACAACAACAAAAATACAAACCTATAAAAAGTGACTAATTAAAGTAGAACCCTTAAATATAATTCTGAAAATATAAGGTGCATAATTACTCATGTCAAAGAGTTACAATGTATTGATATGGGGCCTGAATGGATGAGACCGACAGAGACAGAGAGTCAGAGAGACAGAGACAAACAGAGACAGAGAGATAAAAAGGGAGACAGAGAGACAGACTAAGACACAGAGAGAGAGAGAGAGGGAGAAGGGGAGGAAGAGAAACAGACAGATTCACAGAGACAGAGACAGGAAGACAAGACTAATATAGAAAGATTGGGGTGGGGAGGGAAGGACAAAAAGACAGAGAGACAAAGAGGGGAGAAGAGACAGAAGAAAAGGTGGGAAAATGTTGTAAAGCCAAGCCTGTTTAATTCCTGGTTGAAGCAGAAAATGAAAGGTAAAAATTTTGCTTCTTCATTTTACAAAGCAGTCAACTCCTCAATCCCATGACCCCCTTTTTGGGGTATTGGCAGGTGGTGGAACATATGCTTCACCCCTATTCAGATAACTAGAATATTCCTGTTGCCAACTCTGACACTGTCCAGGAGAACAAAGTTGGGCATATTATAATAATCTGAAGTTATGTAGGCTGATTCTTATATAGTAGTCTATCAATGAGTCTGTATTCCTAAACCTTTTCCACTTAGTAGTGCCTGCCACTAGTCATTCTCTCATTGCTGTAACTATTGGAATGAGGCCACCTGCTGGAGACTTACTGTAGAAGAGTTCCACCCATGAAGCGAAGGTCTTTGAGGGCAAGACCAGGAGTCTTTTCTTTGGCGTCAGGAAGTGACGTTGGCTAGTGGGAGGAAGAAGGAAGAGACTGGTGCTCTGTCTTGCTCTCTTTCCTGAGGACTTTGGTGGAGAAGGGAGCTAGAAATGTGCTCTCCCTTTAATAGATAGATGAATATAGGCCTTTCGCTATTGCTCTCGACATACACACACTGGCTCAGGTTTGATGGCGGGTTCGGGTGATCAGCCCTGGTCCTCGGTGGCAGCATGTGCTTGACGCTGTTCTCAGCCTGAGAAGTAGCTTTGGGATTCAGTGAGTTTTATAAAAGAATATAGACTAAGCTTAGATCTCAGACTATTTATTTGTATTTCTACTTTCCTATTTCCCTAATGAGCATCACCTGTTTGTCAGCTAATTAATTCCCAAACAATAAAAGCTAAGTAATCCATCTTTAATTAAAGCTCAGAGGTTTCTTTATATTACTGGTCTGGGAGATATATAAGGGAAAGGTTAAAGGGGAGTTTAATGCTCTTATATCCAATTTTAAATCTCACATAGCATAACATTCTCTTAGAACCCAAAGTAACTTTATTGCCATGAGTTATTGGAGTAATACTTTAGTAGAGAAAAGGAAATCATTAACTGTAAGAAAATATCAAGTATAGAAGTTATCCTATTTGATAGACTTTGTACTAACAATCCACACAGGAAAAACAAAGGGGATGAAGAATATCTATTATGCAGTTATTGGGTATATATTATGAAGGTATATGGATAATTTATTGTGTTCAACAATCAATATGGATATTTACAACAGCGCAAATGCATAAGTTGGAACAAGAATATAATAGGAAGAGAATGACCTGAATTTCTTTTGGTAAATTGCAAAGCTCCTTTAATGATCCTAAACTTCTTCCAGAAACAAAAGTCCTTCTTTTTAATAACACCAATATTCTACAAACATTGCATGGCTGCAAGTCATAGAACACAGCATTTTCTAAAGAATTAGAAATCTGTATTGCTAAGAAAGCAGTAGAGAAATCCTAGTAGGTTAGAGTGGGGGGGCAGCACATAAATAAAGACTTTCACAAAAAGAACTGGAGTAAAAGATGTCATCCTGGAAAAAAAAAATGATTGAAGAAGATATGCTAATCATGTAGCAAGAGTGATGGGAGAACCCATGCTTAAACATGTATTCTACCACTCTCCTCATGACACTGAAAGAATAAGGAAGGCCTCTGGGGCATCAGGTAGACTGCACTATGGCAAACTTATGGGAGCATGTGGATAGGATAGCAGATATGGATGTTTGGTATTTTGTGTCATTGGAAGAAAATTCCACATACAGGAGATAATGAGCCCATGTGAATATTTTTATTTTTGAAAATGTTTTTGCCTATGTGAATAGTTGAGTATAATTAAAAGCCATTTGTCTCTCAAATTAAATAGAATAAATTGTAAATAATTTCTAAGTCATACTAAATCTATGTTTGTAGAAAGCTTGAATAAATTAAAAAATAATATTTTAATTACAAAAACCCTCATAATGAAAGCAAACCACTGGATCACAATAATGGTACCCTTAATTCTTATTTTTCTAATATTTATTTAGAGAAAGAATATTTTGCATTTTGAATTCTTATGTTAGTATCACTACATGCTGTTTCAAATATAGTGACAGCTAAGAACACAATTCTCATGCAAAAGTCACAGAATAACAGAATTTTAGAGCTGAAAGGAATGTAAGAAATCATCTAGTTGAACCCCTAATCTGAGGATTCGTATCCTCTGCAACATCTCTGACAAGTGGTCATCCAGGTTCATCATGGATACTGACAATTATGATGAACTCCCTCACTCCTGAGGCAGTTTGTGTTGGAAAATCCTAATTATTACAAAGTTCTATTTCATATTGAGTTTAAACATGTCACCTTGGAGCTTTCTGCTATTGGTTTATGTTCTGCTCTCTCTTAAATATTTGATGACAGTGATCATATACTATGATTCTGTGATTATATAATATCCTCTTTTTTTTTTTTGGTTCAGGATAATCAACTTTTGTTAAAAAAATTTTAAAATCATAAATTTCAATTCTCTCTCTAACTTTATTGACCTCATCTGGATGCACTCTAGTTCTTTAATTTCCCTCTAAAATATGCCTAAGGTTGAACAGAATACTTCATATTTTAGTCTGACTGGTACAGAGTACAGTAGAACTATTGCCACTTTTCATTTGAATGTATAATTCCATGTACTATTGCAGCCCAGATACACACTCCAATGCCTGCACCATCAGGCTGCAGCATCTGTGATGAAACAATACTCACAGGCTGGTTTTCATTAGTGTCAAGGCCAGTTGCTGTTACCAAGCTCCTTTGCTGCTTGGCCAAACCTGTGGCATTCAAGAGCCACCATTGATTGTCTCTGTGTGCTCCTTCCTTCTTATCCAAGATTTGGCATCTGGCACTGCCTGACACTCAACCTCTGCTCAGTTTTGGCATATTGGAAGAGGAGTCAGAAATTTGGCACACCACCTAACAAAGACTGGTAACCTTTGATCTAGTGAAATCTGAATTTCATTAATTTTTTGTTTTGCCTTAGGCAATGGTCACTGCTAAGCACATTAGAAATCGTGTTATGTACCTTGATCATGCTGTACTAATTTAACACACTGCATACTGGGAGATTTTTCTTATCAGACATTAGCTTATACTTCAAGTGTGACAAGTGATTTACTTGGGATATTTTTTAAAATTTATTTTACATAGGTACAAAGTGATGTTTTAAAATCCTAAAACTTACTACTAAGTGATTGTTGTCTTGATGGCTTCTATTAATTGTGAATCCTCTAATTTTATTGAGTATCTACATAACAATGCTAATTTGCATTATTTTCCTTAGATAAAAAATTATCAAGAAAGCCTAGATTATACTTTGATGTTTAGTCAAATTATATGGCAAAACTACTACCTATGTGAGGTTTGTTAAGCCTATTACCTGTGAAGGATATTGATTGAATTCCCACCAATTTGGTGAGTTGGGAAAAGAGTAACATGTAAGTCCAATACAAGTGCAGATCAGGAAACACAGATATCAAGTCTTTAATCTGACAGGCCAGTTAATGAGGAGGAAATGGCCCAGGAAATGAGACATTATAAGATTGTGACTAGGGAATTTTAGGTCAACTGAGCATAGACACAGAAATGTGAATCAGAAGGGACCTCAGCAGCCATCCAATTCAGTCCACATCTTAATGAAATCTCGAGTATAACATATCCAACAAAGGGCCAGTCGACTTCTGTTAGTTGCTCTTGTTTGACCTTTGTTGTTGTTTGTATTTTGTTCCTCTTTTGAACTTGACATCAGGAAGATGATGTCATGACTTACAGGTAAATTGGATTTAAGTGAGGCAAGTCTGTGTAAAGTCACCAGCCTCACTCTCTCCTCTGGAACCATCTGGGTCCAGTGGTAAGAAAAAGATTAGAATGACTGGAGATGCACCCCACCCCCCTCCCTCACTTCTGCCTGAAGACTTCCAAGGATGAGGAGCCTACAGAACCTCTCAAGGTTACCATTCCGGTTTTGGTCATTAGTAATTGTTAGGAAGTTCATTCCTTACATTAAGTCTCAATTTGCTTATTTGAAACACCCACTCACCATTCTAGATTCTGCCTTTTGGGATAAACAGAACAAGTTTAATCTGCTTTCCAAATGAGGTGAACATAGTTATCTATACCCCCCTGATTCTTCTCTTGCTCAGGATCAACTTCTCTAGTTCCTTCAGCTAATCATCGTGTGACATGGAATTAAGGCCCTTCAACTTCTGGGTGCCCTCCTCCAGGTCAACTGTGGTGGCAAAGAGCAAACACAATACTCCAGATGAAGTCTGATGAATACTGTATTTTACAGAGGCACTATAACCTCCTGTTACCGAAAGTTGTATTTCTCTCTCTCTCTCTCTCTCTCTCTCTCTCTCTCTCTCTCTCTCTCTCTCTCTCTCTCTCTCTCTCTCTCTCTCTCTTTTTGAAGTGAGGCAGTTGGGGTTAAGTGACTTGCTCAGGGTCACACAGCTAGTAAGTGTTAAGTGTCTGAGGCCAGATTTGAACCCAGGTACTCCTGACTCCATGACTGGTGCTCTATTCTGTATTTCTTTTAATACAGCCCCAAGACTATATTGACTTATTTTACTTCTACTTTCTACTTATTCAATCTATTAAAACCTATAGAATTTTTTAAGGATAGCAACTGCCTAAACATGCCTTTCTTGTTATCCCTTAAGAATGTATTATTTTGATCTATTCCCATATGAAAAAATGCTCTAAATCTCTAATGATTAGAGAGATGCAAATAAAAACAACTCTGAGGTACCACCTGACACCTATCAGATTGGCTAAAATGACAAAAAAGGAAAATAATAAATGTTGGAGAAGCTGTGGGAAAATTGGAACACTAATCCATTGTTGGTGGAGCTGTGAACTGATCCAACCATTCTGGAGAGCAATTTGGAATTATGCCCAAAGGGCGATAAAGCTGTACATACCCTTTGACCCAGCAATCCCACTTTTGGGTCTTTTTCCCAAAGAAATCATGGAAAGGGGAAAGGGACCCACATGCACAAAAATATTTATAGCTGCTCTTTACGGGGTGGCAAGGAATTAGAAGTTGATGGGGTGCCCATCAATTGGGGAATGGCTGGACAAGTTGTGGTATATGAATACAATGGAATACTATTGTGCTGGAAGAAATGATGAGCAGGAGGAGTTCAGAGAAACCTGGAGGGTCTTGCGTGAGCTGATGATGAGTGAGATGAGCAGAACCAGAAGAACATTGTACATAGTATCATCAACATTGAGTGTTGATCTACTGTGATGGACTATATTCTTCTCACCAATGCAATGGCACAGAAGAGTTCCAGGGAACTTGTGATGGAAGAGGATCTCCAAATCCAAGAAAAAAAAAAGAACTGTGGAGTATAGATGCTGAATGAACCATACTATTTCTTTTGTTTTTGATGCTGTTGTTTTTTTTCTATTTTGAGGTTTTTCATCATTGCTCTGATTTTTCCTCTTATAACATGACTAATGCAGAAATATGTTTAATTTTATTATGTGTGTATATATATAGATATAACCTATAACAGATTACCTGCTGTCTAGGGGAGGGGGGAGGGAGGGGAGGGAAGGAGAAAAATCTGAAATTATAAAGCTTGTATAAACAAAAGTTGAAAACTATCTTTACATGTAACGGAAAAAAAATAAAATACTTTATTAAATTAAAAAAAAGAGTCTAGGCTTTCTTCCACTACACTGCAAAGAGTTTCCATTGTTTAAAAAAATAAAAAGTACACTAATAAAAAAAAAGAATGTGTTATTTTGTACCCAAGAATGAAACTTTACATTTATTCTTAATTAATTGCATTGTATTAGACTTAGCTCAGTGTTCTAGTCTAGTTCATAAAAATATATTTTTTATTTTTTCTCTATTATCCTATATGCTGTGTGCTATCCCTCCCAGCTTAATGTCATCAACAGATTTGATGATTATGCCATCTCTGACTTTATTGAAGAAATTTTGAAAATGTTTAAATAGTACAGAGCCAACTAAAGATCCTTGAGAGAAGCACTCCACTGGAGACCTCTTGCCAAATTGACATTAAACTATCAACAATTAATTAGATCAAACTCCCTCATTATGTAGATGAGGAAACTGAGGCCCAGAAAAGTGACATCTACAGTCGTACATCTAGTAAGCAACAGAACCAAGATTCAAACCCAAGTCCTCTCACTCTAAATATAGCACTTTCCATTGTCAGATATAGAGACAAAGTCATAACAAGAAATTAACAACCATGACTGGATTTCAGACTTCAAAAGTTGGGTGCAAGATAATAGACAAGGGATTGAACTAGAAAAAGAGGAGAGCCATCTGTTACACTCAGGGGCATCATTGGTACAAGCATGGTTTAAACCTTTCTGTTCAAGGTCTTGTACTCCAGCCCCACCAAATGCCCTTCAGCTGAAGAGCTCCTGGTGCCATAACTACCTTCATTCATCTCTGTGGAATCCAATGGTCAACAAATATACTCACAATTTATTTTCTCCACACCACAAAAAATAAGAGTTCAAGATGTTACAAGTAACCATTTTCAAACTGTATATACATTTCCTTTCATAAAACATTCTGCAACAGGGAGTCACAAACAAGATGGGTCATTGTGTCATTTCCATTTTCCTTTGAAAGCCATTCTCTTGTGCTTTGATGAAAATAATTATTTGAGCATTTTGGTGAATGTTTATATAACATCTCTTACTTGGTAGTAACCTCAGAGCCCATTGAACCCAAATCATGCAAGGATCACTTCTACAATATTGATAACAAGGGGCCATCCAATCATCATTTGAAGACCTTTGGGGAAGGAAAATACCATCTCTCAAAACAGTTCATTTCATTTTTGGACAGCTCTAATTGTTAAGAAATTTTCTTCTACATCCTGCAAGGGAAGCTAGATGGTGCAGTGAATAGAGAATTGAGCCTGGAATTGAGAAGGCTCATGCATCTTCAAGAATTGAAATTCGACTGCAGACACTTATTAGCAGCGTGACCCTGGGCAAATCACTTAACATTGTTTACTTCAGTGTCCTCATCTATAAAATGATCTGGAGAAGGAAATGGCTAACTGCTTCAGTATCTTTACCAAGAAAACCCTATATGAAGTCACAAAGAGTTGGACATGAATGAAATGACTGAATAACAGTAATATCCATCATAAATCTGTTTCTCTGCACCTTCCACTCCTTATTCCTAGTTTTGACCCCTGGCAACCTAGAAAACAATATGTAATCTCTCACATGACAGCCCTCAACTTAAAGGAAAGTATCTCCCCAACCCACATAACATTTTTTTTTTTTTTTAGGCAATGGGGCTAAAGTGACTTGTCCAGGGTCACACAGCTAGTAAGTGTCAAGTGTCTGAGGCCAGATTTGAACTCAGGTACTCCTAAATCCAGGGCTGGTGCTTCAACTACTGCGCCATCTAGCTGCCCCCACCCCCCCACATAATGAGCCCTAGACATAAGACACTCCACCCTGCTTGCCCCACAAAGAACAAGGATAAACAAAAAATAAATGCTTTACAGACATAATCCCTTCATATTCAGCTCAGACCTGTGTTCTCTAAGTGTATTCCTTTCAGCTACCCTAATACTGAGAAAGTTCTTACGAGTTTAAAGTATTATCTTCCCATGTAGGAATATAAACAGTTTAATCTTTTAATGTCCCTCATGATTTCTTTTTCCTGTTTACCTTTTTATGCTCCTCTAATGTCTTGTATTTGAAAGTCACATTTTCTTTTCAATTCAGGTCTTTTCATCAGAAATGCCTGAAAGTCCTCTTTTCCATTGAAGTCCCATTTTTTCCTCTGAAAGATAATAATCAGTTTTGCTGTGTAGGTGATTCTCGGCTGTAGTCCCAGTTCTTTTGTCCTCTGCAATATCATATTCCATGCCCTCTGGTCCTTTAATGTAGATGCGTCTATATCTTTTTTTTATCCTTATTTTAGCTCCACAGTATTTGAATTCACTTTTTCTAGCTGCTTGCAATATTTTCTACTTGACCTGGGAGCTCTGGAATTTGGCTATAATATTCCTGGAGGTTTCCCTTTTGGGATCTCTTTCAGGAGGTGGTTGGTGGATTCTTTCAATTTCTGTTTTACCTTCTGCTTCTAGAATATCACCACAATTTTTGCTGACAATTTCTTAGAAGATGCTACCTAAACACTTATTTTGGTCATGGTTTTCAGGTAGTCCAATGATTTACAAATGATCTCTCCTGGCTCTATTTTCCAGGTCAGCTGTTTTTCCAAGGAGATATTTCATATTGCCTTCTATTTTTTTATTCATTTGGATTTGCTTTACTGTGTCTTGGTTTCTCATAAAGTAACTAGCTTCCATTTGTTCAATCCCAATTCTTAGGCAATCATTTTCATCAGAGAGCTTTTGTGTCTCCTTTTCCATTTGACTTTTCAAGCTGTTGACTTTTTTCTCATGAGTCTCCTGCATTGCTCTCATTTATCTTTCCATTCTTTCCTCCACTTCTCTAAATCTTCCCTCTGTCTCTCCTACTTTCTCTTCAAAGTCCCTTTTGAGCACTTCCATGGCCTGAGACCAATTCATTGAGACTAAACTTTTCTTGGAAGCTTTGGATGTAAGGGCCTTGAAGTTTTTATCCTCTTCTGAGGGTGCACCCCGATCTTCCTTGTCATTAAAGAAACTTTCAATAATTCCCAACTTTCTTTGTTTGCTCATCTTGTTGTCTTTTACTTGACTTTTCACTCCCTCTTACAGTGGGGCCCTATTTCCAAGTTATACTGCCGCAGGCTTAAGAGGATCCCAGGTGTTTCAGTTTGAGGGAGGTCAGGTTTTTCTCTCACATGGCCTGTTCTCTGGTCCCCAGATAACCTCAAGCCAACTTGCTAATTAACCAGCCAGCAGAACTTTGTGTGCTGGGGTGGTTCTTAGCTTCTGATGAGCCTGTGCCCCTCCCCCAAGGGGCCTCCCATAGCTCACAATTTCTTCCTGGTTCCCTGTTGGGGTGGGATAGCCAAATTAGGTCCCACAGACACCCCTGCACTGCCCTCCCCTCACCAGCCATTCAGCCCTCTCACCTGATCACAATCTCAGTTCCAGAAGATGATGGTGGAGCAGCTGATTTGGAGGCTTGGGGGTAAGTTCCTCTGGTGCAGGGTGTCTGGGGTTTTTGTCAGAGAGATTGCAGGCTTGTACTCTTCTCTCAGCTCAGCATGGGCCCCTTTAATCTGTCTTTGGCTGGAAAATACTTTCAGCCTTCTTTTTTTGTGGGTTTTGCTGTTCCAGGGGTTCGGTCAGGAGTTCGGTGTGTTTAATGTCTTTTCTCCACCATCTTGGCTCTGCCCCTGGAAGTCATAGTTAAATAAATATCTTTAAATATATTCTAAAGACAAAGAGACTAAAACCTGTAAATATTAAACCCTGAGTGTTACAAAACCCATTCTTCTGTTCAATGGTTTTTTGGTATATAAAAAGATAAAGGACTCAGAGGTAGATAATAGTAGGATTAAAAACTAGTTTCATTGAAGAAGAAAGGATCAAGTTAAATAATCCTGTCTAAAAAAGAAAAGAATGGTGTGTTTTAAAGAGGTGAGAGTATGGAAGGAGTTCTTGGGCTTCCTGTTCTAGTACATTTCCCTCCATTCTGTTTTGCTTTTCAATGTCAGGGGTAGATGCATGCCATTTTGCAAAGCATGCAGAGGTCTTTGCTGAGTGCTGAACATCCACACTTGGATTCTGAGAATCAGCATTCATGAGATGCAGCACCCATGATGTCCCAATACTTGAACTGTCACAGAAACATGAATTTTTAGTGATCTCTAGAATATTGAATACATCTTACTTTATTTCATTGTGTTTTTTGTCATGCACACTTACATGTCTATTGAGTTATTGTCTGAATTCCATTTCTTTATAAAGTTAAAAAAGTTGTGCTCTTGCCAGATGCTCTCTATGGTTTTAGGAGCAAGAGTTGCAGTACAACCATTTATATTGGCACTCTCTGGGGGTCACTTGAACCATATTTATTTTAAGGGACTCTACTATCTGTCATTCTATGCAAGAACAATTTTGTCTGGAAGCATAATGGCTAATCTGGATTTATTTACCACATTATTCTTTTCCTCTTTCTTTTACCTATAGAATTCTGAAGCTCTGTATCTTTGTGGATTTATGAGTTTTCTATATTTCATGCAAGATTTAGATGGACCTTTTCATGTTAAAATTTTAATATTAAAATAAACTTGTATTTTAATCCTATACATTAACTCAAACTCATGTGTCTCTCCTACCTTATATAATCTATTCAACTGGCTTCCCCTCTTCTAATTATTTGAGAGAATTTTGTGTACACAGTATAGTCTGGGAACTGGTACTGCTCTTTTTTAACTCAAGTATTATAATGTTTTATTTCTTGAACTTTGCAGAGCCATGAATAATTACTTGTTCCAGTATCTCCTATTGTGAATTCCAGAAGCTAGCACAATGCTTAGCATATAGGATGTATTTAATAAATACTTGTGGGTTGTTTGATTATGGAAGAGGGTTTTGTTTGCTTGTTTTTTTGTTTTTGGGGCAATGAGAGTTAAGTGACTTGCCCAGGGTAATGCAGCTAGTAAGTGTCAAGTGTCTGAGGCTGCATTTGAACTCAGGTCCTCCTAAATTCAGGGCCAGTGCTTTATCCATTGTGTCACCTAGATGCCCCCAGAGAGAAGATGAATTGTATAGGATGGACAAAGAAGAGATAGATTGCAATGTCCATTTTTGGAAAGGATATGCACATTTATGAAATCACAAATCTATTTGAAATCATTTGATGGCATCCAAGGACATTTTTTATTATAAAGGTGAAATTTTATAAATTCTTTAAGAAAAAAAGATCATCCTACTCTCATACTGTTTTTTTTTTTGCATTCAAAATCCCCCTTTTCCCACTAACTTTCTTTTTTGTTAAGCATTGATCCTAAATAAATTTTTGGTTTTCCAGTAAATTTTTCTTAATTGGGAGGAGGCCCTCCTGAGAGCACTATGAGATTTTTAGGACCTAGTTGAAGCTCTAATTCTTCCATCAGGATTACCGACTTCCACAGCTATGCTAATCTTTCTTTCTTTTCTTTTCTTTTCTTTTCTTTTCTTTTCTTTTCTTTTCTTTTCTTTTCTTTTCTTTTCTTTTCTTTTCTTTTCTTTTCTTTTCTTTTCTTTTCTTTTCTTTCTTTCTTTCTTTCTTTCTTTCTTTCTTTCTTTCTCTCTCTCTCTTTGTTTCTCTTTCTTTGTCTTCATTTTTTTGAATTCCTATTGCTCTTAGAATTAGCATCACACATCTAGCTCTTCATCTCTATTTCTCAATATTGTGTTAAGGAGTGCTGATTTTACTGTTTATGACCCTTGAATAAGATTCTTAATCCCTCTCAGGCTCAGATTCCTCATCTGTAAAATGGAGGGATTGTACTAGATGACCTCTAAGGTCTCTTGGACCTTCAGGCTCCCTTTTGGTATGGGATTCCTTTACTGGTTATTTTGCTGAAGGCTTCATCCTGGGCTTGAGGCTGAAACTAAGACTCCCTTCTGTTCCTGGAGTTAGAGCCATACAACTCCTGCTTGTTTCTAAACTTGTTCTTTTCTTGATATATAGACTAGGACCTGTAACCACTTCTGAGCCTGGAATATGATCTAGGAGCAGTTCCCTCCTCAGTGTATCCTAGATCTGTGACAGAACTGAGTAGTAGAATTGCCAGTGGGCACCTGATTCTGCACCTTATGCAAGTTTAAGCTCCATTTGTGCTGGATCTTAGTCTTCTTCTTTTCCTGGTTAACAGCTTCTCTCTGCTCTTGCACACTCGGATAAATTATACCCCTGGCCTGACCTCATCCACAATGACTGGAGACCTCTCTGCCTATCTCTATGTTTACCTGAGTTGAAAAAAAGATGACTCACTGTGACTTTTTTCTTGAATTTCTTAATCAAGATTCAGATTCAATCTGGCACATTTTCTAGAACTGTTTGGAGAAGAGTTGTTTTTTGGGAGGCTTGGATGGGGTGGAGGGGGCAGGGAGTAAGGCCCTCACTGCACTCTACTATCTTGAATCTGTCTGGATATTTGTAGAGTCCTAAATTGCCTTTTCTCAGTGTTTATCCTTTGCTCTCAATGTAGCTGCAGCTGTCTCAGGATGCTGATGGCCAATCCAAATTCTCAATTCCTCTGAAGTTCATGATGTACTTCACTCAGAAAGGGTGAGAGGAAGACCAAGACTTAGGTCAAGATATCCTCCTCCCACCCAAGTGACTATCATTGGGACTTTGTGAAAACTGCTTTTATCTGGCATTCCACTCATTCTAAATTGCTGATGCCAACCAGCTTTTATAAAATAACCAGTTTTTATAGAGGCCCCAGGGGACATGGCCTACTCTCTCAGCCAATCTGAACAGACTATTTTTTTGTACTCAGGGAGGAATTCAGGCCTTGTTCGTGCCCTGGTGAACTATTGATCTATTTTTTCATCTGCCAAATCTATCAGATCTATGAAGATGCACACATATACACATAAATGTACATATGTTTGTGTGTACATATACACACATGGACACATACATACCCCATATTCTCTCAGGCTGAGTGAACACATACAAGGAGGGGGCGGAGAAATACAGAGAGAGACAGAGAGAGGAAGCTCTGCATTGATATTTTCATTAACAAAATCCATCCATATAAGACTATTGGACAATTGCAAGAAGTTCACAATCTCCTTCTCTATTTCTATTCCCCCTTCTATTTCTTTTCCGTTTCCTACCCTTTTCTTCTCCACATTTCTTCCTTTCTACCACCCACCTGCAAAACATTCAGGGTATCTTAAAGTCTTTCACTCTGAGTATCAAAGAATTGCTAAAAGAAGGAAAAACCAAAGATTTGAAGATAAAGACTATAATTAACATTGACATTCCTCATTTTTTTTCAGTTTTTTTTTTACATATAAGGTATTTTATTTTTTCCGTTACATGTAAAGATAGTTCTCAACTTTTGTTTATACAAGCTTTACAATTTCAGCTTTTTCTCCCTCCCTCCCCCCTCCCCTAGACAGCAGGTAATCTGATATAGGTTATATCTATATATCTATATAACATTCCTCATTTTTTGATGAGTCACACCTTTATTTAGTAAATGGGTGTGATTCTCAAAGATGAATGAAGTTTTATGAGTTCATAAAGAAGTAAGCACTGGGTAATTTCATAATTCCTTTGTATTTTGTTTTATATTGAAAATACCAAGGGGAAATTATGGTAAAATTCTGGTAAAAAAGAAATGAAGGTCCAAAGGCTTACAAAAGACTACTTAGACATTTTATAGATACACAATTTGAATACTTTCTTTAAGAAGAGGGTTGGGACTTGCAGGATATGAGTAGCAACAAACAATATTGCCCTGAAAGAAATGAACAGTTTTTGAATAGATAGAAAGTCTTTACCCATTAAACAGTTAATTCAGTATGAGCCATCTGTTTGTAGCCAGGTGATCAACTGGATGGTTATCAATTAGATCAAAAGTCAAGACTGATAAGTTATAATCAAAGAATAAAGATGAGAAGGTGACACAACATTATATTAATATAGCTCCAACTCAAACTTGATTCAACTTTCTGTCAACTCTGAAAACTGGTACATGGGAAAAAAACAGAAACTGAGATTATCAACATTTTAAAAGACGTATAACAGATGCAAAATGGTCACCATAATGAGGAGGCTGACAGAGTCCATTAACTACTTCAGCCTGCCAACTACTGATCTCCTTGTCAACTGGAAAGATGTAACAGTTGTGGCAACACTAGTTTAGACAAAAACTCATGTATAAAACATGGCAAGGTGACAAAAGAGGATGAATTAAAGAGTGAAAAGTAGTTCAGAGGAAAAATGATCCTTCAGAGAATCCTTATTCCTTAATATCAAGACTAAGCCAAGGTCATTTAGGAGGTATCAAGTGTAACCACAACAACATGAGACATTTAGAGAAAAGGAAACAACTACCCTAGCTACCTTTCCTGGGTTGATGTAGCAGGACAAATATCAGCCTCATTTTTTCCATCATAACTGACTGTAACATTGTTGCTTGCTGAACATTCCCCTGCAAAAAAAATAACATAATCCACAAGAATATAAATTCCATGAGGACAGGGGCTCTTTCATTTATGTCTCCATCTCTTCACTGCCTGATACACTTATATGCTTAGTACATTTAACAATAAAATATTAATGAAGTGATTTAAAACCAGAAGAGACCTTTGAGATCATGTTATTAACCCATGTCATTTTAGAGATAAGAAAACTAAAACTCAAAGAGGGTTAATGTCTGTATGCTACAAATGGTGTCATGTTCTGACACTGGTTAAATGTCATAGCCATGATTTGAACTCATCATTCTGTGCTCCAACTTTAGTCCTTTACAACTTGTCACTAATCAAGCTTTTTAGCCTCATTATACATTATTCCAATTCCCTTCCTCTGCAGTCCAACTTTATTGGCCTTGTTATTTCTTATACTCTATCTTCTGTCTCTGCTATTGGTTGCCCCAATGCCTAGAATGCATTTCCTCCTTCCCCTATCTCATGAAATACCTAATTTCCTTCAATATTCAGCTCAAGCACCACTTACTATATGTAGCCTTTAATGATTCCCACAGATACTAATGACCTCTTTTCTCAAACTACCTTGTATTTATTCCTTATATACTTGGAAATGTATTCCTTGTCTCCCCTGATAGAATCTAAGCACCTTAAGGGCAGGGACTATTGGATTTTGAATCCCAGAATAGACACCTAAATATCTGTTGGTTGATTGGTTAGTACCCTCTCTACTATGCCCTTCTGCAACAAGGCACCATTACTGGAAGTTATAAAATATAACTCTTGTATCAGGCTGATAATAATAAGACCCCCACCCTTCACCAGCATTATTTTCCTGGGTAGAGTGGGAAAATTGCCATTTAATTTGTGTTTCAGAATCTTGATTAGAAACATCTAACCAGAGTCCATCACTGATCCTAGTAGGGCAGATTATCAAGATGCATTAGATCTGGCTTGGTTTTCTAATAAAATCATGCTGCCAGGTAGATTTATACTGCTATATATATAAACTCACAGGAGTCAAGATATGTTACCAAAATGTAATATTTCACTGTGTAGAAACAGGCAATTTCCAACACTAAATATGATGTTTGTGAAATGAAAATAAGCTATTCTAAACTGCTGTAAATCCACAGCCTGCCTGAATTATCACCAATTGAAAGCACTAGCAATGTATGAGCATTATAGTGTCGATTCTTTGAGTCAAAGTAATTCCAATCTGGAATTATACTTAGTAAAGCGAGAGCATAAAGAGCCCTAAGAAAAGGAAACATTCACCAAAGGGATTTGGTTGAAAAAGCAGAAACAATTCAACATTGCTTTTTTCCCAAGTTACTTTATCTGACCAAATATAGCTTATTCCATCCTCTACTTAGGGAAGTGACAAATATGAGTATTAGAAATTATGTTACAGAGGAAACATTGCCTAACATTTAATAGGAAAAGCATTTTGTGGTCTTTTTATTATGGCAATCATTCAAAGGGATATGGGCTGCTGGATTTTACAACTGAAACAAAGGCGGGGTGGGGGGGGAAGGAAATGCCAGTTTTAATTATGTTTTATAAAATACAGAACACCACCTCTCTATATTGCCATATCTCTTGCAAGAGACATAGTCACAGAGGGCTCTAAGGTGATCAATCTCTAACAGCACTACAAAGAAAACCTACTACTTATTCTGTCCCAGCTGGTCAGCTCTTCCTGAACGTGACCTGGATACTATTAGGAAGTAATGATGATTGTCCATAAAGTCAACATAACCTACAATGGTGAAAAGAGTAGATGTCCATGAAATAAATGAATAAATACAAAAAGGCATCACAGAAGAAGGAATCAACTGAGAAAAGAAATCAAAGAATCCCATGGTCTTATAAAGATAACTCTCAGAGGCCAAAGCTTATTTTTCTCTCATTGGCTTTCTGCTTTGGGTGGAATATTGTTGGCAAAATTGTGTTATCTTTATATAATTTTGCTAATGAGCCCATGCTATGAACCTATGTTGTTCTTGGATACCATATCCTGCTTGATGAGATGATCAAATGTTTGTCACCTATACCAGTTTCTGGGTTTTACTGGTCTCCTAGTCCTGGCCATAGCTTTGAATCAGTTGAAATTTCCTAAGAAATGGATATGGAGACCATGTGTTTTTATGTGTTTATATCCTTTTTTTCTCAAGTTTGATAGTTTGTTTAAATAGTTTAGATCAGAGCTTCTGCAATATCATGTATTACATATAGCTTGGATTTTGCATTTAGTATCATAATGACTCTGCCTTTTAATCTGTTGATGATACAACTATCAACAAATAGTTGATTCTGAAATTATAGTTACCAATCATTCCCTTTCCCTTTGGATGGAGAAAACTTCCATTTTTGCGATCTTTTTTTGGGCTCACTATATGCTCACAATATGGGCTCACAAATATATCCTCTGACTCCTTTTAAAAATAAATATTATTGGTCTAAATTATGAGCCTTTTGAGTTGTCTATAAGAATCTGGAGCAGGTAGGTAGTGCAGTAGATAGAGCGCTGGGTCTGAAGTAAGGAAGACCCATCTTACTGAATTCAAATCTGGTCTTAGACACATTAGCCATGTGACCCTGGGCAAGGCATTCAACCATGTTTGCCCCATTTCCTCACATGTAAAATGAGCTGAAAAAAGAAATGACAAACAACTTCAATATCTTTGCCAAGAAAACCTCAAATAGGGTCATGAAGAGTTGGAATGACTGAAATGACTGAACAACAAAAACAATAAGATTTTGCCTTAATTTCTTGATCAACATGCATTTTTTAACATGTTTTTTTCCTGTCCTTTTCTGTACCCTAGCCTCACACTGACATTGACAAGTATCCATGAATATACAAGTTAATTTGTTTTGCAGGAGTTTGTTGTTTTCCATAGACTTTTTGTGCAACCTTTATCGTTGGCATGTAAGCTATGGTTTATGTTCATGGTGCTCAGTTTGCTTCTTTCATTATCAGAAGTTTAAGGTGAGATGGTGAGATGGGCAATTATCCCATGAAATGATGTGTCTTGCTGCATCTGGAAAACACTGCAAAACCAACTCCTTTAACTCTTTACTTCACTTATTTTACTTCTTTAGCAGAAGATGTATGCCATCTTTTAATTTATCAGTACTTCTTCATATTTCCTAGTTACAAGAATATTACTCTTAATGTGGCTCACTTTCTCTAGTAGCTTATAACCTTGTCAATCATTGCACAGGGATTGCACATTGAGATATCATTAGTTAAGTGGCTTGCAATGAATAGTTAAACACATTGATGGGGGAGTTGTAAGGTATAGTTTTAGGTGTTTAGAACTATGGAATGGTTGAATCTGGGGTAGCTTTCCCCCCAAACCCAATTTGCTAGTACAGATTTGGATGGACAACTCAGAGGGGAGATATACTTAAGTTATTTGTACTTCTGGTGTAGATAGGCCATATAAGTTCACTTCATTTTTGTTAAAGTCTATAGATTTTTCATCATCACTCCCTGATTTTTGGATTCCAAGTCCTTTGCCACAACTGAGGGTCAACTATTCAGACCTGTTCTTCCTTTAAAAGGGGCAAGTCAATTCTAAATTAAATAGGGACAATGGAGCAACCTTATTTACAACAAAGATCTGCCTCTTGCATACACTCATAATACTCATTACTTCTCTCTCTCCCACCTGTTTTCTGATATCTGTTTTTTTAGGCTGGAATTGAAATGAGGGGTAGAGGAGTGGGTTATATCAAATGGAGAGGCAGCCTGGTAGAGTGGAATAAACACTGGCTTAGAATATTTAGTTTTAAATCCTGCTGGTGGCAATAATTGCATGTGTAACTTGGGCAAATTGTTTAAACTCTCTAAGCTTTAGTTTCCTCATTTATAAAGTGAGAGGGTCACTCTTTATGGCTTATAAGATCCCTTCCAATTCTTGATATAATCCTAAGAGCTGAAAAAATTATTCTGGTTTGGAGATGGGAATGAGTATTAACAACCAAAACGTAAGTTCCTTGAAAATAGAGATTGTTTCATTAATTGTATTTGCTTATGTCCAGTGCCTGGTATAGTAGTGCCTTGCACATAGTGGTCACTGAATAAATACTTATTGATTAGGAAAGGTATCATGTAGGATCCGGTAGTTGAGCTGAGCTTTGAAAGGATTTAGGCATTCTAAGAGGTAGAAGTGAGAAAGAAAAGCATTCCAGGTATAGGGGACAACCTTTTCAGAGGCTTGGACATGGGAGATGACATGTCATGTAACAGAAACAGTGTAAGCCAGTTTGGTGAAAACTAAGATTTTGGGAAAAAATGAAAAAGGTATTTATTAAATGCTTTCTATGTGCAAACAATTGTGTAAAGCACTGGATATATAAATAGAAAATCAGGATAGTCCCTGTTCTCTTAAGAAGTTCACATTCTAACATGAACGTAATATATATGGAAGGTTTTAGCTGCAAGTCCGGTGGAAGGTCACATGGTCTTGAGGGTGCAGTGGAAAACAGATGGTAATGTCTATTCTTTAATACCATTTCCACTGATAAAATCATATCTCTTTCTGATATTGAACCATTTCACAGTGCCAAGGACTTTGATGGCAAGAACTTTCTTTTGTGCTTCTTCAGTAGCAATGACTATAGCACCTGTAGGAGCAATTTACTGGCTGCATCTCCACAGGGATTAATTCTACAGGTTGATTTCATATATTAGGGTGAAAGCTTGGTTTTTTCCCAAGGATTTTGGATACATGGTTCTGGGATGTCTCCATTGGAGTTGGAGGGGAGATGGTGGCTGTAGTGGCACAGACAAGGGCACTTGTGTCCATTTGCCTTTTAGTAGTAATAGGTCAACAGTTGTTTGTGTTGATGAGGAAAGTGGGCCCCTCATCCACAATGATATGTCCTCGCAATGATAACTGCACAGGCTCAGTGTTCTGGGAGAACTAATACTCCCCAAACTCTTAGGTTCAGGGTCCTGGGCTGTTTCTTTAAGTGTCTGAGGGTAGTTGGCAGTCAAGGTGAAGGTGATTTGACCTGCTTGACTCATACTGCCTCTTGTGTCTTCCTCTAATGATATTAAACCAGTCTAGAAAGATAGGTGGGAGCCAGATTATGTAGGATTTTAAATAGTAAAGGGAAGCATTTGTATTTTGTCCTAGAGGCAATAATGAGCCCTTTAAATTTCTTCAGCAGGGAAATGACTTGGTTAGATCTGAACTTTAACATATAAATTTAGCAGCTGTGTTCAGGATGGAATAGAAAATTGGGAGGGGTCAGAGGCATGTGTCTCAATATAGGAACTTTTATAATGGTTCAGGGGAGAGGTGATGAGGGATTGAATTAGGGTGGTGACCTAGGATACAGCTGGGAGAGTTGTTGTGGAGCTGGAATTTTTAATACCTGGCAACTGATTGGATATGAGGATTAAGAAATATTGAAGAATGGAAGATGACTCACTCTGTTAACTTGATTGAGTGCAAGGATGGCAGTATTCTTGAAAGTTTAAGTTCAGAGGTTGAATTGAAAGCTAGAATGCAAAGCTTGAGAAGTGAGTGGAATGTGAAGAAGTGGAGATAGGAAAGTATAATTTTTTGGGGGGGAGGGTGGCTATAAAAGGGAAGAAATACAGGAAGATAGTTTGAGGGGATGCCAGGGCTAGGCATGTTTGTAGGCAATAGGAGAAGAATCAGTAGATGAAAAGAAATAGACAATTAGAAAAATAGAGGGAATACAAAATAATCCCTGTCTTCCTTCAAGATTCAAATCAGATGCTAGCTCCTCTCTGAAGTTTTGCCTGATACAGCCTCCTTTGCCCTTCCCCTCTCCAATTATTGCGATCTCTCTCTTCTCAATTTTCCTTGTGTAATATCTATTTGTATGCATAGGGTTATGGGATCATGGATTCAGAGCTAGGTACCTTAGGGAGGCAATGTCTAATTCCTCATATTGCAGATGAAGAAACTGAGGCCCGAAGAGATTAAGTGATTTGCCCAAAATCACATGGAACGTAACTGGCAAAGACAGGATTTGAACAGCAGTCCTCAGATTTTATTTTGTCAATAAAAGGAGGTTGTAAGCTCCTTGAAAAGAAGGAGCTATTCACTTTTTGTATTGTGTCTCGTTTGCCTAGCACAGTGCCTATCACATAGTAGAAACTTAAATGCTTATCGTTGAAGTGAATCAGTGCCAGAGTTTGGGGTAGCGAGAGAAAGAATAAAAAACAGGTGCAGTGTCATTCATATTAATGAGACTAGCCTCACCTCAATCTAGCTACTGCTCTGCTCAGCTTTTGTCAGAGTCCCAAGTGTGAGTGCTTTTATGCAGGGTGAAACTTGAATGGATGTTTCAGTTAGGTGTCCTGGAGCACTGGCTCTGAGGTGAATTTGCTTTTTTTGATCGAGTGACTTGTTTTATGACTACATTCTGCATTGGAAATCTCCTTCCTTCCATATAAACATGTGTATTATTAGTCATTCATATTATGAGCAGCACAGCCCAGAATTGAGATTTATACGCTGAGAGACACAGAAAAGAGGAATATAATAGTCTGGTTTCTTTCTTTTTGGATTAGATATATATATTGAAATAAAGTCAGTTATATGTCTTGTTTTTCATGCACAGTGAGAAACTGATTATCCTGAGTCTCTCAGGTTTGATGGGCTGATAAAACACTATGTGACAATCAGGCTTCCCATCTTTCCTTCATGATTCAAAAAGAATGACTCCCTGTTTGATTGAACTGAAATGGCCTAAATTCCAGCTCCTATCACATGTATCAATATTCATGCCAATTGGTTTAGAATTAAATATTCATAGGGATTCATTTGCCAGAGTGCTTCATTCATATAGGTAGTAAGGGACAGAGGGTCCACCTGGACTGGAGTGCAGTTTTGTTACTTATATAATCTTGGGCAGGTAATTGATTCTTTCTGCATCTTAATTTCCTTTTCTGTAAAATGTTGGGACTGCACTAGATGATCTCCAAGGTCCTTTAGAGGTTGAAATCCTTTGAGCCAGTGAACTTTTCTTTCTAAGGGCATACGCATATTCCTTGTCTGATGTTGACACATTTCTTCAGACAATTACCTGCACTAAGCTGATGATTTTTTTTTTGAGGCAATGTGGGTTTAAGTGACTTTCCTAGGTTCATAATCTGGTGTCTGAGGCCAGATTTGAATACAGGTCCTCCTTACTCCAGGGCCAGTGCTCTATCCACTGTACCATCTAGCTATGCTGCAACTAAACTAATTCTGATATGCAAACTTCAACCTTGGATCATTTTCACTGTATCCTTTTGTCTTGGGGTGAGGGGGAGGGAGGTGACCAGCTGCAAAGCAGGTTATTTTCTTTATCTTTAATAATAAACATTTTTATTTAAAGTTTTGAGTTCCAAAATTTAGCCCTACTTCCCCCCTCCCCATTTCCTTCCCTGATGCAATAAGCAATCAGATATAGGTTATACATGCGCATTTATTTAAAACATTACTTGTATAAGAAAACTTGAATAAAAGAAAAAAATGAAAGAAAGTGAAGAATAGCCTGCTTCAGTCTGTGTTCAATCAACATCAATTCTTTCTTTGGAGGTGGATAGTATGCTTTATCATTAGTCCTTTGGGATTGTCTTAGATCATTGTATTGCTGAGAATAGTTATGACAATCACAGTTCTTCATTGAACAATATTGCTGTCTTTGAGTACATTGTTCTCTTGGTTCTGCTCACTTCTTTATACATAAGTTCATACAAGTCTTTCCAGGCCTTCCTGAAATCATCCTGTTTGTCATTTCTTATAGCACAATAATATTACATCACTATCATATACCACAGCTTGTTTAGCCATTCCCCAATTGATGGGAATTCCTTTGATTTCCAAAGCTTAGCCACCACAAAAAGAGCAAGTATAAATGTTTTTGTACAAATTGGTCTTTTTCTGTACAAATAGGTCTTTTTCTCTTTTTGGTATTTCTGGATCAAATGGTATGCACAGTTTTATTGCCCTTTGGGCACAGTTCCAAATTGTTCTCCAGAATGGTTGGATCAGTTCACAACTCCGCCAACAGTGGATTAGTGTACCAGTTTTCCATATCCCCTCCAACATTCAATATTTTCCTTTTTTGTTATATTTGTTACTCTTATAGGTGTGAGGTGATACATCAGTTATATTAATTTACATTTCTCTGATCAATAGTGATCTAGAGCATTTTTGTTCATATGACTATATATAGCTATGATATCTTTGTCTGAAAATTGCCTGTTTGTATCCTTGGACCATTTATCAATTGGGGAATGTCTTATATTTTTTATAAATTTGATTCATTTATCTATATATTTGAGAAATGATGCCTTTATCAGAGATACTTGTTCCAAAAATTCTTTCCCAGTTTTCTGTTTCCCTTATAATCTTGGTTATATTAGTTTTATTTGTGCAAAAACTTTAAAATTTTATATAATCAAAATGATCTATTTTACATTTTATATTGCAGAGCAGGTTCTTAATGACAAGTTCCTTATGGTGTTAGAGATGAACAAGTATTTAGTACTTTAGCTTTGTACTGTGATGGGCTGAGTGTAGGCATCTGGGTCTCTGCTCTGATGAAATAATATCATAATAATATCACAAGGCAAAAGCATAACCTAGGAATGAAGATGGAAGCTTAAGTCAGAAGTTTAATTGCAAAAATGTTGTCTAGACTTAGTGAAAGCACCAGGTCATGGAGTCAGAGATGTCAGTTTGACAATTTGAAAGATTAACTTTCTGCTCAGTTGTATGATCTATTTATGCAGGTGGTTAAAAGGCATACTGGAGAGAACACTGGTCTGGCAGTCTGGGAGAGCTCTGTTAATCCCTTCAGACAGTTACTGGAGATGTGATGCTGGGTAAATCACTTAATCTCTTTCAGCTTCAGGTTGCTCACCTGTAAAATAAGCATAACAGTAACATCAACCTCATAGATTTATTGTAAGAATAAAATGACATAACACATGAAAAATTCTTTGTAAACCTTAAAGTGTTATATCAATGTTGACTATTATTTATAGCCCATGGTTTGGTCCCACTCTCCTCCTTGTTTTCTTCTTGCTTCATGTTCTATAGCTGTGTCCTGACATATCTCTAACAATTTTCTTCATTTTAGGGAACCTCTCTTGAGTTCCAGAATTTTGGTAGTAGTGGAGCATTGGCATATTATTTCTGCTAACCTTAGAGGAAATGGGTTGGGAGGGATTCCTTAGTTCTTTCCCCAAACCCATTTTGTTCTTGTTGTTGTCATTTTAGTCATGTCTGACTCTTTTTGACCACATTTGGGGTTTTCTTGACAAAGATACTGGAATGGTTTGCCATTTCCTTCTCCAGCTCATTTTACACATGAGGAAACTGAGACAAACAGGGTTAAGTGACTTGCCCAGGGTCACACAGCTCATAAATGTCTGAGGTCAGATTTGAACCAAGGAAAATGAGTCTTTCTGACTCCAGGCCCAGTGCTCTATCCACTGTATCACCTATCTGTGCCCCCGTCTTAATCCCCTGGAAACCCATACACTTCCCATTTCATGATGGATTACAGGAAGCTTCGGTACTTCAAAGATTCAAAAATTGTTTAAATGATGAATTTCTCTTCCATCATGATCATCACTGGAGGAGAGTGCAAGTAAACTCAAGGTATACTCACCAGCAGAGATATTTAAGGGGGGGGGATGACTCTTTAGGAATATTGGTAATTCTAGCTAATAGGTCACAAGACTGGTTACCTTCTCCCTGGGAATGGGAACATTTCTTGATTGACCACCTTACTGAAGGGGCCATTCATGCACAATTTTTAGGTAATTATTGAAACCTTTCTCACTGCTCATAAATGCCCATCAGTCCCTTGCTTATATGGCACCTCGATGACCCAGAAAATGAACCATATATCTGCCTGACAGCATCCAACCTTCCTATGCAGGCATCCACAGGTAGGAATGTCATCTCAGTGTGTAAGATCAGAGCTGAGATCCATCCATAGTCTGAAATGGCATATTGTTTGTAGAGGAGTGAAAAAAGTTGTTTTTAACATTCAACAGAGATTAAGTAGTTCAGCCAGATGTCTTCATAGTAGGTGATGTCACGTCCTAAGTTTGTTGTTGTTCATCCTTCATTCTTGAAGAAGATCAATGTCATCATGAGGGTGATATATTAACTTGAGTGTAAATTGGATATAAGTGAAACAGACCTGTGCAAAGACATCAACTTCACTGTCTCCTCCAAAGTCATAGGGGTCCACTGGAAAGACGAGAGTCAAGATGACTGGTCATGGCCACCACATCTTAAGTACTTTTCTAGTGTTTGTACAATATATTCAATTTCCTCATCACACTATGCAGTGGATATGTGCATTATAGGCAAGGGTTGAAGACTTCATGTCTATTGTAAAATGCCTGAAATATGAGTCTTCCCAGCTCTCCAGTGAGATCCTTAGAAAAGAGGATGCTTAGAAATTCATTACAAAATTAGCTAGGACTTGTTAAGTACACTGAAATCCACTTTAGAAAAATAAAACACCCACTGTGGAAAATGTGAAGAGGTGTGTGTGTGTGTGTATGTGTGTGTGTGTGTGTGTGTGTGTGTGTGTGTGTGTGTGTGTGAGAGAGAGAGAGAGAGAGAGAGAGAGAGAGAGAGAGAGAGAGAGAGAGAGAGAGAGACTCCTCTTTGACCATACATCAATTATCAGCAGAAGCATTGGCTAGAACTGTGGGATTGGGTGCTAATCAATCAGCATACCCAGAGAGGGCCCACAATTACAACTATTATTAGTATTTTTTTTATCAGGAGAGTATACTTGCTTACATAGAGAGGAAATCTTTGGTGCCTAGCTGGAACATATTCATAGAAACTAAGTCAACTCAGAGATCTCTTGAATTTTGTAAAATTTGGTAAGACATTGAATGATGTGGAAGCTAGAATTGTAAACTATATAAATATGCCCATTGAAATTTGCAGGGAAGGACTGAAAATTTTAATGGGGGAGGAGGGGAAGAACAGTTTGTACATTTGTGCTGAGTATAATTTGTGAGAACTTTTTTTTTTAAACTAAGGAAAGACTGTAATGGGAATATAATTCTTTGACGTTCATTTTGCTGACAATAGCTGGCAATTTTGCCCCACTTCTAGCATTTTGGGGATTTCTTGAGATTTTCAATATCAAGTTGATTGGCATTACCTGTCCTTCGTCATGCTGGTGGCATGGTGAATAGAACACCTGGGCGTGTTATCGACTTGAGTTCAAATATGACTTCAGACACTTTGTAGATGTGTGAATCTGGGCAAGTCATTTCACCTCTGTTTGCCTGTTTCCTCAACTGTAAAGTATAGCTAATAAGAGCATTTACCTTGTAGAGCTATGAGGATCAAATGAGATCATATTGATAAAAGGTGCCTGGCACACAGTGAGCACTATATATGTGTTTATTCTCTTCCTTCCCTAGTCACTGGTAGTAGGAAATTTGGACTTTGAGAAGGCAAATGAAAGGGGGTATGAATGTTTTTCCTACCATCAAAAAAACTCATCAGGAGGTATTGATCATGTGGGGACACTTTGCATGAAGGCCAAAACGGGGTAGAAGTAAAGAGAATTCAGTTATTGTAACTTAGGTGGAAGTAAAGGCTAAGGAGACCTCTGGTTGAAAAGGGGTATTCAAGATGGCTTGTAGGTCAGCTAGGTGAGGCTATACTAACAACAGAATTGGAAACTGTTGACTAGCTTGGAGGCATGTTGGCCCAGGTAACCTCATTTTAAAATAATTTGAACACTGCTCTGGAGGTAGCAATGGTGGTTGTAACACTGAGAATTGATTGACAGCTACACAGCATGTCAACTGATTAGAGGAGTTCCTGGACCAATCATTGGGATTCTTGGGGAAACAGAGGAATAAAGCGCTATATAAATGTTAGCTGTTGTCATTTCTGTTTCTGGACCAAATCGAGGAGAAGAGCTCTGATGTGGAGGAGCAAATCCAGGCACCAGGACAGCGAATTGTTCAACTATGCTGCTCTCAGGGAGGGGCATTCTTTAATGACCCTAAATCCTTTTCCCACTGGGTAGGCAACCTTAATCCCATATCTGAGGTATAGCCCTTATAGGCCAGAAATGGCCATATAAGTAGGTCCCTTGAGAAGGGAGAGTTCCTAAGGTGTGTAGGTTGCTTAATTCCCTAGCACATCTAAGTTCTTCTTCTGGGGGTGGGCTAAACCCTAGAGGGGCACTTAGGTCTAGAATGACTAGACCAGACCGTAAGGAAAATGGGGCTTGCAAGAGAGAAGAGTATTCATGAATACCTATGGATTCAGATAGGAATCCTTTCTATATTCTTTGTTATATATAATAAACTGCTTCATGTTCCATGCCTTGTGGAAATGAGCTAAATTCAGATATTCCTGGATTTATCTGGGTCAGGGTAGAAGTCGTCTAGAGTCTTAAATATGGATAAGCCTCCAAGGTTATCCTGAATCGGTGTGAGCCTAGAGCTATAGTTCTAAACCACATTTATATTTTGGTTCCTGGTATAATTTTTAAGCACTATAATAAATATATTTTCCCCCTGTGAAAAGGCTGATTAGGGGAAAAGGCTTCATTTCCCAAGATATTTTGTCAAAAGTGTGCATGCTCTTTGGAGGAGAATGAAAACTCGACCTCCTATGAATTTATGTGCCCAGGATGAAGGTGGGGAAAATATTTTTTTTCCATTCTTCTTTATAATTGTCAACCTCCCAGATGACTAGGGTTAGATCTTACCAAGTACTATGAGAATCTGAGAGCCTAAAAAAGTACCAAAAACACTGAAGAGGGAGCAAAGTTGTAGCTATTTCTGGCCATCCTGCTATCATGGCAAAAATTCTATGTCCTTATTACATGAGGGAGAGTCTGAGTCAGGACACTGAAGGCACTGACATATTTGCTTACTATCTGCTACTACTAGCATAGTTGGTGGATCTAATTCTACTTTCAATTCAAGACCTCCTGGAATAACTGAAGGGCTTTCCTAAATAATGCAAGAAAGGCATATTCTTGATGAAATATGGAGTTGTCCAGCAGGTGGCACTTACAGTCAATTGGGGAGCTATATACACCAGCTTGGCTTGATCTTTCTGGAGCTCCTGGGTGGACAGGTACATAAAATAACCAGGTATGAACTAGAAAGTAAAAGGAGCTCAGTTGTTTTCCCAGAGAACTGCTCCAGGGGACTCATGTTGTGTCAGTGGCCCACTGGATCCTACCACAACTAAATGTTACCCTCTGAAGGTAGACAATCATATCCCAGAGCATGTCATTCTCACTTAGGAGATGTATTCTCTTCAGTGATCTGGGCCAGCTGCTATAGGCAGGAAACATTTGCTCAGTGGTTGCTTTTGTTGTCTGCATCTCAAGGCTCTTCTTGATCTAGTTACAATCTACCTTTCCAGGTTTACTACCCATTACTATTTTTCTCATTATCTATGTTCCAACCAAACTATCCACATGATGTTTCTTGCCTCTCTTACTCTTTCATTCACACCAAACCTATTCTTTAACTTCATCATAAATGCATTTGCTCAGGATGCTTCCTTCACTCTGGTTTTGCTTGTGTTTGTACCCACTTGCTAACCATGACTTAACACTTTAATGTTTCACTATTTAGAATTCCTTCCTTCCTCCCAACCTACTAATTATCCCATTCTACCTACTAATTATCATCTTTATGCAACTTGTATCCTCCAAGTTCTCCATCCCAGACTGCTGACTGGAGAGTCACAAAATGGAGATGATTGACCTACTAGGGGTTTCTGGAGCATTACCCAGCTGCTACTTTTTTTTGTTTGTTTTTGTTGTTGTTGGAAGCTTGATAAAAGCAGGAACCATGGTTCATATAAACTTTATATCTTGGGTAAGGCCTAAAATTCTACCTGTGATATCTAAAATCTAATGAGTGGTCACCTTAAATTAGAAGCTTTAGCAAGAGTTTAGGGTTTTAAGTATTTATTAAAGTGTATTAGAAGTTAGTGAAGGGGGGGAAGCAACCTTCATCTAGCTATCTAAGAGCAAGCCTCCATCCTCCTGCCAAGCCCAAGTCTGGAACTGAAAGACTTTGCTTCCCCACGGCTTCTCCCAGAAGCCCCCTGTGAAACAGGAAACAGGGCCGTCCACACGCAGAGCTCCAAGCTAATTGGCTGGTAACTTTGATAGACAAGACCCACAGGCATTAGACAAAACTTCCAGATGCCAATCTGACCTTTGAAACCCCAGAAAGGTCACTTCCGGATGCCAAAGTCACATGCTTTCTTTTTGGGCCAGAGCTCACAATGCCCCTCCCAGCAGGGGGTGTCATTCCAATTCTCACACTTGTCTCTCAGCTAATATAGTTCCTTGCACATGGGCAATGAAAGAAAAGCTAATTAAAATTTTTGGAATTAAACTTAAAGTAAATATATGTAAAAAGTGAAAATTCATAAACCAAAATATATAATAACCAAGTAGAGGAGACTTTTAAGAATGGAGGAAGGGGTTAAAAAGAAGGGCTTTTATTAAGTACTTATGTGCAGGGAGGATAAAATGGGTTCAGGGTGCCCCTTGCCTAGTAGCAAGGGGTCCTTGTTTTAAAGTTTATAAATCAAAAGAAAAGCCAAAAAGGAATGAAAGCTGGTCAGACTGGTTCCTACAAAAAATACAGGCCCCAGAAGGAACTCAGCAATGGGACAAGGGGGCTAGTCTAGTAGAGGGATATTTCAGGGTGAAAAGTCTGAAGACAATTGGATATACCTGGGTGTGGTAAAAGTATTAGAATTTGGCTGACTCATTTGGGAGGGGTCACACCTGGCCCACCCTGAACTTATGTATGTTACTGAGGTCAGAAGGAGAAACTCTCTCCATAGCCATAGGGGAGTCTGAGTCTCTTCCAGAGCTCTCTCTTTTTTTTTTTTTCCCTTCCAATGGCATGAGCAGGAGCAGCAGGAGTAAACGTCCCAGGTGGTGAGTTAACATAAAGGCCCTGCTTTCTTTTGAATTAGCTTAACTGGAAGCAATTTGGGGATTGTATAGACTTAGGTTAGAGCTAGGAGGATTATCCATATTTCTTTTTCCCTATTCCCTTATCTTTGATTTTTATTAATTTCACCTTTGCTGTTTATTTTATTCCCAATTAATAAAATCTGATCCATTTGTGGAAAAGAGGCTGTAAGACTCCTTTCTTATTGGCCTGGGAGAAATATCTAAAAAGGCAGTTTGGAGGGGAGGGAGCTTTGAACCTAGAGATCCCTCATTATCTCCGGGACCCCAATATTTTGGCAAGCCACCCAATTAACTCCCCATATATTAAATTTAGCCCTTACATGGGCAAGGAGTCTCCACAAACTGAGGGAAGCTCTAGGGAGAGATAACAACTGCAGCATAGTCTTGGAGTCCCAAAGTCAAGAGCAGAACCAGGAGGTGAATGAGATTAAAGAGTTTAGAAATAATATCAATGGCCTGTGAGAAGCTTTGGTAGCACTTGATGGTTCAAGACAGATCAATACTAGAACAAATTCTATTTCTTTTTTAAGTGGGTATGGGGAAGGGCAGGTAGAGTGTTTTGGGGAAACACCAGCACAATTCTATTGCCCTTTAAGCCAGAATACACTTTCCAATGGTGGTACCAAATGGAATTTAATACTGTATAGAGGAGACTAATTTTTCTCTGGCCTTTTTATACAAATTTAAAACTCTTGAGGTTAATAGGGAGGATCCCTACAAAATCCTGGGAATCAGACAAAAAGATCTTTGAATTTTGTTTAAGCTGTATTTGTTTTCTTGTATTGTATTATTGCTCTATTTATTTTTGTTTTCAATAATCTGAAGTATTACAAATGAGTTAACATCACTAATGTGAAGAGAACAAGATTATAGAAGTAATAGAAGTTTTATATTGACTTTCAAGTGCTTTTTGAGTGCAGTATAATATATTGCTGAAGTTCTTTAAGAGACCCAGACTTCATGAAAATATTTCCCACAATTCAGTACACAAGTGATTATTAATGTCTTTCACCATTAGGGTAATAACATTATTCTTTGTCATCTATTTGGGGACACTAATGTGAATATAAAATGCAATTTCATTGAAATTTCACCGACCTCCGTCTTTAATTATTGTCCACTCATTCTTAAATGCACATCAAGTACAGAGTTCTATTAAGTAAATCTTTTTTGCCAAGAAAGGAAAGGCGTTCATAATCATGGCCATTCATAATCATGATTCACTTTCCTTTCTTCCTTAAGAGAGAAAGATCACCGCTTATGATAGGGGAAGTGTGACTGGTAATTATTTAGCTAGAGGACAACCTTGTATAGGAAATGATAATGACTAAACTTGATTCAGTACTGTAATTCCATTCAACACCCATTTATTAAGTGCCTCTTATAGGCAGAACACTGTTCTCAATGGTGGTGGTGGAGACAGAAAGATGAGTAAAATATAATCCCTTGCCTTTGTGGAGATTACAAATTGGTAGGGGAACACACAAATTAGTACATTGTAAACTATAAACTGCCCAAGAGGAAAAGCAGAAAGTGCTATGTGAGGTCCAAGGGAGAAAGGAATGGTCTGGATATATGAAACTATGTATCATGACTGTCCTTATTTTGCAGAGGAGTTACTGAGGTCAAACAGTGTCTCATGATGGAATGAACACTATGTTCATTTCAAGAGACCTGAGTTTGGGTCCTGGCCCTGTCAACTAACTTGAAGTGATATCCTAGATCAGTTGTGTCCTCCCTCTAGGTTTTGGCTTCATCGTTTGTGAAATGATCTGAAAGATCTTTAAGATATCTTATGAAATACAGTGAAGAAGACATTTCTAGTAGGAAGAAATTGCTAAAGCTAATTAAGTAATTAGCTAATTGTTAAAGCATGCAACTTCTGTTAAGGGGTGGTGTGGTAGGGTAGGACATTTGCTAGCTGTGTGGCCCTGGTCATGATACTTAATCTTTCTCATTTTAAATTTCCTATCTGTAAAATAGCCCTACCTCACAGGATTGTTGTGAGGTTCAATTGAAATAACGCATGTAAAGTGCTTTGCAAATCTTAAAGTACCATCTAAATAAATGCTTTGAATAGCCATTAGAAAAACCAGTGTTCAGCGAAAGATGTACATCTACAAAAGTGAGGCCCCAGGATCACAGAATTTCTGAGTTAGAAAGGACTTCAGTTGCGCTTCAGTTGAAACCATAATGTACTTCATAAAAGGTAACATAGCTACTTCTTGAAATTTACAATAAAGGTAGGATGGGGGACCTACCATAAGCTGAGGGAGCCCATTGTCTTTTGCATAGATTTAATTGTTAATTTTTTCCTGAAAGCAAGCCCAAATTTGCCTCCTTACAACTTCTGTTCTCCCCTATAATGACAAATCATCCTTCAAATAATACTCCTTCAAATACTTGAAGTCAAGTATTCTGTCTCCCCTTGGAGTACTTTTCTCTAGGTCAAATATCCAAAATTCCTCCAAAAGTTCTTCATATGACATGGACTAAATGTCCTTCATCATCCTTATGGCCTCTCTTAGCTCTTACACAGTGTACTGATGTCCTTTTAAAACTGAAGCCCCTATAACTGAACATGTTACTCCAGACATAGCCTGATCAGGGCAAAGTACAGAGATGCTATCATTTCCCTAGTCCTGGAAACTATGCCGCTCAATGTAGCCAACTTTATAATAGTTTTTTCAGCTACAATATCATGTTTGCTGTATCATATTAAATTTGCAATCTACCAAAACCTCCAGAGGCTTTTTAAAAACAAACTGCTATCTAATCATGGTTCTCCTGTCCTATAATTATGATTCTTTGGATCTCAACGGAAGACTTTACATTTATCCCTATTGAGCATCATAATATTAAATTCAGCCACATGCTCTAACCCAGAGGAGTTATATATGCAGCTCATGATACTCCTGAATGCACTCTGAATCAGATCGCTTAAAATCTAAGTGGGAAATATTGAACAATAAAAATATAATAAAACATAGATAATGCTAATATATAATTTTCCAAATCAATATGTGGCCTGTAGGAATTCTTATGTATGGCTTAGTTTGACACAATTGCTTTAGTAGGTCAAATTCTTTTTGCATCTCTATAGTCATCCACTGAGTCAACTCTCTTCCAGCTTAGTATTGCCTGCAGATTTGATGGTTATGCCACCTATGCCTTGATAAAGTTCAAATTATGGATAACAGTTTTAAACAGTATAATGCCAGGTAGAGATCTGCTTACCCTTGAACTCCAAGATTTTGTTTAAAAACAGAAACCCCACTGGGACCTTAAATCCTGTTATGGGAATTTGTTATATTCATTTACCTGAATGTACTCAAACAATCTATTGGTTCATAAAACTGATCAGAAACCTCCTATTAGTAAAACAGGCTGTAACATTTTGGGAGCAATGCAGTGAGATCTATTACTGGGATTATGTAGAAGCCCTACTTGTTGGGGAGCCAGCTTGCTGCAATAGAGAGAAACTTGCATTCAGACTCAGATGGCTTGGGTTGGAATCCTGACTCTGCCATTTATAGGATTATAGTGTTGTGGAAATTTATTTTGATTTGTGGACCGTACCTTTAGGCTGAGATTAGAAAGCCTTAGGCCCTCAGGGTCTCTTCTGTGTGGCTGGTGCCAAAAAGCCCAGTGGGCTGTACAAGACGCCAGGTCAGATGGCTGGAGGGAAGAAAAGTGCCCAGCTCCCTCCACCCTGAGCGGAGCTATCCGAGAGATCTGGGGCTCATCCAGGTCGGGGCTCTGGCATAGCCTGTGCTGAGGCACGTGATGCTCGAGCATCCCCCCAGCCCCAGCCACAGCCCTGACTGGCAGATTAGCTTGGTGTGTGGGTGCAAAAAGCCCCGAGATTTGAGTGGAGATAAGAAAGATATATATAGACCTGGGGGTTAGACTGGGGGGGGGGGAAGGAGGAAAGGCCAGCGGACAAAATTAAGAGAGGCAGACAAGATTAGGGGGGCAGCAGTGGCAGACTAGAGACGGGGCTACAAGGATGCAAGAGAAGGTTTAAGGACTAGGAGCAGAGAAAAGAGAGGCTGAAGACAAGACTGACAGAGCAGAAAGACAGAAGGTAGGTGAGAGAGGAACACAGGGGTTCAGCGGTGGCAGTAAGGAGAGGAAAGTTAGAGCAGGGGGATTTACAAAGTGAAAGGGGCACGGAGTTAGAATAAAGGACCTGAGTGCCCTAAGGCAAGAGGTGGCTAAGGCCCTTATTGTATTAAAGAAGTTCCAGGTGCAGCAGGTGGGAAAGAGACGCAGTGGAAAGAGACGCACCTCAATGCAGTCAGGTTGTACATTTTATTTCCCTGTATTCTTAATTTTAAATAGTATCTCATAAATAAACTCTGCTTTGATTATTTAGTTAAGAGGCTTCTTAATATTTTGCTTATCAATTTGGGAGTGGAGCAGTGTGGTAGAATAACTTTATAAATGGCCCATGCTAAGTTAATAGCAATCAGATAGCCAAATAGTCAAAAGTCCCCAGATTAAGTACCCCAATCAGATTAGCCCCCCAAATTAGGCTCAACTAGTCATCAAAAATATTTTTACATTTGAATGGTGACTGCAGCAGGACTTACAGCCCAATTATAATTTTTCTAAACCTATAATTTTTCATATAATCATAATTTTTCATAAATCCAATTATAAAATTTTTCCAGGTTAGATTAGATATAATAATTAATTTTTTTTACAGTGTCATAGATGCAGTAGAACCCTTTCAGTGTGAAAATGAAGAAAGTGAACCTCAGATTGGTTAAGCAACTTGTCCACAGTTGTTGCTGTTGTTGTCTGTCCTTCATTCTTTTTAAAAAAATTTTTTTTTTTTTGGTGAGGCAATTGGGTTTAAGTGACTTGCTGAGGGTCACACAGCGAGTAAGTGTTAAGTGTCTGTGGCCGGATTTGAACTCAGGTCCTCCTGAATCCAGGGCAGGTGCTCTATCCACTGCGTCACCGAGCTGCCTGTCTGTCCTTCATTCTTGAAGAGGACCATGACATTGAGGGGATGTCATGACTCACAATAAATTGGATTTAGGTAAGGGAGGGCTGTGCAAAGTCATAAACCTCACTCTGTCCTCTGAAGCCATCTGGGTCCAGTAGCAAGATATATATCAGGATGACTTGAGACGGCCCCAGATGTTTAAGGCAATTGGGATTAAGTGACTTGTCCAGGGTCACACAGCTAGTAAGTGTCTGAAGTGAGATTTGAACTTAGGTCCTCACAATGTCAAGATCAGTGCTCTATCCACCATGCCATCTAGTTACCCTGTCTACAGACACGTGGCAGAGTGGATGGAGTGGCTGACTTAGAATCAGGAAGTTCTAAGTCCAAATCTTAGACTCATTAGCTGTGTGACCCTTGGTATGTCACAACATCTTTCAGCTTAGTTTCCTTCTTGATGAAATAGAAATAATAATAGCTCCTACCTGATAGGGTTGTGAGAATCAAATGAAATAACACATCTAAAGTGCTTTGCAAAACTTAAAGTGCTGTATCAAAGCTAACAATGATCATTGGTGATGATGATGTAGACCCTGGATTCAAGCACAATTTCTCTGATTCCAAACCCCATTCTCTTTCTAATACACTATGCTGCTTACCTGTGGGTCCTTTGTGACTTTGAGCAACTCCCTTAGTTTCTCTTGGCATTACTTTTCTCATCTATAAATTGAGTCTTTTTTTCTAACTCTTGGATTCATTTATGATTCCATATTTTAATGAAAAAGGGAACACTCAAGATGCAACTTAAAAAAAAAAACATTTCTGACCCAGCTTTAACAGATCACAGCAGTCTATATATTTCTGTAGGATTTATTGTCTGTACCACTCATCAGACATGTCCCACAGCTGACCTTAGACTTTAAAACAATCTTTATATGTGTGTGTATATGTAGATGTAGCTGTATACGTACACATACATTTATATGTATATATGTGTGTGTGTGTGTGTGTGTGTGTGTGTGTGTGTGTGTGTGTATCTCCAGCCCCGACCCCCCCAGCTTGATAACAAAACATTTGTCAGTGGGGTCTGTTCACTAGATAGTGCCATAGAGTACTGAACTTGGATTTAGGAAGACCTGAGTTTGAAACCCAGATACTTGCTAGCTGTGTGACACTGGGTAAGATACTATGCCTCAGTTTCCTTATCTGTAAAATGGGATATTTGCACCTACCTCCCAGAGTTGTAAGAATCAAATGAGTTTATATATGTAAAGCATTTGGCAAACCTTAAAATACTATATAAATGCTAGATGTCATTATTGATTATTACAATGATGATGATGATGCTGCTGTTGCTTTTAGAATCCGGTAGCATAGCACGTACTCTGAATATAACAGCTACTAAACAAATGATCATGGATTACAATGTCTTGTTTATGTCAAAAAACTGTAAAAAAAAGGCAATAGACTGACCTTCAATAGGACACCAAACCTTTGGCATGTGCCCCTGGTTCTTCCAGGTCTAGTGGGTGAACTTTCACTTTATCCTGTCAGGAACCAGGCCTCCACACCACTTCTCAGGCATGTCTTCACCATGTTGCCTATATTCGTTTTAAAAATAAGCTTTTTTTTGTGAGGCTATTGGGGTTAAGTGACTTGCCCAGGGTCACACAGATAGTAAGTGTCAAGTGTCTGAGGCCAGATTTGAACTCAGATTCTCCTGACTCTAGGGCTGGTGCTCTATCCACTGTGCTACCTAGCTGCCCCTTGAAAAGCATTTTTATTTAAAGTTCTGAGTTCCAAATCCTATTCCTCTTTCCTTCCTTTCCCTCCCCCTCCCTAAGGCAATAAGCAATCAGATATAGGTTTTACATGTGCAATCATGTAAAAGATTGCCACATTAGTCATTCTAGAAAACTAGAATGAAAGAAAAAAGTGAAAGTGAAAAATACCATGCTTCAGTCTGTAGTCAATCAACATCAGTTCTTTCTTTGGAGGTGGATAGTGTGCTTCATCATTAGTCCTTTGGGATTGTCTTGGATCATTGTATTGCTGAGAATAGTTAAGTCAATCACAGTTCTTCATTGAACAATATTGTTGTCACTGTGCACAATGTTCTCCTGGTTCTGCTCACTTCACTATACATCAGTTCATTCTGCAAGTCTTTCCAGGTCTTTCTGAAATCATCCTTCTTGTCGTTTCTTATAGTAAAATAATATTACACTGCAATCATATACCACACATTCTTGCAATTATTTTTATTGTTCCCCCTCAGACTTGGATTCTGCCCCTAGGGTGTTTAGGTAAGCTTCTTCTTAATTTGACTGGAACAAGACCTCCAGGCTACTTCTTGACCATCTCCAAAATTCCATTGCTCCATTATGTGCTGTCTTCTCCCATTAGAATATAAGCTTCTTGAGAGCAGGGCCTTTCTTATTTGTACTTGTATCTCTAGCATTTAACTCTGTGAGTGCTTAATTAATATTCTCTGTGTCTCTTTGTCTGCTTCTGTCTTCATATTGATCTATCTATTCTGAACTAACACACTCTAAATCCCTGTGATACACAAACTGCAGTAAGTCTGTCAGTCAACAAACATTTATTTTTGTTAACATGACGGTGTTAATCCTGCCCTGCTTATTTGTGTCCCTTCTGAACTTCAATTAGCAAGGATTTATTAAGTGTTTATGAAATACCAGATACCATGTTATGCAGCAGGAATACAAAGAAAGGGAAAACACACACACAGAGTTCTTGCTTTCAAAGAGTGTACATTCTAATGGTAGAGTTGTTCATTTGTTTTCGTCATGTTCAACTCTTTATGAAGTTATTTGGGGTTTTCTTGGCAAAGATACTGGGGTGGTTTGTCATTTCCTTCTCCAGCTCATTCTATATATGAGGAACTGAGGCAAACAGGGTTACATGATTTGCCCAGGATCAAACAGCTAGGAAGTGAGGCTGATCTTGATCTTGTAAAAATGAGTTTTCCTGACTCTAGGCCCAGACAAAATATAAATAACTGCATACAAAATACAGACAGATATAAGGCAAATGGAATCTAATTGTGAACCACAGAGACCCCTAGCATACATAATTTAATTGCTTATGTGTCATTTCCTGTTTTTCTAGTCATAATCTATATGCCCTGAAAACTATATGGAATTTTTAGGAAATACATCATTTGAAACTCCTCTCAGGTAGATCTGTTCTCATGAACATTTTTCTTAGCTCTAGTATAAATAAGAATGTTTATCTTGTTTATACCACAAAATTAAAGACTTGGGAAAAACTATCTTTAGAGTCAGGGGGTTTAGGTTATTACCTCTTTGGGCAAGCCACTTAATCTCTTTGGATATGGGTGTCCTAATTTGTAAAATAAGAATATTGTACTGATTGAATTTGAAGGTCCTTTCCAGCTTTAACTCTTCGATTATAATTAGGCTTTTTTTTAAAGTAAAAAGAATAAAACCCTGGTACAAGTTTTCCTCACTAATATCAAAGAAGTAGGGGATGTATGGGAATGGGGAAAGGTCATTGAAATAATTGTGACCTTAAAAGAATATTCTATGCCATTGATGACTTTTCTGGGTTTAAATTATTGTTTTTATTGGAATTTCTTTTTATGGAGTTCCATATTGTTTGCTATTACTTATTATATGGATTATAGCTTTCAGGCTCCCTCTGGTTTTTGTTGAATACAAACTGCTAGTTAATTTTGATTTATCATCTTCATATATAAATAGATGCAAGAAATATTTTATTTTTCATAAGGATTCTTATAGGCATTCTATTTAAAATAATTTAAATATACTGTCAATGTTATTTTAGGGGTATTGCCATTCTCACTGGTGCTAGGAGAAATGCCTGTTTTGATCATGACACTTTTTACTCTCTGGCTCTTTCCAGACAGATGAGCTTTTGCTGTGATTCTCATCTCTTCAATTTATAAATTAAAAAAAGCCAACAAAAAACAACAACAACAACAAAAACTGATGCAGTTCACTAGAAGTCAGAAGACTTTTGTTCTATTCTTGACTTTGCTGATAACTACAGTGAGACCTTGGATACATCATTTCACTTCTCTGTTTTTCAGTTTCTTCATCTGTAATGATAAAAATTAGTAGCCACAGAGATTCAGAGTGTAAAGGAAACTCAAAGGTTATATAGCTCAAACCTCATTGAATAAGAATTGCCTTTGTAACAAGTTAGGGGAAACCTATTACCTCCTGAGACAGTCCATTCCATTTTTGGAAAGCTCTAATTGTTAAGGAGTTTTCCTTACCCCAAATTTACTTCTTTACTCCCAGGTCTCCCCACCCCCCTTCTGAGGTCAAGTAGACAAATCTAATCACTTCTCTGTAATAGGCCTTCACATAATTAAAATGGCTACCATGAACACTTCTCCCCCCACCAAGTCTTCTAATTTTAATTCAGTAACTATAGTAACTACTTATAAATACAGTACATTAAGGCTGGCAAATTATTTCTTCACAATACCTATGAAGTAGGGAATGCCAGTATTGTTATCCCCATTTGATAGATGACTGCAAATCCATGTTGAGATTTGAACTCAGATCCTTCTTAGTCTAGCATTATTTCCTTAGACTTTCTAAATGATCTCCAAGGTCCCCTCTAGTGCTAATATAAGTTTCTATTATGTGAATTGGGTATTGTGTTTTATTAGAACTACATTGTAATTATAATTTAGAGGTTTGAACGTAAGATTCAAGATCATAGGTACCTTGGGTGTCTTTCCCATGCCTGTCACTATCAGAAATTATCTTTTCCTTCCTCTGAACTACTGTTAACATTTTGTTATTACCTCTAAATAAAAAAGCATGAACTTCCTTTTTCTGTCATTTTCTCCACCAGATTGCATCCTCCGTCATCCTTTCTATAACTCCATCTCTGTCTCTCTCTTTTCAATGATCAATGTAGATAAGAGAACAGGGTACAGTAGAAAAAGTTATGGATTTGAAGTCAGAGGATCTAATTTCAAATCCAGACTTTGCTAGTGACTACTTGGGTGATATTAAGGAAGTAAACTTCTCTGAGCGTAACTTTCCTCCACCTTTAAAATGAAAGGTTTGGACTGAGGATCATAGCTTTAGAGCTAGAAGGGATTTCAGAGACCACTGAGTTCATTCAACTCCCTCTTTTTAGAAATGAAGACATTGTGGCCCAAAGAGGGTAAATGGCTTCCCCAAAGTCATAAGACTAATAAGTGTGTGACGTATAATTAGTGCTCAGGTCTTCCTGACTCAAAGTCAAGTGCCCTATCCATTTCTATATCCTGACTGAATTTCCTTCATAATTCCTTATATGGAATGCATTTTTTCTGTTTAGATCTACCATGTCTTGCCATTACATTTTGGGTGATTTTCTTTAAGAGCTCTTAAACTTTTTTGTGTCATGGACCCTTTGGGTATCTGGTAAAAACCTACAGATCCCTTCTTTCTTAGAATAATGGTTTTTTTTTAAATGCATAAAATAAAATTCATAGGATAACATAGGAAACCAATTCCATTAAAACAAAGTCATCAAAAGTGTATTTTAAAAATATACACAGTTTAAGAAAACTTGGGCTATACTTAAGTTCTTCTACTTCAGTCCAGTTCTTCAGACCCTATTATGTCCCATGATTCACAGTTAAATTATATTAATATAAAAATGGGAAAACAGGGAAGGACCAGTCCTGTTGTTTCTGGAAAATCCACAGAATGCAGCCAGCATGGGGTAGCTTCTCTAGATGATCTATTGTGTCAAAAGAAGGAGGAGATGCCACAAATATCCATTGAATGAATGAATGAATGATAGAAGCAAGATACAATATATCCTATAACACTTTTATAGATATATGAAAACTTTTTGAAAAATGTTGCCACTCAAGCATTAGAAGTTAAAACTTTCTGACAAAAACAGAAAGAAGCAGCCTTCAAGAGAGGGCAATGAAGAAGGTTACAGCTCTGACAGGACTCATACACAAAATGAAAAATTATAGAATAGGGGGATATGTGACCTGACAAAAAGAAAAGTGAGAGAGGAACTTAATTGAGGTTTTAGGATTGTGAAGGGCATAATAAAACCCCCAAAGTCTCTCCATTTTATGCTATGCCATAATGCCTGATCAAAGGCTCACTGGGTATAAGTGTTAATGTCAAATAAATTTCAAGGAGGAGAAAAGGAATACTTTCACAGAAAGTCAGTGATTGATATACAGACCTCACTGTATTGCCTTGGAGAGTCAAATATTCTAGCTAAATTTCCAAAGGAAATGGATATTTCAGAATGAGAACTGATGTTTATAGTTGCATAAGCAAAGATCATGAAAATAGGGTGTTAACTGAAAGAATAAAAAGAAATTTTTCTTTATGATCTACATTGATCTGTGTAGCAATAGTTATTATGGTGATTTGGTTCTGTTACATGACTATGCCTTTGAAAAGTAATAGGTGTGTGATATTGGCCACATGTGGGAAGGAATTCTACAGAAACAGAATGCTAGAGCCAAGAGGGACCTCAACCATCTTTGGATCTAGGGTTTCTCACAGCCAAGAACTAGCTGTGAAATCAGTAGAGCAAAAAAGCCTAAAGTTCAGGATAGTGACATTATCCTCACCTTAAAGGTAAGCAGAGCTTAACACTAATATAGACATAGAAAATAGATCAAGGAGAGATAATTTAAGAAATATTGGGCTACTTGCAAGATAATAATTTTTTAAAAAAGGAGTCAAGACATCATATGTCAAGAAATTATAAAGGAAAAATCATCCAGATATTTTAGAACCAGAGGGCAAAATAAAAATTGGAAGAATCTACTGATCACCTCCTGAAAGAGATTGCAAAAATGAAAATTCTAAGGAATGTTATAGCCAAATTCTAGAGCTCTCAGTTCAAGGAGAAAATACTTAAGCCACAAAGCAACCATTTAAGTATCATGGAGTCATAGTCAGGATCACATAAGATTTAGTAGCTACCACCATAAAGTAGAGGAGAACTTGTAATCTAATATTCCAGAACATGTTACTCAATAAGGTTAAAATGTTTGCATCCCTATATGGGAAGAAGATACTTGTGACTCTTGAGAACTGTATCTTCATTAAGGCAGATAGGAGGAAAATACACAGACAGAAGGTATGGGTATAAGTTGATTCTGATGTGATGATATTTAAAAAAAAAAAACCCAAAACCTGAAGGGGTAACAAAAAGATTATACTGGGAGAAGAAGAAAGGGAAGGCAGAATGGGGGTAAATCACATGACATGAAGAGGCACAAAAGACCTATTACAGTAGAGGGAGAGAAGGGAGGGGTGAGCATTGTTTTGATCTTATTCTCATCTGATTTGGCTCAAAGAGGGCACAATATACACACTCAGTTGGGTATAGCATGTTATCTTACTCTTTAGGGAAGTAAAAGGGGAAAGGGGAAAAAAAGGGTGGGGTGCTGAAAGAAGGGAGGGTAAAACTAGGAGATGAAAGGGGAAAAGGACAAAAAGGAGGTGGGGCTGATAGAAGGGAGGGCTAAACTAGGGGAAAGGACAAAAGGGAGGTGGGGCAGTGGGAAAGGAGGGTAGACTGAAGTGGCCAGAAACAAAACACTAGTGAGAAGGGACAGGGGGAAAGGAAAGAGAAAAGTACAAACAAGGGGGAAAATAGGATACAGGGAAATACACAGTAATCATAACTGTGAATGTGAATAGGATGAACTCTCCTATAAAATGGGAGCAGATAGCAGTTGACCTAATTAAAAGAGATGAGGAAGGAAACTACATTTTACTAAAAGGTACCAGAGACCATGAAGTAATATCAATACTAAACATGCATGCACCAAGTGGTGCAGCATCCAAATTCTTAGAGAAGTTAAGTAAGTTACAGGAAGAAATAGATAGCAAAACTATGTTAGAGGGGGACCTTAACCTTCCCCTCTCACAACAAGATAAATCTAACCACGAAATTAATAAGAAGTTAAAGAGGTGAATAGAATTTTAGAAAAATTAAATATGATAGACTTCTGGAGAAAACTGAATGGGGGTAGAAAATAATATACCTTTTTCTCAGCGGTACATGGCACATACACAAAAATTATGCATTAGGGCACAAAAATCTCACAGTCATATGCAGAAAGACAAAAATAGTAAATGCATCCTTTTCAGATCATGATACAATAAAAATATGTACAATAAAGGGCCATGGAAAGACATAACAAAAATTAATTGGAAACTAAATAATTTCATCCTAAAGAATGAGTGGGTCAAACAACAAATCATAGAAACAATCAATGACTTCATACAAGAGACTGATAATAATGAGACAACATACCACAACTTATGAGATGCAGCCAAAGTGTTTCTTAGGGGGAATCCCTAAATGCCTACATACATAAAACAGAGAAAGAGGAGATCAATGAATTGGGCATGCAACTAAAAAAAAGCTAGCAAAAGAACAAATTTAAAATTCCCAATTAAACACCAAATTAGAAATTCTTAAAATTAAAGGAGAGATTAATAAAATTGAAAGTAAAAAAACCCTATAGCATTAGTAAATAAAATGAAGAGCTGGTTCTATGAAAAAATCAACAATAAAATAGATAAACCTTTGCTTAATTTGATTTAAAAAAAGAAATAATAAAACCAAATTACCAGTATCAAAAATGAAAAGGAGAAACTCACCACCAACAAAGAGGAAATTGAAGCAATAATTAGGAGCTGTTTTCCCCAACTATATACCAATAAAATTGACCATCTATATCAAATGGATGAATATCTACAAAAATATAAACTGCTTAGATTATCGGAAGAGGAAATAAAATACTTAAATAAGCCCATTTTAGAAAAAGAAATTGAACAAGCTATCAATGAACTCCCAAAGAAAAAAAAATCTGTGCCAGATGGGAATGCAAGTGAATTCTACAAAGCATTAAAAGAATAGTTCCAATACTATACAAACTATTTGGAAAAATAGGTGAAGAAGGAATTCTACCAAATTCTTTTTATGAGACAAATATGGTGCTGATACCTGAAGCAAGAACAGCAAAAACAGAGAAAGAAAATTATAGACCAATTTTCCTAATGAACATTGATGCAAAAATTCTAAAGAGAATATTAGCAAAGAGATTATAGCAATTTATCACCAGGATAATACACTGTGACCAGGTGGGATTTATACCAGGAATGCAGGGTTGGTTCAATATCAGGAAAACTATCAATGTAATTGACCACATCAATAACAAAAGTAACCAAAATCATATGATTATCTCATTAGATGCAGAGAAAACACTAGAGAGCACAGGAATAAATGGAGCTTTTCTTAAGATAAATAGTATCTATCTTAAACCATCAGCAAGTATTATATGCAATGGGGATAAGTTAGAGGCCTTCCCAATAATATCAGGGCTGAAACAAGGATGTCCATTATCATGACTATTATTCAATATTGTACTAGAAATATTAGCCTTAGCAATAAGAGACAAAAAAGAAATAGAAGGAATTAGATTAGGCAAGGAAGAAACAAAACTATCACTCTTTGCAGATGATATGATAGTATACTTAGAAAATCCTAAAGTATCAACTAAAAAACTACTTGAAACAATTAACAACTTTAGCCAAATTTCAGGATATAAAACAAACCCTCATAAAGCATCAGCATTTCTATATATGACCAACAAAGTCTAACAACAAGAGTTAGAAAGAGAAATTGCATTTAAAATAACTGTAGACAATATAAAATACTTGGGAGTCTACCTGCCAAGGCAAATCCAGGAACTCTATGAATACAATTACAAAACACTTTTTACACTAATAAAATCAGATCTAAACAAATGGAAAAATATCAATTGTTCATGGGTAGCCTGTGCTAATATAATAAAAATGATAATTCTACCTAAATTTATTTACTTATTCAGTGCCATACTGAACAGCCTACCAAAAAATTATTACTTAGAGCTAGAAAAAACAATAATAAAATTCATATGGAAGAACAAAAGGTCAAGAATATCAAGGGAATTGGGGTGGCTAGGTGACGCAGTGGATAAAGCACCGGCCCTGGATTCAGGAGTTCCTGAGTTCAAATCTGGCCTCAGACACTTGACACTTACTAGCTGTGTGACCCTGGGCAAGTCATTTAACCCCATTTCCCTGTCAAAAAAAAAAGAATATCAAGGGAATTAATAAAAAAAAGTAAAAGAAGGTTGCCTAGCTGAACAAGATCTAAAACTATATTGTAAAGCAGCAATCATCAAAACCATTGCATACTGGCTAAGAAATAGAAAGGTGGATCAGTGGAATAGGTTAGTCACACAAAACACAGCAGTAAATGAATATAGCAATCTCCTGTTTGATAAACCCAAAGATTCCAGCTTCTGGGATAAGAACTCGCTATTTGACAAAAACTGCTGGGAGAACTGAAAAATAGTATGGCTGACACTAAACATAGACTAACATGTTACACATACACCAAAGTCAAAATGGGTACAAGACCTAGACATAAAGTGTGATATCATTGGCTAATTAGAAAAGGAAGGAATAGTTTACATGTCAGATCTATGGAGATGAGAAGAATTTATGACCAAGGATGAGATAGAGAACATTACAAAATGTAGAGTTCATCATTTTGACTACATTAAATTAAAGTTTTTGAGCAAAGAAAACCAATGCAAGCAAGATTAGAAGGAAAGCAGAAAGCTGGGAAAAAATTTTTACAGACAGTGGACATAAAGGCCTCATATCTAAAATATATAGAGTACTGAATCAAACATATAAGAAATACAAGTCATTCCCCAATTGAGAAAGGGTCAAAGGATATGAACAGACAGTTTTCTAATGATGAAATTTAAGCTAAATACAATTACATGAAAAAAAATTTCTCAATCACTACTGATTAGAGAAATGTAAATTAAACCTACTTTGAGGTACCACCTCATACCTATCCAATTGGCTAATATGACAAAAAATGAAAATGATAAATGTTAGAGAAGATATGGGAAAACTGGGACACTAATACATTGGTGGAGCTCTGAATTGATGCAACCATTTTGGAGAGAAATTTGGAACCATGCTCAAAAGGCTTTAAAACTGTGCATACCAGCAGCTAGGTGGTGCAGTGGATAGTGCACCGGCCCTGGAGTCAGGAGTACCTGAGTTCAAATCCGGCCTTAGACACTTAACACTTACTAGCTGTGTGACCCTGGGCAAGTCACTTAACCCCAATTGCCTCACTTAAGGAAAAAAAAAGGGGAAAAAAACCCCAAAACACTGTGCATACCCTTTTACCCAGCAATACCACTATTAGGTCTATATCCCAAAGAGGTCATAAAAAGGTGAAAAGACCCACATGTACAAAAATATTTATATCTGCTCTTTTTATGGTCGCAAATAATTGGACATTCAGGCGATGCCTATAAATTGGAGAATATCTGAACAAGTTGTGGTATATGAATACAATGGAATACTATTGTGCTATAAGAAATGATAAGCACAGAGATTTCAGAAAAAAAAAACACCTGGAAAGACATATAAATTGATGCTGAGTGAAATGAGCAGAACCAAGAGAATATTGTACACAATATCAACAACATTGTGGGATGATCAGCTGTAATAGACAAGTCTTCTCAGCAATACAAGACAATGCCAAAAGATTTATGGTGGAAAATGCCCTCCACATCCAGAAAAAGAACTGTGGAATATGGATGCAGATTAAAGCATACTATTTTCACTTTTAAAAAAAGATGCAAAGATAGTAACCATGATCTCAGACAAAACAAAAGTAGAAATAGACCTAATTAACAGGTAGTCCATGAAACTATATTTTGCTAAAAGGTACCATAGACAATTAAATATTATCGATACTCAATATATATGCACCAAACAGCATAGCACATTCAAATCCTTAGAGGAAAAATGAAATGAGTTGTAGGAGGAAATAGACAGTAAAACTATGCTGGGGCGGGGCATCAATTTACCCCTCTGAGAACAAGATTCATCAAATCATAAAATAAATAAGAAAAAAACTAAGGTGAATAGGATTCTAGAAAAGTTAAATAAAATACTTATCTGGAAAACTGAATACAGATAGAAAGAAATATACCTTTTTCTCAGCTGTACATGTCATATTTCTAAAAACTGACCATGAATTAGGGCATAAAATCTTCAGAAGTAAATGCAGAAATATTAAGTACACTTCTTTTGGAGTATAATGAAAAAATTACATTCAATAAAAGGTCTTGGAGGTATGGATTAAAAATTAATTGAAAACTAAATGATCTAATTCCTAAGAATGAGAGTCAAAGAAAAAATCTATAGATATAATCAATAATTTTTCTTAAAATATTTTATTTTCCCCAATTCCATGTAAAAACAATTAACATTTAAGTTCTCCCCATTTCCTTTCCTTCTCCCCTCATTGAGAAGGCAAGCAACTTGATATAGGTTATTCATGTGGAGTAATGAAAAACATATTTTGAAATTAGTCATGTGAAAGAAAACAGAAAAAAAGCTAAGAAATATAAAGTAAAAAAAAAAGTTTGCTTCCCTCCACGTTTAGACTCCATCAGTTCTTTCTCTGGAGGTGGACAGAATTTTTCATTGTAAGTCCTTCAGTATTGTGTTGGATCATTGTATTGCTGGGAAGAGCTAAATAATTCACAGATGATAACCATATAATATTGCTGTTACTATATACAATGTTGTCATGGCTCTGCTCACTTCATTTTGCATCAGTTCATTTAAGTCTTTCTGGGTTTTTCTGAAAACATGCTGCTCACCATTTTTTATAGTGCAATAGTATTTCATAATAATCATAAATGAAAGCTTTTTCATTCACTCCCCAATTGATGGATGCCCCCTTAATTTCAAATTATATGCCACCACAAACAGATGCTATAAACATTTTTGTATTTATTCAACCTTTGTGATACAGACTTAGTAGTGGTATTTTTGGGTCCAAAGGTATGGACAGTTTTATAGCCTTTCGAATATGGTTATAAATTACTCTCCAGAATGGTTGAATCACTTTAAAACTCTGTCAGTGGTGCTCTAGTGATCTAATTTCCCACATGTTCTCCAACATTTGTCATTTTCCTTTTCTGTCATATTAACCAATCTGCTAAGTGTGAGATGGTTCCACAGAGTTTTGATTTGCATTTCTCTAATCAATAGTCATTCCGAGCATTTTTTTATATGACTATAGATAACTTTGATTTCTTCATCTGAAAACCACTTGTGCATATATTTTGACCATTTATTAATGGTCAGAAGAGTGGTTTGGCATTTCCTTCAGCTCATTTTACAGATGAGAAAATTGAGGCAAACAGAGGTAAGTGACTTGGCCATGCTCACATAGTGTCTGAGGTTGGATTTGAACTCAGGATTATGAGTCTGAATCCAGGCTTGGCTCTATCTACTGTGCTGATTCTATTCCAGCTGAGATTTACAAAGCAGCATGTTCAATCTTCATAGAAAAGCTGATTGAAATTAGAATTCAAAGATGCTTCCATTATCCATCTTTATAAAGGAAAAAGGAAGAGATCGTCCTGTGACAGTCATGAAATATGTGTGTGGGGTGTCTTTCTGTTAGTCATTGCCAGCAAGATTTCTTGACAGAGTCCTGTTTACTGTTTTTAATTCACCAGGAAGATGGTCATGTTCCCAATAGCTATTGTGGCTTCATAAAGAGCCAGAGAACAGTTGATATGGTATTTGCTACATCCAAGGGAAATGGTAGAAATGGAACAGAGGTCTGTGCACAATGTTCATCAAGGCCTTTGCTACTGTCAGTAATGGGTGCTTGTGAAAAATCATGGCAAAATTTGGATGCCTGGGGAAGTTCATCAGCATTGTACATCAGTTTCATGTGGGATGGGCTGGGGATATGGCATGTGTTTTGTATAATGGATGATGCTCTCACGCTTTCCTAGTTATTACCAATGGAGTGAAGCAGGGCTCTGTGCTTGCTCTCATGCTTTTTAGCATGGTATTTCAGCAATATTGTGAGAAGCTTTCAATGAGAATGGAAATGGCATAAAGGTTAGCTATAGCACTGATGGTAAATTATTTAATTTGAAAAGGCTATAGCCAAGACTAAAGTGGAGGGGGAGTTCTTAGAAGTTATAAGTATCATCTTCCCATGAAGGAATATAAACAGTTTAACCTTATTGAATCCCATATACTTTCTCTTTCTTTGGTTATCTTTTTAATGCCTCTCTTGAGTCTTGTTTTTGAATGCCATATTTTAAAATTCAGTTCTGGTGTCTTTATCAGGAATTCTTGAAAGTCCTCTATTTCATTAAATATGTCTTTTCCCCTCCTTAATGATTATATAAAATTTTGCTGAGTCCTAGCTCCTTTGCTCTCCAGAATAACATATTCTAATCCTTCCAATGCTTTAAAAGCAGCCAAAACTTTTGTTATCTTGACTGAGGCTTCACAGTACTTGAATTGTTACTTTCTGGATGCTTGCAGCATGTTTTTTTGACCTGGGAGCTCTGGAATTTGGCTATAATCTGTAAGTTTTCTTTTGGGGATCTCTTTCAGGAGGTGATCAATGGATTCTTTCAATTTCTCTTTTACCCTGTGTTTCTAGAATATCAGGACAATCTTCCTTGATAATTTATTGAAATATGATGTCCAGAGTCTTTTTGATCATGGCTTTCAGATAATTCAATATGCTTTTTTTTTTTGGTGAGGCAATTGGGGTTAAGTGACTTGTCCAGGGTCACATAGCTAGTAATTGTTAAGTGACTGATTCCGGATTTGAACTCAGGTCCTCCTGAATCCAGGGCTGGTGCTCTATATACTGCACCACCTAGCTGCCCCTCAACGACTTTTTAAAATTTTAATTTTATTGTTTTTAGGTGGGGCAATGAGGGTTAAGTGACTTGCCCAGGGTCACACTGCTAGAAAGTGTCAAGTGTTTGAGGCCGGATTTGTACTCAGGTCCTCCTGAATACAGTGCCACTGCTTCATCCACTGCACCACCTAGCTGCTCCCCCAGAAAATCCAATAATTCTTAAATTATCTGTCCTGGATCTATTTTTCAGGTCAATTTTTTTTTCAATGAGATGTTTCACATTTTCTATTTTTTCATTCTTTTGATTTTGTTTTATTGTTTCTTGATATCTCATAGTCATTAGCTTCAACTTGGCCAATTCTAATTTTTAATTAATTATATTTTTTCAGTGAACTTTTGTGCCTCTTTTTTCATTTAGCCAATTCTACTTTTTTTTTTGCAGGGCAATGAGAGTTAAGTGACTTGCCCAGGGTCACACAGCTAGAAAGTGTCAAGTGTTTGAGGTCGGATTTGTACTCAGGTCCTCCTGAATCCAGGGCCAGTGCTTTATCCACTGCTCTGCCTAGCTGCATCACTATCATTTCTTTTTCTATTTTCTCTACCTACCTTATTTGATTTTTAAAGTCCCTTTTAAGCTGTTCAAGGAATTGTTTTTTGGACCTGAGAGCACTTCACACTTTTTCATTCAGGCTTTGGGTGTAGCTGTTTTGACTTTATTGTCTTCTTAGTTTGTGTTTTGGTCTTTTCTGTCACCATAGTATCTTTCTATGTTCAGGTTCTCTCTTTTGCTCATTTTACAGCCTAATTTTTGATTTTTAATTTTATGTTAAAGTTGGGTTCTGCTCCCAGAGTGAAGGGGGTACTGTTCTAAGCCTCAGGGTTGTGTGTATGTGTGTTGCTTTTTTCAGAGCTAGTTTTGGGGGTTTGTAAATTTTCAGTTCTTTTAAGATGGTATGATCTAGGGGCAGCTAGGTGGTGCAGTGGATAAGGCACCAGCCCTGGATTCAGGAGGACCTGAGTTCAAATCCAGCCTCAGACCCTTGACACCTACTAGCTGTGTGACCCTGGGTAAGTCACTTAACCCCAATTGCCTCGCCAAAAAAACCAAACCAAACCAAAACAAAAGATGGCATGATCTAAGAAGAGATGTGGTCACTGTTCTCCTAGCTTGTGAGTGACCCTAAGCACTCTTTTCTGCCCTGGAACTCTGCCCAGGATCCTCCTACTCCTGTGTCCACATGCTTTGGTGTACTAATACTCCTTCTACTTGTCCTGGTACTGTGACCTTGAACTTAATATAGGCAATGCAACAGAATCCTGCCCCAAGTGCCAGCAAAGGTTTTTCCATATTCTCCTTTTGAACAGCCATCCAATCCCCTTATTGGCTGTGGGTCAAGAGCTCCAGAAGCTGCCACTGCTGAGTAATCACCCCTGCCAATCCAGTTGCCCCCAAGGCCTGCTGCTGGCTTGCTGGGATGTGGTCTGCACTGAAGTGGTCTATACTCTAGTCTTACCCCATTGAGGCACACTTTTCTTACTGACCTTCCAAGTTATCTTGGGCTTGTAAATTGCTTCACTTCATCCCTTTATTGGTTTTGCTGTTCCAGAATTTGTTTTGAGATGTTATTTTAAATTTGTTTATAGATGAAGTTGGGAGAGCTCAGGTGAGCCTTTGCCTTAACTCTGCTATCTTGGTTCCCTCCCCCACCCCAATCAATAATTTCATTAAAGATAATGACAATGATACAACATACCAAAATTTGTGGGATACAGCCAAAACAGTACTTAGGAGAAAATTATATATCTAAATGCTTATATCAATAAAAGAGAAAGAGCAGATCAATGAAATGGGTATGCTCCAGCAGTGGCAGCAGCAGCAGCAACAATAACAAAACCTAGAAAAAAGCAAATTAAAAAATCCCTAATTAAACACCAAAATAGAGATTGTAAAAATGAAAGGAAATAAATTTCAAATAAATTTCAAATAAAATTGAAAATAAAAACCAAACAAACCAAAAAAAAAAAAAGCAAAACCAAAAAACAAAAACCAACTACAAACCATTGAACTAATAAATAAAAGGAGGAATTGGTTTTATGGGGGAAAATAGATAAACCACTGGTTAATTTTATAAAAAAAAGAGAAAGAAAACCAAATTAGTGTGAATACAAAACAAATGAAGATGAAATTAAAGCAATTGTTGAAAGCTGTTTGCCCAATTATATGCTAATAATGGATGAATGGAAAAGCATTTTCAAAAATATAATATAATATAAAAATATAAATTTCCCAAATTAACAGAAGAGGAAACAGAATATTTAAAAACCCCATCTTAGAAAAAAAATTAATAACCTTTGAATAAGCTTTGTGGATTTATAAGTGAATTCTACAAATACTTAAAAAAAAACAATTTCAGGTGGGATGAGGGAATGAGCCTTCTTAAAGATATTTTATATGTTAGAATCTAGACTAAAAAAATGGTGAGTTATCTGTAGTGATTGTTCAGACACTTGCAGAACATCTAAATCTGACAGAGGTCAGCAACCTCTTTAGTCCTTGATGCTGTCACTTGGGCTCAGTAATGCTTGTGTAGGTAATTAATCATAAGATAGTTTTACTGTGAGAAAGATGGTAAAGGCAGTTGCCTATCTGGCAAAGATGCTGAGGTCCCTCACATCTAGCTCCAAACCCCATTCGCTAGCTGATCTCTATCCTTAAATTCATTGACAAGTCATTCATTTGAGTAAAAGCTTTGAAGAGATAGGAACTGATACATGATTTCACTGGTATAGGAAAATAATAAGAAAGGAAATTCCCCTTAAAAGTCAGTCAGTTATTCAGTTAAATATTCCTTATGTGTCTACTAAGTGTCAGTCACTTATTGATGAAGTTACAAAGACAGGCAAAAGACAGTCCTTGCCCTCAAGGAGCTCAAGCTAATAGGGAAGACAATATAGAAACAGCTATGGACAAAGATGTGTGTGGACTTATATAATATACATTCATATGTGTGTATATACATACATACATATATATGCACACATATCTATATATGTGAAAATATACATACATACATTTATATGTATATGTATATATGTGTGTACAGATACACACATACATATATATTACACACACCCCAATGCTTTGAAGATACTTGTTAAATACAAATGTGCTATATGGGAGAGGTATATGAATTATTCACTCTATACCAATTAGCTCATTGTCACAAAATATTACAGTTGTATCTTATGTAAACCTAAATCTTATATAAATCTAATGCAAGAGTAAACTGAGGCTAAGAGATATTAGACAACTTGCCCAAGTTTATAAAACTAATCAGTGTCAGATGGGTTCAAGTATCATGTTCTTGGTTTCTGGTTCATTGTTCTTTTCATTCATTCGTTCAGCCTGTCATCCTTAGATGTTAATTAGGCTTTTCCTTATCAAGGTCCTCTGGGAATATACATGTAATCTTTGATAAGCATAGGGTTGAGAGAACATTCCAGGCATAGGATGCTACTGAGAAGGGGCACTAGGAGGGTACTGGGTTAGGGAAACCTAGAAAAAGAATGGAGGAAATGTTGAGATTTAGGTGAGCAGAGTAGTAGTAGTAGGCTTCCGCCAGTTGCCAACAACCATGGATCAGCGCCTTGAAGAGCCACAGGCCACAGTGTGGCTGTGCAGTCCGATAGGGGAGTCACAGCTCTTGCTGCAATGAGGACATTGGAAAACCACACTCTCTGTTGCCCATGGGTTCCTGCGTCTCATTCCTTTTTCTTCTTTCAGAGCTTTGAGGCCCATCTCAGCTGCACGCAAGCTGATCCTGAGTACTGAGCTCCATCGGGCTCAGTCCTTGGCAGAAACTTTGTTTATCTCTCACATCTATCCTCTTCTTGAGGCCTTGGAACAGAAAGTGGCTTGCAAAACTTCTCAGTGTGGCAGGAGCCAGAATTGGAAAATGTGTAACAAAATAAGTAAAAGTACAGTACAACATAGATAATGTTAATTTGTGGTTTTCTAAGTCAATGTGGGATTGCAGGGATCCATTTCTATTTGAGTTTGACACCATTGGCTAGAGGATCCACCATCAGGGATATTAAAGCTAAGATTTAATTAATTTCAGTAGGGGCTGGATTCATGATCTTCTAATACAAAAGTTCAAGAATGCTAAGATAACTCTCCCTAAGAACTGCTTCATGACTGCCTGGGATGCCTATGTTTGTGGGGGGCATAAGTTAGAAAGACTAGTAAATTGAGTACTTCGCATGATGAAAAGAGCCCTGTAAATGCAAAGTTTTATCAGTGTTATGCATGGATGTAACATTTAGAATACAATTTTAACCTTTGACGTTCAACTTTTATGGGCTAAGCTAAGGATTTTATTTTTGAAGAAAATTCTATGGACATATCAAAAGAATTCATGAACATCAAAAGTCTTTCAAGGCAATATTCTGTGAATGAAACATGCATAATTAGAATTATATATATTCAATTTTTAGTAAATGGCTTAAAAATTAAGGAGCAAAGATCTAGGAAAACATAATTTGGGCATTATTGAGCCCCCAAATGCATGACTATGCCTTGAGATCACTTGTAATTCTAAAACACAGCTGGGTAATGTTTCTTGGCATAGTTTAGTGCTGTTTCCCTCCCTAACACTCCACCTGGTTGTATTTTAAGACTTGGATTTTGTGCATTCATAATTCATCTTATTCTTAATGGAAAAGTCCCTAAAGTTTGCAATGAGAATATTGAAGCAATAGCTAGTGCTATGATGAAAGCAAACGATTTTGCTATAAACAGGCTAACATTCTGAGTGATTTCTTGTTATAGCCTTTTGCCATTTATGTTAATGTTACAGTGATTGAAGGGCATAGGTACTGATGTCAAATCATTGCATTCCTATTTTTTACATGTCAAATTTGTGTACGTGCATGTTGTGGTTATTATAGGCAGGAAGTCACCTTGCTTTGACTATGAGAACATATTTTTATGCTCACAATGCAAAAAGGCAGATCTCTGCTCTTCTCTAATAAATATAACAGAGTAATCTTCTGTGAGAAGGTGTTGTGCTCTCATGTGTGCCCAGTATTGAACCAAATGGGAGGAAGTGGAAAGAAACGTGAGGACTCATCTTTATCCGAGGGTAGCTTATGCCCTCTTGTGCCCTGAGATGTGTTAAGATTGAGGTAAATGAAGAACCTAGAGGACGAAATAGAATATCAACAAATGCTAGATTACATGGCATTAATGGTTAAGTGCAAGAGGAATTCAGGGAAGGGAAAGACCATCATGGGCTACCATAACTGTGGAAGGCATCTTGGAAGAAGTGGAGGATTGAGGTAGTTAATGGAGAAGTGCAGAATGTGAACTGGCAGAGGGGAAAAGTGATCACTTTCCATATGAGGGGATAAAGCTTAAGTCAAAAGCAAGGAAGTTGGAATTAGAATTGGGTGAAAAGAAAAGAGTGGGGAAACTAACTTTATTGGTTGGAGTTTTGGTTTCAGAGAATAGTGAGAAGAAATGAGATGATTGAAACAAAATAGGCATTTAATGAATGTTTATAGATAGCTTGATTAGATAAAAGGGGGCTGGCGGGGGCAGCTAGGTGGCACAGTGGATAAAGCACCAGCCCTGGATTGAGGAGTACCTGAGTTCAAATCCAGCCTCAAACACTTGACATTTACTAGCTGTGTGACCCTGGGCAAGTCACTTAACCCTCATTGCCCTGCAAAAAAAAAAAGGGTGGGGACTGGCTGATGGAATAAAGGTAAATATGGTACAGTAGAGAGGAGGCTGGCTTGACTTGAAGTCAAGATCTCATACACACATAAACACACAATCTTGGGCAAGTCAATTAATATCCGAGTCTGTTTTCCTTTTTATAAGATTGGAACAATAATATTTAGTGTGAAGTAGCTTAGTATCCTGGCTGTAGCCCTAGCCTTAGAGTTAGGAAGACTTGGGTTCTCATTCTGCCTCCAACACAGGGGATGAGACCCTTGGCAAGTTGCTTAGCTTATTAGTGCATGAGACTTGACAAATCACTTCATTTAGCAGTGCCCCAGGCAACTCACTAAGACCAGAAATTCCAAAGAAGATGTGGCTTTGCCTTGGTTGGAGAAGTTAGCTACACCAAAGAAATCGTAAGTCACATCCCCCAAATTTTATACTTGCTGTCCCTGCATTACAGGGTTTTGTTTAGGACTTCTTCCACTGTGACTTAGCTTCTTTCTCACACTGAAACTTCCTCCATTCCTCCTTCCTTTCTTATGGCCCTTTATCTGCCTTTGGTGAGTTCCTCCTGAGGACATTCATTTTGGGATTGGGAACTGGCTAAGGCCAGTCAACCTTCATTCCCTCTCTGCTGTGTTTCTGACTCACAGAATCCCTTAGGTTACTTTCACTCTGCCCTCTCCACCTTTTCAGCTCCTTTTTATGTTTTGTTTTCTCCCATTATGAAGTAAGCTCCTTGAGGGCTGGGGTTATCTTTATGCTTACATTTATATTCCCATCATTCAGCACAGAACACTTAATAAATGCTTGTTGCCTGTTATCAACCTGAAGAAAAGAAAGCACTTTGCAAACATTTATGTTGTTGCTGTTGTTCAGTTGTATCTGACTCTTTGTGACTCCATTTTGGTGTTTTCTTGGCAAAAATGATGGAGTGATTTGCCATTTCCTTCTTCAGCTCATTTTATAGATGAGAAATTGAGGCAAACAGTGTTAAGGGACTTGCCCAGGGTCACACAGCAAATACATGTCTAAAGCTGGATTTGAACACATGATAAGTTTTCCTGATTCCAAGTCCAGTGCTCTATCCACTGTGCCACCTAATTGCCCTCGCAAACATTTGTGTTATAAAAATGTGAATTATCATGTCTAAGTGACTTTTTGAAAGGGAAAAAAATTAAAGATCAGAATGAGGAAACGTATGTCAGACACCTCAGGATAAGTTGTTGATGGACCAGAGATTTCATCTTCTGCCTTTGTTGCTTTCCCAGGTGGTTCCCTATGTTTACGATGCTTTCCTTCCTCACTTCTACCTTATAGGTCACCTAGTTACTTTTAAAAAAGCTCAAGTACCACTTAGTACATGTTTTTTAAAAATCTTCTCTACTATCAGCAAACCTTTCCCCTTGAACTGACCTTGTGTTAATTTGTATATGCCTTATGTCTTCTTACTTGTATAAAGCTCTATCTCCACCACAGAGTTTAAGCTCCATGAGGGAAGGAACTGTTTTGTGGCTCCATGCTTTGCACAAGGTTGGCAATAAATACATTTGTTAACATATTTGTAAACCTTCAAGCACTATATAGATGTGCAATAGTGTTATTGTTTGTTAAATTGAATTGAAATGGTCATTTGTAATGTTCTAAATCTGTATTTTACCTTCTCCAGAGCCTTACTGGCAAGAGGAAAGTGAAATTAGCAGTGTCTATATGCATATATAAAGCTATATACTTACACAATGTACATGTGTATATGTCCATAAATATACATATATGCATGTATATATACTTGTACATGTAGAAATATGTATGTATGTACAAGCATGTACACACATTTCTGAATATATTCTCTCCCCTTCCATATCCATGGAGCCAAGCCAGTGACAAAGAATAAAAGAAAAAAAAGGGATTTTAGCAAAAATAAACAACACATCATCTGTGTTGGGAAGTATGCATACTATTCCATATCTGGAAAGAAATGACAGGGATGGTGTATTTTCTCTACTCATCTCCAAAATGAAATTAATTTTATTCCAATTACATGGAGTTCAGCTTCATTTTTGTTGTCATCATTGGTGGTGGTGTTCTTTCAATTTTCTTTTTTTCTTTCTTTTCTTTTTTTTTTTGTGGGGAAATGAGGGTCAAGTGACTTGCCCAGGGTAAGACAGCTAGTAATTGTCAATTGTCTGAGGCTGTATTTGTACTCAGGTCTTCCTGAATCCAGGGTCAGTGCTTTATCCACTGTGCCACCTAGCTGCTCTCCCTGACCCCATTTTCTTTTTCTTAGACTTTAATGTAGAAGTTATTCTGATGATTCAAACTAGGGACCCAGTGTTTTTCTCCTAGGATTTTGCATCCTGGATTTTCCCCTTCCATTTCTTTTTTCACAGATCTTAACACCTTCTCCTAAAATGAATTCAGGAAGCCTAAGTGTGTTGAATAGAGGACAATGGGAAAATTCTGAAAGGTGGCAGCATCACCAGGAAGAAGTCTGTGAAAGTATATTAGTCAGTGATTAGGGACTTCTTGAGTAGAGAGCAATATCTCTTTAAGTTTTCCATTCAGTTCCATTGTTCAGATAACTATCCCCAATACTTATGCAAAGATAGTATACATTATTGTTAAACTGAATTCTGACAAGGTATCTGGGAAACACAGATGGACAGGATCCTCAGAGCACCTGCAACTACCTACAGATGTCTAGAGGATTTCACATTTCTTTTAAGTAGTGTGTTGAATTTTTAGCCTGGTTAATTGTTACTGACAACCTTAAAGGCACACAGAGATCTGGGTTGGGTCTCTTCTAATCCTCAATTTGTGCCTGTAGTATTTCAATTAGGGTCAGGTGTTTAGGGTGATGAAACTTGGGATAGGAAGAAGAGCCAATATTTGAGAACCCTGATAGTTTGGGAGTATTTAGCTATCTAACTAGTGCCCTATTTCATCATCTTTCTGGCTACAGTAAGCATAATAAATCACTCTTCAAGTCATGAGCTCATCAACAGAAGTGCCTGAAGTGAAGCCCAGCTTTCTCCCAGCTGTTTGCTGCTTTTGTATTTTCCTCCTTGGATTCCCAAAAGGTAGGTTTTATTTGTTCCAAGGACACAATCATAAGACATTTTTTCATAGTTTTTTCAGAACTATAGAACTTCAGAATTGGCAGAATTCTCAGAAGAACAACTACTATCTAAAGAGGAATCTTCCCTAAAACATTGCTACCAAGTGGTTATTTATTTAGCCTTTGCTGCAAGGCTTCCACTGAGGAGGGAGTCAGTGAGTCTAGAGGCAGGCTATTCCTATTTTGGATAACTCTAATGATTCAGAAGTTCTTCCTGACATTAAGCCAAAATCTGCCCCTCTGAATCTTTCACCTATAGCTCCTAGGTCTGCCCTTGAGGCCAGGCATGATAAAACTAATCCCTCTTTCTCAGGGTAGCCTTTCAGTTCCAGGAGTTTGCTGGTAAATGTTTAACAATCAGCTCTCCAAAAAGCATTATACTTTAAAGTTTAATCTGCATTATTAACATTTTTCATCACTTTCTTAAATCAAGATAATCAACAAAATAATAAATGAAGTCTAGATTTGTAGCATGACAGTTTCTGAGGTACAAATGGTCACACTAAAAACTTAACAATTGATTCTCCCCAACACACCCCTACTCTTCACACACTTCCAGACAGCTATAGTGCCCCTCCTAAATCTTTTCTTCTCTAGACTAAATTATAGTAAGCTTCTTCAAGCTGTTCTCACAAGGGATATTCTCCAATAACCTTTATATTGGCATTCCTTGAACACACTCCAGATGATGAATGTTCTTCTCATAATGTGTCATCTAGAACTGAATGTTGCAGATGTTTTAGATCAGAGAATGACATATAACAGTCTCAATATATACTGCGTTCTGGACTCAATTCCTCTCTTAATCAAAGTTAAGTCTGAAAAATGGCTGTTTTGGCTGATTGGTTTTGATGTCGATTTGTTTTGATTTTGGACTACATATATTAAAGAGCAATGGTTTTCGACCCATGCCTCGACCCAATTTGTACTTATTAAATTGACTTTTGAACCTGTCCAGGACCTTTTCCCTATTAAACTTAATTTCATTTGACTTGTCCCATTATATTAGCATACAAAGACCCCTAATTTGTTATCAAACATTTAGCATATGCAAATCTGATAAATGTCATTTATATCTTTATTGGCATTGGTAAAAGCTGAACTAGAATAGGATCAAAGACAGATCCCTGGTGTATTTTCCTACTAACCCAAACTCATGACTGTTATTGAGCCATTAATGTTTTTCATTTAGAAATTTAATTGGTTACAAGTAAACACATAAATAGTAATAACAATGGGTGGTGAAAAAGTATTTTTAAAGTTGTCAAGCTCCTTTACAAATTTCTCATTTAAACCTCACAAGTATGTGAGATTAGCACTCCAGGTGTTGTCATTTTCCATTTTACAAATGAATTCATTGTGACTTAGAAACATTGACTTGACCATGCACATATAGATAAATGAAGCATTGGATTAGACAATTATAATTCTAAAATTAGATTAGATTAGACAATTATAATTCTAAAACCATTGTTCCTCCATCACTTGGCCTTACAAAGTGCAGTTAGGTGGACTCTTAGGATTTCTTCACTGACTTTGTTTCTCATCTGGTTAATCATTTTTGATCCAGCCTTTCTAGTCCAAATGTTATTTTTCATGGCAGAAAAAACAGAGGCAAAATGAAAGTCTAGTAGTTCTGGTTTTTCTGTATTGTCTTTTCATTGTCCCATTTATGTAAAACAGGGATTTTATCTCTTCTTTTTTACACTTTCTCTCAACTAAGCTTGAAAACATTTTTGTTGTTTTTTTGCATTTAGGTATGCACTCTGGTAATTCTGAAATTTTGGAAATCTGACATTATTATTATAGGACCATGATATCTCTTTATATTTCTTTTTTTTCTCATCTATCTTTGTCTAGCTTATGCGTGTTTCTGTTAAAACTATGATTTGGTATATAAGTTCTCTATATAGACACATTGGTCTCTTTAGACAACTCTACATTTCTCTGCTTTCTTTTTGCCTTAAGAATTTATTTCTTCGGAACCTCTCATCCAACATCAATAAACTTCATGTATAGGAATTAAAAATGTGATATTATAGCTTTCTTTTCTCTGAAGGTAACAAGCTTTTTTTCTTCTTCAACTTTTTCCTTTCTTCCATCTTCTAACACAGCTTCTCTGGCCATCCTTTACATCACTGATTGTAATTTCAGTCATTCCTATGGACTCACTGGTGATACTAGGGGAGTCAAAATACTCTTTATCTTCCATTGGTACTTTCAGGCTATCCCTTTACTACCATCACTTAGCAACATCTCCTCTTTTGAGGTTTACTCAACTCACATTTAATGCCCAACCAAGATTCTGGCAGCTATCATCTACAGACTTAGAGGACATTAGTTCAGTGGCTGGCTTAGTCTTTTTCCCCTCCCAAACTCTTACCTTATACTAGGAGACTTCAATATACATATTGGCACTCTTTAAATCACTCTAACCTCTGAGTTCCTTAACTTACTTCCTATGATCTACTCCTCTAAACCACCTCAGCTACACAGAGATAGTCATAGCCCTGACCTATATACTCAAGTCCTGCCCTTTCATGTTTATGAAGTCTGAAATTCTTTATCTGAGTATAACCTTTTATCTTTCTATCTTTTCCTCTGTATTGTTATTCTGAACCCTCCCATGTTTTGTTCTTACTGTGACGGCCATTTCTCTACTTCTCAGGATATCACCTCTACCCTGGTTACACTTACCTTCCTTCTTCATTTTCACCTATCAATGAGCTAGTTCATTCTACAATATCCTCTCATCTCACATCCTTTCCCCCCTTACCCAATTGTCAATCATGCCTTGATAAACTCAAGAACTGGATTATTCACCACCATCCGTTGTTTTTGTTCTTGTTCACATGATGCTGGATGAAGTGGGAGAAAATCACAAAACTATGCTGACTGGATTGACTACAAATTTATGTTATACAATTCCAACTGGGCCTCCACTGTGGCAATATAATACTGATACGTTAATATACTTCCTTAATCAATTCACTGTGGTTATCACTCTGGAACATTTTCTAAACCTTTTCATTCATCCTCAAAATGCACCATTACTCTCCCTCCCCCCACCCTGTCAACTAAGAAGTTTGCTTCATATTGCACTGAAAAAAAATTGAGGCTATTTCCTCTTCTCTTCTCTTCATCTCACATCACTCAGATGCCTTTTCCAACTATTTCTTCTTTTATCTCTGCTTTGCATGAAGAAATGGCCCTTCTCCTTGTCAAGACCAACCTGTCCAGATATATGTACTCTAGACCCCATTATATCCTGCATTTTCTAGCAAATAGTTACCTCCATTGCTCTCACTCTAACCAGTCTTTAATCTCTAACTCCTCTTCTGCTCACCAAACATCTCCAGGTCTCACTCTTCTTTAAAAACAAATAAACAAAACAAACCTTCATCTGATCCATCATGCTTTTTAGCTATAATCCTATATATCTCCTCCCTTTCATCTCTAAATTCCTAGAAAAGGTAATCTACAACCAGTGCTTTCACTTGATCTCCCACTCTTTTCTTTTCTTTCTTTTTTTTTTTTTTTTTTTGGTGCGGCAATTGGGGCTAGCCCAGGGTCACACAGATAGAAAGTGTCAAGTGTCTGAGGTTGGATTTGAATTCAGGTCCTCTTGAATCCAGGGCCAGTGCTTTATCCACTGCACCACCTAGCTGCCCCTGAACTCTTTTCTTAACTTTCTACAGTCTAGTTTCCAACCTCATCATCAGCTGCTCCCTGAAAATTTGCTGTCTCTTAATTGGCAAATCTAATGGCTTTTCCTTAAACTTTATTCTTCTTGACCCCTCTGCAGCCTTTGAAGTGAATTATCATGCTTTTCTCCTAAATACTCTTTCTCTATAGGTTTAAAAACCAAACAAACAAAAAAACCCTGTACCACATTGCTTTCCCTTTGTTCCTCTCAACTTGCCTGACCATTCCTTTTCAGGTTTCCTTGCTGGATCTTTATCTGCTAACCATGTGTGTTTCTTAAAGATCCATCTTCAGCCCTCTTCTCCTCTCCTTCTTTATAAACAGTGATTTCATAGGCTTCCACAGATTCAATTTTCATCTTTATGCAGATGATTCCCAGATCATATGTCTCCTGAAATCTGGAATTGGATGTCTTAAAGGTATTTTAAATTCTACACGTCAAAGACAAAACTCACCATCTCTTCCCTCTCCCTCATTCAAACCCTCTCCTCTTCCAAACTCCCCCAATATTGACAAAGTCACAATCATCCTTCAACTCCCCTAGACTTGTATCCTTATTTACATCTTCATCTCCTCACACTGTTACCTTACATATCCAAATCTATTGCCAATTGTTTTCTTTCTACTTTTGAAATATCTCTCTTATATGTATTCTTTTCTTTATTCATATGGCTACTCCCATTCAGCGCTTCTCACCTGGACTATTGAAATAATCTTGGTTTTTCCATGTCAATTCTTTACCTACTTCACTCAGTTGGCAAAGTGATTTTTTTTCTAAATCATAGATCATAACCCTACTCAATAAACTCCAATGGCTGCCTAGTGATGAAGTTCTCTGTTTGACAGCCCAAGTCCTCTATTACCTGTCTCCTTTCTAATTTTCCAGTCATCTTATACTTTCCCCACAGTCACTCTCTGTTCTACTTACTTTCTTGCAGTTCTTTGTAAATCACAATCCATATTCCATATGCAAATTCCTTAGCCTGGCTCTGGATGACCCTGTGCCTGGAATTCTCTGTTTCTTCACCACCACCTTTTACTTTACACTTCATTTGCTTCATGTCACAGCTCAAAACCACTTTCTGAAAGGGGCCTTTCCCAATCCCAGCTTCCAGTGCCTTTCTCTCTGAGAATAACTCTGTATACATGTTCTATGGACCTAGTTATTTACATGTCACCTCTTCCATTACTATGTAAACTCCTTGAAGACAGAAATTTCTTTTTTTCTTTTATTTGTATCTTCAGCACTAAGCACAATGTCAAGCCAGGAGGTAGTAGAAGGTCTTAATATTTACTTGATAATCGTTTTTCTTTTTTACCTTTTTTAGCATTACTATCATTATTTGTTACTTCCCTCCTGATTGCTGCCTCTTTAAGGAAAGCCCTCTTATGAAACAAGTTGCAAATAAGCAAAAACAAATTCACATATTGGTGCAGTCCAAATATGTATGACATCCTGTACTCCTAGTCTACCACTTCTCTGCCAGCACATGGAAACACGCTTTATAAATTTTCATCTGGTGTCACAATTGGCCATGACATTCAGCAGTGCTGTTCCTTCCTTCAAGGGTATGGTTTCCTTTACATTATTGGGGTCATCATATGAATGGAATGGTACATTTCTCCTGATACTGATCACTTCACTTTGTTTTTTTTGTTTGTTTGTTTGTTTTGTTTTGTTTTTTTTTGGTGGGGCAATGAGGGTTACCTCATTGTTTCACCTAGGGTCACACAGTTAGTATGTGTCAAGTGTCTGAGGGCAGATTTGAACTCAGGGCCTCCCGAATCCAGGACTGGCACTTTATCCACTGCACCACCTAGCTGCCCCTAAATAGTCTTTTTTATTCTTTTTTTTTGGGGGGGTGGGTGGGAATGAGGGTTAAGTGACTTGCTCAGGGTCACACAGTTAGTAAATGTCAAGTATCTGAGGCTGGATTTGAACTCAGGTCCTCTTGAATCCAGGGCCTGTGCTTTATCCACTGTGCCACCTAGCTGCCCCTGCTCACTTCACTTTGTATCAGACCATACAAATTTTCCTATCCCATGCCCTGGGAAGACACTTGCCTTCTATATTGTCTATGAGACATTGACAAAGAGCTGCCTCATTATCTCTGACCAGAGAATAGCTAATCAACAGGTCTTATCCCTACTTACTCTGACTGTTACTGGGCAAAATTTCTTCTGATGGACCCATATCATCATTACTTGGAGCATAAGTAGCTGTTTCTTCCACAGAGGGTCCAGCTTTACTGTTTGTAAACCTCAAACCTATTCCATAATTCCAAATGTTTAGTGTCACTATTTTTCCTTTCTTCTTTGTATGATATTATTCTACTTGTCATCCTCCTAACACCAGCCAGGAAGCCAGTATTTGACCTTCCATCTATTGAAATTCTCACTTTTGTTTTGTTTTTGATGTGTTTTTAAAATTTATTTTCCACAGATGAATCATTCTGCCTGTGAAGCTGAAGAATAGATGCAAGGATGAATTTGTAATGTGTTGTCTATGAGGTTTAGGGGGCTCCTCATTAAAGATGGGGTGATTGTGATTGGCCTAAAAACTGGAGGGAAGATTGGGGGAAAAACTGAGAAAATGTATTTTAGGAATATATATCTCGTGTCAGCCAGCGTATCAATTCAACCTTTCTTTGTCATAGGTGTAAACAAACAAGCCTAAATGAAATAACTATATATGTGTATATATATATATATATATATATATATGTAATGTGTATATATATGTAATATGTGTATATATGTAATGTATATATATATATATAAGTAATTATGGTTTTGTAACTCCTAAAATAATAACTACTAATTAAAATAGCTCTTTGATAAGGAGCCCCCAAAAGAACCTCAGGAAGACCCAGGTTTAAGTTTTGATTGACACTTATTGACCGAATGACAGATCAAATCATTTACTGCCTCAGTGCATGAAACAACTCTTTAAGATGATAAATTGCAGAGCAGGGGGTAGCTAGGTGGTGCAGTGGATAGAGCACCGGCCCTGGATTTAGGAGGACCTGAGTTCCAATGCAGCCTCAGACATTTGACACTTACTACCTGTGTGACTCTGGGTAAGTCACTTAACCCTCATTGTGCCTCTATCTATCTATCTATCTATCTATCTATCTATCTATCTATCTATCTATCTATCTATCTATCTATCTATCTAAATTGCAGAGTAGTTGCTGATCTTCACTGGCAAAGGGAATTTTCTCACTAGTAGTTTACTACAACCATGAAATTGTTCTGAAAAATATCAAGGGGAGAGGAAGATCTTAGTAGACTGTGTAAGTTCAATATCAATCAGCAGTTTGATGTGGCCACCAAAAACAGCTTAATTTTATTTTAGGTTTCATTAGGAAAGAATATGTTACAGGAATAGGAAGAAGGAAATGGAATGATATTCTACCCTTGTCAGACCTCATATGGAGTTTTATGTTTGCTTCTGGGCACCACACTTTATAAAGGACATTGATAAACTCTCAGAGAGTGTCCAGAGGAAGGTGACCAGAATGGCAAAAGACCTAGAGACTATGTAATCAATTTCAGGATGTGGAGTAGTTGCATATTCTAGAGAAGAAAAGATTCAGGGAGAAAATGATAGCTTTGTTCAAGTATTTGAAGGACTATCTTGTGGAAGAGAGAATAGACTTGTTTTATTTGGCTTCAGTGGCTAGAACCAATAGAAATAGACAAAAGTTTCAAAAAGGCCAGTTCAGGATAGAGGTCAGGAAAAATGTCCTAACAATCAGAGATATCCAAAATGGAAATCAGCTGCCTTGGGAAGTACTGGCTGCCTCCTCCTTAGTGGGCTAAGAGATTGAATGGTCTCTTTTCAGCTATGCTATAGGGTTCATTTTTTTTTCATATACTGGTTGGATGTTGATTCTTGAAGGCCCTTGTGAGTCTCAAATTCAGTGATTCTGTGATAACGAGGTCAAGACAAAACAAATAACCTTAGGGAGATTATAATAGCTTTCCACAACCATTTGAATTATTACCTCGTATGAGAAAGATCTGATTTGTTTTGCTTAACTACAGTGGGAAAAAACAAAGCCCATGTATGGAATTTGCAGAGGCAGAGCAGTTTTGTTCTAAGGAAAGACGTTCTACCAGAACTGTCTGAAAATGGAATGAGTAGCAATGTAAGAAACTGAGATCTTTGTCAATAAGTAATATTCAAACAAAATGTATATTGAAGACTGTGTTGCATCAAATGGGAGATTAGACTCGAGAGCACTTAACTTCCCCTGGAACTCTGATTCACCTTCCTAATTAGTTTTTGTGCTTATTAGGGCAAGGGCTATGTACTATATTTTATGCCTAATAAAATGGCTTGTATATAACCACTACTTTATTCATTTGCTGAAAAAAAACAACAAATACATAAGTGCATAATATAAATTCTTTCAAATTCTGTAAGCATTTTATCTCAAAGAATATTTGTAGCAGGACTATTTTTATTCTTTGGAACTTTGGTTCCCTTTACTTTTTATTCAAGGTTGAATATATTGTATTTGTCAAACTTGTAAAAAATTGTTCCATGACGGTTTTGATGAAATTTCTCATCACTTTTCCTGGCACAGAAGATTTTGTCCTGGGTCTATAAATACCTTGATAAGCTCATTCTTCTTTCATGCAACATTCGGTCTCCTGATATGCCCCAGTATTCTTTTGTAATTTGATAGGCCAAATAAGAGAAATTGTTGGTTATTCATATGATCATAGATCGGAAAATGAAGCCCAGAAGGTCACACATAGAGTAAATGAAAGAAGTAGGATTTGAACCCATATTTTCTGACTCCAAATTACATTATTCTTTTCACTGTATCACATTGCCTCTCATAGTTTTAGTAGTATGTCCTCCACAATCTGCCCACCTAGTTAAGTGAGTTTTATTTTACTTCCTGTAAAATGTCTTAGATCTTTGAACATAATTTGAAAATGTTCTCTTCCTTTCCTTTCTTGGAGTTGATGAATGCATATGACTTGTAAATAGGCCATAATTAATAAAAGCACCATTACAATGTTAGGATTTGTTATGCTAGAGGAAATTTTCTACAAGATCATGCCCTTCTTCGTGGTCAATAATTGCCATATTAAAAAAAGGTTCAAACTATCTGGGTTACTCCAGTGACTCATTTGATGATGATGATGATTATCATAATTTAACATTTACAGTTTATGAGTTATTTTTATCCTGAACAAAGACAACATGTAATTATTGTCAGCAGCAGGTATGAACTCAGGGCCCTCAGAGTGGTGAAGCAGAGGAAAAGAAGCCAGCATTGTGCAAGTGCCAATTTTGGGGAACGACACCTGTGAATTTTCTTCAAGCTGGGCAATGATTAACCTCCCTGAAATTAATGATATCTCCAGCAGTGTAGAGCCAATGCCATTCTAGAGAGGCAAAGTGATGCAGAAAATAGATCAGGTGTGTGTGGGAAGCTGAAGTGGTACCTGATGCTTTACGCTAATGTAGTCAGAGTGAATGTTGGGATTTCTGAATTTCCTTTGGCCCTCTGAAGGATTTTCTTAGAATGGCAAGATACCCAGAGAGAAAGTTTCATATCCATTTTCCCTGTTGTTGTTTGTCCTTAGTTCTTTTTTAAAATTTATTTAATTTTTTTTTTTGGCGGGGCAATGGGGGTTAAGTGAGTTGCCTAGGGTCACACAGCTAGTAAGTGTCAAGTGTCTGAGGCCGGATTTGAACTCAGGTCCTCCTGAGTCCAGAGCCGGTGCTTTATCCACTGCACCACCTAGCTGCCCCCTGTCCTTAGCTCTTGAAGAGGACCAATGACATCAGCAAGGTGATGTCTTGACTTGTGAGTGAATTGGATTTAAGTGAGTCAGGAATGACTGTGCAAAGTCCCCAGCCTCACTGTCTCCTCTGGAGCCATCTGGGTCCAGTGGCAAGATATTGATTTAGGGGCAAGCAGATTGCCCAAAGGAATTAGTCTCTTCTAGATTGCAACCTGCTTCCAAGCAAGTATCATGCTTATGTATTGCCAGAACCAAGTATAGTGCCTAGTATGGTGCCTTGCACATTAAAAACAATAAATATTTCCTTGACTTTTTTTTTTTCAGCAATCATTTCTTCATTTGGTGACTATTGGAGGCAATGTATTTTTCTTCACTTTATTTTTTCTTGCCTCAGTAGGTACTCATATTGGTATCAACCCTTTTCCCCAATTGCATGGTGGAATATAGAACTATAGTGAGAGAGCTTATAGTTTTGTCTTTTTTCATAACACTGGGTAAGAAATTTTCATTGAGGGGCAGCTAGGTGGTGCAGTGGATAAAGCACCAGCCCTGCATTCAGGAGGACCTGAGTTCAAATCCAGCCTCAGACACTTGATATTTACTAGCTGTGTGACCCTGGGCAAGTCACTTAACCCCCATTGCCTCATCAAAAAATAAAAAGAAAAAAAAGAAAAAAAGAAAATTTCATTGAACTTTATCTTCTCTACTATATTTTGCAGTTATTTTTTATCATAAAAGTTTTATTATTTTGAAGTTACATGTAAAGATAGTTTTCAACATTTGTTTTCATAAGATTTTTAGTTCCAAAATTTCCCCCTCCTTCCCTTCCTTCCCCTCTTCCTAAGACAGAAAGCAATCTGATATAGGTTATATATGTATAATCACATTAAACATCATTTTGCAGTTCTTAAGGCTTCTCAGAGATTAGAAGAACCTCCTTTCCCCCTCCCCCGAGATATCATATATTTCTTTTAAAATCAGCCATATTCTCTCATGATCTAATAATTTGGACAAAGGACAGTCTAACGGACCCAGACCTATCCCAGTAATACATCTCTTATACATACTGATCATTTTTTATCATGAAATAATTTTATTTTCTAGTTACATGTAGAGATAGTTTTCAACATTTGTTTTTTATAAGATTTCTAGCTTCAAATTTTTCTCCCTCCCTCCCCTCCTTCTCCAAGACAACAAGCTATCTGATATAGGTTATATACGTACAATTACATTAAACATATTTCTGCATTAGTCATGCTGTGAAAGAAGAATCAGAGCAAAAGGGAAAAACCTCAAAAAAGAAAAACAAAAAACAGTAGAAATAGTATGGTTCAATCTGCATCTAGATTCCACAGGGTTTTTTGGGGGGGATTTGGAGAGCATTTTCCATCATGAGTCCTTTGGAACTATTACTGATCCCTTTTTTAAAAAAGTAGTAGGGTAGTAGTGCCTAGCACAAAATCTGGCATAGTAGTTGCTCGATAAATGCTTGTGAATTGATACATTGCTTCGTTTACCCATTTATCAATTCAGGAGGAACCTATGTGATAAGATACAATAGTGCAATTAAATATACAGATACAACAAAATAACTTCTGAATGGAAATACACTTACAAGTATAAAACTCTAAAGATTCAGCAAAGTACATATATGCACAGAAATAAAAGAGGTTCACCATAATCTAAATGCTCAGTTATAAGGCCTAGAAACTTTGAACCACATGATGGCAGAAAGGGCTTGCTGAAACTTTAGCAACCAACTCTACATGCATCTTAATAGAGAGAAGGCCAGAGTAACAGCCTGACACCCATTTCCCTCAGATGAATAATTCAAGCTATCTTTTATTCTTACTGATGATAGGTCAAATAGTAACAACACTTTGTAAAGAAAATGCTTTGATGTCTGTCAGTGGTCATTGTCAAGGATGTATCTTTAAGTTTTTCTACCCAGGATAGGTAACACTGAGTATGCCTGGGCCAAGCAGTGGGAGCTACATCTTCAGTTGGGAGATGGAAATTGGGTAAAGTAGTAAAGGATATCACTGCCACCATATGCTAATTTAATATTTGAACCAATTCTTCTTACTAGGTGTTAAGTTCTGAAGATTCTGTGCTGCCAAAAGACTACAGGTTCAGATGATACCCACTAAACTTGGCATCATGGGATAAGTGCTAATTGCCTTCCCCTTCCCTGCCCTGGTTTTAGCTTTGTCAGTCTTCTTTCCCCCTTTTCTACTTCCCTACCTTCACATTCAGGTTTGGAGCTATCACTTCTGGAAATTACACACTTTGAGTAGAAAGTCAATTATTCTATGGTTTGCTACACAATTCTTTAGGTCAGAAAGAGGAAATGCAGCCTCTGCATTCCAATCTCAGCCAGATTTGGACATAATATTTACATTTTATATATGAAGGCCAAATTAAATAATAAAGCAGCTTGTCCTGTCTTCAAATGGAATGTTATTATTTTGCAACTTGATCACCTTGCCTCAAAATATTCTATTTATTATAATTTTGGGGAAGAAACTCACCCCACCTTATTAGGGAGGAGGCACACAACAGTATGTCACTACTCATAATCTTTCCCTACTAAAGGAGGAAGGTTCTCAACATAGACCAAGTAATTTTAGTTAATAATTTTTACAATGTTCATTAATTCATTGACTCCAAAGCTTTGCATATAGGATGCCAAACATCTGGTCTTCACTCATCCTGTGAAGTCAGAATTTAGACAGTTCCCAGCAGGCTCTCTGATTGGTTCTCATTGTTAATGCTGTCTTTCTTCTTTGTCATGGCTTTGATTATTGGTGTGTTTTATTGGGATATACTTTCAGTTGAATGATTTCTGCTCTAGATCTTATCTTTTTGACTTTTGAAATGACTGATATCAAAGGCTTCCCAAGGGAAAGCCAACCCAAGGGTATAGAAAGTACAAAAGGTAAGGCAGGGGACTCAGGCACACCTTCAAAAGGAAAATGGCATCAGAGAGAGAGTTAGGCCTTTTGTTCTTCTTTACAAGTGAAAGTATTCTAAAACTGATTCTTTGCTAGCCAACTCCTGAACACATTTTTTAAAAAATGAAGCATGTTATGTTATAGGTTCTATCCTGGTTCTACTAGGGATCTTTAAAAGAATGCTGTGGAGTCTTTTGAAAACCCTTCCACTTATGTATTGGTTTAAACCTTATGTTTGTTTGCTTAACAAATGAATAATTGAAGCAGGGAGCATTTTTATTGAGCACCATTGAAGTGTAACCACAATGCTAGGTGCTATGTAGGCTATGCATAATGTATAGACATATAGACCTATAGACATAGTGGGTGAAACACAAATCTATCCTCTAGAAGAGCACAGTCCAGTTGGAAAGGCATAGTATTATAGTTATGTGATCTTAGATCTGGAAAGGACCTTAACATTCCACTCAATGCAGGAATCTTCTCTGTAACATTGCTGACAAGTGATCTTCATAACTCAACCTGTCTAGTGCCAGGGATAGCATACTTTAAGGCAGCCCATTCCATTTCTGACAGTTTCAGGTGTTAAGAAGTTGTTTATTATGTCAAAAAGATTTTAATATGCCTCTATTTGACTTACACCCATTAGTACAAATTCTTCCTTTTTGAATCACTCCAAATAAGTTGAATTCCTCTTCCATATGCCAGCTGCAGGTAGCAGAGAAAGCTAAAGCAACTCCACACTGTCTGCAATTTCTCTGTCTTGTCCTAGACCCTATTTGTATTGCAACCACCACCTACTCTATGACCTTCCTTACTGCTGAAACAGCAAGGACAGGCCTTTCTACTAGGGAAGAGTTATAAGAGATAGCTAACCTGAAGAAGAGCCTTTCCTGTTACTAGCCCCAGCAACAATCCCTGTCCAATCCTGAGGTACTCTGTACCCAATTCACCTCTTGCCTAGATTGAAACCTGTATAAGCTTAGTCTTTTTGTTCCTTTGGTGAGTCTTTGCTGCTGCAGGTGGGGCTCTGTTTCTGACAAACTCAATAAGCCCTTTTTGGTCCCCCACTTTCTTGTTTTGGTTTTGATTTAGATGCTGGTTTGTTCCAGCACTAATAATTTTACCCACACAACTCTTCAAATATGCAAAAATGACTCTCATAAAACTTGTAAATCTTCACATTTTCCAGGCAAAATTATTTCAGTTCCTTTGTCCATTTCTTATAGGACATGATTTCTAAACACTTTACTAGTTTTTTTTTTCTGGATAGACTCTAGTTTGGAAATTTGTCTCAAAATTTAGTAACTAGAAATGTTTCTCTTAAACGGTGATACCTAGAACAGAAAACATGATCTGACCAAGGCAGAGTGCAGTGGAGCTATCACCTCCTTTGTTTTTAACACTTTAATTGTCCGAATGCAACATAAGATAGCATTGACTTTGTTGGGCTGCTTTATTGTAGTTGACTCATTGACCTCATTGTTTATAAGTACTTTCTAGTTCTTTTTTTTTACATGAATTGCCATTAAGCCTTGTCCCCCCCCCCCTCTCTCTCTCCCCCTCTCTCTCTCTCTCTTTCTCTCTCCTTCCCTCCCTCCCTCCCTCCCCCCCTCTTTCTTTCTCTCTTTGATGGAGCAATGAGGGTTAAGTGAGTTGCCCAGGGTCACACAGCTAGTTAGTGTCAAGTATGTGAGGCAGGATTTGAACTCAGATCCTCCTGAATCCAGGGCTGGTGCTTTATCCGTTGCACCACCTAGCTGCCCCTCCCTCAACTCTCTAGATGTAAAGTTGCCTTTTGAAGCTAATTGTAGTATCTTAAATTCTTCCCTATATGATTTTAAAACAGAGAAAGCATATATACATACATAATAAATACAGGGGTATAAGATTTGGGAAGGGAGAGAAATTATACAGTTGAAGAGAAATATTTTCAGCTCATAAATTCACCCTCTCTATCAAGTCGGTAGCTTATAAAAATCAACAGTAGGGGGGGCAGCTAGATGGCGCAGTGGTTAAAGCACCGGCCCTGGACTCAGGAGTACCTGAGTTCAAATCTGGCCTCAGACACTTGACATTTACTAGCTGTGTGACCGTGGGCAAGTCACTTAACCCCCGTTGCCTAAAAAAAGACAAAAAAAAAATCAACAGTAGGCATACACTAACCTATACAGGCAACACATAGTTGACATGTGTCTTTGAGCTCTTCAGCAGAAATGATTGACTCTGTGTTTCCCATTCTTACAAACAGACAACAATAACATCAACAGCACCAATAATAACATTTAAAATACTATACTAGTATTTAAAATACTATAGTTAAGTTCAAAAACAAAAACAAAAACCTTTATCTTACCCTACCATCTCTTCAAGCTACTATTTTCTAATTTACCTCCTGTTCATAGCCAAATTTCTAGAGAAACAGGTTATCTATATTAATCACTGCTATTCTTCTTATTCATTCCACCTCTTACAATCAGATTTCTGACCCCATTACTCAATTGAAACTACTTTTTCCAAAGGTGCTAGTGATCTTATGTTCCCTTTATAGTTAAATAAAATGACCTTTTCCTCAGTTTTTGTCTTTTTTATCTCTCAGCAGCATTTGACAGTGTTGAGCATCATTTCATTTTGGACATTCTCTTCTCTGTTATTTCTCATGACACTAATCTCTCTCTTGGCTCTCCTCCTGTTTGCCTCATTGCTCTTTTTCAGTTTCCTTGTCTGGATGGTAATCTATGTCATGCCCTTAAGGTTATATTGTGATTTCTCATTTCTTTATACTTTCTCTGTCAACTACCTCATCGCCTCTCATGGGTTTAATTATCACTTCTATCAAATGACTCTCAAATATACTTATCCATCATTATATTTTTCTGAGTTCCAGTCCTCTATCACTAAATGCCTATTGTTGTTCAGTCATTTTTCTGTTGTGGGGTTTTCTTGTTAAAGATACTGGAGTCATTTGCCATCTCTAGTTCAAGATGAGGAAACTGAGGCAGATAGGGTGAAGTGACTTTGCCCAGGGTCATACAGCTAGTAAATGTCTGAGTCCAGATTTGAATTCAAGATGAGTCTTGCTGATTCCTAACTCAGTGTTCTATCCTTTCTGCCACCCTGCTGTCATTACTACCTACTAGACATTTCTTTTTCTTTTGTTTTTTTTTTTTTTTTTAGTGAGGCAATTGGGGTCAAGTGACTTGCCCAGGGTCACACAGCTAGTAAGTATCAAGTGTCTGAGGCCGGATTTGAACTCAGGTACTCCTGACTCCTGGGCCGGTGCTCTATCCACTGCGACACCTAGCTGCCCCCAAAAATATGGAATGCTTCACGAATTTGCATGTCATCCTTGCACAGGGGCCATGCTAATCTTCTCTGTATCGTTACAATTTTAGTATATGTGCTACCGAAACGAGCACCCTACTAGACATTTCTAACTGGATGTCCCATAGATATATTAAACTCAACATGTCCAATACATTACTGATACTCTCCCCCTCATACCCATATCCCTTCTGAACTATTTTTCTGTCATAAGTACTACCATACTTCAGATCATTTGGATTTACAATTTAGTAGATATTCTAAATTTTTCACTCTCCCTCACTCTATCCAATTAGTTGCAAAGGCTTATTGATTCTACTTCCAGGACTTCATTATATTTCTGCTGTACTATTCAATATTCTATTAATTGTTGTCCCTGCTTCCAGTCTTCTCCATCCCCAAACCATCCTCTATTCAGCTTTCAAGTGACAGTCCTTTGCCATAGTTATGAACACATTTTTCCTCTGATAAACAAAAAAATCCAGTAGCTCCCTATTGCCTCTAGGATAAAATATAAACTTGTTTGTTTGGTATTTAATAGTCTGGCTTCATAGTCTGGGTCTATTGAAAAATCAATGACCCAGAATCCTTGTAGGGTCTAAACTGTCTGGGCTTGGCTGCCTTGCTCAGAGAGTAAAACTGAGATAATTTTGTTGTTTGCTACAAATTGATCGCTAAATACAGCTCCTTGGTGAGTTCTATTTGCTACAAATTAATCAGTAAATGCAGCACCTTGGTGAATGAATTTTGGACTAGTCATGTCTGTATTGTCTAGAAGTCAGGCTAACGAACTTTGTGGTTCTTTGAATTAAAGGCAACTGTTATTCAAATAAAGTAATTTTTGTCTCAATGATCTTTTACGGAGGCTACAAGTTAAAAGAATTGTTAATGCTTTGGTCAGTTTGAAGAGAGAAGAGGATTTGTCCAGCTAAAAAACATTGAAGATTAGAAGAGGAGAAGTTAACAGAGAAGCAGGTTTGTATGACTTAAATGTTCCTTAATTTATCAAAAACATCAAAACCTGCAGTCTGAAGATGTATTCCAAGCACATTTATTTTTCTCCCTTATGTGCTTCCATACCAGGTTTCTGTGTGTACCCTCTCTCTGATACTGAATGCATTGGTCATAGATTAGGACCCAGGTTTATATGAATATTATGACATATTTAGTAATCCTAGTGATATTATTATGGCTATTATGATTATGGCTATTGTTTTTTATATTATTGATAAATGCTTGTGGTTAAGACCTAAACTATGACCACTATGAGCAGCTGATTTGTGTAAATAGAAGAATAATAGTAGGAGCTCAGGAGCTAAAATGGTAAATAGGTGGAATATATTCTCCTCACAAGAGGGCTACTTCTAGGAACTGAGAATATTTAAGTGTATTTGTTTTATGGTTGTCCTTCTCTGGGAATCTAGACCTATAAAGTTAGAACAGTTTGGGATGAATGCACCAACTTCACATTCACAGTGGGTGGCTCATTCCCTATGTGAGGGGGGAAATTGTGTTTGTGGGTTCACAACAAAGGACCTATTCCTTGGTGAGTACTGAAGCAAATTAAAGTCATGAGTTGAGGAATAAAGTGTCTTTAATTGAGATAATAGGATAGCAAACCTGCTACCCTGGGGGATGTCCAGTAGATTTTCTAAGCTAGAGGCACATGGGAAAGTCTTTTATACCCTTAGGAGGGAAAAGAGAAGAGGCAGCATGAGCAAGGCCTGGTTATGAGGTGGCAAGGGCTAGTCATGAGGTCCCTGCCCCACCCTTCCCCCACTGTAATCCAGGGAAGAATAACCACTTTGTCCTGGCTGTTTTGCCTTTCATGACATGATTCCAGTGGAAGGGGGCAAAGACATCAAAAGCCTAGATCAAATTTGACCCTCACAAGGCAAGATCTCAGGATAGGCCTTATGGTCAGACTCAGCTCAACCTAATTGACAGTATCTTTATGGGAATGCTACTGACATTCTAACAGTGTTAGCGTCATTTAGGGTGGCAGGTAATATTACATTTGGTATTAATAATTTCTGTCAGTATATTAACAATTTTCTGTCATACCTTTCAAAGCTCAATTCAAGCTTCCCCTCTAGATGACAGTTTTTCTGATCCTTTCATATGCTAATGTATTCGGAAATTTCTCTGTATTTATCTATGTGTACATGTTTTCTCTATCATAGAGTATAACCTCTTTGAAGGCAAGGAAGTTTATTTTCTCTTTCCAGAAACTAACACAGTGTTTGTCACTTAGTAGATGCTTAGTAAGTACTTGATTAATTGATATATGAACTATTAACCTTTTCACTCACATAGTTTTGAAATTCTTCTATTCTCCTTTGGAGAAGTCATGAGTCTGTTTGTGTCCTTTGGAACCTACACAGTCTTTTATCTCTGTTTGCCACTAGAGAAGGGATCCTTAGTGGAGAATTCTGTATGTCTATGAGTAGCAGGAAGCAGCTTAAGAACTGTCCTTATTCAGTCACATTAGAAGCAGGATTCACAACTGATGAAGATCAATCTGAGGCAAAACTAGTCTCTTTTACCTATGAGGGTAAAGCTTTGAGGTGTCACCTATGTTTACTCAAGCACTTCAGGACTTGAAAAAGGAAGTATCATTGTACGATTGCAATGAAGGCCATTTTGATCAGGGAAATGGCATGATGAAAACAGAAAGATGGTATATAATTGAAATATAGAAAAAATCAGTAAGAAAGGGGCAATAATTTTTTTTCCAGAAATGGTATAGATACTGGGGAACTCAAATATATGAATGTCCTGAGAAGAGACACTAATACTTGAAATTAAGAGAAATGGAGCCAATGATACCTTAGAGATACCTCTTAGTAAAGGTTCTTTATACATAGAAATATCTTGAGTGTTACTTTTTTCAAAGTTCAGAGCCCCCAAATCAGAGGCCCTTACAATAGTGCTAGGACATAAAGTTTCTTGGATACATGGATATAGGCTATCAACAATACATTTAGTAGCAGAAATGCTTAAGCAAATATAGTTCTGCTGCAGAATGGTGGGACCTCTGATATCTATGTAAGTAAACTCAATTCATTATGTTGGATGGGAGGTGAGATAAGACAATTGTATCCACAAATTCACATCATTTCTGGACAATATCCAATTATGTGCATTTTGCATATTGGTACAAAACATCGAATTGTAGTCCAAATTTATAGTTCAGTTTGATTCATGGACAGTCTGTCAAACGTAGTTTAAGATGCATTGAAATGGATTTTCTTTTACCCAGACTCTAAAAAAGCTTTACCTAAACCTATGTAGACTCTTTTAAAAAATCAACAGTGAAAAAAATCACAGCCTCCTTGGAAAATCAATGTAGTACTCATAGCCTCACAAAGTTTTTCCACTTTTGGATTGGATATCTCCTTGAGAAAAGAAGATATTTACCTAGTTGAATCTCAGTCTCTCTCTCTCTCTCTCTCTCTCTCTCTCTCTCTCTCTCTCTCTCTCTCTGTGTGTGTGTGTGTGTGTGTGTGTGTGTGTGTGTGTTGAAGAACAAGAAGAGAGATTTTTGTAAACTTGTACAAACAGTTGGTTTTTTCCTGAGGTCCAAGAGCCTTTAGGAGAACATAGCTATTCTAGGAAACATTTATTTTCCTCCACCCTCTGTTCTAATACTACTTATGTCAAACCTAAATCTCCCTAATATGATATAAGACTATTTCCTGTTTTCTGTACTCATTAGGGAGGGAGAACAGCTGGCCAGCATTCTCTGTGTAATAATCCTTTATATACTCAATATAGTTATTAAATTCTTCCAAAGCTCTGTTTTCTATGCTAAGTATTCATGATTTCTAAAACCTGTCCTTTTAGACATTATTTTTCTACCTTCCGTTTCATCACCTGTCTCTTACTAGTAGTAGTAAGATCTTCAAAATTTGGGGGGATAGCATTTCCTTTTGCCTCTGTTAACAATTTAAAATTATGAAAAGCCTCATAGATGTTTTCTTTGGATCTATACTGGATTAAATGTGCCTTATTTTTCCATTTCTCTTTCTCATGGCGGAAAGGGAGCATTGTTTATGGGCTGAATAAGCACTAATAAAATTCTTTTTTAGTAGGCAATATATTGATGCTTTATAAAATATATTGATATTTTATAAGCTCAGGAGTCTAGGACTTGAAAGACTGGATTCTAGACCAATCTTTTTATATCTCTCCTTCATGACAGAGCCTTTAGTCATAGGAATGATATTTTGACTTGGACAATGTCTACATGTCACTTGTGAGATTTAAAATTGAATACAAGAGCATTAAACTTCCTTTTAACCTTTCCGTTATTTAGCAGACGCACTGGCGGTTCATCACGGTCTCCTCCCTGAAAGGGTGGTCCTTCAAAAAACTGGCGTCTTTCAGTTATCACTAACTGACTGTTAAAAAACTTTCACTTTTTTTTACCACACACTAAAACAAGAATTCAAACAACTGGGTATAGTTTTCTGTAGAAGGCAAACATTTTGATTTTTCACTAATATTTTATAGTTATAAACTTAGTCAATTTGAAATGCATATTAAAACTTATAGCTAGATTTGAATATGTTGTTCCCCCTTATGAATTTGTCCCCATTAATTACTCAGAGCAGGTACAATACACAATCTATGTGCTTCAATTTTCAGTAAGGTGGGTTTCTTTTTCTGTTGGTGACTCATACTTCAGGGATTTTTTATTTCACTAGTGACAGTAGAGTGCCTCTACCCCTCCCTTGATGGTTTTCATGAGTTAGTTAGTCAATACACATTCATGAAATACCTAGTATAGGCCAGACACTGTACTAAGCCTTGGGAATATAAAAAGAGGCAAAATGCAGTTCCTGCCTTCAAGGAGTTCACAGTATAATAGGGGAGACAATCAAATAAATAGGTAGTAACAAGTTGTATATAGGATAAATAGGAAAAAATTGGTAGGAGAAAGGCATTAGAATTAAGAAGTAGAAGGTGGGATTTTAGTTGAGACTTGAAGGAATTCAGGGGAGCCAGTAGGTAAAATGAGGAGAAAAGAGCATTCCATAAATGGAATAGTACATGTTCAGGAGAAAGGTATAAAGAAACAGGAAAGGGGCAGGGCTAGTTTATGAAAGACTTCAAATGTCCAAAAGAAGATTTTATATTTGATCTTGGAGATAATAAGAAGCCATTGGAGTTTATTGAGTAGTGTGTGTATGTGTGTGACAGTATTGGACCCATGCTTCAGGAAATTAATTTGTTGGCTGAATGGAAGATGGTGTGAGGAGAGAGTTGTGGTGGGCAGATGTGAAGTGAAGAGGGGCTACACCAGGGCAGTGGCAGTATCAGAGGAGAGAAGAGGGTATATTTAAGAGATGTTACAAATGTGAATTCAATAGGTCTTGGCAATATATTGGTTATGTGGGTGGTAAGAGACATTGAAGACTCAAGGATTACTTGGGACTAGGGAAGATAATGGTTTCCTCTATGGTAACAGGAAACATTGGAAAGGGGGAGGATTTAGGGGTAAAAATAATGAGTTCAGTTTTGGACATAAGTGATTGCATCCTCCAAATTCTTGATTTGATGACTAATCTTTCTAAATTTAGCTAGGCTACTCACACACAGAAGATTGACTGCCTATCAATAAGCCTTCATGCCTTCCAGTTTGGTGGGATCTGCCTGAGCTCATTAAATTCTAGCTTAGCCTTTGGGAACCTGGATGCTTTTCCATACTGCACGTTGACAAAGGTCAAGGGCTTTGGTAAAGGGAATGTAGCGGACTCATACCTCAACACTTCATTGAATTTATCTTCTCAGTGATGTAGGTACTTTCCCCTTTGGTGCATTTTGAGACACATATTTCCTTATTCTTTGAAATCTTGTCAGTGTCCTTCTATAGATTGTAGACAGCCAGAGGTTTTTTTTTTTTTTTTAACCTGGGGTACCTTTGGGAGACCTTGGTTAGATTTAGAGCATCTATCAATTTCTTTTAAAATACTTTGATAACTTATGTCAATATAAGTGGTTACCTTTGTAATATTATATCTTTTATGTATTGGAAAACATTGCTCTGAAAAGGAATCCAAAGGCTTCACTAGACTGTAAAAAGTGTTCATGACAAAAAAAAATGAAGTGAAGAGCATTTGTTAAAGATGATCTACAGATGTGATGTGGAAGGCCATGAAGGTTTCCAAAGGTTATGTCAGTATCACAAGTTCAGGCAGATCCCAAGTAGCTGGAAGGTTTGAAGTATGGGCTTGGTGATAGGCAATCTGTCTGTTGTCTACTGGCCAGCCAAGCTAAGTTGAGAAAGACTATTGATCAAATTAGGTTCACATTTATTAAATACTACGTGTAAAGCACAGCCTTGAGCATGGTCTACATAGTCCACATTTAAATGAGAACTATTGGGGCATGGCTAGGTGGCACAGTGGATAAAGCACCGGCCCTGGATTCAGGAGGACCTGAGTTCAAATCTGGCCTCAGACACTTGACACTTACTAGCTGTGTGACCTTGGGCAAGTCACTTAACCCCCATTGCCCCGAAAATAAATAAATAAATAAATAAATAAATAAATAAATAAACAAACAAACAAACAAATAAACAAATAAATAAATAAATAAATAAATGAGAACTATCTTATATAGAAGAATTCATTTGTAGGGCAAATGGCAAGGTCCCATGGTCTGGTAATTAATTCTAAGATAGTTAAATAAGGTTGATATACAAAAATTCTCTTTAGTGTCATTTCAATTAAAGAAACTATATCCATTTTTTTGTTGAACAATTTGACCATGACAAGGACATGGTGGCAATTTTTTTCTTAATCTAAAGTACATTACAATATTGGAAGAATATTTTTTTAACCAGTGAAATAAAATGATTCATCGTGGCAAAAAACTCCACCACAAAACAAAAATCCCCCAAATCCATAAATAGAAACAGCAAGAAAACCTACACAATTTTTCCTATTGTCACTGTCATTTCTGTTTTATGAAGTGGTGGCTATGACAAGCTTGCCAGAACAAGAATCCATTTAACACTAATAGGCTTGTGCTTTATTGTTGCTTTCTTATTTTCTTTATCAAGGGAAAGAGTTCAAATCCTTTTCAGTACTTCTCAGAGTGAAATGAAGCAATGAGCTTTAGGGAACATTAAGTGAATACACTGCCATGCATGCCTTAGGCAGTCACACATCCTAGGTTTCATTTACAACCCTTCATTGCCATTTTTCATTTGTTCCCCCCCCCCAACCCCCGAGTTTCTAGATGTATTTCTCTGGAATATGGGGAGGAAGCAGGTTTCATGGAATTGTTGAAGAGAGTGGAAATGCTTTTTGTCTAGCTTATGGAGAAACTGCCTTTCAACAACACACAGTTTGGTCCTCACACTTTGTTCCCCTTGGTAAATTGTTTCTGTGGAAGCGATATAAGGCAGGTTAATGCAGAGAGTCAGCGACTGACCTAAGGTATTGATATGCTATTATTACTAAGGGATTTTGAGCCCAAGGAAAGTTGGTGGTAATTGCCTATGATCAACATTATATGAAAATCCAGCCCAAATAACTGAAAATGTAGTGATAGCTCAGAACTTTGCACAATAGGTATCTATTTTTAATTAAGGGAGAATGGCTTCCCACTAAGTCATAATATGATTAAATATGTTCTGTATTCTTTTTTCTTCTTGGGTCAAAGGATTATAAACAAGCAAAAAAAAACCACATTTTGCTTTAAAGATAAATATCTCACGTGCTTAGCATAATATGTTACACATAATAGGCATTAAAATGGATGGTGAATGAACAGCCTCAGGAAAGTCCATTGACTATTCCTGAACACTAGGTTACCATTTCAGTGTTCATTAACAGTATCACAATCAATTAGGGGTTGGCAGTGCCTGATGAATATGTCAGAACAAGGGTCATAATGTCCTTTTTTTTTGTGGGGTGGTGAGGGTTAAGTGACTTGCCCAGGGTCACACAGCTAGTAAGTGTCAAATGTCTGAAGCCAGATTTGAACTCAGGTCTGAATCCAGGGCTGGTGCTTTATCCACTGTGCCACCTAGCTGCCCCCATAATGTCCTTTTGTTAGTCACTGCCACTCCAGGAATGTTCATGTATTTTGGTCGACTATCACTATACTCCTCATCTTTCTTTTGTCTCTCTCTTATTACCCTTCCATTTATTCTTTCACACAGGGAAGACCATAACCTTGATTTCGCCATAATCTATAATGATTCTACCTCCATTCAATACTCCGAAATTCCACTCTGTGATCACAATTTTCTATCCTTCCAACTATCCCTCTACTGCACTCCTAAACCTACCAATCTCATCAAAACTTCTAGTATTTCAGTCTCCCTCCCATTCTTCCAGTCTATAATCCTTACCCTGGCTTCACTTTCCTCCTCCATAGTTAACCGGTTCAATTATATACACTATTTTATATCCTTGAATACCCTGTCTTCTTGTCTTCATGATGCTTATGCTTTGCTAAAACCCAGTTCTGGGTTATTCCTACCACCCACCTCTACTCTTACTTTTATGCTGTTGAATGCAGCTAAAAAATGTCAAAAAGCTGTGGCACTACAAGTTTTTGTTACATAATCACACTTTGCCCCTAGTACTTCCAGCAATATTTTGTTATTTCTTGACTGACATTCTATAGTGCTATTCCAGACATCCTTTTCACTCTTGAAAACATTCATCACACCCTCCATTATGCTCAGGAGAGGGCTTTGCCACACATTTTACTAAGGAACCTGAGTCTACCTGTTGTGAACCCTATTCCCCCCCGACTGTATCCTCTCATATCCTTCAATAGTATCCCTTGTTCTCCTGCTGCTGACTCTGAAGGAGAACTCCTTGCCAAGACAAACCTCTCTACCTAGGACCCTAATCCTATCTCCCTTCACCTCTTTCAGGAATTTTCTCATTTCTTGGTTTCTCTAGGGCCAATCTTATCAATTGGCTCAGTGCATCCTGGGAATTTTCTCCATAATGATACTCGCTTACATATCTTTGATGCTGAATAGTTACAAAGTATGTCACATACGTCTCATCTGATTTAATTTTGATGCCAACCCTCTAGGAGAGGTGCAAGTACAAGTTTGATCATCCCTATTTTACAGGTGATGAAAAGGTTCAATTAGATCTAATTTAATTGCCTTCAGTTATAGAACTAGCAAGTGTCAAACCTTGGATTCAACCTCAGGTCTTCTGCCTCCAAATTGAGTTCATTTTCCATTGTAACCCATTGTTTTATCACTTTGTCCTGGGCAACAGAACTGATATGACTTTTCAAAGGTGGAAATCCTGGAATGCATGGATGGTATTAAATATTAAATTGGGAATCTCCATATTTAATCAAGAATTGAATTAGCTTCTCAGGACCCCCTGGATTAAAAGGGAACTTGAACAAAACTAAATGAATCCAGACTTGAGATAAAACTCCAGATAAAAGAGATAAGGTAAAGTTGACTAAAACAAGTCAGAAGAACTGCCTACATGTTGACTTGGTCTATTTACTCCAATTTCTTCATCTGGAAAATCCTAGATGGTCTTTAAGGTATAGCTCTAAATCCTATGAAGCTAGGACCTATAACCTATATCTAGCCCCCTACTGTGGTACAAACTAACCATGTTACTTTGACTATATCTCTCTGGCTTTTACATTACTCATCTGAAAATTAATAGTTGGACTGGATATACTTATAAGGTTCTTTCTTTGATACTTCATTAGATCTATGATCCTTGCTGGTTTCTTCCATCAGTTCATATCAGACCTCACTCTGTGTAATTTTTGCCCATGTTCTTCTAAAAGTCTCCCACAGATATCTGTGTAATATACTGTAAACTTTCCCCTAGTTCAAGAGTTCTTTACATTTTTTATGTGTTATAGACCCCTTTGGGAGTCTGGTGAAGCCTATGAACCCCTTATTAGAATAATGATTTTAAATAAATAAAATAAAATATATAGGATTAAATGAAACCAAGTATATTAGAATACAATTATCAAAATATTAAAAATACTCATGAACCCAAGGTTAAGAAGCCCTGCTCTGGGTCTTTTTATATTTTGAGTAGAAAAATGAAGTCAGAGGAGATAGAGCTTTGACTTTGGAGTAAGAAAATCTAATTGTAAATCCAGGCTTACCTACCAGCTGTGTAACCCTGGAAATTTAGTCAACCTTAATTTTGTCATCTCATCTCCCAGAGTTGTTGTGAGAATCAAATGAGATACTAATTGTAAAGTGTTAAGTATAGTGCCTGGTACATAGTAAGCATCACGTAAATGTTAGTTGTTGTTATTATTATTATTATTCCAAATTGGAGGAAAAACAGCTTTACATACCTCACTAAGTCCCTTAGGGTTCTTAATACAGTAGCCTTCCAAGTCATCATACAATTTTTATTTTAGTAAATCCCCTTAAGGAGTTTATTAGTATTTTGTATGCATCTTTATGCTATACTGATCCTTTATCACCTTGACATTTCAAAAAGGTGCAATCTTAACATATTTATAAATATGAATTTATTGTGTAAAACTTGCATTCTTTGAAAAGTTATGATTTTTTCTTGTAATGTAGATGCAGGCTTTTGAAATTCACCAACACAACTTTTAATTAGCTAATTAGTCAGAGGGTGATACAGCAAAACAATCCTTCCCCTCTTCTGTGGCTGACTGGACTGTTTCCGAGGACAATTTACATCCTGTTTGTTAGTGACACAAATCCTCTAAATACAGTTGCATAACACAAACCAAGCCATTTAATTAACTAAATAGCTATGGTAACTAAAGATTCTACAGGTAGCTAATCTCTTATAATATATCCATAACTTCTCTTGTCCTTCTTAAATAGGCAATTAGAATGCATAGATTTTTGATTTTCTTCTATTCCACTGAACTTTCTGTTACTCTTTCTTCTGCTGCTAAAAATCCCAGACTTAGCACCTTTTCAACAGCCACAAGCAACAAATGGGGGTAAAGTTCTATTATTTTTGAGAAGATAATTTAAAATTGATTTTTCAGGGTTTTTTGTGTCTCAGATGCTAGGTCTCTTGTGATTTATTATGGATAATGGATTTCTTTTTATATTTCATGTTAGTCAAAGTTATGATGCTGGTTTTTTGTTTTGCCTTTTTTTTTAGGTCAAGGATAGTTATAACTAGAGATCCAAAAGTTCCTGACAAAATATATATGATCTAGACCTTAAAGAAATCCAGTATATTTTCATACAGCATAGATTTTCTGTTCATTTACTATTTTTGAACACTCATACTTGATTTACTATTGAGTACACAGTTATTGTTATAAATTTCCATCGAAAATAGGAATGAGAGCTGTGACAAAAATGTTAGAACTTTAGGAAAGAGTTTTGTAGCCTATTCCCAGCAATAGACTTCCTAAATCATTATATACCAGAAGTGGCCTTTAGCCAAAACTTTAGATTCTAGGTAATAGCATACACAGACCTCCATTCAAGTTCTGCCATAATACTTTTTTTACTGAGTTCAGGTGATCCTGGGTTCATGAAGACTAGGCTAGCAGGGGACAAGTTCTGGGGATGGCCATATTTTAACTCTGGGGCCAGTGGTATGCTATTACCTGAAGAACAACCTAAGTTCAGAGATATTCATCATGAGAATGTTGACTACCAGGGAGGGAATGTTTTGGCCTAGGGAACTGATTAAAGTATCATCTCTAGGGAGAAACTAGTCACATTGATGAGGTCAGAGATCTTTTGAAGGAGAGAAAAAGGGAAATTGTTGGCAAGTCACTTGAGCTCTCTGGGTCTGTTTCTTTTCTATATTAATAATAAGGGCTATTATTTACATAGCCTTTTAAGGTTTGCAATTCACATTGTGCATGTTTTTTAAAACAACCCTTTGAGGTAGATGCAATTATTATCCCCATTTTATAGATAAGGAAACAGGCTGAGGTTAAGTTTATTACCTAGGATCCCCTAGCTAAGTAAATATTTGTGGTAAGATTTGAACTCAGGTCTTCCTGACTCCAGGTTCAACATTCTACCATTGTGCTGCATAGGTATAAGAAGATGGATTAATTGATCTCCAAAATCTATTTTTACCTCTAAGACTCCATGGTTGCTACTATGGGGCAGTACCCAATCCTTCACAGCACAAAAATTAGGAAAGAAATTCAGTTGACTGTCTGAACTAGAAAGAAGCACTGCCTGGTTTAAATAGGCACCAAGAAAAAGAAAAGATAAAAAAAAATTCAACTTTTTATTTCAGGTAATATTCCCACACTAGAATTAAAAAGCAATTTTTTTGTAAGGCCAGCATTTATAACTTATAGCATTTTGATGTGATTATTTAACAAAGCTGGGAAAAGGGAGATATAGAATAATTAAAAATTGGTGAAGCTTATGTTTGATATTTAGAAAATTTGTGTCTGATATATTTTAGTTAGTACAGTATTTTTAAAAAATCAAATTTCATTAACGACTCTGGAGAACTTCTGCATTGCACAGCCTACTTCAAGTAATTATGAAATATTCTAAAAGAAACAAAATAAATATATCCATACACACATGTATATATTCATGTATATATGCATATGTATATCTACATATTGTGAGATTTAAAATTGGATATTAGATCATAAATCTCCCCTCTTTAACCTTTCCCTTAATTTTTCTCCCAGACTAGTAAATGGAAGAAGCTTCTGGTTTTCTAGTTAGAGCTTTTATTGTATGGTAATCATAAGGTGATGTTGATTAGAAGGATAGGAAAGTAGAAATACAATACAAATCGTCTTAAGTCTAAGCTTAGTCTATATTTCGTATAAAACTCACCAAAAGCCGAAGGCCACCTTTGGGGAGAGAGAGACCGTGTCAAGCGTGTGCTGCTAACCGCGAGCCGGGCCCAGTCGAACTCTCATCAGCATCAGCCTGTGCAGCGCAGTCAGGAGACCAGCAGAGCAGGAATAAGTCTACTTCTATTCTCTCCTTGCCTTTTAAGCTCACACCCTGGAAATGGAGTGCTAGCAGGCAGTCTGACGTGCACAGCAGGCGGACTGGCGTGTGTAGCTCATGCCATTGGTCTCCTCCCTGAAAGGGTGGTCCTTCAAAAACTGGCGTCTTTCAGTTATCCTAACCGACTGTTAAAAACTTTCATTTTTTTTTACCACAATATATACAACATATATTCTTGTGTGTATATATGCATGTATGTGTGCTTTATCCTATTTCCAGTTAGTTCAAGTGCCATTAATTCTTTCATTTAAGTAAAATTTTAAATTATTTCCTTTCTTCCCATTTCAACTATTTCACCCTACTACTGGATCAAATTAGTCCAACTCTCATTCATATTTTCATGTCATAGAACTATACAGAGAATATCATCTGAAGACTTTAGAGATCATCTAATTCAAAGATTACATTTTACCATCTCATCACTCCCATGTCCATAGTCCCTAATAAAATCCAAATCTCTCTTCCCTTAAATAAATAAAGATATATTAAATCTCTGTTAAGTGCTGTGGTAAAAACAGACAAACAATAACTACTCTAGAGTTTTATGACCTTTGTCGAGTTATCTAACTTCTCTTAAACTCAGTATTTGTTGTTGTCCTGTCCAACTTTCTGTGACCCCATTTGGGGTTTTCTTGGCAAAGATACTAGAGTAGTTTGCTGTTTCCTTCTCCAGGTCATTTTGCAGAAGAGGAAACTGAGGCAATCAGGGTCAAGGGACTAGCTCAGGGTCACACAGCTAGTAAGTGCCTGAGGTTACACTTGAGTTCAGGAAGATGAGTCTTCCTGACTGTAGGCCCTGCACTATTTCCCCTAGCTGCCTCCTTACTGCTCCTTAGACTCAGTATCCTGGTTTATAAAATGAAGGGTTGTACTAGTCAAATTAAGACTTCAAGATACACTGGAATGAGTACTGGTTTTATAGTTAGAAAACTTAGATTCAAATGCCAGCTCTGGTACTTACTGCCTAAGTGACCTTGGGGAAGTAAATGTGTTTTTCTCAGTCACAATTTTCTTATCCTGTGAAACTGATGAGAAAGGGTTGGACTAAAGTTCTTTTCCAGCTTGAAATCTACAACTCTATTTATTCTAATTATAGAACAAAGTTGTATTCCTGTGAGGTTATCCTTTTTATCATTTGACTTCCTCCAAAGAACTTAAAATAACTACCATTGGACCAGGATTACACTTCTCAAGTTAGATTTTTAGGAGTTCTACCAATTGACCACACCTTTGTTATTCATATTCTAACCTTACAAATCCTCTATTTTGATCCAACTGGTCTTATTGTCCATTATGGCCACTATGCTGGCCATAATGTGCTGAGGATAGAATGCTGTACTCTCCATATACAGTCTTCTAAATCTTCCACCTCTATCAAAGTCTTGTTCAATTTCTACCCGTTAAGTGAAATTTGACTCCTTCAAATTCATTATTGACATTTATTTTCTCTAAATTGGTATGGTACTTATAGTCTATACAGCACACTGAAACAACAATGATTTTCATATATTTTATCTCCTCAAATAAGTTCTTCATGGGCATAAACTATCTTCTACTTCTTCCTTCTTGGCAGTCTTTGGAAGACTGATTACTAGAAGCTGATATGGAGCTGAGATAATGTAGAGTTCATGAGCTCATCTATTCCAGGGAACCAAGGAAATCTAGCTGTGTTAAGTCTGGAATCATTAAAAGCTGAGACAGTGCTATGAAGAAAGTTCTTCTTAACCCTGTGATCCAATCAAACTGGTTATCTCTGTTCCTTATACACAGGAGTCCATCTCCCATCTCTATACCTCTGCATTGATCATTCATTCCTCATGCCTGTCATGTACTGTCTCCTCACCATTGCCTCAGTTCAAACACCATCTTCTGCATAAAGGCTTTCAAGATCCCTAAAACTTCTAGTGTTCTCTGTCCCAAAATACCTTGTATTTAGCTACTTTGTATATATCTGTGTTATTTGACTTTATGTTTGTATATATTTATGCATAAACTTGTCTCTCACATTCAAACAAGAGCTTCTTATGAATAGGAATTGTTTTAGTTTTTGAAATTTCATTACCAGCATCTAACACTGTTCCTTGCCCATAATAAGTGCTTAATAATTAATATCTATTGATTAGTTGGGTTGGTAAAACAGGATTAAGCCAGAGTGAGCTGGATCCAAGGGTACAGTGTATAGAGTATATAAGTAGAATAGCCTTGAAACTAACTGATGATGGTAGCCATGAAGTCTGTTCTTATAGTCCTGTCCTCCCAGCACTTAAAAAGTTTGATATGGTTGGCCTCTGATTCCTCATCAGACTATATCCCTTAATATGGTCAGACAAGGATTTGGAAGTTTGTAAATCACTTCTATCAGAAACCTTTACCTATTAAGATACTGCTGTTAGGTGTAGAGCATATGTCCACCATAACCATATTTCCTTTTCTATAGGACACATATTTAAGCAATCACTTTATGAAGTACATACCTAAAACACTCATTTTATCCCCAATAGGAAAATAGCAATATGTTTTTGTGAGTCTGATTGGAAGCATGAGATGGTAGACATAGTGCTGGACTCATAGTCTGAAAGCATGGATTCTAATTCTGGGTCCTATCCCATTACTGCCAATATAATCTCAGACAAACAGTTTCACCTTTCTTGACTTCTGTTCTCTCATATCTACAGTGAGAAGTTTGGATTTATTACTACTCTCTAAGGTCCCATCTAGCTCCAATATCCTGTGTTATTTGCTGTCTATGTAAAGATGTCTTAAAGAGTTTAACCAAATCAATTTTCCCCAGTTTAACTCCCCAGCAGACAAGTATCATAGAACAAGAAAAAGCACTCCTTCTGCTTGCAAAATTTTCCTCTATGATGGAAGAATGCTTAAAGGAAACAGTGAAATCTTTCCACATATGGCCACACATATATTGCACCTTCACAGCTGCCCCCCCGCCAATGTTTATAGGGCATGGACAAGTTGTAGCCAATGCAACATACAACTCTTTTAAAATGACAACAATCTATATTTAAAATCAAAACTTCAATACTGTTGGCATATTCAAATCAATTCAATGGTCATTTATCAAACACCTACTCCCTAAAATTCAGTGTTAGATGCTAAGGGTGATAATAAAGGGCATTAAGGCAAAGTCTGAGAATTACGAAATCTCATATTTGGAAGACATTTCCTAGTTCTTCCAGAAGGCCCTATGGGCTCAATCAGAATTAATATAATTCCTCTTTCCTAGGCCTCTTTATAGGCTGTTGAATAATTTATTTTTATTTTTTAATTTTTATTTTTTTGGTGAGGCAATTGGGGTTAAGTGACTTGCCCAGGGTCACACAGCTAGTAAGTGTTAAGTGTCTGAGGCCAGATTTGATCTCAGGTACTCCTGAATCCAGGGCCAGTGCTTTATCCACTGCGCCATCTAGCTTCCCCGGCTGTTGAATAATTAAAGATGATATTGCATCACTCCTGAATTTCTTTTCTCCAGGATATATCATAGAATCATAGATTTAGACCTGGAAATGACCTTGAAAATCATCTAATCCAACTGCATTATATAGAGGATAGAAGTGAGGGTAAGTGAGATTAAGTGATTTGATTAATGTCAAAAAGGTTGTAAGAAGCATTGTTGGAAATCAAATCTAGGACCTAGACCTATAAAGCCTATTGCTTTTCTGCTACATCATGATGACTCTCTAATTCCTTCAACTGATTCTCATATGTCATGATTTCCAGTTCTCTAATTCTAGTTTCCTTCCTCTGTATAAGCCTCAGGTTGTCAATGTTTTTCTTAAAATGTCATGGCCAGAATTTACTATAATACTCTATATTTGTTCTGACAAGAGAACAGTAAGTTTCATGATGAGAAGGGGAGGGGAGGTCTAAGAGATTAGACTCAAAACATGCTTTCTTCACCTTTAGGAGTGCTATGATCTCTCCATGAAGGCATATTTCTGATAATTTCTTACTTTTTGAAAGACAAAATGACAGAGTAGATAATATATTGTAATTAAAATCAGGAAAATCTGGATCCAATTCCCACCTCAGACACTTATTAGCTGTGCTATCCTGTGTATGTTAGGAAACTTCTCTGGTCTTAGTTTCCTCATCTGTAAAATGAGGAGGTTGGACTTTATGGACTTTAGGGTCCCTTCCAACTATGATCCCATTATCTTGCTTGTACAATGGGACTATCACTTCCCTTGTTATAGATATTACATCTTGAGGAGAAAAAAAAATTAGTCCCTGGGGAACTTGCTATAATGTGACGAAAAAATCCACTCCCACTTAGGCTATTGAATACACTATACATGATCAAGGCAACCCAACCTTTCTATTTACATCAAAGATATTTCCAAAAGTTCCAGAACAATGTTTTTATGCACCTATAATTTTAAACCTTTTGCCCATGATACCTTTGAGAACAATTTAAATGCCGTAATGGAAATTATGCACAACAGAGAACAAAACATAATATGAACAGAACAATGAGATACTCCCATTCCTGATAACTATCATCTAAAATTAGACAAAGTGGTTGTTTTAGGCATAAATGCACATCCTCCTACCCCCAAAGTTTGTTTACTGGAAAACTGTTTCAGGCAGCTCATCCTTAGTTATTATCACTACTGCAAAATGCACTCTTTTTGCTCACATTTCTAGTCCTCTAAGTTTATAAATTAAAAGGTTCTCTTGAACAATGTCTTCTCCCCATGTACCTCTGTCTTACATGCCTTGGTCAAGGGAGTGATGTGATCATCCCAGGCTACTCCTTCCCCACCTCTAATTCTAATATGTAGATTTGAAGAAATACCAAGTTTGGCTGGGACCAGAGGAATTGAAATGGAATTGACTTCAGTTATAGATATGTTATCGTTCAATGATAATCCTAGGATCATAGACAAGAAGGAAAGGACCTTAGATGTAATCTAGTCCAACCCTTCTTTCTGGATCTGCTTTTGGCTCTTTAGATTTTCCCACCATTCCCCAGCAGCCTTCTTACTCAGTAAGATACTTATTTCCTTCTGACCTTCTCACCTTGAAAGATCCCTCTGGCCCTGTGGTCCCTTCTCTGGTCGATGAACTCCTTTGAACCTCCATTTAAAAAAGGTCCCAAGAGTAGGGAGCCAAGATGGCAGAGGAGAGGCTTTGACTCCCACAAGCTCCAGATAAACCTGTCCACTCATGCCCAAATAATGCGGTAAAAAAACAAAACCCAGAACAGCCTAATGCACATAAGAACAGAGTGAGACTATTTCACCACAAAAGAGGGGAATTCCGATCACCTACTGATCAGGCTGAACAGCTCAGTATGCAGTCTGGAACCAGCCAGGGACAGTGATTCAAGCACCTGTCATAGTCTTCAGCACCAGCAGGTTCTGAGGCTCTGATCATGGACTGGTGAGGGGGTTCGGCGGTAGGCTGGTATGAAGTGGAGGCAGTATCTATTGGAATTGGGGCAAAGTGCCCTGGGTCTGAACCAGTGGGCTGAATCAAGTGGTGGTGGCTCAGTGGGGGAGAGGGGCAAAAGCACACCAAGCTTCCAACCATAGAGAATCAGAGTTCAATCAGACTTCTGTTTCTGGGTCAAAGAGAAAGCGGCCATGATTACTCACAGGCCAGGCAGGTTGAGAAGCCCAATCACCCTCTGGGCCATGCTGTAGCATGAACAGTGTGTCCTGGAAGCAGTGCCACACTTTAAGAAGGAGTAAAAAGCCAAGAAATAGTAAGCCAGGATGAGTAGGCAGAGAAAGCAGAAGACCATTGAAAACTTCTTTGGGGGAAAGGTAGACCACAATACAACCTCAGAAGAAGGAGATAATAACAGGGTCAAAGCTCCAACATCCAAAGCTTCCAAGAAAAATATGAACTGGTCTCTGGCCATGGAAGCTCTCAAAAGGGACTTTGAAGAGAAAGTAGGAGAGATAGAAGGAAGATGTAGAGAAAGAGAGGAAAGAATGGAAAGGGAAATGAGAGCAATTCAGGAGAGTCATGAGAAAAAAAGTCAACAGTTTGAAAAGTCAAATGGAAAAGGAGATTAAAAAGCTGTCCGATGAAAATAATTGCCTAAGAATTAGGATTGAACAAATGGAAGCTAGTGACCTTATGAGAAACCAAGACACAGTAAAACTAAGCATCATCTTTCAGAGGAAAAAATGGAATTTCAATGAGAAAGAGGACTTTCAAGCATTTTTTAGGAAAAGACCTGAACTGAATAGAAAATTTGACTTTCAAACACAAGACCGTGGAGAAGCATAAAAAGGTAAACAGGAAAAAGACTTCATGAGGGATATTAAAAGATCAAACTGTTTATATTCCTACATGAGACAATAATACTTCGAACTCATAAGAACTATCTCAGTAAGGAATTCACAGAGGACACAGGTCTGAACTGAATATGAAGGGATGAGATATATAAAGCATTTTTGTTTTGTTCTTTGTAGGACAGACAGGGTGGGGTGTCTTATGTTTGGGGCCAAATTTGGGCTTGGGACCTCCTGGGTCCAGGGCTGGTTCATTGTCCACTGTGCCACCTATCTAACCCATGATGACATCTTTAAAATAGGGTTGAGTGTAGGAGAAAGAGACTGGGGGAGGGAGATAAGAGTGGGGAGAGGGGAAGGAGGGAAGGGCAGATTGTGGGAGAGAGCCGTAAAAAGCAAAACACCTTCAAGGAAGGTGAAGATGTTCTGCATTACTGCACAAGTATGACATTGAATTTCTTGATTTCATAGGGAGGGTTGAGGAGGGAGGGAGGAAGAAAATTTAGAACACAGAATTAGCTCAAAGACCTTAAACTCATCAGAGTGGGCTCATGGTGGGAATAACATTCACACCCAGTTGGGAGGAGTAATCTATTTAACCCTACAGGAAAGTAGGAGGGGAAGAGGTTAAGGAAGGAAGCATGGAAAAAAGGGAGTGCAGAGCAGGGGAGGGGACAGTCAGAAGGAAAACACTTTTGAGGAGGAATAGGTTAAAAGATTGAAGGGGCAGCTAGGTGGCACAGTGGATAGAGCACCGGCCCTGGAGTCAGGAGGACCTGAGTTCAAATCTGGCCTCAGACACTTAATACTTACTAGCTGTGTGACCCTGGGCAAGTCACTTAACCCCAATTGCCTCACCAAAAAAAAAAAGATAGAAAATAGAGTAAATATTATGGGAAGGGAATAGGATGGAGGGAAATAGTTATGATGATTGATTATAATGGCAAAACGTATGGTACCTACCTTGATGGGCTATTATGAAGAAAATTCTGTCAAGTTTAAGGTACTATATACAGGTTATGATGAACAGGACACTATCAGAAAAACCTGGAAAGACATAAACTGAAGCTGAGTGAAATGTACTTTATACATAATAACAGCAGTAGTGTAAGATGATCTGCTGTGAAGCATGTGGTTATTTTCAACAAGCCAATGATCCAATATAACCCTGAAGGATTTATGAAAATGGCAACCCATCTACAGAGAAAGAACTGATAGTATCTAAAAACAGATGGAAACACATTTAAAAAAATTTTGTTTTCCTTTTTGACAATTCCACAATCTGAAGTTTTGGGGGGTTTTTGACTCTTTTCTCTCACAACCTAGCTAATGTGGGAATGTTTTCCATGACTACTCATGTATAACTTATTTTGAAATGCTTGCATTCTAGTGGGTGGGGAGTGGGAATGGAGGAGGAAGAAGTTGGAACACAACATTTTAAAAAATTGATGTTAAAATTTGTTTTTACATATATTTTGGAAAATAAAATTCTATTCAATAAAAAAAGAAAGGTCCCAAGACAGTCATATTTACTCCTTCATTGGAGCTCTCCAGCTATATTCCTGACTTTCAGGGCTTCTTCAATCCTCCTCTTCCTCTCCAATTTTTAGATCCAATTTTATGTATTGTCTTTTCCCATTAGGATGTAACTCCTTGAATGTGAGAAATGTCTTGGTTTTTGCTTGCATTTGTATTCCTAATACTTAAACCATGCTTGGAACATAGTAAATATGTAATAAATGCTCTACCTATCTATTTAATTAATCTCTCTAATTTATCTTCTATCTTATTTTCTGGGTGAGGAAACTGAGGCACACAAAAGTGAAGCAATTTAGTCGAGGTTACTCAGTAAGAAGCAGAATAAGGCCACTATGTTTGTGTTGTGTGGGGAGGGTTTGGAGACCACAGACATGACTACATAAGGATATGGTGCACCAGTAATCTTGGATGAGGGATTAGAAATTTCTGACACAGGCAGAATTGTGAGGAAACTTGAAGGTTTCAGAGAACCTGTTGAGTTCAATCAATCAATCAATCAAAGAAGCACTTATTAAGAGCTACAAAAAAGAGAAAAAAATCCATTCTTTCCCCCAAGGATCTCGCCTCCTACTGTGAGAAGAAAACATGAAAATAATTAGGCATATACAAAATAAAACAGAATAGATGGAATGCAGTCTGAAAAGAAGAAGCCAATAGCAGCTGAAAGAACCAAGAAAGGTCTCCTACAGAAAGTGGGGTTTGAACTGATACCCTGAGGAAGCCAGGGAAAATAAGAGATCAATGTGAACAGGCAGGACATTCCAGGGAGGGTGGACAATTAGTCAATCAATCTTTATTAAGTGACTACTATGTACCAGGAACTGTGCTAATTGCTTGGGATATATAAAAGGGCATAAGACAGTACCTGACCTCATAGATCTTAGACTCTAATAGTGAGATAAAATGCAAACAACTCTCTCCCTCTCCCTCTCCCTCTCCCTCTCCCTCTCCCTCTCCCTCTCCCTCTCCCTCTCCCTCTCCCTCTCCCTCTCCCTCTCCCTCTCCCTCTCCCTCTCCCTCTCCCTCTCCCTCTCCCTCTCCCTCTCCCTCTCCCTCTCCCTCTCCCTCTCCCTCTCCCTCATTCTAGAGGTAATAAATAGGAAGACAATAGAATGATTGGACCTTTGTTTTAAGAAAATCGCTTTTGTGGCTGAATAAATAATGGATGGGAATGGGGAGAGACTTGAGGCAGGCAAATTCAGCAGCAAGTTATTGCAAGAATCCAGGCATGGGGTGATGAGGGCCTGCAGTAGAGTAGTAGCAGTATCAAAGGAGAAATGGGGAGTATATATGAGAGATATTACAATGGTGAAATTGGCTGGTCTCAGCAACAGATTGGATATAGGGGGTGAGAGATAGTGAGGAATTCAAGATGACTCCCAGGTTGTGAGTGGGAGGGATAGGGCAGATAGTAATAGGTAAAGATGGAGGGGGGAGGATTGAGGGGAAAGATGAGCTTCATTTTGGACATGTTGAGTTTGAGATGTCTGAAAGGCAGGTGCATATACCAGATTGGAAATCAGCAGAGACTTTGGTGCAGGGTAGATAGATTTAAGAATCATTGACATAGAGATGGTAATTAAATCCATGGAAGCAGTTGAGATTACCAAGTGAAGTAGTATAGAGGGACAAGAGAAGAGAGCCCAGAACAGAGTCCTTTGGACACATATGGTTACAGGGCATGATATGGAAGAGGATCCAGCAAAGGAAACAGAGAAGGAGTGATCAGATGGGTAGGTGGAGAACCCAGAGAGAGTGATGTCCTGACAACTTTTAGAGCTAAGAGAGCATCAAGGAGGAAAGAGTGATCAACAGTATCAAAAGTTGTAGAGAAGTAAAAACTAATGAGGATTAAGCAAAGGCCATTGGATTTGAATTATACCAAAAGAACATTAGTAATCTGGAGACAGTTTTGGTGGAATAATAAGGATGGAAGCTGGATTGTAAGGGGTTAAGAAGAGAATTAGAGGAGAAAAAATGGAGACTTCTTTTGTAGATAGTCTTTTTGAGAAGTTTACCAGCAAAGGGAAGAAGAGATATAGGGGGGCAGTTAGTGGGGATGGAAGGATTAAGGGAGAGGTTTTTTCCCCAGAAATGGGGCAAAAAGGGCATACTTATAAGGAGTAGGGAATGAGCCAGTAGATAAAGAGAGATAGGGGGAAAAAGTGAAAGAGGGGGGATAACAGAAGGAATAATCAGTTGGAAAAAATGCGTTGGATTTGACCCTTTGAACAAGTAGAAGAGTTAGCCTTGGTAATGAAGAAGGCTATTTCATCATGTGAGATGGGGTGAAAGATGACAAAGTGGAAGAAAACATCTGAGTGATAGGAGATGAAGAAAAGGGGAAAAGTTAAAGTTTACAGTGAATGGCTTCAATCTTTCATGTAAAATATGAGACAGGTTTCTTAATGGAAAGAGTGGGGAGGGGAGAGCCATGAGAGGTTTGAGGAGAAATAAAAAGGCTTTGGAAAGTGGGATGGTGAATTGATAATGGAGGTATAGTAGGATTACCCAGCAGCAGTGAAGGCCTAATCGAGGTTGTGTAACATAAATTTGTAATGGACTTGGTTAGAACTGTTTTGTAGTTTTCTCCACTTTTTTTCAATAGCACTTGTATGGGAGTGAAGGTAACAAAAGTGACTAAGTCTGAAGTTAGGTATAATTGTTGATATGATAAAGGGGTTAGGAATTCAATAGAGAACAATGAAAAGTTGAGTTCATTCACCAAGGGGTCAAGATGGGTAAAAGAGAGAGTGACGAGAGTAGGGGAGATAGCCTGTAAGAGAATTCAGTGGTCAAGGGATTAGAGGTCACAGTGTAGACAAAGAGGTGAGTTTTGTAAGGGAAGGCAGAGGGAAAAAGGAAAAGCCAATACAATATGTTCAGATAAGAGGATTTATGAATTCTTGAACATAGAGGTAGTGCAATTGTGAATGATTACAAAATTAAGAGTATGAAGAATTTTGTGTGTGGCTGCAGTGAAGTAGCTCATGGGAAGTCAGTAGGTTGAGAAACTGAGTGGTAAAGCTATTTGAGGGAGAATCAGTATGCATGATAAAGTCTCCTAGTATAATTCAGGAGTTGGGGAGGGGATAAAAATTGTAAGCCAGGTATCAAACTAATTGAGGAAGGGGAGTGACCTGAAGGTCTGTAGACAACAACTATTAGGATTTTGATTGGTTGGTGGTTTGAATAGTATGCAGTTCAAAGGAAGAGAGGTTACCAAATAATGGGGGAAAGGAGAGAATCTAGAAGAGGCAATAGGAGCAAGGACTATTTCAATTCCCCTGCCTTTACCAGTGTGTCAAAGAGAATGAGTGAAAATATAGACAGTATTAGAAAGTATAGACAGTATTAGAAAGGGTGCTATTAAATGAAGCCAGTTTTCAGTGAGAACTAATAGACACAAGGAATGGGAGAGAAAAAGATTTAAGATGGAGGGAATTTTATTGCCTATGGAACAGACATTTCAGCAGGTACAGTGGAAGGACTCTGTGGAGTTCAGAATAGTCAGTATAAAGACACAGAGATGGAGGTGGAGGGATTTGAAGTTCTAACTACCAAGGATAAAGGAAAATAAAATTCAGCAAATTTCTATGGGCAGAGTAAGATTGTTTCTTTTTTTTTTTTTAGTTCTGAATTTAACAGGCATCAGATAAAGTGGGCATTTCCACATACATCACAGAACAGGAGAAAATTATACAAGCTCTATTATGTAAAGCTTTCTTTTTAAAAAAATCAGATAACATTAACTTTCAAAGTTGTCTTGCTAGATTATGATTCCTTCTGGCCTTCCTTCTGTTCTCTTTACTTTTTTGGAGGGGAGGGGGGTGCTATAAAACCTTATTCCAAGCCCTCCTTTCTTTTCTACTTTCCCACCATTTAAAATAAAAAGATAAACAAATCCCTTGTAAAAAAACATACAGAGCCAAGAAAAACAAATTAGGAATGACTTTGTAAATTATCCTACCCTGTTCCTTTTCAGTGTTGAACCATGATGATTGGCCCTTGGTCACTGTTGTCTACTGCTGCTTAGAGACAGGCATATTCCTAGTGATCAATAGGTGCTGTTCATTTAGCAGGAACCGAGAAGCAGGCTCTGTAAAAGCGAGTGCTTAAAATAGTGAGAATTACAGAAAGCATTCAAACCTGCTCTGTGATCTCAGGGATGAGCCCTTCAGTTTTGACTATCCCTCCCTCTTAACTTCCTCTCCTATCCTCTCCACATTAGACCATAAGTTTTCACCTACTCTTACAACTATATTTGTATTTATACCAAACCCAGCTTCTGATGGAGGATTGCCTTTTGCTTCCTCAGCTCAGCATCTTGTTTTTCTATCAAGTTTCTGAGTCAGTATGAACAATTTAATGATTTTTTTCTTTTTTGTATGGGAATTCTTTCACCCCTTCCAGAATTGCCAGGATTTCACTAAGGTTTGGGGGTTTTTGTTTGTTTGTTTTTCCCTACTGTTCCCTGAGAGCATACACATTTGCTTATTCCCTTACAATAAGAAGTAAGAAGCCTTATGTGATTTCCAACTCACAGAGTTTATTTCCATTTTGCCTTGAATGTTTTTCCTACTATTTGGTACCTATTAGAAGTCTCTGACTTCCTTCAAGATTCAACTCAAGCATTATCTTCTACAGGAGGGTTTTCTTGGTCCCTTCACAGCTATTGCCCTCTCTTCCATTGTGTTCACTTTATATTTTATATATATTTATATATGTACATTTTATCTCTGCTGCTAGAATACAAACTTCTTGAGGGCAAACAATCATTTCACTGCTATCTTTGTATGCTCAATGCTTAATACATGATATAATCTCAATAAATGTTTATTGATGGTTTGATTAAGTAATTTATTGCCCATGCTAGAAAAAGCCACCATATTTTTCCAAAATCTAATGAACTCCTAACTTTAGACTTACATATGCATTTATCTGGACACACAGGGATTTATCACTAAATTCTGAACACTTTTATTCATGCTATCTCAAACCCTCACCATGAGTATGGACTATAAAGTTTTAGGTAACTTATCTTCTTATGTTTGGCCAATATAAAATGGTAAAATTTAGGATCTAATTACTTACATGATAGAAAGAGGATTGTTAAAGATGCATGAGAGAAAAGAAAATGAGGAAAGAGGGAAACAAAGGCATCCAGCTTGCTAATATAGCCCCCCCCCATTTTTTTTTGCAGGGCAATGGGGGTTAAGTGACTTGCCCAGGGTCACACAGTTAGTAAATATCAAGTGTATGAGGCCAGATTTGAGCTCAGGTAGGCCCTCTTGAATCCAGGGCCAGTACTTTATCCACTGTGCCACATAGCTTTCCCCTAATATAGCCCTTTTTAACTTGTCCTTTGATTCCTAGACTCGAGTGACTCCCAGTTGCCTATGAACTCCTCTTTTTGTCTTTTGGCCAAAACCTACCTTTCCAGTCTTATTCATCATACATCATGCCCCTTCCCAAACGATTGTTTAGCTATACTGAGCTTCCTGCAGCTCCTTAACATGAGTCTCTATCTCTAGTCTTCCTGCCTTTGCAATGATTGTCCCTTGTGCCTAAAATAAACTCTTTCTTCATCTCTACCTCATAAAATTACAGTTTCTTCAAGTCTCAATTCAAGTACCACTTTCTTTCTATAGGAAGTCTTTTCTGCTGTTCCTAACTGCTGGTTCCCTCCTTTGTAAACTACCTTGTTTTTATTTAGTTTTGTTTTGTATAGACTTATAAATGTACATGTTGCCTCCATGAGAGAATATAAGTGGGGATTGAAAGCAGGATTTTAAAAAAAATCATCTTCATGTACTTAGCACCTAGAACACTCTGGCACATTGTAGGTGCTTACTAAATGCTTGTGGGTTGAATAATTTGTACACTTAAAATCAGAAGAGAGCTAAGCTATTGTGGGATATACTGGGATATTATTGTACCATAAGGCATGTTGGAGTGGACAGTTTCAGAAGAAACTAGGAGAACCTCTATGAACTGATGAGAGCAGAACTAAGAGAGCAATTTATACAATGACTACAACATTATAAAGAGGAAAAAAAACTTTGAAGAACTTTAGAACTCTGATCAAGTCACTGAAAAACCACAATTCCAAATGACCAGAAATGAAACATACTATGTATCTCCCATAAGAAAGGTGAAGTATTTAAAATGCAGAATAGAATATGCATCATTGATTGGCAAAGAGTTCAAAGGAATTTTCTTATTAACACAAAAATTAAGACTGAGATACACCTCTCACCTATTGCATTTACCTCAATCCAAGCAAGAGAGAGGAAAAAAAAAGTAATTCAAAAGGTAAACTTAAAAAGGCTTGAAGGCTTCTATATTTATTTCAATTTTTTTTACTGATGTTTTTACTTCTCCATTTTCATGAAAAATCCTCTCCCACCCTGCCCAGAGACCCATTGTTTCTAACCAAGAATATGAGAGAGAGAAAAAAAGCAATTTAACAAGACTAAGCAATATATCAATCAAATCTGACAGTATATATGATGTTGTATATTCACAGTCCCTTATTTCTGCAAAGAAGGGAAGGATGTGTATCCTCTTTGTGACTGTTTGGTCATCATAACATAGTGTTCAATTCTTGTGTGTGTTCTTTCCATTTACATTGTAATCATTGTGTGTTTTACTGGTCTGCTAACTTCGCTTTATATTAGTTCAATTCTTTTTCCGTTCTCTTCTGTAGTCTTGACTTTTGTCAATTCTTATGGAGCTTTCTATTTAACTCATGGGACCTGTATCACAAAACAAAGATGAAGATAAGCTAGACTGCTTCATTGTTGAAGACCAGTCAATGACAGCATAACAATGCAACCCTATAGCAGAGAGTGGCAGAGGGGATGGTGGCAGCAGTAGAGGATACTGGAGGCTTTGTACCATCCAATATGTTAGCTGCTCTGGTCACATATGTGTTTTTTTTTGTTGTTGTTGTTTGTTTTTTTGGGGCAATGAGGGTTGTGACTTGCCCAAGGTCACACAGCTAGTAATTGTCAAGTGTCTGAGGCTGGATTTGAACTCAGATCCTCCTGAATCCAGGGCTGGTGCTTTATCCATTGCACCACCTAGCTGTTTCCCACATATGTGTTTTCTCACCATTCACATCCCCTACACATATGACCCTTTATGTATTTTCCCTGGTCATATGTGCTCTTTGCATGTTATCTCTCCCACTGATGCTAGGGAAACCTTCACGAGAGGGTACCCCTGTTCTGTTTGGGGGAGATTGTTTTTGCCACATATTTTGCTATATTGTTTGATTAACTATATTTTTCTTTAAAATAATGTGTTATTGGAGCAGCTAGGTGGCACAGTGGATAAAGCACTGGCCCTGGATTCAGGAGGACCTGAGTTCAAATCTGGCCTTAGAAACTTGACACATACTAGCTGTGTGACCCTGGGCAAGTCTCTTAACCCTCATTGCCCTGCCCCCACCCAAAAAAAAAAAAGCAAAAAAAATGTGTTATCTTGTGGGTCTAATTAAAGGAACACATACAAGTCAGACCTTGTTAGCTATGGTTATCAGTGAATACTAAGCCAAACAATGTTTCAAACATGGAATTATTTCAAGAATTTGGGGCAGGAGAGAGGTAAATATGACAAGGGAGAAGCCCCAGGACCTACCTATGATTGCAAGCGGAAGTGGGCCTGTCCTGCAGCAAGGACTAAGAATAATAGAATAGAACGTGTCCTGTGATGCTACCCTGAAAATGCTAAGAGAATCCTACAGAAAGGTCTTACAGAAGTGTCTCTAGAGAATGTTTAAGGACCCATAATAAAGAAATGGATGAGAAGGCATGAATGAACTTCAATCTTCACAGGTATTCTGGTAATATGAACTAACTCTTCCCTTAACTTTTTAATTCTGCCAATGTCACCAAAATCCTCCTTGTCACTCAAGCTTATAACTCCTGGCTCAGTTTTGATTCTTTTTTCTCTCCCATTCTACACTCAATCAGCTGCCAAGCCTGATCACTTCTAACTCCACAGTATCTCTCTGCTTTCTGTCTCCCCTCAATTGTCATTGTAACTACTCTTCTTCAGTATCACACCTTTTCTTATCTAGATTATTGCCATAGCTTCTTAAGTGGTTTTAGTCTATCTCATTTCCAATCTATTCTCTACACTGCTGCCTGAAATGATCTTCCTAATGTTCTGCTCTAATCATGTCAATTTTCTGCTCATGAATCATTAGTTTCCCACTGACCACTAAGTCAAGTATAAAGTACTGATTCTGGCATTCAGGGCACCTGTGATTTGGCTCTAATCTTCCCTTTCAGCTTTCTCTTATATAAACTTTCATAAACTTTACATTTTAGCCAGACTGGACTGTTATCTCTGCCTCCCCCACTTCTTGTGTTGCTCTCTCCTGTCAGGAGCTTGGGCTCATGTCCCTCTTCTCTCCCCATGACTAGAATGTACCCTCTTTCCCTTGTTCCAAACCCACTTATTAGGGGTGTTTTGGAAAATGTAGGCTGTGTCAGAAGAACTTTGAGGTCCCTTCTAACAGTGAGGCTTTGTGATTTTATGAGAGCCATAATAATTATTAAAGATCTATGACAAAGTTAAAAAAAGAAGCATGGATATTTAGCTAAATTTTGGGAATATGTAGCTAGAGGGCTCACTGGAAAGGAAAAACAACATAGATAAACTCTCAACTTCACAATTTTAAATAATAAATAACTATACTTTAGTTTGAATTAATTATTCCCAGGACTGATTTTATTCTTATCTCTTGTTAAGATCAATTGGGCTGGGGCAGCTAGGTGGCACAGTGGATAGAGCACTGGCCCTGGAGTCAGGAGTATCTGAGTTCAAATCTGGCCTCAGACACTTGACACTTACTAGCTGTGTGACCCTGGGCAAGTCACTTAACCCCAATTGCCTCACTAAAAAAAAGAAAAGAAAAGAAAAGAAAAAGAGCAATTGGGCTACATAAAATTAATAGGGATATCTACTCTTAGGGTTGAGTTAGCTAAATTGGACAGCTATCCAATCACAACTCATATCTCTTTAATGTATTAAGGTTCGCAAAGCAGTTTCCTTATTAAAATCTCAACCAATCATCAAACATTCGTTAAGTACATTCTATATGTCAGGCTTTGTGCTAAGCACTGGAAATATCAAAAAAAGAAAAAAATGTGAAAACAAGTCTATTATGCCTACATTCTTATTAGAGAGACAATAATACATACACATATATGTATACACACATATACATATACATACATACATATACATATATACACATAAGAAACAAAATAGATGTAGCAGGGGTTAGAATATACTGAGGGGGTGTGCCTCCCATGGGCATCCAATAAAGCATGCACTTAACATGCTTGGAAACTTCTGGGAACAAATGTGCCTCAATACAGCTGGACTCTGTGTTTTGTGTTAATACAGTATATCCTATATTGTCCATGGGTCCCCCACAAGATGAAGTATGTATGGGAAATGCTGAGCCAAATTTTTTTCAGAGAGGATTGGCTACTTAGGAGGAGTGGCTTACTAAGTGGACATCAAAGTTCCATGCAACACTTTTGCTATCTTTTCTCTTGTTTGTTCAGCCTTTAAGAATTCTTTTGTCTCCCACTGGAAGAATAGTAGGAGAGGAGTCTCTGCTCCCTGAACCCATCAGAAATGGCAAACTGCTCATATGTGAATGTCATCAGATGTATGGGTTTATGTGACTTTGGATCTTAAAGCCCTTGCTACTGTTTCTGCTCTCCTTGCCTCCCTCTCCAAGTCTAGGTGACTGAGGAGTGATCCAAGATGGACATTGCTGGCCTAGGAGCCAACCCTGTCAACTCAAGATGAAGTATGAGGTAGAGTCCTCAACCAATAAAGTAGAGGGAGAGGTTGTTGTGGAAGGTTTGAGGGAATATGAGAAGTGCTGTGGTAATCAGGATGAAGCTGATTAGGGATGAAGATTAGAATTGCTTTGCTGCAGATTGGATAACATAAATTTATACTTTATCTAGTCAGCAAAGTTTCTTGATTTCCTATATATCTGTTCATTATTTAAAATACTTCAGAATTTTAGTCCTATTTATGAAATCAACTTTGAGGTATGCATTGCAAAAATGATCATCACCATTTTACAAATGAGGAAATTGAAATGGAGAGATTAAGTGATTTGTTGTCCCCTCTCACCATTTAAAAAAATTACCGTCCATTCTAATTTTACATTTACTTTTTCATCCTAATAAATTTCTTTCTCTAAAACAAACATGTATCGAATACATGCTAAGTGTAAGGAAGGTAGTGTTTCAGGTGGTTAGGAGGCCAACAAGTATAAGATATTGCCTCTGTCCCCAAGGACTAATTAGAGTGTCAGGATATATACAAATACTGAAATATTCAAATCCTTTGCTATCTTTTATGTCATGTTGTCTTTTGACATTTCCTTGAACCCAGAGATGTAGAAATACTTGAATAGTTAATAATGTAACCATGTAGTACAACTTTATTTGCCACTAGGTTTCTATTCCACTGAGGAAGAAAGTTGGTACATGTGCCACATGCATCAGCACTTACCATACTTGTAAATATCGTTCCCCAAATACACATAGTTATCCCTTTATCCTTTCCTCTGTCCCATTTCCTTAGTCTCAGTTAGCTCCAACACAGGTCTAGTTCTCCTTAAATGGGGGGATTAGATTTGATTTTTTGGTGAATATACAATTTTTAGGTAATCAGTGAAAACACATCTATATTTTATATACTTTGTCTTCCTTTGAGTGTTTTTAAGATTAAGCTTTCATGAAAACAAGTAATCCTCAGATAATTAGTGTATACTGCATGACAGTTTCCTAAGTTTTATATACTTACCATATAAAAACCCTCCTGTGCTCTGTGGGGCCCAAAGTCCCAGTCCCATCCCAAGAGAAAGCAGCATATAGTAACTGACAAATGTATAATATAGACAAGAAATACAGAAGCTTAGTAAAGGGAGAAATTATTAAGAAAACATTCGTCTTAGAAAAAAAAGAGAAAATATCATGGTGCAGTTGAAAGATCCATGGCAAAAAACTTGGATTCAAATTCTGCCTTGGTTATTTACTACCTCTGTGACCTTGGTCAAGTCATTTAAATTCTCAGTGTCTCAATTTCCTCACTTGTAAAATGGGTGGAGGAGTAGACCAAATAAACTTTAAGGATCTTTTTATCTGTAAATCCATCCTCCTATGGCATAAGTTGGGGTACAGAGATAAATCCATCAACAAGAGTTATTTATTATGTGCCAGGTACTATGGCGAAATATAGGGATACAAAAAAACCCCAACATGGTCGTTGGTCCTTTCCCTAAAGGAGCTCACTTGGGGAGAAAACATGAAAAAAATTGTACATTATGGCTGTATATATATATACACACATATAATATAAATATATTTAATATATTTATATATCATGAATATATGTGATATAGAAATCTATTTAATATATAATAGTATATATAAAGATACATAATATGTATACAGTTTACATATAAATATATGTGTATATATTGTACACACTATACATACATATTGATATGTGTATACATATACACATATACATACACAGTTTTTACAGTCTGTATACATACTTATATATAACATAAGTAATCTCAGAGGAGGATTACTAGTGGGGGTGGGAAGGGTAGATTACAAGGGTAGAGTACAAAGCTCCCAAAGACGATGTGATTTGAGTGGACTATTTTTTTTTTTTTTTAGTGAGGCAATTGGTGTTAAGTGACCTGCCCAGGGTCACACAGCTAGTAAGTGTTAAGTGTCTGAGGCTGGATCTGAACTCAGGTACTCCTGACTCCAGGGCCGGTGCTCTATCCACTGTGCCACCTAGCTGCCCCTTGAGTGGACTATTAAAGGAAGCCAGGGAATCGAGGAGGTATTGAGGAAGGAGAGCATTCAAGGCACAAGGGGCAGCCAGTGAAAAAGGAAGGTAATGAGAAATATAGTACAGTGACAAGACTAGTGTTATTGGATCATAGAATAGATGGAGAAGAGTAACACGCAAGAAGACTGGGATGGTGAGAAGAGGCTACAGCCAAACACAGGATTTTATATATCCTCCTAGGAAGGAGCCATTGCACTTAATGGAGTAAACTGGTGGTGGAGTGAAATAGACCTGTACTTTAGTAAAAATCACTTTGGCAGTTGAAAGGAGGATGGATTTAGAGTTAGAAGAAACTTAACAACTGGCAAGCTACTGAAATAATCCAGACATGAGGTGTTGAGGAACTGCTCCAGGGAGGCAGCTGTGTGAGTAGAGAAAAATGAACATATAACAAATATGTGAAGATAGAAATGAGAAGGGGGAGCTAAGTGGTACAGTGGATAAAGCACCAGCCCTGGATTCAGGAGGACCTGAGTTCAAATTTGGCCTTAGACACTTGACAATATTAACTGTGTGACTTTAGCTTTGGCTGTATGACTCTGGGCAAGTCACTTAACCCTCAATGGCCCGGAAAAAAAAAGAATGGAAGGACAAACCACAGCTATCTATGTTGTAACTTTTGAACAACATTGATTTGTAGAAAAAAGAATACAGTGCTGTGATTTTGTTTAAAACTTCAATATAGTTATTAAACACATACTCTATGCAAGGCACTGTGCTTGGCACTGGAAATACAAAGACAAAAAGCAAAAACAAAAACAAAATTAAACTAAAATGGTCCTTGACCTTAAAGAACTGATATTACACTGGGTTGGAGGGGGCTAAAATGTATAAAACTAAATAAATACAAAGTACACATGTACAAATATTTTCAAGAGGAAAAATGTAGTGATAATTGCAAGAAAAAAAAAAAGCCTTGTGTGAGAAATGACTCATGAGCTGTACTTTGAAAGAAGTTTAGAATTCTAAATTTTGTGAGTAGAAGGCAGCAAAGGAGGGCATGCCAGGTATAACAGACACATTGTGCTAAGGCCTGGCAGTGGGAGATGGAATATTATTATATGAAGGAACAGGAAGTAAGCCACTTGGACTAGAAGGGAAAAATGCCTAAAGGGTAATAACATGAAATGCATCTGTAATGGTAGGTGAGAGCCAGACTGTGAAGAGCTTTAAATACCAGGCTAAAGCTTTAGTATTTTATTCTTAAAGATATAGAGAACCATATTTATTGTTTTTTTTCTATTCATTACAAACTCACTTTCACATTAGAAATATATAAAGATATGTATTTATAGTTTTGTTAACATTTGTTGTGGACAAATTTTAAAATATAGTCTGAGGATTAATATTAAAATAATTTTTTCCTCAAAATCATTCATTCTGAAACCTAGCTATTTAAATACCCAGTCATTCAACTATTTCTTTAAGATAACAGTGTAAGTGTTTGAATAGAATACTGGGCTTCCAGGAACAAAATCCTCAGCAGGCTACAGAATGGTTCTTTATCACTTTAGTTCCTTTGCTAATGTTTGTCAATATTAATGACAAAAAGGCCTCTTGGAAATGGTCCCTGTATTCATTTCCAGAGCTGCAAACCTATATTACTTTCACTCAGTGAGATTCAAAGGGACATCCAAAGTAATTTGCTGGGGAATCTTTAGAAATAAGAGGATTTTTCTTTTTCTTTTCTTTATTTCTTTTCTTTTTCTTTCTTTCTTGGGGGGGGGGGGTTGGTCTTTAGCACCTGCCATTGTCATCTTCTATATATTTTTTCTTTACCACCTGCATGCATGGCAATGCAAGACAGCCAGTCATTTAAACATTGTAAGTGAAGACTGATGCCACTACAAACCATGTTTGATGTTCATATATGGTTTCCTGGCGTGCTGCATTCAGACCCATCTGTTAGGATGGCATGGTGCCGACATGCAAGGTAGTATGCCAGTTTCTTTGGGGGTAATAATGCCAATTAAGAGTGGTTCTCAGTGGGCAGGCTGCCTGATGTTATGAGTACTGTCTCATTGCAGAATCCTCGCTTTTGTTATTGGATTGCCACATTGTCGTTACGAGCCTCCTACCTCTCACTGATTTCTGTGAGGACAGAATGAATACCTGAACATGAGAAAGAAGCACATGCATTAACGGGCATTGGAGGCAGCTACATAAATTTTTAAAAGGAGATTAAGCACAGTGCATATTGAATGGGCATTTTCAGAAAGAAAAAAATGACCATGTAATCAAAACCATTTTAGGAAGACAATAAAATCATTTTGTTTTATACTACATCATTTATTCTTTTTTTCCCTATTTTCTTGGGATGCTCTTTGCAGATGTAGCAATCACAAACACATAAACGATATGGTGCAGGGAAAGCATAACAATTTAAGGTTCAGGGAACAATAAGTAATTTAAATCATTATAGCTATAACATTGACCAGATAAAAATACAATATGCCAAGGACAGGTCATAGCTTCTAAGTATCAAAGCAGTTAGTTAATAACCCTTTATTAAGCACCTACCATGTGCCAGGTATAGTCCTAAGTGCTGGGGAATTAAAAAAAAAGTACAATAGACAATCTTGGCTCTCAAGAAGTTAACATTCAAATGGGAAAGATAACATGCAAATACACACACACACACACACACACACACACACACACACACATATATATATAATAAATTGGAGATAACCACAGAGGGAAGAAACTAGCATTAAGGGAGTTCAGAAAGGGATTCTTAAAGAAGGTGAAATTTTATCTGGGACCTATAGGAAGTCAGGAAAGTCAGGAGGCAGATATGAAGAGAGATAGAATTCTAGGTATGACAGGCTGCCAGTGAAAATGTCCAGAGTTGGGAGATGGGCTGCCTTGGGCCAGAAATAGCAAGGGAGTCAGTGTTCCTACATCATAAAGTTATGGGGATGAGTAAATTGTAAGAAGTCTGGAAAGGCAGGAGGGAACAAGTTAAAAGCCAAACAGAATTTAATATTTGATCCTAGAGGTGATAGGGAATCATTGGACTTAACTGAATGGTGGGGGGATGACATGGTCAGATGAGCTTTAGGAAGATCAGTTTTACAGCTGAGTGAAGGATGAACTGAAGTGGGGAGAAACTTGAGGCAAGGATAACAATCAGCATGCTATTACAATAGTCCAGGCATAATGTTATAGGGCATGTTAGTAGGGTCAGAGAAACAAAGGGGAAATATATAAGAGATATTATAAAGGTAAATCAAGAGGCCTTGACAACAGTTTGGTTATGGGGGTGAGAGAGAGTAAGGAGTCAAGGATGAATGTTTTGTACCTGAGTGATGGGGAGTATGCCGATACTCTCAACAGAAGTATCTTAGAAAAAGGAAGAAAGGTGGAGGTTTTTCTTTCTTTTTTTCATGGAAAGATTATGAGTTCCATTTTGGACAGGTTGATTTTAAGATTTTCATGAAACATATATTTCTAAATGTCTAAGAAGTAATTGGAGAAGTGAGCCTGGAGGTTAGGAGAGGTTAGGGCTGGATAAGTATACTTGAGAATCATAAGCATGGAGATGATAATTGAGTCTACAGGAGTTGTTGAGATTACCAATTGAAATAATATAAAAGGAGAAGAAAAGAAGTCCGGGGGCACATAAGCCATTGGTAAGCATAACTTTGATGGATAGTCAGCAAAGAAGACTTAGAAGGAGCCCTCAGACTGGTTGAGTAAGAACTGTGATAGAGTATTGTCACAGAAACCAAGAAAGAAGACAATGATTGATGGTTTAAAAGACTACAGAAAAGTCAAGAAGGATGAGGACTGAAAAAAAAGCCATTTGATTTTGCAATCAACATATCATTGGTAACTTTAGAGAGAGTTGTTTTGGTTAAATGAAGAGATCTAAAGCTAGATTACATAGAATTAAGAATAGAGTAAGAAGACAGGAAGTAGAAGCATGGATTGTATGTAGCTTCTCAAGGAATTTAGCCTTAGAAGCAAGGAGAAATATGGGATGATAACTACCAGGGAAAGATAGATTAAATAATTTTTTTTTCAGAATAGGGGAAGTATGAGCATGTTTGTAGGCAGTAGAAAAAGAGCTAGTAAATTGGGAGAGATTGAATATAAATAAGAGTGGCAAATGATAGAGGGAGCAATCTGCTGGAGAATAAAGTGAGATTATTTCATCTAGTAGAGGGTTTTCTTGTATAAGGAGAATGTCCATTTCTTTTTGTGCACAGGGTGAAGGAGAAAATATTTGACAAAAGCTTCTGGGTGATGTGAAATGAGGAGGAAGGGAGAAGCTCAAATGCCCTTAATATTTTTTTTTCCAAGTGAAATATGTAAAGTGATACTCAGCTGAGAGGATAGTAAGATGGGAAGCTATGAGTGATTTGAGGAGGGATGAAAAGATTTGGAAAAACCTCTGTGGTAAGTGGAATTAGAGAGGTATACAAGTATTATCCTGCTACGGTGAGGGCCTGTTTGAGATTATATAACATGAATTTTTAGTAGATCCAGTCAGCACAGTTTCATGATTTTCTCTGTCTTCATTCAGTTGCATGTGAATAGAAGTTAGTGGGAATAATCCAAGGCTCAGGCATGACAGAGCAAGGTCAGTGATATAAGGGAGCAAATAGTCCCTTGCCAAGGATTGTCAAGAGAAGATAGTATAGTTTTGAACTGGTTCACTAATAGGTCAAGATGTAAAAGGGAGGAGTATAGCTAGTATAGGGATAATGGTCTGCAAAGAACTGATGGGTAAAGCGACTAGGGTTTATATTGAGGACATTGAACAGGATTTGGGACTGTAAAGCAGAAGGACAAGTAGGGTGGCAACAGATTCTGATCATATAAGGAATTTCAAAGTTCATCAACATGGAGGTGACACATTACTATGTGATAATAAGTTCAAATGTATGACCATCTCTGTGTTTAGCTGAGGGGGAGTAGAGAGTAGGTCATTGGGAAAAGAATAGATTGAGGAATTGTGAGGTTAGGTTGTTTGAGGAAGTATCAATATGTATTTTGAATTCTGTTAATATGAAGAGAGGAGATGGGGAAGAAAGAAATACTAGCAGATAAGCAGAAAACTCTGAGAAAAATAGGGGAGTGTCCTGGAGTTTAATAGATAATACATTTGATAATTTAATTTAGTTTAATAGTTTAAGATAATATATTTGATAATTTAATGTGTAATAATTTTGATAAACTGATAGAGATGGATGAAATGTATTTCAGAGGGGAGGTTACTGATTGATGATGGTACTTGGTGAACTTAGAAGTTATAGTGGGGAAAAAGGATTTTCCAACTCCCTCACCTTGACCAGTGAATGGGACAGGGAATGAATAAAAATTCAATCTGCGTTGGAAAGTATGGCCATGTATGCTAGGAATACAAATAAAAGCAAAAAAAAAAAAAAAAGGAAGACACTTTCCACGCTAAAAGAGGTTAGTGTCTAATGGGGGAAGATAACACAATAAAGGAAGTTAAAGAAGGGCAAGTGGGATACGGGTACCTGGAGTGAAGGGGGGAAGTAGAGAAGTCTGAAATGCAGTCCACTGAGAAATGAAGACATGGATAGGTTTGACACCATTCTTAAGGGGAGGTTTTGAGAGCACAGTGCCTAACACATACTAGGTGCTATAGAAATGATAGTGATGATGATAGTGGGGGCGACGATGATGACCATGATTACTGTCCCAATCTGCCCTTACTCTTGAAGTTCAAGGGAGTTTTCTCCAGGAGTCAGCAGTCATAACCATAATCCAGCTCTCTCTCTCTCTTTCAAGGTACTATAAATCATCATGGCCTTAAAGGTTTACTTTCTTATAATTTCTTATAATTACT